>NC_092014.1:29775269-30456722 GCF_042242105.1 Pempheris klunzingeri | reverse complement strand
GCCGTTTTGGGAGCGGGCGCAAAACTGCCTCTTTTTTGCCTCATCCACCTCCAGACCTGCTGGGAAACAGTGACTGATCACTTTTAATGTGGTAAGTCGGCCAGAAAGCAAGTGGCAGCCAAAACAGTGGAGGAGGGGGGATTGGCCAAAAACGCTTGGTCAAGGAAATGGCCGTTTTGGGAGCGGACGCAAAACTGCCTCTTTTTTGCCTCATCCACCTCCAGACCTGCTGGGAAACAGTGACTGATCACTTTTAATGTGGTAAGTCGGCCAGAAAGCAAGTGGCAACCAAAACAGTGGAGGAGGGGGGATTGGCCAAAAACGCTGACCCCGGGGTCAAGGAAATGGCCGTTTTGGGAGCGGACGCAAAACTGCCTCTTTTTTGCCTCATCCACCTCCAGACCTGCTGGGAAACAGTGACTGATCACTTTTAATGTGGTAAGTCGGCCAGAAAGCAAGTGGCAGCCAAAACAGTGGAGGAGGGGGGATTGGCCAAAAACGCTTGGTCAAGGAAATGGCCGTTTTGGGAGTGGACGCAAAACTGCCTCTTTTTTGCCTCATCCACCTCCAGACCTGCTGGGAAACAGTGACTGATCACTTTTAATGTGGTAAGACGGCCAGAAAGCAAGTGGCAGCCAAAACAGTGGAGGAGGGGGGGATTGGCCAAAAACGCTGACCCCGGGGTCAAGGAAATGGCCGTTTTGGGAGCGGACGCAAAACTGCCTCTTTTTTGCCTCATCCACCTCCAGACCTGCTGGGAAACAGTGACTGATCACTTTTAATGTGGTAAGTCGGCCAGAAAGCAAGTGGCAGCCAAAACAGTGGAGGAGGGGGGATTGGCCAAAAACGCTTGGTCAAGGAAATGGCCGTTTTGGGAGTGGACGCAAAACTGCCTCTTTTTTGCCTCATCCACCTCCAGACCTGCTGGGAAACAGTGACTGATCACTTTTAATGTGGTAAGACGGCCAGAAAGCAAGTGGCAGCCAAAACAGTGGAGGAGGGGGGGATTGGCCAAAAACGCTGACCCCGGGGTCAAGGAAATGGCCGTTTTGGGAGCGGACGCAAAACTGCCTCTTTTTTGCCTCATCCACCTCCAGACCTGCTGGGAAACAGTGACTGATCACATTTAATGTGGTAAGTCGGCCAGAAAGCAAGTGGCAGCCAAAACAGTGGAGGAGGGGGGATTGGCCAAAAACGCTGACCCCGGGGTCAAGGAAATGGCCGTTTTGGGAGCGGACGCAAAACTGCCTCTTTTTTGCCTCATCCACCTCCAGACCTGCTGGGAAACAGTGACTGATCACTTTTAATGTGGTAAGTCGGCCAGAAAGCAAGTGGCAGCCAAAACAGTGGAGGAGGGGGGATTGGCCAAAAACGCTTGGTCAAGGAAATGGCCGTTTTGGGAGCGGACGCAAAACTGCCTCTTTTTTGCCTCATCCACCTCCAGACCTGCTGGGAAACAGTGACTGATCACTTTTAATGTGGTAAGTCGGCCAGAAAGCAAGTGGCAGCCAAAACAGTGGAGGAGGGGGGATTGGCCAAAAACGCTTGGTCAAGGAAATGGCCGTTTTGGGAGCGGACGCAAAACTGCCTCTTTTTTGCCTCATCCACCTCCAGACCTGCTGGGAAACAGTGACTGATCACTTTTAATGTGGTAAGTCGGCCAGAAAGCAAGTGGCAGCCAAAACAGTGGAGGAGGGGGGATTGGCCAAAAACGCTTGGTCAAGGAAATGGCCGTTTTGGGAGCGGACGCAAAACTGCCTCTTTTTTGCCTCATCCACCTCCAGACCTGCTGGGAAACAGTGACTGATCACTTTTAATGTGGTAAGTCGGCCAGAAAGCAAGTGGCAGCCAAAACAGTGGAGGAGGGGGGATTGGCCAAAAACGCTGACCCCGGGGTCAAGGAAATGGCCGTTTTGGGAGCGGACGCAAAACTGCCTCTTTTTTGCCTCATCCACCTCCAGACCTGCTGGGAAACAGTGACTGATCACTTTTAATGTGGTAAGTCGGCCAGAAAGCAAGTGGCAGCCAAAACAGTGGAGGAGGGGGGATTGGCCAAAAACGCTGACCCCGGGGTCAAGGAAATGGCCGTTTTGGGAGCGGACGCAAAACTGCCTCTTTTTTGCCTCATCCACCTCCAGACCTGCTGGGAAACAGTGACTGATCACTTTTAATGTGGTAAGTCGGCCAGAAAGCAAGTGGCAGCCAAAACAGTGGAGGAGGGGGGATTGGCCAAAAACGCTGACCCCGGGGTCAAGGAAATGGCCGTTTTGGGAGCGGACGCAAAACTGCCTCTTTTTTGCCTCATCCACCTCCAGACCTGCTGGGAAACAGTGACTGATCACTTTTAATGTGGTAAGTCGGCCAGAAAGCAAGTGGCAGCCAAAACAGTGGAGGAGGGGGGATTGGCCAAAAACGCTGACCCCGGGGTCAAGGAAATGGCCGTTTTGGGAGCGGACGCAAAACTGCCTCTTTTTTGCCTCATCCACCTCCAGACCTGCTGGGAAACAGTGACTGATCACTTTTAATGTGGTAAGTCGGCCAGAAAGCAAGTGGCAGCCAAAACAGTGGAGGAGGGGGGATTGGCCAAAAACGCTGACCCGGGGTCAAGGAAATGGCCGTTTTGGGAGCGGACGCAAAACTGCCTCTTTTTTGCCTCATCCACCTCCAGACCTGCTGGGAAACAGTGACTGATCACTTTTAATGTGGTAAGTCGGCCAGAAAGCAAGTGGCAGCCAAAACAGTGGAGGAGGGGGGATTGGCCAAAAACGCTTGGTCAAGGAAATGGCCGTTTTGGGAGCGGACGCAAAACTGCCTCTTTTTTGCCTCATCCACCTCCAGACTGCTGGGAAACAGTGACTGATCACTTTTAATGTGGTAAGTCGGCCAGAAAGCAAGTGGCAGCCAAAACAGTGGAGGAGGGGGGGATTGGCCAAAAACGCTTCGGTCAAGGAAATGGCCGTTTTGGGAGCGGACGCAAAACTGCCTCTTTTTTGCCTCATCCACCTCCAGACCTGCTGGGAAACAGTGACTGATCACTTTTAATGTGGTAAGTCGGCCAGAAAGCAAATGGCAGCCAAAACAGTGGAGGAGGGGGGGATTGGCCAAAAACGCTGACCCGGGGTCAAGGAAATGGCCGTTTTGGGAGCGGACGCAAAACTGCCTCTTTTTTGCCTCATCCACCTCCAGACCTGCTGGGAAACAGTGACTGATCACTTTTAATGTGGTAAGTCGGCCAGAAAGCAAGTGGCAGCCAAAACAGTGGAGGAGGGGGGATTGGCCAAAAACGCTTCGGTCAAGGAAATGGCCGTTTTGGGAGCGGACGCAAAACTGCCTCTTTTTTGCCTCATCCACCTCCAGACCTGCTGGGAAACAGTGACTGATCACTTTTAATGTGGTAAGTCGGCCAGAAAGCAAGTGGCAGCCAAAACAGTGGAGGAGGGGGGATTGGCCAAAAACGCTGACCCCAGGGTCAAGGAAATGGCCGTTTTGGGAGCGGACGCAAAACTGCCTCTTTTTTGCCTCATCCACCTCCAGACCTGCTGGGAAACAGTGACTGATCACTTTTAATGTGGTAAGTCGGCCAGAAAGCAAGTGGCAGCCAAAACAGTGGAGGAGGGGGGATTGGCCAAAAACGCTGACCCCGGGGTCAAGGAAATGGCCGTTTTGGGAGCGGACGCAAAACTGCCTCTTTTTTGCCTCATCCACCTCCAGACCTGCTGGGAAACAGTGACTGATCACTTTTAATGTGGTAAGTCGGCCAGAAAGCAAGTGGCAGCCAAAACAGTGGAGGAGGGGGGATTGGCCAAAAACGCTTGGTCAAGGAAATGGCCGTTTTGGGAGCGGACGCAAAACTGCCTCTTTTTTGCCTCATCCACCTCCAGACCTGCTGGGAAACAGTGACTGATCACTTTTAATGTGGTAAGTCGGCCAGAAAGCAAGTGGCAGCCAAAACAGTGGAGGAGGGGGGATTGGCCAAAAACGCTGACCCCGGGGTCAAGGAAATGGCCGTTTTGGGAGCGGACGCAAAACTGCCTCTTTTTTGCCTCATCCACCTCCAGACCTGCTGGGAAACAGTGACTGATCACTTTTAATGTGGTAAGTCGGCCAGAAAGCAAGTGGCAGCCAAAACAGTGGAGGAGGGGGGATTGGCCAAAAACGCTGACCCCGGGGTCAAGGAAATGGCCGTTTTGGGAGCGGACGCAAAACTGCCTCTTTTTTGCCTCATCCACCTCCAGACCTGCTGGGAAACAGTGACTGATCACTTTTAATGTGGTAAGTCGGCCAGAAAGCAAGTGGCAGCCAAAACAGTGGAGGAGGGAGGATTGGCCAAAAACGCTGACCCCGGGGTCAAGGAAATGGCCGTTTTGGGAGCGGACGCAAAACTGCCTCTTTTTTGCCTCATCCACCTCCAGACCTGCTGGGAAACAGTGACTGATCACTTTTAATGTGGTAAGTCGGCCAGAAAGCAAGTGGCAGCCAAAACAGTGGAGGAGGGGGGATTGGCCAAAAACGCTGACCCCGGGGTCAAGGAAATGGCCGTTTTGGGAGCGGACGCAAAACTGCCTCTTTTTTGCCTCATCCACCTCCAGACCTGCTGGGAAACAGTGACTGATCACTTTTAATGTGGTAAGTCGGCCAGAAAGCAAGTGGCAGCCAAAACAGTGGAGGAGGGGGGATTGGCCAAAAACGCTGACCCCGGGGTCAAGGAAATGGCCGTTTTGGGAGCGGACGCAAAACTGCCTCTTTTTTGCCTCATCCACCTCCAGACCTGCTGGGAAACAGTGACTGATCACTTTTAATGTGGTAAGTCGGCCAGAAAGCAAGTGGCAGCCAAAACAGTGGAGGAGGGGGGATTGGCCAAAAACGCTGACCCCGGGGTCAAGGAAATGGCCGTTTTGGGAGCGGACGCAAAACTGCCTCTTTTTTGCCTCATCCACCTCCAGACCTGCTGGGAAACAGTGACTGATCACTTTTAATGTGGTAAGTCGGCCAGAAAGCAAGTGGCAGCCAAAACAGTGGAGGAGGGGGGATTGGCCAAAAACGCTGACCCCGGGGTCAAGGAAATGGCCGTTTTGGGAGCGGACGCAAAACTGCCTCTTTTTTGCCTCATCCACCTCCAGACCTGCTGGGAAACAGTGACTGATCACTTTTAATGTGGTAAGTCGGCCAGAAAGCAAGTGGCAGCCAAAACAGTGGAGGAGGGGGGATTGGCCAAAAACGCTTCGGTCAAGGAAATGGCCGTTTTGGGAGCGGACGCAAAACTGCCTCTTTTTTGCCTCATCCACCTCCAGACCTGCTGGGAAACAGTGACTGATCACTTTTAATGTGGTAAGTCGGCCAGAAAGCAAGTGGCAGCCAAAACAGTGGAGGAGGGGGGGATTGGCCAAAAACGCTGACCCCGGGGTCAAGGAAATGGCCGTTTTGGGAGCGGACGCAAAACTGCCTCTTTTTTGCCTCATCCACCTCCAGACCTGCTGGGAAACAGTGACTGATCACTTTTAATGTGGTAAGTCGGCCAGAAAGCAAGTGGCAGCCAAAACAGTGGAGGAGGGGGGATTGGCCAAAAACGCTGACCCCGGGGTCAAGGAAATGGCCGTTTTGGGAGCGGACGCAAAACTGCCTCTTTTTTGCCTCATCCACCTCCAGACCTGCTGGGAAACAGTGACTGATCACTTTTAATGTGGTAAGTCGGCCAGAAAGCAAGTGGCAGCCAAAACAGTGGAGGAGGGGGGATTGGCCAAAAACGCTTGGTCAAGGAAATGGCCGTTTTGGGAGCGGACGCAAAACTGCCTCTTTTTTGCCTCATCCACCTCCAGACCTGCTGGGAAACAGTGACTGATCACTTTTAATGTGGTAAGTCGGCCAGAAAGCAAGTGGCAGCCAAAACAGTGGAGGAGGGGGGATTGGCCAAAAACGCTTCGGTCAAGGAAATGGCCGTTTTGGGAGCGGACGCAAAACTGCCTCTTTTTTGCCTCATCCACCTCCAGACCTGCTGGGAAACAGTGACTGATCACTTTTAATGTGGTAAGTCGGCCAGAAAGCAAGTGGCAGCCAAAACAGTGGAGGAGGGGGGGATTGGCCAAAAACGCTGACCCCGGGGTCAAGGAAATGGCCGTTTTGGGAGCGGACGCAAAACTGCCTCTTTTTTGCCTCATCCACCTCCAGACCTGCTGGGAAACAGTGACTGATCACTTTTAATGTGGTAAGTCGGCCAGAAAGCAAGTGGCAGCCAAAACAGTGGAGGAGGGGGGATTGGCCAAAAACGCTGACCCCGGGGTCAAGGAAATGGCCGTTTTGGGAGCGGACGCAAAACTGCCTCTTTTTTGCCTCATCCACCTCCAGACCTGCTGGGAAACAGTGACTGATCACTTTTAATGTGGTAAGTCGGCCAGAAAGCAAGTGGCAGCCAAAACAGTGGAGGAGGGGGGATTGGCCAAAAACGCTGACCCCGGGGTCAAGGAAATGGCCGTTTTGGGAGCGGACGCAAAACTGCCTCTTTTTTGCCTCATCCACCTCCAGACCTGCTGGGAAACAGTGACTGATCACTTTTAACGTGGTAAGTCGGCCAGAAAGCAAGTGGCAGCCAAAACAGTGGAGGAGGGGGGATTGGCCAAAAACGCTGACCCCGGGGTCAAGGAAATGGCCGTTTTGGGAGCGGACGCAAAACTGCCTCTTTTTTGCCTCATCCACCTCCAGACCTGCTGGGAAACAGTGACTGATCACTTTTAATGTGGTAAGTCGGCCAGAAAGCAAGTGGCAGCCAAAACAGTGGAGGAGGGGGGATTGGCCAAAAACGCTTGGTCAAGGAAATGGCCGTTTTGGGAGCGGACGCAAAACTGCCTCTTTTTTGCCTCATCCACCTCCAGACCTGCTGGGAAACAGTGACTGATCACTTTTAATGTGGTAAGTCGGCCAGAAAGCAAGTGGCAGCCAAAACAGTGGAGGAGGGGGGATTGGCCAAAAACGCTTGGTCAAGGAAATGGCCGTTTTGGGAGCGGGCGCAAAACTGCCTCTTTTTTGCCTCATCCACCTCCAGACCTGCTGGGAAACAGTGACTGATCACTTTTAATGTGGTAAGTCGGCCAGAAAGCAAGTGGCAGCCAAAACAGTGGAGGAGGGGGGATTGGCCAAAAACGCTGACCCCAGGGTCAAGGAAATGGCCGTTTTGGGAGCGGACGCAAAACTGCCTCTTTTTTGCCTCATCCACCTCCAGACCTGCTGGGAAACAGTGACTGATCACTTTTAATGTGGTAAGTCGGCCAGAAAGCAAGTGGCAGCCAAAACAGTGGAGGAGGGGGGATTGGCCAAAAACGCTGACCCCGGGGTCAAGGAAATGGCCGTTTTGGGAGCGGACGCAAAACTGCCTCTTTTTTGCCTCATCCACCTCCAGACCTGCTGGGAAACAGTGACTGATCACTTTTAATGTGGTAAGTCGGCCAGAAAGCAAGTGGCAGCCAAAACAGTGGAGGAGGGGGGATTGGCCAAAAACGCTTGGTCAAGGAAATGGCCGTTTTGGGAGCGGACGCAAAACTGCCTCTTTTTTGCCTCATCCACCTCCAGACCTGCTGGGAAACAGTGACTGATCACTTTTAATGTGGTAAGTCGGCCAGAAAGCAAGTGGCAGCCAAAACAGTGGAGGAGGGGGGATTGGCCAAAAACGCTGACCCCGGGGTCAAGGAAATGGCCGTTTTGGGAGCGGACGCAAAACTGCCTCTTTTTTGCCTCATCCACCTCCAGACCTGCTGGGAAACAGTGACTGATCACTTTTAATGTGGTAAGTCGGCCAGAAAGCAAGTGGCAGCCAAAACAGTGGAGGAGGGGGGATTGGCCAAAAACGCTGACCCCGGGGTCAAGGAAATGGCCGTTTTGGGAGCGGACGCAAAACTGCCTCTTTTTTGCCTCATCCACCTCCAGACCTGCTGGGAAACAGTGACTGATCACTTTTAATGTGGTAAGTCGGCCAGAAAGCAAGTGGCAGCCAAAACAGTGGAGGAGGGGGGATTGGCCAAAAACGCTGACCCCGGGGTCAAGGAAATGGCCGTTTTGGGAGCGGACGCAAAACTGCCTCTTTTTTGCCTCATCCACCTCCAGACCTGCTGGGAAACAGTGACTGATCACTTTTAATGTGGTAAGTCGGCCAGAAAGCAAGTGGCAGCCAAAACAGTGGAGGAGGGGGGATTGGCCAAAAACGCTGACCCCGGGGTCAAGGAAATGGCCGTTTTGGGAGCGGACGCAAAACTGCCTCTTTTTTGCCTCATCCACCTCCAGACCTGCTGGGAAACAGTGACTGATCACTTTTAATGTGGTAAGTCGGCCAGAAAGCAAGTGGCAGCCAAAACAGTGGAGGAGGGGGGATTGGCCAAAAACGCTGACCCCGGGGTCAAGGAAATGGCCGTTTTGGGAGCGGACGCAAAACTGCCTCTTTTTTGCCTCATCCACCTCCAGACCTGCTGGGAAACAGTGACTGATCACTTTTAATGTGGTAAGTCGGCCAGAAAGCAAGTGGCAGCCAAAACAGTGGAGGAGGGGGGATTGGCCAAAAACGCTGACCCCGGGGTCAAGGAAATGGCCGTTTTGGGAGCGGACGCAAAACTGCCTCTTTTTTGCCTCATCCACCTCCAGACCTGCTGGGAAACAGTGACTGATCACTTTTAATGTGGTAAGTCGGCCAGAAAGCAAGTGGCAGCCAAAACAGTGGAGGAGGGGGGATTGGCCAAAAACGCTTGGTCAAGGAAATGGCCGTTTTGGGAGCGGACGCAAAACTGCCTCTTTTTTGCCTCATCCACCTCCAGACCTGCTGGGAAACAGTGACTGATCACTTTTAATGTGGTAAGTCGGCCAGAAAGCAAGTGGCAGCCAAAACAGTGGAGGAGGGGGGATTGGCCAAAAACGCTTGGTCAAGGAAATGGCCGTTTTGGGAGCGGACGCAAAACTGCCTCTTTTTTGCCTCATCCACCTCCAGACCTGCTGGGAAACAGTGACTGATCACTTTTAATGTGGTAAGTCGGCCAGAAAGCAAGTGGCAGCCAAAACAGTGGAGGAGGGGGGGATTGGCCAAAAACGCTGACCCCGGGGTCAAGGAAATGGCCGTTTTGGGAGCGGACGCAAAACTGCCTCTTTTTTGCCTCATCCACCTCCAGACCTGCTGGGAAACAGTGACTGATCACTTTTAATGTGGTAAGTCGGCCAGAAAGCAAGTGGCAGCCAAATCAGTGGAGGAGGGGGGATTGGCCAAAAACGCTGACCCCGGGGTCAAGGAAATGGCCGTTTTGGGAGCGGACGCAAAACTGCCTCTTTTTTGCCTCATCCACCTCCAGACCTGCTGGGAAACAGTGACTGATCACTTTTAATGTGGTAAGTCGGCCAGAAAGCAAGTGGCAGCCAAAACAGTGGAGGAGGGGGGATTGGCCAAAAACGCTGACCCCGGGGTCAAGGAAATGGCCGTTTTGGGAGCGGACGCAAAACTGCCTCTTTTTTGCCTCATCCACCTCCAGACCTGCTGGGAAACAGTGACTGATCACTTTTAATGTGGTAAGTCGGCCAGAAAGCAAGTGGCAGCCAAAACAGTGGAGGAGGGGGGATTGGCCAAAAACGCTTGGTCAAGGAAATGGCCGTTTTGGGAGTGGACGCAAAACTGCCTCTTTTTTGCCTCATCCACCTCCAGACCTGCTGGGAAACAGTGACTGATCACTTTTAATGTGGTAAGTCGGCCAGAAAGCAAGTGGCAGCCAAAACAGTGGAGGAGGGGGGGATTGGCCAAAAACGCTGACCCCGGGGTCAAGGAAATGGCCGTTTTGGGAGCGGACGCAAAACTGCCTCTTTTTTGCCTCATCCACCTCCAGACCTGCTGGGAAACAGTGACTGATCACTTTTAATGTGGTAAGTCGGCCAGAAAGCAAGTGGCAGCCAAATCAGTGGAGGAGGGGGGATTGGCCAAAAACGCTGACCCCGGGGTCAAGGAAATGGCCGTTTTGGGAGTGGACGCAAAACTGCCTCTTTTTTGCCTCATCCACCTCCAGACCTGCTGGGAAACAGTGACTGATCACTTTTAATGTGGTAAGTCGGCCAGAAAGCAAGTGGCAGCCAAAACAGTGGAGGAGGGGGGATTGGCCAAAAACGCTGACCCCGGGGTCAAGGAAATGGCCGTTTTGGGAGCGGACGCAAAACTGCCTCTTTTTTGCCTCATCCACCTCCAGACCTGCTGGGAAACAGTGACTGATCACTTTTAATGTGGTAAGTCGGCCAGAAAGCAAGTGGCAGCCAAAACAGTGGAGGAGGGGGGATTGGCCAAAAACGCTGACCCCGGGGTCAAGGAAATGGCCGTTTTGGGAGCGGACGCAAAACTGCCTCTTTTTTGCCTCATCCACCTCCAGACCTGCTGGGAAACAGTGACTGATCACTTTTAATGTGGTAAGTCGGCCAGAAAGCAAGTGGCAGCCAAAACAGTGGAGGAGGGGGGATTGGCCAAAAACGCTGACCCCGGGGTCAAGGAAATGGCCGTTTTGGGAGCGGACGCAAAACTGCCTCTTTTTTGCCTCATCCACCTCCAGACCTGCTGGGAAACAGTGACTGATCACTTTTAATGTGGTAAGTCGGCCAGAAAGCAAGTGGCAGCCAAAACAGTGGAGGAGGGGGGATTGGCCAAAAACGCTTGGTCAAGGAAATGGCCGTTTTGGGAGCGGACGCAAAACTGCCTCTTTTTTGCCTCATCCACCTCCAGACCTGCTGGGAAACAGTGACTGATCACTTTTAATGTGGTAAGTCGGCCAGAAAGCAAGTGGCAGCCAAAACAGTGGAGGAGGGGGGATTGGCCAAAAACGCTTGGTCAAGGAAATGGCCGTTTTGGGAGCGGACGCAAAACTGCCTCTTTTTTGCCTCATCCACCTCCAGACCTGCTGGGAAACAGTGACTGATCACTTTTAATGTGGTAAGTCGGCCAGAAAGCAAGTGGCAGCCAAAACAGTGGAGGAGGGGGGGATTGGCCAAAAACGCTGACCCCGGGGTCAAGGAAATGGCCGTTTTGGGAGCGGACGCAAAACTGCCTCTTTTTTGCCTCATCCACCTCCAGACCTGCTGGGAAACAGTGACTGATCACTTTTAATGTGGTAAGTCGGCCAGAAAGCAAGTGGCAGCCAAATCAGTGGAGGAGGGGGGATTGGCCAAAAACGCTGACCCCGGGGTCAAGGAAATGGCCGTTTTGGGAGCGGACGCAAAACTGCCTCTTTTTTGCCTCATCCACCTCCAGACCTGCTGGGAAACAGTGACTGATCACTTTTAATGTGGTAAGTCGGCCAGAAAGCAAGTGGCAGCCAAAACAGTGGAGGAGGGGGGATTGGCCAAAAACGCTGACCCCGGGGTCAAGGAAATGGCCGTTTTGGGAGCGGACGC
This sequence comes from Pempheris klunzingeri, assembly GCF_042242105.1. NCBI lineage: Eukaryota > Metazoa > Chordata > Actinopteri > Acropomatiformes > Pempheridae > Pempheris > Pempheris klunzingeri. The sequence continues at coordinate 30,445,334 of NC_092014.1, read as the reverse complement.
AAAACTGCCTCTTTTTTGCCTCATCCACCTCCAGACCTGCTGGGAAACAGTGACTGATCACTTTTAATGTGGTAAGTCGGCCAGAAAGCAAGTGGCAGCCAAAACAGTGGAGGAGGGGGGATTGGCCAAAAACGCTGACCCCGGGGTCAAGGAAATGGCCGTTCTGGGAGCGGACGCAAAACTGCCTCTTTTTTGCCTCATCCACCTCCAGACCTGCTGGGAAACAGTGACTGATCACTTTTAATGTGGTAAGTCGGCCAGAAAGCAAGTGGCAGCCAAAACAGTGGAGGAGGGGGGATTGGCCAAAAACGCTTGGTCAAGGAAATGGCCGTTTTGGGAGTGGACGCAAAACTGCCTCTTTTTTGCCTCATCCACCTCCAGACCTGCTGGGAAACAGTGACTGATCACTTTTAATGTGGTGAGTCGGCCAGAAAGCAAGTGCCAGCCAAAACAGTGGAGGAGGGGGGGATTGGCCAAAAACGCTGACCCCGGGGTCAAGGAAATGGCCGTTTTGGGAGCGGACGCAAAACTGCCTCTTTTTTGCCTCATCCACCTCCAGACCTGCTGGGAAACAGTGACTGATCACTTTTAATGTGGTAAGTCGGCCAGAAAGCAAGTGGCAGCCAAAACAGTGGAGGAGGGGGGATTGGCCAAAAACTCTTGGTCAAGGAAATGGCCGTTTTGGGAGCGGACGCAAAACTGCCTCTTTTTTGCCTCATCCACCTCCAGACCTGCTGGGAAACAGTGACTGATCACTTTTAATGTGGTAAGTCGGCCAGAAAGCAAGTGGCAGCCAAAACAGTGGAGGAGGGGGGATTGGCCAAAAACGCTGACCCCGGGGTCAAGGAAATGGCCGTTTTGGGAGCGGACGCAAAACTGCCTCTTTTTTGCCTCATCCACCTCCAGACCTGCTGGGAAACAGTGACTGATCACTTTTAATGTGGTAAGTCGGCCAGAAAGCAAGTGGCAGCCAAAACAGTGGAGGAGGGGGGATTGGCCAAAAACGCTGACCCCGGGGTCAAGGAAATGGCCGTTTTGGGAGCGGACGCAAAACTGCCTCTTTTTTGCCTCATCCACCTCCAGACCTGCTGGGAAACAGTGACTGATCACTTTTAATGTGGTAAGTCGGCCAGAAAGCAAGTGGCAGCCAAAACAGTGGAGGAGGGGGGATTGGCCAAAAACGCTTGGTCAAGGAAATGGCCGTTTTGGGAGCGGACGCAAAACTGCCTCTTTTTTGCCTCATCCACCTCCAGACCTGCTGGGAAACAGTGACTGATCACTTTTAATGTGGTAAGTCGGCCAGAAAGCAAGTGGCAGCCAAAACAGTGGAGGAGGGGGGATTGGCCAAAAACGCTGACCCCGGGGTCAAGGAAATGGCCGTTTTAATAGGCTTATTTTAGACACAGGAGGTGAAATGTGTTACCATGGACTGATAGACTTACATTTCCGCCCAGAAAACACACAGAATAGTTAAAGATGATGAATTACATTAGTAAGATCAAGTTTCTTAAGATAATTTGTCTGTATTCAACAGTGTCCATTTAGGCTTTCTCTCACCATTCTAATTCTCCATTCTAATTCACCATTCTCACCAGCCTATTTTAGACACAGGAGGTGAATTGTCTTTCCAGGGGCTGTCAAACCTGAACTTCTGTACAGGAAACACTCAGAATAGTTCAAGATGATGAATTACAGTAGTTGGATGAAGTTTCTTAAGATAATTTGTCTGTATTCAACAGTGTCCATTTTGGCTTTCTCTTACCATTCTAAGCCTATTTTAGACACAGGAGGTGAAATGTGTTACCATGGACTGATAGACTTACATTTCCGCCCAGAAAACACTCAGAATAGTTAAAGACGATGAATTACATTAGTAAGATCAAGTTTCTTAAGATAATTTGTCTGTATTCAACAGTGTCCATTTTGGCTTTCTCTCACCATTCTAATTCTCCATTCTAATTCACCATTCTCACCAGCCTATTTTAGACACAGGAGGTGAATTGTCTTTCCAGGGGCTGGCAAACCTGAACTTCTGTACAGGAAACACTCAGAATAGTTCAAGATGATGAATTACAGTAGTTGGATGAAGTTCCTTAAGATAATTTGTCTGTATTCAACAGTGTCCAGTTTGGCTTTCTCTCACCATTCTAAGCCTATTTTAGACACAGGAGGTGAATTGTCTTTCCAGGGGCTGGCAAACCTGAACTTCTGTACAGGAAACACTCAGAATAGTTCAAGATGATGAATTACAGTAGTTGGATGAAGTTTCTTAAGATAATTTGTCTGTACTCAACAGTGTCCATTTTGGCTTTCTCTCACCATTCTAAGCCTATTTTAGACACAGGAGGTGAAATGTTTTACCATGGACTGATAGACTTACATTTCCGCCCAGAAAACACTCAGAATAGTAAAAGATGATGAATTACATTAGTAAGATCAAGTTTCTTAAGATAATTTGTCTGTATTCAACAGTGTCCATTTTGGCTTTCTCTCACCATTCTAAGCCTATTTTAGACACAGGAGGTGAAATGTGTTACCATGGACTGATAGACTTACATTTCCGCCCAGAAAACACTCAGAATAGTTAAAGATGATGAATTACATTAGTAAGATCAAGTTTCTTAAGATAATTTGTCTGTATTCAACAGTGTCCATTTTGGCTTTCTCTCACCATTCTAATTCTCCATTCTAATTCACCATTCTCACCAGCCTATTTTAGACACAGGAGGTGAATTGTCTTTCCAGGGGCTGTCAAACCTGAACTTCTGTACAGGAAACACTCAGAATAGTTCAAGATGATGAATTACATTAGTAAGATCAAGTTTCTTAAGATAATTTGTCTGTATTCAACAGTGTCCATTTTGGCTTTCTCTCACCATTCTAAGCCTATTTTAGACACAGGAGGTGAATTGTCTTTCCAGGGGCTGGCAAACCTGAACTTCTGTACAGGAAACACTCAGAATAGTTCAAGATGATGAATTACAGTAGTTGGATGAAGTTTCTTAAGATAATTTGTCTGTACTCAACAGTGTCCATTTTGGCTTTCTCTCACCATTCTAAGCCTATTTTAGACACAGGAGGTGAAATGTTTTACCATGGACTGATAGACTTACATTTCCGCCCAGAAAACACTCAGAATAGTAAAAGATGATGAATTACATTAGTAAGATCAAGTTTCTTAAGATAATTTGTCTGTATTCAACAGTGTCCATTTTGGCTTTCTCTCACCATTCTAAGCCTATTTTAGACACAGGAGGTGAAATGTGTTACCATGGACTGATAGACTTACATTTCCGCCCAGAAAACACTCAGAATAGTTAAAGATGATGAATTACATTAGTAAGATCAAGTTTCTTAAGATAATTTGTCTGTATTCAACAGTGTCCATTTTGGCTTTCTCTCACCATTCTAATTCTCCATTCTAATTCACCATTCTCACCAGCCTATTTTAGACACAGGAGGTGAATTGTCTTTCCAGGGGCTGTCAAACCTGAACTTCTGTACAGGAAACACTCAGAATAGTTCAAGATGATGAATTACAGTAGTTGGATGAAGTTTCTTAAGATAATTTGTCTGTGTTCAACAGTGTCCATTTTGGCTTTCTCTCACCATTCTAAGCCTATTTTAGACACAGGAGGTGAAATGTGTTACCATGGACTGATAGACTTACATTTCCGCCCAGAAAACACTCAGAATAGTTAAAGATGATGAATTACATTAGTAAGATCAAGTTTCTTAAGATAATTTGTCTGTATTCAACAGTGTCCATTTTGGCTTTCTCTCACCATTCTAAGCCTATTTTAGACACAGGAGGTGAAATGTGTTACCATGGACTGATAGACTTACATTTCCGCCCAGAAAACACTCAGAATAGTTCAAGATGATGAATTACATTAGTAAGATCAAGTTTCTTAAGATAATTTGTCTGTATTCAACAGTGTCCATTTTGGCTTTCTCTCACCATTCTAAGCCTATTTTAGACACAGGAGGTGAAATGTGTTACCATGGACTGATAGACTTACATTTCCGCCCAGAAAACACTCAGAATAGTTCAAGATGATGAATTACATTAGTAAGATCAAGTTTCTTAAGATAATTTGTCTGTATTCAACAGTGTCCATTTTGGCTTTCTCTCACCATTCTAATTTTCCATTCTAATTCACCATTCTCACCAGCCTATTTTAGACACAGGAGGTGAATTGTCTTTCCAGGGGCTGGCAAACCTGAACTTCTGTACAGGAAACACTCAGAATAGTTCAAGATGATGAATTACAGTAGTTGGTTGAAGTTTCTTAAGATAATTTGTCTGTATTCAACAGTGTCCATTTTGGCTTTCTCTCACCATTCCAAGCCTATTTTAGACACAGGAGGTGAATTGTCTTTCCAGGGGCTGGAAAACCTGAACTTCTGTACAGGAAACACTAAGAATAGTTCAAGATGATGAATTACATTAGTAAGATCAAGTTTCTTAAGATAATTTGTCTGTATTCAACAGTGTCCATTTTGGCTTTCTCTCACCATTCTAATTCTCCATTCTAATTCACCATTCTCACCAGCCTATTTTAGACACAGGAGGTGAATTGTCTTTCCAGGGGCTGGCAAACCTGAACTTCTGTACAGGAAACACTCAGAATAGTTCAAGATGATGAATTACAGTAGTTGGATGAAGTTTCTTAAGATAATTTGTCTGTATTCAACAGTGTCCATTTTGGCTTTCTCTCACCATTCTAAGCCTATTTTAGACACAGGAGGTGAAATGTGTTACCATGGACTGATAGACTTACATTTCCGCCCAGAAAACACTCAGAATAGTTAAAGATGATGAATTACATTAGTAAGATCAAGTTTCTTAAGATAATTTGTCTGTATTCAACAGTGTCCATTTTGGCTTTCTCTCACCATTCTAAGCCTATTTTAGACACAGGAGGTGAAATGTGTTACCATGGACTGATAGACTTACATTTCCGCCCAGAAAACACTCAGAATAGTTCAAGATGATGAATTACATTAGTAAGATCAAGTTTCTTAAGATAATTTGTCTGTATTCAACAGTGTCCATTTTGGCTTTCTCTCACCATTCTAATTCTCCATTCTAATTCACCATTCTCACCAGCCTATTTTAGACACAGGAGGTGAATTGTCTTTCCAGGGGCTGTCAAACCTGAACTTCTGTACAGGAAACACTCAGAATAGTTCAAGATGATGAATTACAGTAGTTGGATGAAGTTTCTTAAGATAATTTGTCTGTATTCAACAGTGTCCATTTTGGCTTTCTCTCACCATTCTAAGCCTATTTTAGACACAGGAGGTGAAATGTGTTACCATGGACTGATAGACTTACATTTCCGCCCAGAAAACACTCAGAATAGTTAAAGATGATGAATTACATTAGTAAGATCAAGTTTCTTAAGATAATTTGTCTGTATTCAAAAGTGTCCATTTTGGCTTTCTCTCACCATTCTAAGCCTATTTTAGACACAGGAGGTGAAATGTGTTACCATGGACTGATAGACTTACATTTCCGCCCAGAAAACACTCAGAATAGTTCAAGATGATGAATTACATTAGTAAGATCAAGTTTCTTAAGATAATTTGTCTGTATTCAACAGTGTCCATTTTGGCTTTCTCTCACCATTCTAATTTTCCATTCTAATTCACCATTCTCACCAGCCTATTTTAGACACAGGAGGTGAATTGTCTTTCCAGGGGCTGGCAAACCTGAACTTCTGTACAGGAAACACTCAGAATAGTTCAAGATGATGAATTACAGTAGTTGGTTGAAGTTTCTTAAGATAATTTGTCTGTATTCAACAGTGTCCATTTTGGCTTTCTCTCACCATTCCAAGCCTATTTTAGACACAGGAGGTGAATTGTCTTTCCAGGGGCTGGAAAACCTGAACTTCTGTACAGGAAACACTAAGAATAGTTCAAGATGACGAATTACATTAGTAAGATCAAGTTTCTTAAGATAATTTGTCTGTATTCAACAGTGTCCATTTTGGCTTTCTCTCACCATTCTAATTCTCCATTCTAATTCACCATTCTCACCAGCCTATTTTAGACACAGGAGGTGAATTGTCTTTCCAGGGGCTGGCAAACCTGAACTTCTGTACAGGAAACACTAAGAATAGTTCAAGATGATGAATTACAGTAGTTGGATGAAGTTTCTTAAGATAATTTGTCTGTATTCAACAGTGTCCATTTTGGCTTTCTCTCACCATTCTAAGCCTATTTTAGACACAGGAGGTGAAATGTGTTACCATGGACTGATAGACTTACATTTCCGCCCAGAAAACACTCAGAATAGTTAAAGATGATGAATTACATTAGTAAGATCAAGTTTCTTAAGATAATTTGTCTGTATTCAAAAGTGTCCATTTTGGCTTTCTCTCACCATTCTAAGCCTATTTTAGACACAGGAGGTGAAATGTGTTACCATGGACTGATAGACTTACATTTCCGCCCAGAAAACACTCAGAATAGTTCAAGATGATGAATTACATTAGTAAGATCAAGTTTCTTAAGATAATTTGTCTGTATTCAACAGTGTCCATTTTGGCTTTCTCTCACCATTCTAATTTTCCATTCTAATTCACCATTCTCACCAGCCTATTTTAGACACAGGAGGTGAATTGTCTTTCCAGGGGCTGGCAAACCTGAACTTCTGTACAGGAAACACTCAGAATAGTTCAAGATGATGAATTACAGTAGTTGGTTGAAGTTTCTTAAGATAATTTGTCTGTATTCAACAGTGTCCATTTTGGCTTTCTCTCACCATTCCAAGCCTATTTTAGACACAGGAGGTGAATTGTCTTTCCAGGGGCTGGAAAACCTGAACTTCTGTACAGGAAACACTAAGAATAGTTCAAGATGATGAATTACATTAGTAAGATCAAGTTTCTTAAGATAATTTGTCTGTATTCAACAGTGTCCATTTTGGCTTTCTCTCACCATTCTAATTCTCCATTCTAATTCACCATTCTCACCAGCCTATTTTAGACACAGGAGGTGAATTGTCTTTCCAGGGGCTGGCAAACCTGAACTTCTGTACAGGAAACACTAAGAATAGTTCAAGATGATGAATTACAGTAGTTGGATGAAGTTTCTTAAGATAATTTGTCTGTATTCAACAGTGTCCATTTTGGCTTTCTCTCACCATTCTAAGCCTATTTTAGACACAGGAGGTGAAATGTGTTACCATGAAATGATAGACTTACATTTCCGCCCAGAAAACACTCAGAATAGTTAAAGATGATGAATTACATTAGTAAGATCAAGTTTCTTAAGATAATTTGTCTGTATTCAACAGTGTCCATTTTGGCTTTCTCTCACCATTCTAAGCCTATTTTAGACACAGGAGGTGAAATGTGTTACCATGGACTGATAGACTTACATTTCCGCCCAGAAAACACTCAGAATAGTTAAAGATGATGAATTACATTAGTAAGATCAAGTTTCTTAAGATAATTTGTCTGTATTCAACAGTGTCCATTTTGGCTTTCTCTCACCATTGTAATTCTCCATTCTAATTCACCATTCTCACCAGCCTATTTTAGACACAGGAGGTGAATTGTCTTTCCAGGGGCTGGCAAACCTGAACTTCTGTACAGGAAACACTCAGAATAGTTCAAGATGATGAATTACAGTAGTTGGATGAAGTTTCTTAAGATAATTTGTCTGTATTCAACAGTGTCCATTTTGGCTTTCTCTCACCATTCTAAGCCTATTTTAGACACAGGAGGTGAAATGTGTTACCATGGACTGATAGACTTACATTTCCGCCCAGAAAACACTCAGAATAGTTCAAGATGATGAATTACATTAGTAAGATCAAGTTACTTAAGATAATTTGTCTGTATTCAACAGTGTCCATTTTGGCTTTCTCTCACCATTCTAATTCTCCATTCTAATTCACCATTCTCACCAGCCTATTTTAGACACAGGAGGTGAATTGTCTTTCCAGGTTCTGGCAAACCTGAACTTCTGTACAGGAAACACTCAGAATAGTTCAAGATGATGAATTACAGTAGTTGGATGAAGTTCCTTAAGATAATTTGTCTGTATTCAACAGTGTCCAGTTTGGCTTTCTCTCACCATTCTAAGCCTATTTTAGACACAGGAGGTGAATTGTCTTTCCAGGGGCTGGCAAACCTGAACTTCTGTACAGGAAACACTCAGAATAGTTCAAGATGATGAATTACAGTAGTTGGATGAAGTTTCTTAAGATAATTTGTCTGTACTCAACAGTGTCCATTTTGGCTTTCTCTCACCATTCTAAGCCTATTTTAGACACAGGAGGTGAAATGTGTTACCATGGACTGATAGACTTACATTTCCGCCCAGAAAACACTCAGAATAGTTCAAGATGATGAATTACATTAGTAAGATCAAGTTTCTTAAGATAATTTGTCTGTATTCAACAGTGTCCATTTTGGCTTTCTCTCACCATTCTAATTCTCCATTCTAATTCACCATTCTCACCAGCCTATTTTAGACACAGGAGGTGAATTGTCTTTCCAGGGGCTGTCAAACCTGAACTTCTGTACAGGAAACACTCAGAATAGTTCAAGATGATGAATTACAGTAGTTGGATGAAGTTTCTTAAGATAATTTGTCTGTATTCAACAGTGTCCATTTTGGCTTTCTCTCACCATTCTAAGCCTATTTTAGACACAGGAGGTGAAATGTGTTACCATGGACTGATAGACTTACATTTCCGCCCAGAAAACACTCAGAATAGTTAAAGATGATGAATTACATTAGTAAGATCAAGTTTCTTAAGATAATTTGTCTGTATTCAACAGTGTCCATTTTGGCTTTCTCTCACCATTCTAAGCCTATTTTAGACACAGGAGGTGAAATGTGTTACCATGGACTGATAGACTTACATTTCCGCCCAGAAAACACTCAGAATAGTTCAAGATGATGAATTACATTAGTAAGATCAAGTTTCTTAAGATAATTTGTCTGTATTCAACAGTGTCCATTTTGGCTTTCTCTCACCATTCTAAGCCTATTTTAGACACAGGAGGTGAAATGTGTTACCATGGACTGATAGACTTACATTTCCGCCCAGAAAACACTCAGAATAGTTCAAGATTATGAATTACATTAGTAAGATCAAGTTTCTTAAGATAATTTGTCTGTATTCAACAGTGTCCATTTTGGCTTTCTCTCACCATTCTAATTTTCCATTCTAATTCACCATTCTCACCAGCCTATTTTAGACACAGGAGGTGAATTGTCTTTCCAGGGGCTGGCAAACCTGAACTTCTGTACAGGAAACACTCAGAATAGTTCAAGATGATGAATTACAGTAGTTGGATGAAGTTCCTTAAGATAATTTGTCTGTATTCAACAGTGTCCAGTTTGGCTTTCTCTCACCATTCTAAGCCTATTTTAGACACAGGAGGTGAATTGTCTTTCCAGGGGCTGGCAAACCTGAACTTCTGTACAGGAAACACTAAGAATAGTTCAAGATGATGAATTACAGTAGTTGGGTGAAGTTCCTTAAGATAATTTGTCTGTATTCAACAGTGTCCAGTTTGGCTTTCTCTCACCATTCTAAGCCTATTTTAGACACAGGAGGTGAATTGTCTTTCCAGGGGCTGGCAAACCTGAACTTCTGTACAGGAAACACTCAGAATAGTTCAAGATGATGAATTACAGTAGTTGGATGAAGTTTCTTAAGATAATTTGTCTGTACTCAACAGTGTCCATTTTGGCTTTCTCTCACCATTCTAAGCCTATTTTAGACACAGGAGGTGAAATGTTTTACCATGGACTGATAGACTTACATTTCCGCCCAGAAAACACTCAGAATAGTAAAAGATGATGAATTACATTAGTAAGATCAAGTTTCTTAAGATAATTTGTCTGTATTCAACAGTGTCCATTTTGGCTTTCTCTCACCATTCTAAGCCTATTTTAGACACAGGAGGTGAAATGTGTTACCATGGACTGATAGACTTACATTTCCGCCCAGAAAACACTCAGAATAGTTAAAGATGATGAATTACATTAGTAAGATCAAGTTTCTTAAGATAATTTGTCTGTATTCAACAGTGTCCATTTTGGCTTTCTCTCACCATTCTAATTCTCCATTCTAATTCACCATTCTCACCAGCCTATTTTAGACACAGGAGGTGAATTGTCTTTCCAGGGGCTGTCAAACCTGAACTTCTGTACAGGAAACACTCAGAATAGTTCAAGATGATGAATTACAGTAGTTGGATGAAGTTTCTTAAGATAATTTGTCTGTATTCAACAGTGTCCATTTTGGCTTTCTCTCACCATTCTAAGCCTATTTTAGACACAGGAGGTGAAATGTGTTACCATGGACTGATAGACTTACATTTCCGCCCAGAAAACACTCAGAATAGTTCAAGATGATGAATTACATTAGTAAGATCAAGTTTCTTAAGATAATTTGTCTGTATTCAACAGTGTCCATTTTGGCTTTCTCTCACCATTCTAAGCCTATTTTAGACACAGGAGGTGAAATGTGTTACCATGGACTGATAGACTTACATTTCCGCCCAGAAAACACTCAGAATAGTTAAAGATGATGAATTACATTAGTAAGATCAAGTTTCTTAAGATAATTTGTCTGTATTCAACAGTGTCCATTTTGGCTTTCTCTCACCATTCTAAGCCTATTTTAGACACAGGAGGTGAAATGTGTTACCATGGACTGATAGACTTACATTTCCGCCCAGAAAACACTCAGAATAGTTCAAGATGATGAATTACATTAGTAAGATCAAGTTTCTTAAGATAATTTGTCTGTATTCAACAGTGTCCATTTTGGCTTTCTCTCACCATTCTAAGCCTATTTTAGACACAGGAGGTGAAATGTGTTACCATGGACTGATAGACTTACATTTCCGCCCAGAAAACACTCAGAATAGTTCAAGATGATGAATTACATTAGTAAGATCAAGTTTCTTAAGATAATTTGTCTGTATTCAACAGTGTCCATTTTGGCTTTCTCTCACCATTCTAATTTTCCATTCTAATTCACCATTCTCACCAGCCTATTTTAGACACAGGAGGTGAATTGTCTTTCCAGGGGCTGGCAAACCTGAACTTCTGTACAGGAAACACTCAGAAAAGTTCAAGATGATGAATTACAGTAGTTGGATGAAGTTCCTTAAGATAATTTGTCTGTATTCAACAGTGTCCAGTTTGGCTTTCTCTCACCATTCTAAGCCTATTTTAGACACAGGAGGTGAAATGTGTTACCATGGACTGATAGACTTACATTTCCGCCCAGAAAACACTCAGAATAGTTAAAGATGATGAATTACATTAGTAAGATCAAGTTTCTTAAGATAATTTGTCTGTATTCAACAGTGTCCATTTTGGCTTTCTCTCACCATTCTAATTCTCCATTCTAATTCACCATTCTCACCAGCCTATTTTAGACACAGGAGGTGAATTGTCTTTCCAGGGGCTGTCAAACCTGAACTTCTGTACAGGAAACACTCAGAATAGTTCAAGATGATGAATTACAGTAGTTGGATGAAGTTTCTTAAGATAATTTGTCTGTATTCAACAGTGTCCATTTTGGCTTTCTCTCACCATTCTAAGCCTATTTTAGACACAGGAGGTGAAATGTGTTACCATGGACTGATAGACTTACATTTCCGCCCAGAAAACACTCAGAATAGTTCAAGATGATGAATTACATTAGTAAGATCAAGTTTCTTAAGATAATTTGTCTGTATTCAACAGTGTCCATTTTGGCTTTCTCTCACCATTCTAAGCCTATTTTAGACACAGGAGGTGAAATGTGTTACCATGGACTGATAGACTTACATTTCCGCCCAGAAAACACTCAGAATAGTTAAAGATGATGAATTACATTAGTAAGATCAAGTTTCTTAAGATAATTTGTCTGTATTCAACAGTGTCCATTTTGGCTTTCTCTCACCATTCTAAGCCTATTTTAGACACAGGAGGTGAAATGTGTTACCATGGACTGATAGACTTACATTTCCGCCCAGAAAACACTCAGAATAGTTCAAGATGATGAATTACATTAGTAAGATCAAGTTTCTTAAGATAATTTGTCTGTATTCAACAGTGTCCATTTTGGCTTTCTCTCACCATTCTAAGCCTATTTTAGACACAGGAGGTGAAATGTGTTACCATGGACTGATAGACTTACATTTCCGCCCAGAAAACACTCAGAATAGTTCAAGATGATGAATTACATTAGTAAGATCAAGTTTCTTAAGATAATTTGTCTGTATTCAACAGTGTCCATTTTGGCTTTCTCTCACCATTCTAATTTTCCATTCTAATTCACCATTCTCACCAGCCTATTTTAGACACAGGAGGTGAATTGTCTTTCCAGGGGCTGGCAAACCTGAACTTCTGTACAGGAAACACTCAGAAAAGTTCAAGATGATGAATTACAGTAGTTGGATGAAGTTTCTTAAGATAATTTGTCTGTATTCAACAGTGTCCAGTTTGGCTTTCTCTCACCATTCTAAGCCTATTTTAGACACAGGAGGTGAAATGTGTTACCATGGACTGATAGACTTACATTTCCGCCCAGAAAACACTCAGAATAGTTAAAGATGATGAATTACATTAGTAAGATCAAGTTTCTTAAGATAATTTGTCTGTATTCAACAGTGTCCATTTTGGCTTTCTCTCACCATTCTAATTCTCCATTCTAATTCACCATTCTCACCAGCCTATTTTAGACACAGGAGGTGAATTGTCTTTCCAGGGGCTGTCAAACCTGAACTCCTGTACAGGAAACACTCAGAATAGTTCAAGATGATGAATTACAGTAGTTGGATGAAGTTTCTTAAGATAATTTGTCTGTATTCAACAGTGTCCATTTTGGCTTTCTCTCACCATTCTAAGCCTATTTTAGACACAGGAGGTGAAATGTGTTACCATGGACTGATAGACTTACATTTCCGCCCAGAAAACACTCAGAATAGTTAAAGATGATGAATTACATTAGTAAGATCAAGTTTCTTAAGATAATTTGTCTGTATTCAACAGTGTCCATTTTGGCTTTCTCTCACCATTCTAAGCCTATTTTAGACACAGGAGGTGAAATGTGTTACCATGGACTGATAGACTTACATTTCCGCCCAGAAAACACTCAGAATAGTTCAAGATGATGAATTACATTAGTAAGATCAAGTTTCTTAAGATAATTTGTCTGTATTCAACAGTGTCCATTTTGGCTTTCTCTCACCATTCTAAGCCTATTTTAGACACAGGAGGTGAAATGTGTTACCATGGACTGATAGACTTACATTTCCGCCCAGAAAACACTCAGAATAGTTCAAGATGATGAATTACATTAGTAAGATCAAGTTTCTTAAGATAATTTGTCTGTATTCAACAGTGTCCATTTTGGCTTTCTCTCACCATTCTAATTTTCCATTCTAATTCACCATTCTCACCAGCCTATTTTAGACACAGGAGGTGAATTGTCTTTCCAGGGGCTGGCAAACCTGAACTTCTGTACAGGAAACACTCAGAAAAGTTCAAGATGATGAATTACAGTAGTTGGATGAAGTTCCTTAAGATAATTTGTCTGTATTCAACAGTGTCCAGTTTGGCTTTCTCTCACCATTCTAAGCCTATTTTAGACACAGGAGGTGAATTGTCTTTCCAGGGGCTGGCAAACCTGAACTTCTGTACAGGAAACACTCAGAATAGTTCAAGATGATGAATTACAGTAGTTGGATGAAGTTTCTTAAGATAATTTGTCTGTACTCAACAGTGTCCATTTTGGCTTTCTCTCACCATTCTAAGCCTATTTTAGACACAGGAGGTGAAATGTTTTACCATGGACTGATAGACTTACATTTCCGCCCAGAAAACACTCAGAATAGTAAAAGATGATGAATTACATTAGTAAGATCAAGTTTCTTAAGATAATTTGTCTGTATTCAACAGTGTCCATTTTGGCTTTCTCTCACCATTCTAAGCCTATTTTAGACACAGGAGGTGAAATGTGTTACCATGGACTGATAGACTTACATTTCCGCCCAGAAAACACTCAGAATAGTTAAAGATGATGAATTACATTAGTAAGATCAAGTTTCTTAAGATAATTTGTCTGTATTCAACAGTGTCCATTTTGGCTTTCTCTCACCATTCTAATTCTCCATTCTAATTCACCATTCTCACCAGCCTATTTTAGACACAGGAGGTGAATTGTCTTTCCAGGGGCTGTCAAACCTGAACTTCTGTACAGGAAACACTCAGAATAGTTCAAGATGATGAATTACAGTAGTTGGATGAAGTTTCTTAAGATAATTTGTCTGTATTCAACAGTGTCCATTTTGGCTTTCTCTCACCATTCTAAGCCTATTTTAGACACAGGAGGTGAAATGTGTTACCATGGACTGATAGACTTACATTTCCGCCCAGAAAACACTCAGAATAGTTCAAGATGATGAATTACATTAGTAAGATCAAGTTTCTTAAGATAATTTGTCTGTATTCAACAGTGTCCATTTTGGCTTTCTCTCACCATTCTAAGCCTATTTTAGACACAGGAGGTGAAATGTGTTACCATGGACTGATAGACTTACATTTCCGCCCAGAAAACACTCAGAATAGTTAAAGATGATGAATTACATTAGTAAGATCAAGTTTCTTAAGATAATTTGTCTGTATTCAACAGTGTCCATTTTGGCTTTCTCTCACCATTCTAAGCCTATTTTAGACACAGGAGGTGAAATGTGTTACCATGGACTGATAGACTTACATTTCCGCCCAGAAAACACTCAGAATAGTTCAAGATGATGAATTACATTAGTAAGATCAAGTTTCTTAAGATAATTTGTCTGTATTCAACAGTGTCCATTTTGGCTTTCTCTCACCATTCTAAGCCTATTTTAGACACAGGAGGTGAAATGTGTTACCATGGACTGATAGACTTACATTTCCGCCCAGAAAACACTCAGAATAGTTCAAGATTATGAATTACATTAGTAAGATCAAGTTTCTTAAGATAATTTGTCTGTATTCAACAGTGTCCATTTTGGCTTTCTCTCACCATTCTAATTTTCCATTCTAATTCACCATTCTCACCAGCCTATTTTAGACACAGGAGGTGAATTGTCTTTCCAGGGGCTGGCAAACCTGAACTTCTGTACAGGAAACACTCAGAATAGTTCAAGATGATGAATTACAGTAGTTGGATGAAGTTCCTTAAGATAATTTGTCTGTATTCAACAGTGTCCAGTTTGGCTTTCTCTCACCATTCTAAGCCTATTTTAGACACAGGAGGTGAATTGTCTTTCCAGGGGCTGGCAAACCTGAACTTCTGTACAGGAAACACTAAGAATAGTTCAAGATGATGAATTACAGTAGTTGGGTGAAGTTCCTTAAGATAATTTGTCTGTATTCAACAGTGTCCAGTTTGGCTTTCTCTCACCATTCTAAGCCTATTTTAGACACAGGAGGTGAATTGTCTTTCCAGGGGCTGGCAAACCTGAACTTCTGTACAGGAAACACTCAGAATAGTTCAAGATGATGAATTACAGTAGTTGGATGAAGTTTCTTAAGATAATTTGTCTGTACTCAACAGTGTCCATTTTGGCTTTCTCTCACCATTCTAAGCCTATTTTAGACACAGGAGGTGAAATGTGTTACCATGGACTGATAGACTTACATTTCCGCCCAGAAAACACTCAGAATAGTAAAAGATGATGAATTACATTAGTAAGATCAAGTTTCTTAAGATAATTTGTCTGTATTCAACAGTGTCCATTTTGGCTTTCTCTCACCATTCTAAGCCTATTTTAGACACAGGAGGTGAAATGTGTTACCATGGACTGATAGACTTACATTTCCGCCCAGAAAACACTCAGAATAGTTAAAGATGATGAATTACATTAGTAAGATCAAGTTTCTTAAGATAATTTGTCTGTATTCAACAGTGTCCATTTTGGCTTTCTCTCACCATTCTAATTCTCCATTCTAATTCACCATTCTCACCAGCCTATTTTAGACACAGGAGGTGAATTGTCTTTCCAGGGGCTGTCAAACCTGAACTTCTGTACAGGAAACACTCAGAATAGTTCAAGATGATGAATTACAGTAGTTGGATGAAGTTTCTTAAGATAATTTGTCTGTATTCAACAGTGTCCATTTTGGCTTTCTCTCACCATTCTAAGCCTATTTTAGACACAGGAGGTGAAATGTGTTACCATGGACTGATAGACTTACATTTCCGCCCAGAAAACACTCAGAATAGTTCAAGATGATGAATTACATTAGTAAGATCAAGTTTCTTAAGATAATTTGTCTGTATTCAACAGTGTCCATTTTGGCTTTCTCTCACCATTCTAAGCCTATTTTAGACACAGGAGGTGAAATGTGTTACCATGGACTGATAGACTTACATTTCCGCCCAGAAAACACTCAGAATAGTTCAAGATGATGAATTACATTAGTAAGATCAAGTTTCTTAAGATAATTTGTCTGTATTCAACAGTGTCCATTTTGGCTTTCTCTCACCATTCTAAGCCTATTTTAGACACAGGAGGTGAAATGTGTTACCATGGACTGATAGACTTACATTTCCGCCCAGAAAACACTCAGAATAGTTCAAGATGATGAATTACATTAGTAAGATCAAGTTTCTTAAGATAATTTGTCTGTATTCAACAGTGTCCATTTTGGCTTTCTCTCACCATTCTAAGCCTATTTTAGACACAGGAGGTGAAATGTGTTACCATGGACTGATAGACTTACATTTCCGCCCAGAAAACACTCAGAATAGTTCAAGATGATGAATTACATTAGTAAGATCAAGTTTCTTAAGATAATTTGTCTGTATTCAACAGTGTCCATTTTGGCTTTCTCTCACCATTCTAATTTTCCATTCTAATTCACCATTCTCACCAGCCTATTTTAGACACAGGAGGTGAATTGTCTTTCCAGGGGCTGGCAAACCTGAACTTCTGTACAGGAAACACTCAGAAAAGTTCAAGATGATGAATTACAGTAGTTGGATGAAGTTCCTTAAGATAATTTGTCTGTATTCAACAGTGTCCAGTTTGGCTTTCTCTCACCATTCTAAGCCTATTTTAGACACAGGAGGTGAAATGTGTTACCATGGACTGATAGACTTACATTTCCGCCCAGAAAACACTCAGAATAGTTAAAGATGATGAATTACATTAGTAAGATCAAGTTTCTTAAGATAATTTGTCTGTATTCAACAGTGTCCATTTTGGCTTTCTCTCACCATTCTAATTCTCCATTCTAATTCACCATTCTCACCAGCCTATTTTAGACACAGGAGGTGAATTGTCTTTCCAGGGGCTGTCAAACCTGAACTTCTGTACAGGAAACACTCAGAATAGTTCAAGATGATGAATTACAGTAGTTGGATGAAGTTTCTTAAGATAATTTGTCTGTATTCAACAGTGTCCATTTTGGCTTTCTCTCACCATTCTAAGCCTATTTTAGACACAGGAGGTGAAATGTGTTACCATGGACTGATAGACTTACATTTCCGCCCAGAAAACACTCAGAATAGTTCAAGATGATGAATTACATTAGTAAGATCAAGTTTCTTAAGATAATTTGTCTGTATTCAACAGTGTCCATTTTGGCTTTCTCTCACCATTCTAAGCCTATTTTAGACACAGGAGGTGAAATGTGTTACCATGGACTGATAGACTTACATTTCCGCCCAGAAAACACTCAGAATAGTTCAAGATGATGAATTACATTAGTAAGATCAAGTTTCTTAAGATAATTTGTCTGTATTCAACAGTGTCCATTTTGGCTTTCTCTCACCATTCTAAGCCTATTTTAGACACAGGAGGTGAAATGTGTTACCATGGACTGATAGACTTACATTTCCGCCCAGAAAACACTCAGAATAGTTCAAGATGATGAATTACATTAGTAAGATCAAGTTTCTTAAGATAATTTGTCTGTATTCAACAGTGTCCATTTTGGCTTTCTCTCACCATTCTAATTTTCCATTCTAATTCACCATTCTCACCAGCCTATTTTAGACACAGGAGGTGAATTGTCTTTCCAGGGGCTGGCAAACCTGAACTTCTGTACAGGAAACACTCAGAAAAGTTCAAGATGATGAATTACAGTAGTTGGATGAAGTTCCTTAAGATAATTTGTCTGTATTCAACAGTGTCCAGTTTGGCTTTCTCTCACCATTCTAAGCCTATTTTAGACACAGGAGGTGAATTGTCTTTCCAGGGGCTGGCAAACCTGAACTTCTGTACAGGAAACATTCAGAATAGTTCAAGATGATGAATTACAGTAGTTGGATGAAGTTTCTTAAGATAATTTGTCTGTACTCAACAGTGTCCATTTTGGCTTTCTCTCACCATTCTAAGCCTATTTTAGACACAGGAGGTGAAATGTTTTACCATGGACTGATAGACTTACATTTCCGCCCAGAAAACACTCAGAATAGTAAAAGATGATGAATTACATTAGTAAGATCAAGTTTCTTAAGATAATTTGTCTGTATTCAACAGTGTCCATTTTGGCTTTCTCTCACCATTCTAAGCCTATTTTAGACACAGGAGGTGAAATGTGTTACCATGGACTGATAGACTTACATTTCCGCCCAGAAAACACTCAGAATAGTTAAAGATGATGAATTACATTAGTAAGATCAAGTTTCTTAAGATAATTTGTCTGTATTCAACAGTGTCCATTTTGGCTTTCTCTCACCATTCTAATTCTCCATTCTAATTCACCATTCTCACCAGCCTATTTTAGACACAGGAGGTGAATTGTCTTTCCAGGGGCTGTCAAACCTGAACTTCTGTACAGGAAACACTCAGAATAGTTCAAGATGATGAATTACAGTAGTTGGATGAAGTTTCTTAAGATAATTTGTCTGTATTCAACAGTGTCCATTTTGGCTTTCTCTCACCATTCTAAGCCTATTTTAGACACAGGAGGTGAAATGTGTTACCATGGACTGATAGACTTACATTTCCGCCCAGAAAACACTCAGAATAGTTCAAGATGATGAATTACATTAGTAAGATCAAGTTTCTTAAGATAATTTGTCTGTATTCAACAGTGTCCATTTTGGCTTTCTCTCACCATTCTAAGCCTATTTTAGACACAGGAGGTGAAATGTGTTACCATGGACTGATAGACTTACATTTCCGCCCAGAAAACACTCAGAATAGTTAAAGATGATGAATTACATTAGTAAGATCAAGTTTCTTAAGATAATTTGTCTGTATTCAACAGTGTCCATTTTGGCTTTCTCTCACCATTCTAAGCCTATTTTAGACACAGGAGGTGAAATGTGTTACCATGGACTGATAGACTTACATTTCCGCCCAGAAAACACTCAGAATAGTTCAAGATGATGAATTACATTAGTAAGATCAAGTTTCTTAAGATAATTTGTCTGTATTCAACAGTGTCCATTTTGGCTTTCTCTCACCATTCTAAGCCTATTTTAGACACAGGAGGTGAAATGTGTTACCATGGACTGATAGACTTACATTTCCGCCCAGAAAACACTCAGAATAGTTCAAGATGATGAATTACATTAGTAAGATCAAGTTTCTTAAGATAATTTGTCTGTATTCAACAGTGTCCATTTTGGCTTTCTCTCACCATTCTAATTTTCCATTCTAATTCACCATTCTCACCAGCCTATTTTAGACACAGGAGGTGAATTGTCTTTCCAGGGGCTGGCAAACCTGAACTTCTGTACAGGAAACACTCAGAAAAGTTCAAGATGATGAATTACAGTAGTTGGATGAAGTTCCTTAAGATAATTTGTCTGTATTCAACAGTGTCCAGTTTGGCTTTCTCTCACCATTCTAAGCCTATTTTAGACACAGGAGGTGAATTGTCTTTCCAGGGGCTGGCAAACCTGAACTTCTGTACAGGAAACACTAAGAATAGTTCAAGATGATGAATTACAGTAGTTGGGTGAAGTTCCTTAAGATAATTTGTCTGTATTCAACAGTGTCCAGTTTGGCTTTCTCTCACCATTCTAAGCCTATTTTAGACACAGGAGGTGAATTGTCTTTCCAGGGGCTGGCAAACCTGAACTTCTGTACAGGAAACACTCAGAATAGTTCAAGATGATGAATTACAGTAGTTGGATGAAGTTTCTTAAGATAATTTGTCTGTACTCAACAGTGTCCATTTTGGCTTTCTCTCACCATTCTAAGCCTATTTTAGACACAGGAGGTGAAATGTGTTACCATGGACTGATAGACTTACATTTCCGCCCAGAAAACACTCAGAATAGTAAAAGATGATGAATTACATTAGTAAGATCAAGTTTCTTAAGATAATTTGTCTGTATTCAACAGTGTCCATTTTGGCTTTCTCTCACCATTCTAAGCCTATTTTAGACACAGGAGGTGAAATGTGTTACCATGGACTGATAGACTTACATTTCCGCCCAGAAAACACTCAGAATAGTTAAAGATGATGAATTACATTAGTAAGATCAAGTTTCTTAAGATAATTTGTCTGTATTCAACAGTGTCCATTTTGGCTTTCTCTCACCATTCTAATTCTCCATTCTAATTCACCATTCTCACCAGCCTATTTTAGACACAGGAGGTGAATTGTCTTTCCAGGGGCTGTCAAACCTGAACTTCTGTACAGGAAACACTCAGAATAGTTCAAGATGATGAATTACAGTAGTTGGATGAAGTTTCTTAAGATAATTTGTCTGTATTCAACAGTGTCCATTTTGGCTTTCTCTCACCATTCTAAGCCTATTTTAGACACAGGAGGTGAAATGTGTTACCATGGACTGATAGACTTACATTTCCGCCCAGAAAACACTCAGAATAGTTCAAGATGATGAATTACATTAGTAAGATCAAGTTTCTTAAGATAATTTGTCTGTATTCAACAGTGTCCATTTTGGCTTTCTCTCACCATTCTAAGCCTATTTTAGACACAGGAGGTGAAATGTGTTACCATGGACTGATAGACTTACATTTCCGCCCAGAAAACACTCAGAATAGTTAAAGATGATGAATTACATTAGTAAGATCAAGTTTCTTAAGATAATTTGTCTGTATTCAACAGTGTCCATTTTGGCTTTCTCTCACCATTCTAAGCCTATTTTAGACACAGGAGGTGAAATGTGTTACCATGGACTGATAGACTTACATTTCCGCCCAGAAAACACTCAGAATAGTTCAAGATGATGAATTACATTAGTAAGATCAAGTTTCTTAAGATAATTTGTCTGTATTCAACAGTGTCCATTTTGGCTTTCTCTCACCATTCTAAGCCTATTTTAGACACAGGAGGTGAAATGTGTTACCATGGACTGATAGACTTACATTTCCGCCCAGAAAACACTCAGAATAGTTCAAGATGATGAATTACATTAGTAAGATCAAGTTTCTTAAGATAATTTGTCTGTATTCAACAGTGTCCATTTTGGCTTTCTCTCACCATTCTAATTTTCCATTCTAATTCACCATTCTCACCAGCCTATTTTAGACACAGGAGGTGAATTGTCTTTCCAGGGGCTGGCAAACCTGAACTTCTGTACAGGAAACACTCAGAAAAGTTCAAGATGATGAATTACAGTAGTTGGATGAAGTTCCTTAAGATAATTTGTCTGTATTCAACAGTGTCCAGTTTGGCTTTCTCTCACCATTCTAAGCCTATTTTAGACACAGGAGGTGAAATGTGTTACCATGGACTGATAGACTTACATTTCCGCCCAGAAAACACTCAGAATAGTTAAAGATGATGAATTACATTAGTAAGATCAAGTTTCTTAAGATAATTTGTCTGTATTCAACAGTGTCCATTTTGGCTTTCTCTCACCATTCTAATTCTCCATTCTAATTCACCATTCTCACCAGCCTATTTTAGACACAGGAGGTGAATTGTCTTTCCAGGGGCTGTCAAACCTGAACTTCTGTACAGGAAACACTCAGAATAGTTCAAGATGATGAATTACAGTAGTTGGATGAAGTTTCTTAAGATAATTTGTCTGTATTCAACAGTGTCCATTTTGGCTTTCTCTCACCATTCTAAGCCTATTTTAGACACAGGAGGTGAAATGTGTTACCATGGACTGATAGACTTACATTTCCGCCCAGAAAACACTCAGAATAGTTCAAGATGATGAATTACATTAGTAAGATCAAGTTTCTTAAGATAATTTGTCTGTATTCAACAGTGTCCATTTTGGCTTTCTCTCACCATTCTAAGCCTATTTTAGACACAGGAGGTGAAATGTGTTACCATGGACTGATAGACTTACATTTCCGCCCAGAAAACACTCAGAATAGTTCAAGATGATGAATTACATTAGTAAGATCAAGTTTCTTAAGATAATTTGTCTGTATTCAACAGTGTCCATTTTGGCTTTCTCTCACCATTCTAAGCCTATTTTAGACACAGGAGGTGAAATGTGTTACCATGGACTGATAGACTTACATTTCCGCCCAGAAAACACTCAGAATAGTTCAAGATGATGAATTACATTAGTAAGATCAAGTTTCTTAAGATAATTTGTCTGTATTCAACAGTGTCCATTTTGGCTTTCTCTCACCATTCTAATTTTCCATTCTAATTCACCATTCTCACCAGCCTATTTTAGACACAGGAGGTGAATTGTCTTTCCAGGGGCTGGCAAACCTGAACTTCTGTACAGGAAACACTCAGAAAAGTTCAAGATGATGAATTACAGTAGTTGGATGAAGTTCCTTAAGATAATTTGTCTGTATTCAACAGTGTCCAGTTTGGCTTTCTCTCACCATTCTAAGCCTATTTTAGACACAGGAGGTGAATTGTCTTTCCAGGGGCTGGCAAACCTGAACTTCTGTACAGGAAACATTCAGAATAGTTCAAGATGATGAATTACAGTAGTTGGATGAAGTTTCTTAAGATAATTTGTCTGTACTCAACAGTGTCCATTTTGGCTTTCTCTCACCATTCTAAGCCTATTTTAGACACAGGAGGTGAAATGTTTTACCATGGACTGATAGACTTACATTTCCGCCCAGAAAACACTCAGAATAGTAAAAGATGATGAATTACATTAGTAAGATCAAGTTTCTTAAGATAATTTGTCTGTATTCAACAGTGTCCATTTTGGCTTTCTCTCACCATTCTAAGCCTATTTTAGACACAGGAGGTGAAATGTGTTACCATGGACTGATAGACTTACATTTCCGCCCAGAAAACACTCAGAATAGTTAAAGATGATGAATTACATTAGTAAGATCAAGTTTCTTAAGATAATTTGTCTGTATTCAACAGTGTCCATTTTGGCTTTCTCTCACCATTCTAATTCTCCATTCTAATTCACCATTCTCACCAGCCTATTTTAGACACAGGAGGTGAATTGTCTTTCCAGGGGCTGTCAAACCTGAACTTCTGTACAGGAAACACTCAGAATAGTTCAAGATGATGAATTACAGTAGTTGGATGAAGTTTCTTAAGATAATTTGTCTGTATTCAACAGTGTCCATTTTGGCTTTCTCTCACCATTCTAAGCCTATTTTAGACACAGGAGGTGAAATGTGTTACCATGGACTGATAGACTTACATTTCCGCCCAGAAAACACTCAGAATAGTTCAAGATGATGAATTACATTAGTAAGATCAAGTTTCTTAAGATAATTTGTCTGTATTCAACAGTGTCCATTTTGGCTTTCTCTCACCATTCTAAGCCTATTTTAGACACAGGAGGTGAAATGTGTTACCATGGACTGATAGACTTACATTTCCGCCCAGAAAACACTCAGAATAGTTAAAGATGATGAATTACATTAGTAAGATCAAGTTTCTTAAGATAATTTGTCTGTATTCAACAGTGTCCATTTTGGCTTTCTCTCACCATTCTAAGCCTATTTTAGACACAGGAGGTGAAATGTGTTACCATGGACTGATAGACTTACATTTCCGCCCAGAAAACACTCAGAATAGTTCAAGATGATGAATTACATTAGTAAGATCAAGTTTCTTAAGATAATTTGTCTGTATTCAACAGTGTCCATTTTGGCTTTCTCTCACCATTCTAAGCCTATTTTAGACACAGGAGGTGAAATGTGTTACCATGGACTGATAGACTTACATTTCCGCCCAGAAAACACTCAGAATAGTTCAAGATGATGAATTACATTAGTAAGATCAAGTTTCTTAAGATAATTTGTCTGTATTCAACAGTGTCCATTTTGGCTTTCTCTCACCATTCTAATTTTCCATTCTAATTCACCATTCTCACCAGCCTATTTTAGACACAGGAGGTGAATTGTCTTTCCAGGGGCTGGCAAACCTGAACTTCTGTACAGGAAACACTCAGAAAAGTTCAAGATGATGAATTACAGTAGTTGGATGAAGTTCCTTAAGATAATTTGTCTGTATTCAACAGTGTCCAGTTTGGCTTTCTCTCACCATTCTAAGCCTATTTTAGACACAGGAGGTGAAATGTGTTACCATGGACTGATAGACTTACATTTCCGCCCAGAAAACACTCAGAATAGTTAAAGATGATGAATTACATTAGTAAGATCAAGTTTCTTAAGATAATTTGTCTGTATTCAACAGTGTCCATTTTGGCTTTCTCTCACCATTCTAATTCTCCATTCTAATTCACCATTCTCACCAGCCTATTTTAGACACAGGAGGTGAATTGTCTTTCCAGGGGCTGTCAAACCTGAACTTCTGTACAGGAAACACTCAGAATAGTTCAAGATGATGAATTACAGTAGTTGGATGAAGTTTCTTAAGATAATTTGTCTGTATTCAACAGTGTCCATTTTGGCTTTCTCTCACCATTCTAAGCCTATTTTAGACACAGGAGGTGAAATGTGTTACCATGGACTGATAGACTTACATTTCCGCCCAGAAAACACTCAGAATAGTTCAAGATGATGAATTACATTAGTAAGATCAAGTTTCTTAAGATAATTTGTCTGTATTCAACAGTGTCCATTTTGGCTTTCTCTCACCATTCTAAGCCTATTTTAGACACAGGAGGTGAAATGTGTTACCATGGACTGATAGACTTACATTTCCGCCCAGAAAACACTCAGAATAGTTAAAGATGATGAATTACATTAGTAAGATCAAGTTTCTTAAGATAATTTGTCTGTATTCAACAGTGTCCATTTTGGCTTTCTCTCACCATTCTAAGCCTATTTTAGACACAGGAGGTGAAATGTGTTACCATGGACTGATAGACTTACATTTCCGCCCAGAAAACACTCAGAATAGTTCAAGATGATGAATTACATTAGTAAGATCAAGTTTCTTAAGATAATTTGTCTGTATTCAACAGTGTCCATTTTGGCTTTCTCTCACCATTCTAAGCCTATTTTAGACACAGGAGGTGAAATGTGTTACCATGGACTGATAGACTTACATTTCCGCCCAGAAAACACTCAGAATAGTTCAAGATGATGAATTACATTAGTAAGATCAAGTTTCTTAAGATAATTTGTCTGTATTCAACAGTGTCCATTTTGGCTTTCTCTCACCATTCTAATTTTCCATTCTAATTCACCATTCTCACCAGCCTATTTTAGACACAGGAGGTGAATTGTCTTTCCAGGGGCTGGCAAACCTGAACTTCTGTACAGGAAACACTCAGAAAAGTTCAAGATGATGAATTACAGTAGTTGGATGAAGTTCCTTAAGATAATTTGTCTGTATTCAACAGTGTCCAGTTTGGCTTTCTCTCACCATTCTAAGCCTATTTTAGACACAGGAGGTGAAATGTGTTACCATGGACTGATAGACTTACATTTCCGCCCAGAAAACACTCAGAATAGTTAAAGATGATGAATTACATTAGTAAGATCAAGTTTCTTAAGATAATTTGTCTGTATTCAACAGTGTCCATTTTGGCTTTCTCTCACCATTCTAATTCTCCATTCTAATTCACCATTCTCACCAGCCTATTTTAGACACAGGAGGTGAATTGTCTTTCCAGGGGCTGTCAAACCTGAACTTCTGTACAGGAAACACTCAGAATAGTTCAAGATGATGAATTACAGTAGTTGGATGAAGTTTCTTAAGATAATTTGTCTGTATTCAACAGTGTCCATTTTGGCTTTCTCTCACCATTCTAAGCCTATTTTAGACACAGGAGGTGAAATGTGTTACCATGGACTGATAGACTTACATTTCCGCCCAGAAAACACTCAGAATAGTTCAAGATGATGAATTACATTAGTAAGATCAAGTTTCTTAAGATAATTTGTCTGTATTCAACAGTGTCCATTTTGGCTTTCTCTCACCATTCTAAGCCTATTTTAGACACAGGAGGTGAAATGTGTTACCATGGACTGATAGACTTACATTTCCGCCCAGAAAACACTCAGAATAGTTCAAGATGATGAATTACATTAGTAAGATCGAGTTTCTTAAGATAATTTGTCTGTATTCAACAGTGTCCATTTTGGCTTTCTCTCACCATTCTAAGCCTATTTTAGACACAGGAGGTGAAATGTGTTACCATGGACTGATAGACTTACATTTCCGCCCAGAAAACACTCAGAATAGTTCAAGATGATGAATTACATTAGTAAGATCAAGTTTCTTAAGATAATTTGTCTGTATTCAACAGTGTCCATTTTGGCTTTCTCTCACCATTCTAATTTTCCATTCTAATTCACCATTCTCACCAGCCTATTTTAGACACAGGAGGTGAATTGTCTTTCCAGGGGCTGGCAAACCTGAACTTCTGTACAGGAAACACTCAGAAAAGTTCAAGATGATGAATTACAGTAGTTGGATGAAGTTCCTTAAGATAATTTGTCTGTATTCAACAGTGTCCAGTTTGGCTTTCTCTCACCATTCTAAGCCTATTTTAGACACAGGAGGTGAATTGTCTTTCCAGGGGCTGGCAAACCTGAACTTCTGTACAGGAAACACTCAGAATAGTTCAAGATGATGAATTACAGTAGTTGGATGAAGTTTCTTAAGATAATTTGTCTGTACTCAACAGTGTCCATTTTGGCTTTCTCTCACCATTCTAAGCCTATTTTAGACACAGGAGGTGAAATGTTTTACCATGGACTGATAGACTTACATTTCCGCCCAGAAAACACTCAGAATAGTAAAAGATGATGAATTACATTAGTAAGATCAAGTTTCTTAAGATAATTTGTCTGTATTCAACAGTGTCCATTTTGGCTTTCTCTCACCATTCTAAGCCTATTTTAGACACAGGAGGTGAAATGTGTTACCATGGACTGATAGACTTACATTTCCGCCCAGAAAACACTCAGAATAGTTAAAGATGATGAATTACATTAGTAAGATCAAGTTTCTTAAGATAATTTGTCTGTATTCAACAGTGTCCATTTTGGCTTTCTCTCACCATTCTAAGCCTATTTTAGACACAGGAGGTGAAATGTGTTACCATGGACTGATAGACTTACATTTCCGCCCAGAAAACACTCAGAATAGTTCAAGATGATGAATTACATTAGTAAGATCAAGTTTCTTAAGATAATTTGTCTGTATTCAACAGTGTCCATTTTGGCTTTCTCTCACCATTCTAAGCCTATTTTAGACACAGGAGGTGAAATGTGTTACCATGGACTGATAGACTTACATTTCCGCCCAGAAAACACTCAGAATAGTTCAAGATGATGAATTACATTAGTAAGATCAAGTTTCTTAAGATAATTTGTCTGTATTCAACAGTGTCCATTTTGGCTTTCTCTCACCATTCTAAGCCTATTTTAGACACAGGAGGTGAAATGTGTTACCATGGACTGATAGACTTACATTTCCGCCCAGAAAACACTCAGAATAGTTAAAGATGATGAATTACATTAGTAAGATCAAGTTTCTTAAGATAATTTGTCTGTATTCAACAGTGTCCATTTTGGCTTTCTCTCACCATTCTAAGCCTATTTTAGACACAGGAGGTGAAATGTGTTACCATGGACTGATAGACTTACATTTCCGCCCAGAAAACACTCAGAATAGTTCAAGATGATGAATTACATTAGTAAGATCAAGTTTCTTAAGATAATTTGTCTGTATTCAACAGTGTCCATTTTGGCTTTCTCTCACCATTCTAAGCCTATTTTAGACACAGGAGGTGAAATGTGTTACCATGGACTGATAGACTTACATTTCCGCCCAGAAAACACTCAGAATAGTTAAAGATGATGAATTACATTAGTAAGATCAAGTTTCTTAAGATAATTTGTCTGTATTCAACAGTGTCCATTTTGGCTTTCTCTCACCATTCTAATTCTCCATTCTAATTCACCATTCTCACCAGCCTATTTTAGACACAGGAGGTGAATTGTCTTTCCAGGGGCTGTCAAACCTGAACTTCTGTACAGGAAACACTCAGAATAGTTCAAGATGATGAATTACAGTAGTTGGATGAAGTTTCTTAAGATAATTTGTCTGTATTCAACAGTGTCCATTTTGGCTTTCTCTCACCATTCTAAGCCTATTTTAGACACAGGAGGTGAAATGTGTTACCATGGACTGATAGACTTACATTTCCGCCCAGAAAACACTCAGAATAGTTAAAGATGATGAATTACATTAGTAAGATCAAGTTTCTTAAGATAATTTGTCTGTATTCAACAGTGTCCATTTTGGCTTTCTCTCACCATTCTAAGCCTATTTTAGACACAGGAGGTGAAATGTGTTACCATGGACTGATAGACTTACATTTCCGCCCAGAAAACACTCAGAATAGTTAAAGATGATGAATTACATTAGTAAGATCAAGTTTCTTAAGATAATTTGTCTGTATTCAACAGTGTCCATTTTGGCTTTCTCTCACCATTCTAAGCCTATTTTAGACACAGGAGGTGAAATGTGTTACCATGGACTGATAGACTTACATTTCCGCCCAGAAAACACTCAGAATAGTTAAAGATGATGAATTACATTAGTAAGATCAAGTTTCTTAAGATAATTTGTCTGTATTCAACAGTGTCCATTTTGGCTTTCTCTCACCATTCTAATTCTCCATTCTAATTCACCATTCTCACCAGCCTATTTTAGACACAGGAGGTGAATTGTCTTTCCAGGGGCTGGCAAACCTGAACTTCTGTACAGGAAACACTCAGAATAGTTCAAGATGATGAATTACAGTAGTTGGATGAAGTTTCTTAAGATAATTTGTCTGTATTCAACAGTGTCCATTTTGGCTTTCTCTCACCATTCTAAGCCTATTTTAGACACAGGAGGTGAAATGTGTTACCATGGACTGATAGACTTACATTTCCGCCCAGAAAACACTCAGAATAGTTAAAGATGATGAATTACATTAGTAAGATCAAGTTTCTTAAGATAATTTGTCTGTATTCAACAGTGTCCATTTTGGCTTTCTCTCACCATTCTAAGCCTATTTTAGACACAGGAGGTGAAATGTGTTACCATGGACTGATAGACTTACATTTCCGCCCAGAAAACACTCAGAATAGTTAAAGATGATGAATTACATTAGTAAGATCAAGTTTCTTAAGATAATTTGTCTGTATTCAACAGTGTCCATTTTGGCTTTCTCTCACCATTCTAAGCCTATTTTAGACACAGGAGGTGAAATGTGTTACCATGGACTGATAGACTTACATTTCCGCCCAGAAAACACTCAGAATAGTTCAAGATGATGAATTACATTAGTAAGATCAAGTTTCTTAAGATAATTTTTCTGTATTCAACAGTGTCCATTTTGGCTTTCTCTCACCATTCTAATTTTCCATTCTAATTCACCATTCTCACCAGCCTATTTTAGACACAGGAGGTGAATTGTCTTTCCAGGGGCTGGCAAACCTGAACTTCTGTACAGGAAACACTCAGAATAGTTCAAGATGATGAATTACAGTAGTTGGATGAAGTTTCTTGAGATAATTTGTCTGTATTCAACAGTGTCCATTTTGGCTTTCTCTCACCATTCCAAGCCTATTTTAGACACAGGAGGTGAATTGTCTTTCCAGGGGCTGGAAAACCTGAACTTCTGTACAGGAAACACTAAGAATAGTTCAAGATGATGAATTACATTAGTAAGATCAAGTTTCTTAAGATAATTTGTCTGTATTCAACAGTGTCCATTTTGGCTTTCTCTCACCATTCTAATTCTCCATTCTAATTCACCATTCTCACCAGCCTATTTTAGACACAGGAGGTGAATTGTCTTTCCAGGGGCTGGCAAACCTGAACTTCTGTACAGGAAACACTAAGAATAGTTCAAGATGATGAATTACAGTAGTTGGATGAAGTTTCTTAAGATAATTTGTCTGTATTCAACAGTGTCCATTTTGGCTTTCTCTCACCATTCTAAGCCTATTTTAGACACAGGAGGTGAAATGTGTTACCATGAAATGATAGACTTACATTTCCGCCCAGAAAACACTCAGAATAGTTAAAGATGATGAATTACATTAGTAAGATCAAGTTTCTTAAGATAATTTGTCTGTATTCAACAGTGTCCATTTTGGCTTTCTCTCACCATTCTAAGCCTATTTTAGACACAGGAGGTGAAATGTGTTACCATGGACTGATAGACTTACATTTCCGCCCAGAAAACACTCAGAATAGTTAAAGATGATGAATTACATTAGTAAGATCAAGTTTCTTAAGATAATTTGTCTGTATTCAACAGTGTCCATTTTGGCTTTCTCTCACCATTCTAATTCTCCATTCTAATTCACCATTCTCACCAGCCTATTTTAGACACAGGAGGTGAATTGTCTTTCCAGGGGCTGTCAAACCTGAACTTCTGTACAGGAAACACTCAGAATAGTTCAAGATGATGAATTACAGTAGTTGGATGAAGTTTCTTAAGATAATTTGTCTGTATTCAACAGTGTCCATTTTGGCTTTCTCTCACCATTCTAAGCCTATTTTAGACACAGGAGGTGAAATGTGTTACCATGGACTGATAGACTTACATTTCCGCCCAGAAAACACTCAGAATAGTTAAAGATGATGAATTACATTAGTAAGATCAAGTTTCTTAAGATAATTTGTCTGTATTCAACAGTGTCCATTTTGGCTTTCTCTCACCATTCTAATTCTCCATTCTAATTCACCATTCTCACCAGCCTATTTTAGACACAGGAGGTGAATTGTCTTTCCAGGGGCTGGCAAACCTGAACTTCTGTACAGGAAACACTCAGAATAGTTCAAGATGATGAATTACAGTAGTTGGATGAAGTTCCTTAAGATAATTTGTCTGTATTCAACAGTGTCCAGTTTGGCTTTCTCTCACCATTCTAAGCCTATTTTAGACACAGGAGGTGAATTGTCTTTCCAGGGGCTGGCAAACCTGAACTTCTGTACAGGAAACACTCAGAATAGTTCAAGATGATGAATTACAGTAGTTGGATGAAGTTTCTTAAGATAATTTGTCTGTATTCAACAGTGTCCATTTTGGCTTTCTCTCACCATTCTAAGCCTATTTTAGACACAGGAGGTGAAATGTGTTACCATGGACTGATAGACTTACATTTCCGCCCAGAAAACACTCAGAATAGTTCAAGATGATGAATTACATTAGTAAGATCAAGTTTCTTAAGATAATTTGTCTGTATTCAACAGTGTCCATTTTGGCTTTCTCTCACCATTCTAAGCCTATTTTAGACACAGGAGGTGAAATGTGTTACCATGAAATGATAGACTTACATTTCCGCCCAGAAAACACTCAGAATAGTTAAAGATGATGAATTACATTAGTAAGATCAAGTTTCTTAAGATAATTTGTCTGTATTCAACAGTGTCCATTTTGGCTTTCTCTCACCATTCTAAGCCTATTTTAGACACAGGAGGTGAAATGTGTTACCATGGACTGATAGACTTACATTTCCGCCCAGAAAACACTCAGAATAGTTAAAGATGATGAATTACATTAGTAAGATCAAGTTTCTTAAGATAATTTGTCTGTATTCAACAGTGTCCATTTTGGCTTTCTCTCACCATTGTAATTCTCCATTCTAATTCACCATTCTCACCAGCCTATTTTAGACACAGGAGGTGAATTGTCTTTCCAGGGGCTGGCAAACCTGAACTTCTGTACAGGAAAACACTCAGAATAGTTCAAGATGATGAATTACAGTAGTTGGATGAAGTTTCTTAAGATAATTTGTCTGTATTCAACAGTGTCCATTTTGGCTTTCTCTCACCATTCTAAGCCTATTGTAGACACAGGAGGTGAAATGTGTTACCATGGACTGATAGACTTACATTTCCGCCCAGAAAACACTCAGAATAGTTCAAGATGATGAATTACATTAGTAAGATCAAGTTTCTTAAGATAATTTGTCTGTATTCAACAGTGTCCATTTTGGCTTTCTCTCACCATTGTAATTCTCCATTCTAATTCACCATTCTCACCAGCCTATTTTAGACACAGGAGGTGAATTGTCTTTCCAGGGGCTGGCAAACCTGAACTTCTGTACAGGAAACACTCAGAATAGTTCAAGATGATGAATTACATTAGTAAGATCAAGTTTCTTAAGATAATTTGTCTGTATTCAACAGTGTCCATTTTGGCTTTCTCTCACCATTCTAAGCCTATTTTAGACACAGGAGGTGAAATGTGTTACCATGGACTGATAGACTTACATTTCCGCCCAGAAAACACTCAGAATAGTTAAAGATGATGAATTACATTAGTAAGATCAAGTTTCTTAAGATAATTTGTCTGTTTTCAACAGTGTCCATTTTGGCTTTCTCTCACCATTCTAAGCCTATTTTAGACACAGGAGGTGAAATGTGTTACCATGGACTGATAGACTTACATTTCCGCCCAGAAAACACTCAGAATAGTTCAAGATGATGAATTACATTAGTAAGATCAAGTTTCTTAAGATAATTTGTCTGTATTCAACAGTGTCCATTTTGGCTTTCTCTCACCATTCTAATTCTCCATTCTAATTCACCATTCTCACCAGCCTATTTTAGACACAGGAGGTGAATTGTCTTTCCAGGGGCTGGCAAACCTGAACTTCTGTACAGGAAACACTCAGAATAGTTAAAGATGATGAATTACAGTAGTTGGATGAAGTTCCTTAAGATAATTTCTCTGTATTCAACAGTGTCCAGTTTGGCTTTCTCTCACCATTCTAAGCCTATTTTAGACACAGGAGGTGAATTGTCTTTCCAGGGGCTGGCAAACCTAAACTTCTGTACAGGAAACACTAAGAATAGTTCAAGATGATGAATTACATTAGTAAGATCAAGTTTCTTAAGATAATTTGTCTGTATTCAACAGTGTCCATTTTGGCTTTCTCTCACCATTCTAATTCTCCATTCTAATTCACCATTCTCACCAGCCTATTTTAGACACAGGAGGTGAATTGTCTTTCCAGGGGCTGGCAAACCTGAACTTCTGTACAGGAAACACTCAGAATAGTTCAAGATGATGAATTACAGTAGTTGGATGAAGTTTCTTAAGATAATTTGTCTGTATTCAACAGTGTCCAGTTTGGCTTTCTCTCACCATTCTAAGCGTATTTTAGACACAGGAGGTGAAATGTGTTACCATGGACTGATAGACTTACATTTCCGCCCAGAAAACACTCAGAATAGTTAAAGATGATGAATTACATTAGTAAGATCAAGTTTCTTAAGATAATTTGTCTGTATTCAACAGTGTCCATTTTGGCTTTCTCTCACCATTCTAATTCTCCATTCTAATTCACCATTCTCACCAGCCTATTTTAGACACAGGAGGTGAATTGTCTTTCCAGGGGCTGGCAAACCTGAACTTCTGTACAGGAAACACTCAGAATAGTTCAAGATGATGAATTACAGTAGTTGGATGAAGTTTCTTAAGATAATTTGTCTGTATTCAACAGTGTCCAGTTTGGCTTTCTCTCACCATTCTAAGCCTATTTTAGACACAGGAGGTGAATTGTCTTTCCAGGGGCTGGCAAACCTGAACTTCTGTACAGGAAACACTCAGAATAGTTCAAGATGATGAATTACAGTAGTTGGATGAAGTTTCTTAAGATAATTTGTCTGTATTCAACAGTGTCCATTTTGGCTTTCTCTCACCATTCTAAGCCTATTTTAGACACAGGAGGTGAAATGTGTTACCATGGACTGATAGACTTTCATTTCCGCCCAGAAAACACTCAGAATAGTTAAAGATGATGAATTACATTAGTAAGATCAAGTTTCTTAAGATAATTTGTCTGTATTCAACAGTGTCCATTTTGGCTTTCTCTCACCATTCTAAGCCTATTTTAGACACAGGAGGTGAAATGTGTTACCATGGACTGATAGACTTACATTTCCGCCCAGAAAACACTCAGAATAGTTAAAGATGATGAATTACATTAGTAAGATCAAGTTTCTTAAGATAATTTGTCTGTATTCAACAGTGTCCATTTTGGTTTTCTCTCACCATTCTAATTCTCCATTCTAATTCACCATTCTCACCAGCCTATTTTAGACACAGGAGGTGAATTGTCTTTCCAGGGGCTGTCAAACCTGAACTTCTGTACAGGAAACACTCAGAATAGTTCAAGATGATGAATTACAGTAGTTGGATGAAGTTTCTTAAGATAATTTGTCTGTATTCAACAGTGTCTATTTTGGCTTTCTCTCACCATTCTAAGCCTATTTTAGACACAGGAGGTGAAATGTGTTACCATGGACTGATAGACTTACATTTCCGCCCAGAAAACACTCAGAATAGTTAAAGATGATGAATTACAGTAGTTGGATGAAGTTTCTTAAGATAATTTGTCTGTATTCAACAGTGTCCATTTTGGCTTTCTCTCACCATTCTAAGCCTATTTTAGACACAGGAGGTGAAATGTGTTACCATGGACTGATAGACTTACATTTCCGCCCAGAAAACACTCAGAATAGTTCAAGATGATGAATTACATTAGTAAGATCAAGTTTCTTAAGATAATTTGTCTGTATTCAACAGTGTCCATTTTGGCTTTCTCTCACCATTCTAATTCTCCATTCTAATTCACCATTCTCACCAGCCTATTTTAGACACAGGAGGTGAATTGTCTTTCCAGGGGCTGGCAAACCTGAACTTCTGTACAGGAAACACTCAGAATAGTTAAAGATGATGAATTACAGTAGTTGGATGAAGTTCCTTAAGATAATTTCTCTGTATTCAACAGTGTCCAGTTTGGCTTTCTCTCACCATTCTAAGCCTATTTTAGACACAGGAGGTGAATTGTCTTTCCAGGGGCTGGCAAACCTAAACTTCTGTACAGGAAACACTAAGAATAGTTCAAGATGATGAATTACATTAGTAAGATCAAGTTTCTTAAGATAATTTGTCTGTATTCAACAGTGTCCATTTTGGCTTTCTCTCACCATTCTAATTCTCCATTCTAATTCACCATTCTCACCAGCCTATTTTAGACACAGGAGGTGAATTGTCTTTCCAGGGGCTGGCAAACCTGAACTTCTGTACAGGAAACACTCAGAATAGTTCAAGATGATGAATTACAGTAGTTGGATGAAGTTTCTTAAGATAATTTGTCTGTATTCAACAGTGTCCAGTTTGGCTTTCTCTCACCATTCTAAGCGTATTTTAGACACAGGAGGTGAAATGTGTTACCATGGACTGATAGACTTACATTTCCGCCCAGAAAACACTCAGAATAGTTCAAGATGATGAATTACATTAGTAAGATCAAGTTTCTTAAGATAATTTGTCTGTATTCAACAGTGTCCATTTTGGCTTTCTCTCACCATTCTAATTCTCCATTCTAATTCACCATTCTCACCAGCCTATTTTAGACACAGGAGGTGAATTGTCTTTCCAGGGGCTGGCAAACCTGAACTTCTGTACAGGAAACACTCAGAATAGTTCAAGATGATGAATTACAGTAGTTGGATGAAGTTTCTTAAGATAATTTGTCTGTATTCAACAGTGTCCAGTTTGGCTTTCTCTCACCATTCTAAGCCTATTTTAGACACAGGAGGTGAATTGTCTTTCCAGGGGCTGGCAAACCTGAACTTCTGTACAGGAAACACTCAGAATAGTTCAAGATGATGAATTACAGTAGTTGGATGAAGTTTCTTAAGATAATTTGTCTGTATTCAACAGTGTCCATTTTGGCTTTCTCTCACCATTCTAAGCCTATTTTAGACACAGGAGGTGAAATGTGTTACCATGGACTGATAGACTTTCATTTCCGCCCAGAAAACACTCAGAATAGTTAAAGATGATGAATTACATTAGTAAGATCAAGTTTCTTAAGATAATTTGTCTGTATTCAACAGTGTCCATTTTGGCTTTCTCTCACCATTCTAAGCCTATTTTAGACACAGGAGGTGAAATGTGTTACCATGGACTGATAGACTTACATTTCTGCCCAGAAAACACTCAGGATAGTTAAAGATGATGAATTACATTAGTAAGATCAAGTTTCTTAAGATAATTTGTCTGTATTCAACAGTGTCCATTTTGGCTTTCTCTCACCATTCTAATTCTCCATTCTAATTCTCCATTCTAATTCACCATTCTCACCAGCCTATTTTAGACACAGGAGGTGAATTGTCTTTCCAGGGGCTGTCAAACCTGAACTTCTGTAAGGAAACACTCAGAATAGTTCAAGATGATGAATTACAGTAGTTGGATGAAGTTTCTTAAGATAATTTGTCTGTATTCAACAGTGTCCATTTTGGCTTTCTCTCACCATTCTAATTCTCCATTCTAATTCACCATTCTCACCAGCCTATTTTAGACACAGGAGGTGAATTGTCTTTCCAGGGGCTGGCAAACCTGAACTTCTGTACAGGAAACACTCAGAATAGTTCAAGATGATGAATTACAGTAGTTGGATGAAGTTTCTTAAGATAATTTGTCTGTATTCAACAGTGTCCATTTTGGCTTTCTCTCACCATTCTAAGCGTATTTTAGACACAGGAGGTGAAATGTGTTACCATGAAACGATAGACTTACATTTCCGCCCAGAAAACACTCAGAATAGTTAAAGATGATGAATTACATTAGTAAGATCAAGTTTCTTAAGATAATTTGTCTGTATTCAACAGTGTCCATTTTGGCTTTCTCTCACCATTCTAAGCCTATTTTAGACACAGGAGGTGAAATGTGTTACCATGGACTGATAGACTTACATTTCCGCCCAGAAAACACTCAGAATAGTTAAAGATGATGAATTACATTAGTAAGATCAAGTTTCTTAAGATAATTTGTCTGTATTCAACAGTGTCCATTTTGGCTTTCTCTCACCATTCTAATTCTCCATTCTAATTCACCATTCTCACCAGCCTATTTTAGACACAGGAGGTGAATTGTCTTTCCAGGGGCTGTCAAACCTGAACTTCTGTACAGGAAACACTCAGAATAGTTCAAGATGATGAATTACAGTAGTTGGATGAAGTTTCTTAAGATAATTTGTCTGTATTCAACAGTGTCCATTTTGGCTTTCTCTCACCATTCTAATTCTCCATTCTAATTCACCATTCTCACCAGCCTATTTTAGACACAGGAGGTGAATTGTCTTTCCAGGGGCTGTCAAACCTGAACTTCTGTACAGGAAACACTCAGAATAGTTCAAGATGATGAATTACAGTAGTTGGATGAAGTTTCTTAAGATAATTTGTCTGTATTCAACAGTGTCCATTTTGGCTTTCTCTCACCATTCTAAGCCTATTTTAGACACAGGAGGTGAAATGTGTTACCATGAAATGATAGACTTACATTTCCGCCCAGAAAACACTCAGAATAGTTAAAGATGATGAATTACATTAGTAAGATCAAGTTTCTTAAGATAATTTGTCTGTATTCAACAGTGTCCATTTTGGCTTTCTCTCACCATTCTAATTCTCCATTCTAATTCACCATTCTCACCAGCCTATTTTAGACACAGGAGGTGAATTGTCTTTCCAGGGGCTGGCAAACCTGAACTTCTGTACAGGAAACACTCAGAATAGTTCAAGATGATGAATTACAGTAGTTGGATGAAGTTTCTTAAGATAATTTGTCTGTATTCAACAGTGTCCAGTTTGGCTTTCTCTCACCATTCTAAGCCTATTTTAGACACAGGAGGTGAATTGTCTTTCCAGGGGCTGGCAAACCTGAACTTCTGTACAGGAAACACTCAGAATAGTTCAAGATGATGAATTACAGTAGTTGGATGAAGTTTCTTAAGATAATTTGTCTGTATTCAACAGTGTCCATTTTGGCTTTCTCTCACCATTCTAAGCCTATTTTAGACACAGGAGGTGAAATGTGTTACCATGGACTGATAGACTTTCATTTCCGCCCAGAAAACACTCAGAATAGTTAAAGATGATGAATTACATTAGTAAGATCAAGTTTCTTAAGATAATTTGTCTGTATTCAACAGTGTCCATTTTGGCTTTCTCTCACCATTCTAAGCCTATTTTAGACACAGGAGGTGAAATGTGTTACCATGGACTGATAGACTTACATTTCTGCCCAGAAAACACTCAGGATAGTTAAAGATGATGAATTACATTAGT
This sequence comes from Pempheris klunzingeri, assembly GCF_042242105.1. Classification (NCBI taxonomy): domain Eukaryota; kingdom Metazoa; phylum Chordata; class Actinopteri; order Acropomatiformes; family Pempheridae; genus Pempheris; species Pempheris klunzingeri. The sequence continues at coordinate 30,406,916 of NC_092014.1, read as the reverse complement.
AAGATCAAGTTTCTTAAGATAATTTGTCTGTATTCAACAGTGTCCATTTTGGCTTTCTCTCACCATTCTAATTCTCCATTCTAATTCTCCATTCTAATTCACCATTCTCACCAGCCTATTTTAGACACAGGAGGTGAATTGTCTTTCCAGGGGCTGTCAAACCTGAACTTCTGTAAGGAAACACTCAGAATAGTTCAAGATGATGAATTACAGTAGTTGGATGAAGTTTCTTAAGATAATTTGTCTGTATTCAACAGTGTCCATTTTGGCTTTCTCTCACCATTCTAATTCTCCATTCTAATTCACCATTCTCACCAGCCTATTTTAGACACAGGAGGTGAATTGTCTTTCCAGGGGCTGGCAAACCTGAACTTCTGTACAGGAAACACTCAGAATAGTTCAAGATGATGAATTACAGTAGTTGGATGAAGTTTCTTAAGATAATTTGTCTGTATTCAACAGTGTCCATTTTGGCTTTCTCTCACCATTCTAAGCGTATTTTAGACACAGGAGGTGAAATGTGTTACCATGAAATGATAGACTTACATTTCCGCCCAGAAAACACTCAGAATAGTTAAAGATGATGAATTACATTAGTAAGATCAAGTTTCTTAAGATAATTTGTCTGTATTCAACAGTGTCCATTTTGGCTTTCTCTCACCATTCTAAGCCTATTTTAGACACAGGAGGTGAAATGTGTTACCATGGACTGATAGACTTACATTTCCGCCCAGAAAACACTCAGAATAGTTAAAGATGATGAATTACATTAGTAAGATCAAGTTTCTTAAGATAATTTGTCTGTATTCAACAGTGTCCATTTTGGTTTTCTCTCACCATTCTAATTCTCCATTCTAATTCACCATTCTCACCAGCCTATTTTAGACACAGGAGGTGAATTGTCTTTCCAGGGGCTGTCAAACCTGAACTTCTGTACAGGAAACACTCAGAATAGTTCAAGATGATGAATTACAGTAGTTGGATGAAGTTTCTTAAGATAATTTGTCTGTATTCAACAGTGTCTATTTTGGCTTTCTCTCACCATTCTAAGCCTATTTTAGACACAGGAGGTGAAATGTGTTACCATGGACTGATAGACTTACATTTCCGCCCAGAAAACACTCAGAATAGTTAAAGATGATGAATTACATTAGTAAGATCAAGTTTCTTAAGATAATTTGTCTGTATTCAATAGTGTCCATTTTGGCTTTCTCTCACCATTCCAAGCCTATTTTAGACACAGGAGGTGAATTGTCTTTCCAGGGGCTGGCAAACCTGAACTTCTGGACAGGAAACACTCAGAATAGTTCAAGATGATGAATTACAGTAGTTGGATGAAGTTTCTTAAGATAATTTGTCTGTATTCAACAGTGTCCATTTTGGCTTTCTCTCACCATTCTAAGCGTATTTTAGACACAGGAGGTGAAATGTGTTACCATGGACTGATAGACTTACATTTCCGCCCAGAAAACACTCAGAATAGTTAAAGATGATGAATTACATTAGTAAGATCAAGTTTCTTAAGATAATTTGTCTGTATTCAACAGTGTCCATTTTGGCTTTCTCTCACCATTCTAAGCCTATTTTAGACACAGGAGGTGAAATGTGTTACCATGGACTGATAGACTTACATTTCCGCCCAGAAAACACTCAGAATAGTTCAAGATGATGAATTACATTAGTAAGATCAAGTTTCTTAAGATAATTTGTCTGTATTCAACAGTGTCCATTTTGGCTTTCTCTCACCATTCTAATTCTCCATTCTAATTCACCATTCTCACCAGCCTATTTTAGACACAGGAGGTGAATTGTCTTTCCAGGGGCTGGCAAACCTGAACTTCTGTACAGGAAACACTCAGAATAGTTCAAGATGATGAATTACAGTAGTTGGATGAAGTTTCTTAAGATAATTTGTCTGTATTCAACAGTGTCCATTTTGGCTTTCTCTCACCATTCTAAGCCTATTTTAGACACAGGAGGTGAAATGTGTTACCATGGACTGATAGACTTACATTTCCGCCCAGAAAACACTCAGAATAGTTCAAGATGATGAATTACATTAGTAAGATCAAGTTTCTTAAGATAATTTGTCTGTATTCAACAGTGTCCATTTTGGCTTTCTCTCACCATTCTAAGCCTATTTTAGACACAGGAGGTGAAATGTGTTACCATGGACTGATAGACTTACATTTCCGCCCAGAAAACACTCAGAATAGTTCAAGATGATGAATTACATTAGTAAGATCAAGTTTCTTAAGATAATTTGTCTGTATTCAACAGTGTCCATTTTGGCTTTCTCTCACCATTCTAATTCTCCATTCTAATTCACCATTCTCACCAGCCTATTTTAGACACAGGAGGTGAATTGTCTTTCCAGGGGCTGGCAAACCTGAACTTCTGTACAGGAAACACTCAGAATAGTTCAAGATGATGAATTACAGTAGTTGGATGAAGTTTCTTAAGATAATTTGTCTGTATTCAACAGTGTCCATTTTGGCTTTCTCTCACCATTCTAAGCGTATTTTAGACACAGGAGGTGAAATGTGTTACCATGGACTGATAGACTTACATTTCCGCCCAGAAAACACTCAGAATAGTTAAAGATGATGAATTACATTAGTAAGATCAAGTTTCTTAAGATAATTTGTCTGTATTCAACAGTGTCCATTTTGGCTTTCTCTCACCATTCTAAGCGTATTTTAGACACAGGAGGTGAAATGTGTTACCATGAAATGATAGACTTACATTTCCGCCCAGAAAACACTCAGAATAGTTAAAGATGATGAATTACATTAGTAAGATCAAGTTTCTTAAGATAATTTGTCTGTATTCAACAGTGTCCATTTTGGCTTTCTCTCACCATTCTAAGCCTATTTTAGACACAGGAGGTGAAATGTGTTACCATGGACTGATAGACTTACATTTCCGCCCAGAAAACACTCAGAATAGTTAAAGATGATGAATTACATTAGTAAGATCAAGTTTCTTAAGATAATTTGTCTGTATTCAACAGTGTCCATTTTGGTTTTCTCTCACCATTCTAATTCTCCATTCTAATTCACCATTCTCACCAGCCTATTTTAGACACAGGAGGTGAATTGTCTTTCCAGGGGCTGTCAAACCTGAACTTCTGTTCAGGAAACACTCAGAATAGTTCAAGATGATGAATTACAGTAGTTGGATGAAGTTTCTTAAGATAATTTGTCTGTATTCAACAGTGTCTATTTTGGCTTTCTCTCACCATTCTAAGCCTATTTTAGACACAGGAGGTGAAATGTGTTACCATGGACTGATAGACTTACATTTCCGCCCAGAAAACACTCAGAATAGTTAAAGATGATGAATTACATTAGTAAGATCAAGTTTCTTAAGATAATTTGTCTGTATTCAATAGTGTCCATTTTGGCTTTCTCTCACCATTCCAAGCCTATTTTAGACACAGGAGGTGAATTGTCTTTCCAGGGGCTGGCAAACCTGAACTTCTGGACAGGAAACACTCAGAATAGTTCAAGATGATGAATTACAGTAGTTGGATGAAGTTTCTTAAGATAATTTGTCTGTATTCAACAGTGTCCATTTTGGCTTTCTCTCACCATTCTAAGCGTATTTTAGACACAGGAGGTGAAATGTGTTACCATGGACTGATAGACTTACATTTCCGCCCAGAAAACACTCAGAATAGTTAAAGATGATGAATTACATTAGTAAGATCAAGTTTCTTAAGATAATTTGTCTGTATTCAACAGTGTCCATTTTGGCTTTCTCTCACCATTCTAAGCCTATTTTAGACACAGGAGGTGAAATGTGTTACCATGGACTGATAGACTTACATTTCCGCCCAGAAAACACTCAGAATAGTTCAAGATGATGAATTACATTAGTAAGATCAAGTTTCTTAAGATAATTTGTCTGTATTCAACAGTGTCCATTTTGGCTTTCTCTCACCATTCTAATTCTCCATTCTAATTCACCATTCTCACCAGCCTATTTTAGACACAGGAGGTGAATTGTCTTTCCAGGGGCTGGCAAACCTGAACTTCTGTACAGGAAACACTCAGAATAGTTCAAGATGATGAATTACAGTAGTTGGATGAAGTTTCTTAAGATAATTTGTCTGTATTCAACAGTGTCCATTTTGGCTTTCTCTCACCATTCTAAGCCTATTTTAGACACAGGAGGTGAAATGTGTTACCATGGACTGATAGACTTACATTTCCGCCCAGAAAACACTCAGAATAGTTCAAGATGATGAATTACATTAGTAAGATCAAGTTTCTTAAGATAATTTGTCTGTATTCAACAGTGTCCATTTTGGCTTTCTCTCACCATTCTAAGCCTATTTTAGACACAGGAGGTGAAATGTGTTACCATGGACTGATAGACTTACATTTCCGCCCAGAAAACACTCAGAATAGTTCAAGATGATGAATTACATTAGTAAGATCAAGTTTCTTAAGATAATTTGTCTGTATTCAACAGTGTCCATTTTGGCTTTCTCTCACCATTCTAATTCTCCATTCTAATTCACCATTCTCACCAGCCTATTTTAGACACAGGAGGTGAATTGTCTTTCCAGGGGCTGTCAAACCTGAACTTCTGTACAGGAAACACTCAGAATAGTTCAAGATGATGAATTACAGTAGTTGGATGAAGTTTCTTAAGATAATTTGTCTGTATTCAACAGTGTCCATTTTGGCTTTCTCTCACCATTCTAAGCGTATTTTAGACACAGGAGGTGAAATGTGTTACCATGGACTGATAGACTTACATTTCCGCCCAGAAAACACTCAGAATAGTTAAAGATGATGAATTACATTAGTAAGATCAAGTTTCTTAAGATAATTTGTCTGTATTCAACAGTGTCCATTTTGGCTTTCTCTCACCATTCTAAGCCTATTTTAGACACAGGAGGTGAAATGTGTTACCATGGACTGATAGACTTACATTTCCGCCCAGAAAACACTCAGAATAGTTAAAGATGATGAATTACATTAGTAAGATCAAGTTTCTTAAGATAATTTGTCTGTATTCAACAGTGTCCATTTTGGTTTTCTCTCACCATTCTAATTCTCCATTCTAATTCACCATTCTCACCAGCCTATTTTAGACACAGGAGGTGAATTGTCTTTCCAGGGGCTGTCAAACCTGAACTTCTGTACAGGAAACACTCAGAATAGTTCAAGATGATGAATTACAGTAGTTGGATGAAGTTTCTTAAGATAATTTGTCTGTATTCAACAGTGTCTATTTTGGCTTTCTCTCACCATTCTAAGCCTATTTTAGACACAGGAGGTGAAATGTGTTACCATGGACTGATAGACTTACATTTCCGCCCAGAAAACACTCAGAATAGTTAAAGATGATGAATTACATTAGTAAGATCAAGTTTCTTAAGATAATTTGTCTGTATTCAATAGTGTCCATTTTGGCTTTCTCTCACCATTCCAAGCCTATTTTAGACACAGGAGGTGAATTGTCTTTCCAGGGGCTGGCAAACCTGAACTTCTGGACAGGAAACACTCAGAATAGTTCAAGATGATGAATTACAGTAGTTGGATGAAGTTTCTTAAGATAATTTGTCTGTATTCAACAGTGTCCATTTTGGCTTTCTCTCACCATTCTAAGCCTATTTTAGACACAGGAGGTGAAATGTGTTACCATGGACTGATAGACTTACATTTCCGCCCAGAAAACACTCAGAATAGTTCAAGATGATGAATTACATTAGTAAGATCAAGTTTCTTAAGATAATTTGTCTGTATTCAACAGTGTCCATTTTGGCTTTCTCTCACCATTCTAAGCCTATTTTAGACACAGGAGGTGAAATGTGTTACCATGGACTGATAGACTTACATTTCCGCCCAGAAAACACTCAGAATAGTTCAAGATGATGAATTACATTAGTAAGATCAAGTTTCTTAAGATAATTTGTCTGTATTCAACAGTGTCCATTTTGGCTTTCTCTCACCATTCTAATTCTCCATTCTAATTCACCATTCTCACCAGCCTATTTTAGACACAGGAGGTGAATTGTCTTTCCAGGGGCTGGCAAACCTGAACTTCTGTACAGGAAACACTCAGAATAGTTCAAGATGATGAATTACAGTAGTTGGATGAAGTTTCTTAAGATAATTTGTCTGTATTCAACAGTGTCCATTTTGGCTTTCTCTCACCATTCTAAGCGTATTTTAGACACAGGAGGTGAAATGTGTTACCATGGACTGATAGACTTACATTTCCGCCCAGAAAACACTCAGAATAGTTAAAGATGATGAATTACATTAGTAAGATCAAGTTTCTTAAGATAATTTGTCTGTATTCAACAGTGTCCATTTTGGCTTTCTCTCACCATTCCAAGCCTATTTTAGACACAGGAGGTGAATTGTCTTTCCAGGGGCTGGCAAACCTGAACTTCTGGACAGGAAACACTCAGAATAGTTCAAGATGATGAATTACAGTAGTTGGATGAAGTTTCTTAAGATAATTTGTCTGTATTCAACAGTGTCCATTTTGGCTTTCTCTCACCATTCTAAGCGTATTTTAGACACAGGAGGTGAAATGTGTTACCATGGACTGATAGACTTACATTTCCGCCCAGAAAACACTCAGAATAGTTAAAGATGATGAATTACATTAGTAAGATCAAGTTTCTTAAGATAATTTGTCTGTATTCAACAGTGTCCATTTTGGCTTTCTCTCACCATTCTAAGCCTATTTTAGACACAGGAGGTGAAATGTGTTACCATGGACTGATAGACTTACATTTCCGCCCAGAAAACACTCAGAATAGTTCAAGATGATGAATTACATTAGTAAGATCAAGTTTCTTAAGATAATTTGTCTGTATTCAACAGTGTCCATTTTGGCTTTCTCTCACCATTCTAAGCGTATTTTAGACACAGGAGGTGAAATGTGTTACCATGGACTGATAGACTTACATTTCCGCCCAGAAAACACTCAGAATAGTTAAAGATGATGAATTACATTAGTAAGATCAAGTTTCTTAAGATAATTTGTCTGTATTCAACAGTGTCCATTTTGGCTTTCTCTCACCATTCTAAGCCTATTTTAGACACAGGAGGTGAAATGTGTTACCATGGACTGATAGACTTACATTTCCGCCCAGAAAACACTCAGAATAGTTCAAGATGATGAATTACATTAGTAAGATCAAGTTTCTTAAGATAATTTGTCTGTATTCAACAGTGTCCATTTTGGCTTTCTCTCACCATTCTAATTCTCCATTCTAATTCACCATTCTCACCAGCCTATTTTAGACACAGGAGGTGAATTGTCTTTCCAGGGGCTGGCAAACCTGAACTTCTGTACAGGAAACACTCAGAATAGTTCAAGATGATGAATTACAGTAGTTGGATGAAGTTTCTTAAGATAATTTGTCTGTATTCAACAGTGTCCATTTTGGCTTTCTCTCACCATTCTAAGCCTATTTTAGACACAGGAGGTGAAATGTGTTACCATGGACTGATAGACTTACATTTCCGCCCAGAAAACACTCAGAATAGTTCAAGATGATGAATTACATTAGTAAGATCAAGTTTCTTAAGATAATTTGTCTGTATTCAACAGTGTCCATTTTGGCTTTCTCTCACCATTCTAAGCCTATTTTAGACACAGGAGGTGAAATGTGTTACCATGGACTGATAGACTTACATTTCCGCCCAGAAAACACTCAGAATAGTTCAAGATGATGAATTACATTAGTAAGATCAAGTTTCTTAAGATAATTTGTCTGTATTCAACAGTGTCCATTTTGGCTTTCTCTCACCATTCTAATTCTCCATTCTAATTCACCATTCTCACCAGCCTATTTTAGACACAGGAGGTGAATTGTCTTTCCAGGGGCTGGCAAACCTGAACTTCTGTACAGGAAACACTCAGAATAGTTCAAGATGATGAATTACAGTAGTTGGATGAAGTTTCTTAAGATAATTTGTCTGTATTCAACAGTGTCCATTTTGGCTTTCTCTCACCATTCTAAGCGTATTTTAGACACAGGAGGTGAAATGTGTTACCATGGACTGATAGACTTACATTTCCGCCCAGAAAACACTCAGAATAGTTAAAGATGATGAATTACATTAGTAAGATCAAGTTTCTTAAGATAATTTGTCTGTATTCAACAGTGTCCATTTTGGCTTTCTCTCACCATTCTAAGCCTATTTTAGACACAGGAGGTGAAATGTGTTACCATGGACTGATAGACTTACATTTCCGCCCAGAAAACACTCAGAATAGTTAAAGATGATGAATTACATTAGTAAGATCAAGTTTCTTAAGATAATTTGTCTGTATTCAACAGTGTCCATTTTGGTTTTCTCTCACCATTCTAATTCTCCATTCTAATTCACCATTCTCACCAGCCTATTTTAGACACAGGAGGTGAATTGTCTTTCCAGGGGCTGTCAAACCTGAACTTCTGTACAGGAAACACTCAGAATAGTTCAAGATGATGAATTACAGTAGTTGGATGAAGTTTCTTAAGATAATTTGTCTGTATTCAACAGTGTCTATTTTGGCTTTCTCTCACCATTCTAAGCCTATTTTAGACACAGGAGGTGAAATGTGTTACCATGGACTGATAGACTTACATTTCCGCCCAGAAAACACTCAGAATAGTTAAAGATGATGAATTACATTAGTAAGATCAAGTTTCTTAAGATAATTTGTCTGTATTCAATAGTGTCCATTTTGGCTTTCTCTCACCATTCTAAGCCTATTTTAGACACAGGAGGTGAAATGTGTTACCATGGACTGATAGACTTACATTTCCGCCCAGAAAACACTCAGAATAGTTCAAGATGATGAATTACATTAGTAAGATCAAGTTTCTTAAGATAATTTGTCTGTATTCAACAGTGTCCATTTTGGCTTTCTCTCACCATTCTAATTCTCCATTCTAATTCACCATTCTCACCAGCCTATTTTAGACACAGGAGGTGAATTGTCTTTCCAGGGGCTGGCAAACCTGAACTTCTGTACAGGAAACACTCAGAATAGTTCAAGATGATGAATTACAGTAGTTGGATGAAGTTTCTTAAGATAATTTGTCTGTATTCAACAGTGTCCATTTTGGCTTTCTCTCACCATTCTAAGCGTATTTTAGACACAGGAGGTGAAATGTGTTACCATGGACTGATAGACTTACATTTCCGCCCAGAAAACACTCAGAATAGTTAAAGATGATGAATTACATTAGTAAGATCAAGTTTCTTAAGATAATTTGTCTGTATTCAACAGTGTCCATTTTGGCTTTCTCTCACCATTCCAAGCCTATTTTAGACACAGGAGGTGAATTGTCTTTCCAGGGGCTGGCAAACCTGAACTTCTGGACAGGAAACACTCAGAATAGTTCAAGATGATGAATTACAGTAGTTGGATGAAGTTTCTTAAGATAATTTGTCTGTATTCAACAGTGTCCATTTTGGCTTTCTCTCACCATTCTAAGCGTATTTTAGACACAGGAGGTGAAATGTGTTACCATGGACTGATAGACTTACATTTCCGCCCAGAAAACACTCAGAATAGTTAAAGATGATGAATTACATTAGTAAGATCAAGTTTCTTAAGATAATTTGTCTGTATTCAACAGTGTCCATTTTGGCTTTCTCTCACCATTCTAAGCCTATTTTAGACACAGGAGGTGAAATGTGTTACCATGGACTGATAGACTTACATTTCCGCCCAGAAAACACTCAGAATAGTTCAAGATGATGAATTACATTAGTAAGATCAAGTTTCTTAAGATAATTTGTCTGTATTCAACAGTGTCCATTTTGGCTTTCTCTCACCATTCTAATTCTCCATTCTAATTCACCATTCTCACCAGCCTATTTTAGACACAGGAGGTGAATTGTCTTTCCAGGGGCTGGCAAACCTGAACTTCTGTACAGGAAACACTCAGAATAGTTCAAGATGATGAATTACAGTAGTTGGATGAAGTTTCTTAAGATAATTTGTCTGTATTCAACAGTGTCCATTTTGGCTTTCTCTCACCATTCTAAGCGTATTTTAGACACAGGAGGTGAAATGTGTTACCATGGACTGATAGACTTACATTTCCGCCCAGAAAACACTCAGAATAGTTAAAGATGATGAATTACATTAGTAAGATCAAGTTTCTTAAGATAATTTGTCTGTATTCAACAGTGTCCATTTTGGCTTTCTCTCACCATTCTAAGCCTATTTTAGACACAGGAGGTGAAATGTGTTACCATGGACTGATAGACTTACATTTCCGCCCAGAAAACACTCAGAATAGTTCAAGATGATGAATTACATTAGTAAGATCAAGTTTCTTAAGATAATTTGTCTGTATTCAACAGTGTCCATTTTGGCTTTCTCTCACCATTCTAATTCTCCATTCTAATTCACCATTCTCACCAGCCTATTTTAGACACAGGAGGTGAATTGTCTTTCCAGGGGCTGTCAAACCTGAACTTCTGTACAGGAAACACTCAGAATAGTTCAAGATGATGAATTACAGTAGTTGGATGAAGTTTCTTAAGATAATTTGTCTGTATTCAACAGTGTCTATTTTGGCTTTCTCTCACCATTCTAAGCCTATTTTAGACACAGGAGGTGAAATGTGTTACCATGGACTGATAGACTTACATTTCCGCCCAGAAAACACTCAGAATAGTTAAAGATGATGAATTACAGTAGTTGGATGAAGTTTCTTAAGATAATTTGTCTGTATTCAACAGTGTCCATTTTGGCTTTCTCTCACCATTCTAAGCCTATTTTAGACACAGGAGGTGAAATGTGTTACCATGGACTGATAGACTTACATTTCCGCCCAGAAAACACTCAGAATAGTTCAAGATGATGAATTACATTAGTAAGATCAAGTTTCTTAAGATAATTTGTCTGTATTCAACAGTGTCCATTTTGGCTTTCTCTCACCATTCTAATTCTCCATTCTAATTCACCATTCTCACCAGCCTATTTTAGACACAGGAGGTGAATTGTCTTTCCAGGGGCTGGCAAACCTGAACTTCTGTACAGGAAACACTCAGAATAGTTAAAGATGATGAATTACAGTAGTTGGATGAAGTTCCTTAAGATAATTTCTCTGTATTCAACAGTGTCCAGTTTGGCTTTCTCTCACCATTCTAAGCCTATTTTAGACACAGGAGGTGAATCGTCTTTCCAGGGGCTGGCAAACCTAAACTTCTGTACAGGAAACACTAAGAATAGTTCAAGATGATGAATTACATTAATAAGATCAAGTTTCTTAAGATAATTTGTCTGTATTCAACAGTGTCCAGTTTGGCTTTCTCTCACCATTCTAATTCTCCATTCTAATTCACCATTCTCACCAGCCTATTTTAGACACAGGAGGTGAATTGTCTTTCCAGGGGCTGGCAAACCTGAACTTCTGTACAGGAAACACTCAGAATAGTTCAAGATGATGAATTACAGTAGTTGGATGAAGTTTCTTAAGATAATTTGTCTGTATTCAACAGTGTCCAGTTTGGCTTTCTCTCACCATTCTAAGCCTATTTTAGACACAGGAGGTGAATTGTCTTTCCAGGGGCTGGCAAACCTGAACTTCTGTACAGGAAACACTCAGAATAGTTCAAGATGATGAATTACAGTAGTTGGATGAAGTTTCTTAAGATAATTTGTCTGTATTCAACAGTGTCCATTTTGGCTTTCTCTCACCATTCTAAGCCTATTTTAGACACAGGAGGTGAAATGTGTTACCATGGACTGATAGACTTTCATTTCCGCCCAGAAAACACTCAGAATAGTTAAAGATGATGAATTACATTAGTAAGATCAAGTTTCTTAAGATAATTTGTCTGTATTCAACAGTGTCCATTTTGGCTTTCTCTCACCATTCTAAGCCTATTTTAGACACAGGAGGTGAAATGTGTTACCATGGACTGATAGACTTACATTTCTGCCCAGAAAACACTCAGGATAGTTAAAGATGATGAATTACATTAGTAAGATCAAGTTTCTTAAGATAATTTGTCTGTATTCAACAGTGTCCATTTTGGCTTTCTCTCACCATTCTAATTCTCCATTCTAATTCTCCATTCTAATTCACCATTCTCACCAGCCTATTTTAGACACAGGAGGTGAATTGTCTTTCCAGGGGCTGTCAAACCTGAACTTCTGTAAGGAAACACTCAGAATAGTTCAAGATGATGAATTACAGTAGTTGGATGAAGTTTCTTAAGATAATTTGTCTGTATTCAACAGTGTCCATTTTGGCTTTCTCTCACCATTCTAATTCTCCATTCTAATTCACCATTCTCACCAGCCTATTTTAGACACAGGAGGTGAATTGTCTTTCCAGGGGCTGGCAAACCTGAACTTCTGTACAGGAAACACTCAGAATAGTTCAAGATGATGAATTACAGTAGTTGGATGAAGTTTCTTAAGATAATTTGTCTGTATTCAACAGTGTCCATTTTGGCTTTCTCTCACCATTCTAAGCGTATTTTAGACACAGGAGGTGAAATGTGTTACCATGAAATGATAGACTTACATTTCCGACCAGAAAACACTCAGAATAGTTAAAGATGATGAATTACATTAGTAAGATCAAGTTTCTTAAGATAATTTGTCTGTATTCAACAGTGTCCATTTTGGCTTTCTCTCACCATTCTAAGCCTATTTTAGACACAGGAGGTGAAATGTGTTACCATGGACAGATAGACTTACATTTCCGCCCAGAAAACACTCAGAATAGTTAAAGATGATGAATTACATTAGTAAGATCAAGTTTCTTAAGATAATTTGTCTGTATTCAACAGTGTCCATTTTGGTTTTCTCTCACCATTCTAATTCTCCATTCTAATTCACTATTCTCACCAGCCTATTTTAGACACAGGAGGTGAATTGTCTTTCCAGGGGCTGTCAAACCTGAACTTCTGTACAGGAAACACTCAGAATAGTTCAAGATGATGAATTACAGTAGTTGGATGAAGTTTCTTAAGATAATTTGTCTGTATTCAACAGTGTCTATTTTGGCTTTCTCTCACCATTCTAAGCCTATTTTAGACACAGGAGGTGAAATGTGTTACCATGGACTGATAGACTTACATTTCCGCCCAGAAAACACTCAGAATAGTTCAAGATGATGAATTACATTAGTAAGATCAAGTTTCTTAAGATAATTTGTCTGTATTCAATAGTGTCCATTTTGGCTTTCTCTCACCATTCCAAGCCTATTTTAGACACAGGAGGTGAATTGTCTTTCCAGGGGCTGGCAAACCTGAACTTCTGGACAGGAAACACTCAGAATAGTTCAAGATGATGAATTACAGTAGTTGGATGAAGTTTCTTAAGATAATTTGTCTGTATTCAACAGTGTCCATTTTGGCTTTCTCTCACCATTCTAAGCGTATTTTAGACACAGGAGGTGAAATGTGTTACCATGGACTGATAGACTTACATTTCCGCCCAGAAAACACTCAGAATAGTTAAAGATGATGAATTACATTAGTAAGATCAAGTTTCTTAAGATAATTTGTCTGTATTCAACAGTGTCCATTTTGGCTTTCTCTCACCATTCTAAGCCTATTTTAGACACAGGAGGTGAAATGTGTTACCATGGACTGATAGACTTACATTTCCGCCCAGAAAACACTCAGAATAGTTCAAGATGATGAATTACATTAGTAAGATCAAGTTTCTTAAGATAATTTGTCTGTATTCAACAGTGTCCATTTTGGCTTTCTCTCACCATTCTAAGCCTATTTTAGACACAGGAGGTGAAATGTGTTACCATGGACTGATAGACTTACATTTCCGCCCAGAAAACACTCAGAATAGTTCAAGATGATGAATTACATTAGTAAGATCAAGTTTCTTAAGATAATTTGTCTGTATTCAACAGTGTCCATTTTGGCTTTCTCTCACCATTCTAATTCTCCATTCTAATTCACCATTCTCACCAGCCTATTTTAGACACAGGAGGTGAATTGTCTTTCCAGGGGCTGGCAAACCTGAACTTCTGTACAGGAAACACTCAGAATAGTTCAAGATGATGAATTACATTAGTAAGATCAAGTTTCTTAAGATAATTTGTCTGTATTCAACAGTGTCCATTTTGGCTTTCTCTCACCATTCCAAGCCTATTTTAGACACAGGAGGTGAATTGTCTTTCCAGGGGCTGGCAAACCTGAACTTCTGGACAGGAAACACTCAGAATAGTTCAAGATGATGAATTACAGTAGTTGGATGAAGTTTCTTAAGATAATTTGTCTGTATTCAACAGTGTCCATTTTGGCTTTCTCTCACCATTCTAAGCCTATTTTAGACACAGGAGGTGAAATGTGTTACCATGGACTGATAGACTTACATTTCCGCCCAGAAAACACTCAGAATAGTTAAAGATGATGAATTACATTAGTAAGATCAAGTTTCTTAAGATAATTTGTCTGTATTCAACAGTGTCCATTTTGGCTTTCTCTCACCATTCTAAGCCTATTTTAGACACAGGAGGTGAAATGTGTTACCATGGACTGATAGACTTACATTTCCGCCCAGAAAACACTCAGAATAGTTCAAGATGATGAATTACATTAGTAAGATCAAGTTTCTTAAGATAATTTGTCTGTATTCAACAGTGTCCATTTTGGCTTTCTCTCACCATTCTAATTCTCCATTCTAATTCACCATTCTCACCAGCCTATTTTAGACACAGGAGGTGAATTGTCTTTCCAGGGGCTGGCAAACCTGAACTTCTGTACAGGAAACACTCAGAATAGTTCAAGATGATGAATTACAGTAGTTGGATGAAGTTTCTTAAGATAATTTGTCTGTATTCAACAGTGTCCATTTTGGCTTTCTCTCACCATTCTAAGCGTATTTTAGACACAGGAGGTGAAATGTGTTACCATGGACTGATAGACTTACATTTCCGCCCAGAAAACACTCAGAATAGTTAAAGATGATGAATTACATTAGTAAGATCAAGTTTCTTAAGATAATTTGTCTGTATTCAACAGTGTCCATTTTGGCTTTCTCTCACCATTCCAAGCCTATTTTAGACACAGGAGGTGAAATGTGTTACCATGGACTGATAGACTTACATTTCCGCCCAGAAAACACTCAGAATAGTTCAAGATGATGAATTACATTAGTAAGATCAAGTTTCTTAAGATAATTTGTCTGTATTCAACAGTGTCCATTTTGGCTTTCTCTCACCATTCTAATTCTCCATTCTAATTCACCATTCTCACCAGCCTATTTTAGACACAGGAGGTGAATTGTCTTTCCAGGGGCTGGCAAACCTGAACTTCTGTACAGGAAACACTCAGAATAGTTCAAGATGATGAATTACAGTAGTTGGATGAAGTTTCTTAAGATAATTTGTCTGTATTCAACAGTGTCCATTTTGGCTTTCTCTCACCATTCTAAGCGTATTTTAGACACAGGAGGTGAAATGTGTTACCATGGACTGATAGACTTACATTTCCGCCCAGAAAACACTCAGAATAGTTAAAGATGATGAATTACATTAGTAAGATCAAGTTTCTTAAGATAATTTGTCTGTATTCAACAGTGTCCATTTTGGCTTTCTCTCACCATTCTAAGCCTATTTTAGACACAGGAGGTGAAATGTGTTACCATGGACTGATAGACTTACATTTCCGCCCAGAAAACACTCAGAATAGTTCAAGATGATGAATTACATTAGTAAGATCAAGTTTCTTAAGATAATTTGTCTGTATTCAACAGTGTCCATTTTGGCTTTCTCTCACCATTCTAATTCTCCATTCTAATTCACCATTCTCACCAGCCTATTTTAGACACAGGAGGTGAATTGTCTTTCCAGGGGCTGGCAAACCTGAACTTCTGTACAGGAAACACTAAGAATAGTTCAAGATGATGAATTACAGTAGTTGGATGAAGTTTCTTAAGATAATTTGTCTGTATTCAACAGTGTCCATTTTGGCTTTCTCTCACCATTCTAAGCCTATTTTAGACACAGGAGGTGAAATGTGTTACCATGAAATGATAGACTTACATTTCCGCCCAGAAAACACTCAGAATAGTTAAAGATGATGAATTACAGTAGTTGGATGAAGTTCCTTAAGATAATTTCTCTGTATTCAACAGTGTCCAGTTTGGCTTTCTCTCACCATTCTAAGCCTATTTTAGACACAGGAGGTGAATCGTCTTTCCAGGGGCTGGCAAACCTAAACTTCTGTACAGGAAACACTAAGAATAGTTCAAGATGATGAATTACATTAATAAGATCAAGTTTCTTAAGATAATTTGTCTGTATTCAACAGTGTCCAGTTTGGCTTTCTCTCACCATTCTAATTCTCCATTCTAATTCACCATTCTCACCAGCCTATTTTAGACACAGGAGGTGAATTGTCTTTCCAGGGGCTGGCAAACCTGAACTTCTGTACAGGAAACACTCAGAATAGTTCAAGATGATGAATTACAGTAGTTGGATGAAGTTTCTTAAGATAATTTGTCTGTATTCAACAGTGTCCAGTTTGGCTTTCTCTCACCATTCTAAGCCTATTTTAGACACAGGAGGTGAATTGTCTTTCCAGGGGCTGGCAAACCTGAACTTCTGTACAGGAAACACTCAGAATAGTTCAAGATGATGAATTACAGTAGTTGGATGAAGTTTCTTAAGATAATTTGTCTGTATTCAACAGTGTCCATTTTGGCTTTCTCTCACCATTCTAAGCGTATTTTAGACACAGGAGGTGAAATGTGTTACCATGGACTGATAGACTTTCATTTCCGCCCAGAAAACACTCAGAATAGTTAAAGATGATGAATTACATTAGTAAGATCAAGTTTCTTAAGATAATTTGTCTGTATTCAACAGTGTCCATTTTGGCTTTCTCTCACCATTCTAAGCCTATTTTAGACACAGGAGGTGAAATGTGTTACCATGGACTGATAGACTTACATTTCTGCCCAGAAAACACTCAGGATAGTTAAAGATGATGAATTACATTAGTAAGATCAAGTTTCTTAAGATAATTTGTCTGTATTCAACAGTGTCCATTTTGGCTTTCTCTCACCATTCTAATTCTCCATTCTAATTCTCCATTCTAATTCACCATTCTCACCAGCCTATTTTAGACACAGGAGGTGAATTGTCTTTCCAGGGGCTGTCAAACCTGAACTTCTGTAAGGAAACACTCAGAATAGTTCAAGATGATGAATTACAGTAGTTGGATGAAGTTTCTTAAGATAATTTGTCTGTATTCAACAGTGTCCATTTTGGCTTTCTCTCACCATTCTAATTCTCCATTCTAATTCACCATTCTCACCAGCCTATTTTAGACACAGGAGGTGAATTGTCTTTCCAGGGGCTGGCAAACCTGAACTTCTGTACAGGAAACACTCAGAATAGTTCAAGATGATGAATTACAGTAGTTGGATGAAGTTTCTTAAGATAATTTGTCTGTATTCAACAGTGTCCATTTTGGCTTTCTCTCACCATTCTAAGCGTATTTTAGACACAGGAGGTGAAATGTGTTACCATGAAATGATAGACTTACATTTCCGACCAGAAAACACTCAGAATAGTTAAAGATGATGAATTACATTAGTAAGATCAAGTTTCTTAAGATAATTTGTCTGTATTCAACAGTGTCCATTTTGGCTTTCTCTCACCATTCTAAGCCTATTTTAGACACAGGAGGTGAAATGTGTTACCATGGACAGATAGACTTACATTTCCGCCCAGAAAACACTCAGAATAGTTAAAGATGATGAATTACATTAGTAAGATCAAGTTTCTTAAGATAATTTGTCTGTATTCAACAGTGTCCATTTTGGTTTTCTCTCACCATTCTAATTCTCCATTCTAATTCACTATTCTCACCAGCCTATTTTAGACACAGGAGGTGAATTGTCTTTCCAGGGGCTGTCAAACCTGAACTTCTGTACAGGAAACACTCAGAATAGTTCAAGATGATGAATTACAGTAGTTGGATGAAGTTTCTTAAGATAATTTGTCTGTATTCAACAGTGTCTATTTTGGCTTTCTCTCACCATTCTAAGCCTATTTTAGACACAGGAGGTGAAATGTGTTACCATGGACTGATAGACTTACATTTCCGCCCAGAAAACACTCAGAATAGTTCAAGATGATGAATTACATTAGTAAGATCAAGTTTCTTAAGATAATTTGTCTGTATTCAATAGTGTCCATTTTGGCTTTCTCTCACCATTCCAAGCCTATTTTAGACACAGGAGGTGAATTGTCTTTCCAGGGGCTGGCAAACCTGAACTTCTGGACAGGAAACACTCAGAATAGTTCAAGATGATGAATTACAGTAGTTGGATGAAGTTTCTTAAGATAATTTGTCTGTATTCAACAGTGTCCATTTTGGCTTTCTCTCACCATTCTAAGCGTATTTTAGACACAGGAGGTGAAATGTGTTACCATGGACTGATAGACTTACATTTCCGCCCAGAAAACACTCAGAATAGTTAAAGATGATGAATTACATTAGTAAGATCAAGTTTCTTAAGATAATTTGTCTGTATTCAACAGTGTCCATTTTGGCTTTCTCTCACCATTCTAAGCCTATTTTAGACACAGGAGGTGAAATGTGTTACCATGGACTGATAGACTTACATTTCCGCCCAGAAAACACTCAGAATAGTTCAAGATGATGAATTACATTAGTAAGATCAAGTTTCTTAAGATAATTTGTCTGTATTCAACAGTGTCCATTTTGGCTTTCTCTCACCATTCTAAGCCTATTTTAGACACAGGAGGTGAAATGTGTTACCATGGACTGATAGACTTACATTTCCGCCCAGAAAACACTCAGAATAGTTCAAGATGATGAATTACATTAGTAAGATCAAGTTTCTTAAGATAATTTGTCTGTATTCAACAGTGTCCATTTTGGCTTTCTCTCACCATTCTAATTCTCCATTCTAATTCACCATTCTCACCAGCCTATTTTAGACACAGGAGGTGAATTGTCTTTCCAGGGGCTGGCAAACCTGAACTTCTGTACAGGAAACACTCAGAATAGTTCAAGATGATGAATTACATTAGTAAGATCAAGTTTCTTAAGATAATTTGTCTGTATTCAACAGTGTCCATTTTGGCTTTCTCTCACCATTCCAAGCCTATTTTAGACACAGGAGGTGAATTGTCTTTCCAGGGGCTGGCAAACCTGAACTTCTGGACAGGAAACACTCAGAATAGTTCAAGATGATGAATTACAGTAGTTGGATGAAGTTTCTTAAGATAATTTGTCTGTATTCAACAGTGTCCATTTTGGCTTTCTCTCACCATTCTAAGCCTATTTTAGACACAGGAGGTGAAATGTGTTACCATGGACTGATAGACTTACATTTCCGCCCAGAAAACACTCAGAATAGTTAAAGATGATGAATTACATTAGTAAGATCAAGTTTCTTAAGATAATTTGTCTGTATTCAACAGTGTCCATTTTGGCTTTCTCTCACCATTCTAAGCCTATTTTAGACACAGGAGGTGAAATGTGTTACCATGGACTGATAGACTTACATTTCCGCCCAGAAAACACTCAGAATAGTTCAAGATGATGAATTACATTAGTAAGATCAAGTTTCTTAAGATAATTTGTCTGTATTCAACAGTGTCCATTTTGGCTTTCTCTCACCATTCTAATTCTCCATTCTAATTCACCATTCTCACCAGCCTATTTTAGACACAGGAGGTGAATTGTCTTTCCAGGGGCTGGCAAACCTGAACTTCTGTACAGGAAACACTCAGAATAGTTCAAGATGATGAATTACAGTAGTTGGATGAAGTTTCTTAAGATAATTTGTCTGTATTCAACAGTGTCCATTTTGGCTTTCTCTCACCATTCTAAGCGTATTTTAGACACAGGAGGTGAAATGTGTTACCATGGACTGATAGACTTACATTTCCGCCCAGAAAACACTCAGAATAGTTAAAGATGATGAATTACATTAGTAAGATCAAGTTTCTTAAGATAATTTGTCTGTATTCAACAGTGTCCATTTTGGCTTTCTCTCACCATTCTAAGCCTATTTTAGACACAGGAGGTGAAATGTGTTACCATGGACTGATAGACTTACATTTCCGCCCAGAAAACACTCAGAATAGTTCAAGATGATGAATTACATTAGTAAGATCAAGTTTCTTAAGATAATTTGTCTGTATTCAACAGTGTCCATTTTGGCTTTCTCTCACCATTCTAATTCTCCATTCTAATTCACCATTCTCACCAGCCTATTTTAGACACAGGAGGTGAATTGTCTTTCCAGGGGCTGGCAAACCTGAACTTCTGTACAGGAAACACTCAGAATAGTTCAAGATGATGAATTACAGTAGTTGGATGAAGTTTCTTAAGATAATTTGTCTGTATTCAACAGTGTCCATTTTGGCTTTCTCTCACCATTCTAAGCGTATTTTAGACACAGGAGGTGAAATGTGTTACCATGGACTGATAGACTTACATTTCCGCCCAGAAAACACTCAGAATAGTTAAAGATGATGAATTACATTAGTAAGATCAAGTTTCTTAAGATAATTTGTCTGTATTCAACAGTGTCCATTTTGGCTTTCTCTCACCATTCTAAGCCTATTTTAGACACAGGAGGTGAAATGTGTTACCATGGACTGATAGACTTACATTTCCGCCCAGAAAACACTCAGAATAGTTCAAGATGATGAATTACATTAGTAAGATCAAGTTTCTTAAGATAATTTGTCTGTATTCAACAGTGTCCATTTTGGCTTTCTCTCACCATTCTAATTCTCCATTCTAATTCACCATTCTCACCAGCCTATTTTAGACACAGGAGGTGAATTGTCTTTCCAGGGGCTGGCAAACCTGAACTTCTGTACAGGAAACACTAAGAATAGTTCAAGATGATGAATTACAGTAGTTGGATGAAGTTTCTTAAGATAATTTGTCTGTATTCAACAGTGTCCATTTTGGCTTTCTCTCACCATTCTAAGCCTATTTTAGACACAGGAGGTGAAATGTGTTACCATGAAATGATAGACTTACATTTCCGCCCAGAAAACACTCAGAATAGTTAAAGATGATGAATTACATTAGTAAGATCAAGTTTCTTAAGATAATTTGTCTGTATTCAACAGTGTCCATTTTGGCTTTCTCTCACCATTCTAAGCCTATTTTAGACACAGGAGGTGAAATGTGTTACCATGGACTGATAGACTTACATTTCCGCCCAGAAAACACTCAGAATAGTTCAAGATGATGAATTACATTAGTAAGATCAAGTTTCTTAAGATAATTTGTCTGTATTCAACAGTGTCCATTTTGGCTTTCTCTCACCATTCTAAGCCTATTTTAGACACAGGAGGTGAAATGTGTTACCATGGACTGATAGACTTACATTTCCGCCCAGAAAACACTCAGAATAGTTCAAGATGATGAATTACATTAGTAAGATCAAGTTTCTTAAGATAATTTGTCTGTATTCAACAGTGTCCATTTTGGCTTTCTCTCACCATTCTAAGCCTATTTTAGACACAGGAGGTGAAATGTGTTACCATGGACTGATAGACTTACATTTCCGCCCAGAAAACACTCAGAATAGTTAAAGATGATGAATTACATTAGTAAGATTAAGTTTCTTAAGGTAATTTGTCTGTATTCAACAGTGTCCATTTTGGCTTTCTCTCACCATTCTAATTCTCCATTCTAATTCACCATTCTCACCAGCCTATTTTAGACACAGGAGGTGAATTGTCTTTCCAGGGGCTGGCAAACCTGAACTTCTGTACAGGAAACACTCAGAATAGTTCAAGATGATGAATTACAGTAGTTGGATGAAGTTTCTTAAGATAATTTGTCTGTATTCAACAGTGTCCATTTTGGCTTTCTCTCACCATTCTAAGCCTATTTTAGACACAGGAGGTGAAATGTGTTACCATGGACTGATAGACTTACATTTCCGCCCAGAAAACACTCAGAATAGTTCAAGATGATGAATTACATTAGTAAGATCAAGTTTCTTAAGATAATTTGTCTGTATTCAACAGTGTCCATTTTGGCTTTCTCTCACCATTCTAACCCTATTTTAGACACAGGAGGTGAAATGTGTTACCATGGACTGATAGACTTACATTTCCGCCCAGAAAACACTCAGAATAGTTCAAGATGATGAATTACATTGGTAAGATCAAGTTTCTTAAGATAATTTGTCTGTATTCAACAGTGTCCATTTTGGCTTTCTCTCACCATTCTAAGCCTATTTTAGACACAGGAGGTGAAATGTGTTACCATGGACTGATAGACTTACACTTCCACCCAGAAAACACTCAGAATAGTTCAAGATGATGAATTACATTAGTAAGATCAAGTTTCTTAAGATAATTTGTCTGTATTCAACAGTGTCCATTTTGGCTTTCTCTCACCATTCTAAGCCTATTTTAGACACAGGAGGTGAAATGTGTTACCATGGACTGATAGACTTACATTTCCGCCCAGAAAACACTCAGAATAGTTAAAGATGATGAATTACATTAGTAAGATTAAGTTTCTTAAGGTAATTTGTCTGTATTCAACAGTGTCCATTTTGGCTTTCTCTCACCATTCTAATTCTCCATTCTAATTCACCATTCTCACCAGCCTATTTTAGACACAGGAGGTGAATTGTCTTTCCAGGGGCTGGCAAACCTGAACTTCTGTACAGGAAACACTCAGAATAGTTCAAGATGATGAATTACAGTAGTTGGATGAAGTTTCTTAAGATAATTTGTCTGTATTCAACAGTGTCCATTTTGGCTTTCTCTCACCATTCTAAGCCTATTTTAGACACAGGAGGTGAAATGTGTTACCATGGACTGATAGACTTACATTTCCGCCCAGAAAACACTCAGAATAGTTCAAGATGATGAATTACATTAGTAAGATCAAGTTTCTTAAGATAATTTGTCTGTATTCAACAGTGTCCATTTTGGCTTTCTCTCACCATTCTAAGCCTATTTTAGACACAGGAGGTGAAATGTGTTACCATGGACTGATAGACTTACATTTCCGCCCAGAAAACACTCAGAATAGTTCAAGATGATGAATTACATTAGTAAGATCAAGTTTCTTAAGATAATTTGTCTGTATTCAACAGTGTCCATTTTGGCTTTCTCTCACCATTCTAAGCCTATTTTAGACACAGGAGGTGAAATGTGTTACCATGGACTGATAGACTTACATTTCCGCCCAGAAAACACTCAGAATAGTTAAAGATGATGAATTACATTAGTAAGATCAAGTTTCTTAAGATAATTTGTCTGTATTCAACAGTGTCCATTTTGGCTTTCTCTCACCATTCTTATTCTCCATTCTAATTCACCATTCTCACCAGCCTATTTTAGACACAGGAGGTGAATTGTCTTTCCAGGGGCTGGCAAACCTGAACTTCTGTACAGGAAACACTCAGAATAGTTCAAGATGATGAATTACAGTAGTTGGATGAAGTTTCTTAAGATAATTTGTCTGTATTCAACAGTGTCCATTTTGGCTTTCTCTCACCATAACTAAGATAGGCTGGTGAGAATGGAGAATTAGAATGGAGAATTAGAATGGTGAGAGAAAGCCAAAATGGACACTGTTGAATACAGACAAATTATCTTAAGAAACTTGATCTTACTAATGTAATTCATCATCTTGAACTATTCTGAGTGTTTTCTGGGCGGAAATGTAAGTCTATCAGTCCATGGTAACACATTTCACCTCCTGTGTCTAAAATAGGCTTAGAATGGTGAGAGAAAGCCAAAATGGACACTGTTGAATACAGACAAATTATCTTAAGAAACTTGATCTTACTAATGTAATTCATCATCTTTAACTATTCTGAGTGTTTTCTGGGCGGAAATGTAAGTCTATCAGTCCATGGTAACACATTTCACCTCCTGTGTCCAAAATAAGCTTAGAATGGTGAGAGAAAGCCAAAATGGACACTGTTGAATACAGACAAATTATCTTAAGAAACTTCATCCAACTACTGTAATTCATCATCTTGAACTATTCTGAGTGTTTCCTTACAGAAGTTCAGGTTTGACAGCCCCTGGAAAGACAATTCACCTCCTGTGTCTAAAATAGGCTGGTGAGAATGGTGAATTAGAATGGAGAATTAGAATGGAGAATTAGATTGGAGAGAGAAAGCCAAAATGGACACTGTTGAATACAGACAAATTATTTTAAGAAACTTGATCTTACTAATGTAATTCATCATCTTTAACTATCCTGAGTGTTTTCTGGGCAGAAATGTAAGTCTATCAGTCCATGGTAACACATTTCACCTCCTGTGTCTAAAATAGGCTTAGAATGGTGAGAGAAAGCCAAAATGGACACTGTTGAATACAGACAAATTATCTTAAGAAACTTGATCTTACTAATGTAATTCATCATCTTTAACTATTCTGAGTGTTTTCTGGGCGGAAATGAAAGTCTATCAGTCCATGGTAACACATTTCACCTCCTGTGTCTAAAATAGGCTTAGAATGGTGAGAGAAAGCCAAAATGGACACTGTTGAATACAGACAAATTATCTTAAGAAACTTCATCCAACTACTGTAATTCATCATCTTGAACTATTCTGAGTGTTTCCTGTACAGAAGTTCAGGTTTGCCAGCCCCTGGAAAGACAATTCACCTCCTGTGTCTAAAATAGGCTTAGAATGGTGAGAGAAAGCCAAACTGGACACTGTTGAATACAGACAAATTATCTTAAGAAACTTCATCCAACTACTGTAATTCATCATCTTGAACTATTCTGAGTGTTTCCTGTACAGAAGTTCAGGTTTTCCAGCCCCTGGAAAGACAATTCACCTCCTGTGTCTAAAATTGGCTGGTGAGAATGGTGAATTAGAATGGAGAATAAGAATGGTGAGAGAAAGCCAAAATGGACACTGTTGAATACAGACAAATTATCTTAAGACACTTGATCTTACTAATGTAATTCATCATCTTTAACTATTCTGAGTGTTTTCTGGGCGGAAATGTAAGTCTATCAGTCCATGGTAACACATTTCACCTCCTGTGTCTAAAATACGCTTAGAATGGTGAGAGAAAGCCAAAATGGACACTGTTGAATACAGACAAATTATCTTAAGAAACTTCATCCAACTACTGTAATTCATCATCTTGAACTATTCTGAGTGTTTCCTGTACAGAAGTTCAGATTTGCCAGCCCCTGGAAAGACAATTCACCTCCTGTGTCGAAAATAGGCTGGTGAGAATGGTGAATTAGAATGGAGAATTAGAATGGTGAGAGAAAGCCAAAATGGACACTGTTGAATACAGACAAATTATCTTAAGAAACTTCATCCAACTACTGTAATTCATCATCTTGAACTATTCTGAGTGTTTCCTTACAGAAGTTCAGGTTTGACAGCCCCTGGAAAGACAATTCACCTCCTGTGTCTAAAATAGGCTGGTGAGAATGGTGAATTAGAATGGAGAATTAGAATGGAGAATTAGATTGGAGAGAGAAAGCCAAAATGGACACTGTTGAATACAGACAAATTATTTTAAGAAACTTGATCTTACTAATGTAATTCATCATCTTTAACTATCCTGAGTGTTTTCTGGGCAGAAATGTAAGTCTATCAGTCCATGGTAACACATTTCACCTCCTGTGTCTAAAATAGGCTTAGAATGGTGAGAGAAAGCCAAAATGGACACTGTTGAATACAGACAAATTATCTTAAGAAACTTGATCTTACTAATGTAATTCATCATCTTGAACTATTCTGAGTGTTTTCTGGGCGGAAATGAAAGTCTATCAGTCCATGGTAACACATTTCACCTCCTGTGTCTAAAATAGGCTTAGAATGGTGAGAGAAAGCCAAAATGGACACTGTTGAATACAGACAAATTATCTTAAGAAACTTCATCCAACTACTGTAATTCATCATCTTGAACTATTCTGAGTGTTTCCTGTACAGAAGTTCAGGTTTGCCAGCCCCTGGAAAGACAATTCACCTCCTGTGTCTAAAATAGGCTTAGAATGGTGAGAGAAAGCCAAACTGGACACTGTTGAATACAGACAAATTATCTTAAGAAACTTCATCCAACTACTGTAATTCATCATCTTGAACTATTCTGAGTGTTTCCTGTACAGAAGTTCAGGTTTTCCAGCCCCTGGAAAGACAATTCACCTCCTGTGTCTAAAATTGGCTGGTGAGAATGGTGAATTAGAATGGAGAATTAGAATGGTGAGAGAAAGCCAAAATGGACACTGTTGAATACAGACAAATTATCTTAAGAAACTTGATCTTACTAATGTAATTCATCATCTTGAACTATTCTGAGTGTTTTCTGGGCGGAAATGTAAGTCTATCAGTCCATGGTAACACATTTCACCTCCTGTGTCTAAAATAGGCTTAGAATGGTGAGAGAAAGCCAAAATGGACACTGTTGAATACAGACAAATTATCTTAAGAAACTTGATCTTACTAATGTAATTCATCATCTTGAACTATTCTGAGTGTTTTCTGGGCGGAAATGTAAGTCTATCAGTCCATGGTAACACATTTCACCTCCTGTGTCTAAAATAGGCTTAGAATGGTGAGAGAAAGCCAAAATGGACACTGTTGAATACAGACAAATTATCTTAAGAAACTTCATCCAACTACTGTAATTCATCATCTTGAACTATTCTGAGTGTTTCCTGTACAGAAGTTCAGGTTTGCCAGCCCCTGGAAAGACAATTCACCTCCTGTGTCTAAAATAGGCTGGTGAGAATGGTGAATTAGAATGGAGAATTAGAATGGTGAGAGAAAGCCAAAATGGACACTGTTGAATACAGACAAATTATCTTAAGAAACTTGATCTTACTAATGTAATTCATCATCTTGAACTATTCTGAGTGTTTTCTGGGCGGAAATGTAAGTCTATCAGTCCATGGTAACACATTTCACCTCCTGTGTCTAAAATAGGCTTAGAATGGTGAGAGAAAGCCAAAATGGACACTGTTGAATACAGACAAATTATCTTAAGAAACTTGATCTTACTAATGTAATTCATCATCTTGAACTATTCTGAGTGTTTTCTGGGCGGAAATGTAAGTCTATCAGTCCATGGTAACACATTTCACCTCCTGTGTCTAAAATAGGCTTAGAATGGTGAGAGAAAGCCAAAATGGACACTGTTGAATACAGACAAATTATCTTAAGAAACTTCATCCAACTACTGTAATTCATCATCTTGAACTATTCTGAGTGTTTCCTGTACAGAAGTTCAGCTTTGCCAGCCCCTGGAAAGACAATTCACCTCCTGTGTCTAAAATAGGCTTAGAATGGTGAGAGAAAGCCAAAATGGACACTGTTGAATACAGACAAATTATCTTAAGAAACTTCATCCAACTACTGTAATTCATCATCTTTAACTATTCTGAGTGTTTCCTGTACAGAAGTTCAGGTTTGCCAGCCCCTGGAAAGACAATTCACCTCCTGTGTCTAAAATAGGCTGGTGAGAATGGTGAATTAGAATGGAGAATTAGAATGGTGAGAGAAAGCCAAAATGGACACTGTTGAATACAGACAAATTATCTTAAGAAACTTGATCTTACTAATGTAATTCATCATCTTGAACTATTCTGAGTGTTTTCTGGGCGGAAATGTAAGTCTATCAGTCCATGGTAACACATTTCACCTCCTGTGTCTAAAATAGGCTTAGAATGGTGAGAGAAAGCCAAAATGGACACTGTTGAATACAGACAAATTATCTTAAGAAACTTGATCTTACTAATGTAATTCATCATCTTGAACTATTCTGAGTGTTTTCTGGGCGGAAATGTAAGTCTATCAGTCCATGGTAACACATTTCACCTCCTGTGTCTAAAATAGGCTGGTGAGAATGGTGAATTAGAATGGAGAATTAGAATGGTGAGAGAAAGCCAAAATGGACACTGTTGAATACAGACAAATTATCTTAAGAAACTTGATCTTACGAATGTAATTCATCATCTTTAACTATTCTGAGTGTTTTCTGGGCGGAAATGTAAGTCTATCAGTCCATGGTAACACATTTCACCTCCTGTGTCTAAAATAGGCTTAGAATGGTGAGAGAAAGCCAAAATGGACACTGTTGAATACAGACAAATTATCTTAAGAAACTTGATCTTACCAATGTAATTCATCATCTTGAACTATTCTGAGTGTTTTCTGGGCGGAAATGTAAGTCTATCAGTCCATGGTAACACATTTCACCTCCTGTGTCTAAAATAGGGTTAGAATGGTGAGAGAAAGCCAAAATGGACACTGTTGAATACAGACAAATTATCTTAAGAAACTTGATCTTACTAATGTAATTCATCATCTTGAACTATTCTGAGTGTTTTCTGGGCGGAAATGTAAGTCTATCAGTCCATGGTAACACATTTCACCTCCTGTGTCTAAAATAGGCTTAGAATGGTGAGAGAAAGCCAAAATGGACACTGTTGAATACAGACAAATTATCTTAAGAAACTTCATCCAACTACTGTAATTCATCATCTTGAACTATTCTGAGTATTTCCTGTACAGAAGTTCAGGTTTGCCAGCCCCTGGAAAGACAATTCACCTCCTGTGTCTAAAATAGGCTGGTGAGAATGGTGAATTAGAATGGAGAATTAGAATGGTGAGAGAAAGCCAAAATGGACACTGTTGAATACAGACAAATTACCTTAAGAAACTTAATCTTACTAATGTAATTCATCATCTTTAACTATTCTGAGTGTTTTCTGGGCGGAAATGTAAGTCTATCAGTCCATGGTAACACATTTCACCTCCTGTGTCTAAAATAGGCTTAGAATGGTGAGAGAAAGCCAAAATGGACACTGTTGAATACAGACAAATTATCTTAAGAAACTTGATCTTACTAATGTAATTCATCATCTTGAACTATTCTGAGTGTTTTCTGGGCGGAAATGTAAGTCTATCAGTCCATGGTAACACATTTCACCTCCTGTGTCTAAAATAGGCTTAGAATGGTGAGAGAAAGCCAAAATGGACACTGTTGAATACAGACAAATTATCTTAAGAAACTTGATCTTACTAATGTAATTCATCATCTTGAACTATTCTGAGTGTTTTCTGGGCGGAAATGTAAGTCTATCAGTCCATGGTAACACATTTCACCTCCTGTGTCTAAAATAGGCTTAGAATGGTGAGAGAAAGCCAAAATGGACACTGTTGAATACAGACAAATTATCTTAAGAAACTTGATCTTACTAATGTAATTCATCATCTTGAACTATTCTGAGTGTTTTCTGGGCGGAAATGTAAGTCTATCAGTCCATGGTAACACATTTCACCTCCTGTGTCTAAAATAGGCTTAGAATGGTGAGAGAAAGCCAAAATGGACACTGTTGTATACAGACAAATTATCTTAAGAAACTTCATCCAACTACTGTAATTCATCATCTTGAACTATTCTGAGTGTTTCCTGTACAGAAGTTCAGGTTTGACAGCCCCTGGAAAGACAATTCACCTCCTGTGTCTAAAATAGGCTGGTGAGAATGGTGAATTAGAATGGAGAATTAGAATGGTGAGAGAAAGCCAAAATGGACACTGTTGAATACAGACAAATTATCTTAAGAAACTTAATCTTACTAATGTAATTCATCATCTTGAACTATTCTGAGTGTTTTCTGGGCGGAAATGTAAGTCTATCAGTCCATGGTAACACATTTCACCTCCTGTGTCTAAAATAGGCTTAGAATGGTGAGAGAAAGCCAAAATGGACACTGTTGAATACAGACAAATTATCTTAAGAAACTTCATCCAACTACTGTAGTTCATCATCTTGAACTATTCTGAGTGTTTCCTGTACAGAAGTTCAGCTTTGCCAGCCCCTGGAAAGACAATTCACCTCCTGTGTCTAAAATAGGCTTAGAATGGTGAGAGAAAGCCAAAATGGACACTGTTGAATACAGACAAATTATCTTAAGAAACTTCATCCAACTACTGTAATTCATCATCTTTAACTATTCTGAGTGTTTCCTGTACAGAAGTTCAGGTTTGCCAGCCCCTGGAAAGACAATTCACCTCCTGTGTCTAAAATAGGCTGGTGAGAATGGTGAATTAGAATGGAGAATTAGAATGGTGAGAGAAAGCCAAAATGGACACTGTTGAATACAGACAAATTATCTTAAGAAACTTGATCTTACTAATGTAATTCATCATCTTGAACTATTCTGAGTGTTTTCTGGGCGGAAATGTAAGTCTATCAGTCCATGGTAACACATTTCACCTCCTGTGTCTAAAATAGGCTTAGAATGGTGAGAGAAAGCCAAAATGGACACTGTTGAATACAGACAAATTATCTTAAGAAACTTGATCTTACTAATGTAATTCATCATCTTGAACTATTCTGAGTGTTTTCTGGGCGGACATGTAAGTCTATCAGTCCATGGTAACACATTTCACCTCCTGTGTCTAAAATAGGCTGGTGAGAATGGTGAATTAGAATGGAGAATTAGAATGGTGAGAGAAAGCCAAAATGGACACTGTTGAATACAGACAAATTATCTTAAGAAACTTGATCTTACGAATGTAATTCATCATCTTTAACTATTCTGAGTGTTTTCTGGGCGGAAATGTAAGTCTATCAGTCCATGGTAACACATTTCACCTCCTGTGTCTAAAATAGGCTTAGAATGGTGAGAGAAAGCCAAAATGGACACTGTTGAATACAGACAAATTATCTTAAGAAACTTGATCTTACCAATGTAATTCATCATCTTGAACTATTCTGAGTGTTTTCTGGGCGGAAATGTAAGTCTATCAGTCCATGGTAACACATTTCACCTCCTGTGTCTAAAATAGGCTTAGAATGGTGAGAGAAAGCCAAAATGGACACTGTTGAATACAGACAAATTATCTTAAGAAACTTGATCTTACTAATGTAATTCATCATCTTTAACTATTCTGAGTGTTTTCTGGGCGGAAATGTAAGTCTATCAGTCCATGGTAACACATTTCACCTCCTGTGTCTAAAATAGGCTTAGAATGGTGAGAGAAAGCCAAAATGGACACTGTTGAATACAGACAAATTATCTTAAGAAACTTGATCTTACTAATGTAATTCATCATCTTTAACTATTCTGAGTGTTTCCTGTACAGAAGTTCAGCTTTGCCAGCCCCTGGAAAGACAATTCACCTCCTGTGTCTAAAATAGGCTTAGAATGGTGAGAGAAAGCCAAAATGGACACTGTTGAATACAGACAAATTATCTTAAGAAACTTCATCCAACTACTGTAATTCATCATCTTTAACTATTCTGAGTGTTTCCTGTACAGAAGTTCAGGTTTGCCAGCCCCTGGAAAGACAATTCACCTCCTGTGTCTAAAATAGGCTGGTGAGAATGGTGAATTAGAATGGAGAATTAGAATGGTGAGAGAAAGCCAAAATGGACACTGTTGAATACAGACAAATTATCTTAAGAAACTTGATCTTACTAATGTAATTCATCATCTTGAACTATTCTGAGTGTTTTCTGGGCGGAAATGTAAGTCTATCAGTCCATGGTAACACATTTCACCTCCTGTGTCTAAAATAGGCTTAGAATGGTGAGAGAAAGCCAAAATGGACACTGTTGAATACAGACAAATTATCTTAAGAAACTTGATCTTACTAATGTAATTCATCATCTTGAACTATTCTGAGTGTTTTCTGGGCGGACATGTAAGTCTATCAGTCCATGGTAACACATTTCACCTCCTGTGTCTAAAATAGGCTGGTGAGAATGGTGAATTAGAATGGAGAATTAGAATGGTGAGAGAAAGCCAAAATGGACACTGTTGAATACAGACAAATTATCTTAAGAAACTTGATCTTACGAATGTAATTCATCATCTTTAACTATTCTGAGTGTTTTCTGGGCGGAAATGTAAGTCTATCAGTCCATGGTAACACATTTCACCTCCTGTGTCTAAAATAGGCTTAGAATGGTGAGAGAAAGCCAAAATGGACACTGTTGAATACAGACAAATTATCTTAAGAAACTTGATCTTACCAATGTAATTCATCATCTTGAACTATTCTGAGTGTTTTCTGGGCGGAAATGTAAGTCTATCAGTCCATGGTAACACATTTCACCTCCTGTGTCTAAAATAGGCTTAGAATGGTGAGAGAAAGCCAAAATGGACACTGTTGAATACAGACAAATTATCTTAAGAAACTTGATCTTACTAATGTAATTCATCATCTTTAACTATTCTGAGTGTTTTCTGGGCGGAAATGTAAGTCTATCAGTCCATGGTAACACATTTCACCTCCTGTGTCTAAAATAGGCTTAGAATGGTGAGAGAAAGCCAAAATGGACACTGTTGAATACAGACAAATTATCTTAAGAAACTTGATCTTACTAATGTAATTCATCATCTTTAACTATTCTGAGTGTTTTCTGGGCGGAAATGTAAGTCTATCAGTCCATGGTAACACATTTCACCTCCTGTGTCTAAAATAGGCTTAGAATGGTGAGAGAAAGCCAAAATGGACACTGTTGAATACAGACAAATTATCTTAAGAAACTTCATCCAACTACTGTAATTCATCATCTTGAACTATTCTGAGTGTTTCCTGTACAGAAGTTCAGGTTTGACAGCCCCTGGAAAGACAATTCACCTCCTGTGTCTAAAAAGGGCTGGTGAGAATGGTGAATTAGAATGGAGAATTACAATGGTGAGAGAAAGCCAAAATGGACACTGTTGAATACAGACAAATTATCTTAAGAAACTTGATCTTACTAATGTAATTCATCATCTTGAACTATTCTGAGTGTTTTCTGGGCGGAAATGTAAGTCTATCAGTCCATGGTAACACATTTCACCTCCTGTGTCTAAAATAGGCTTAGAATGGTGAGAGAAAGCCAAAATGGACACTGTTGAATACAGACAAATTATCTTAAGAAACTTCATCCAACTACTGTAATTCATCATCTTGAACTATTCTGAGTGTTTCCTGTACAGAAGTTCAGGTTTGACAGCCCCTGGAAAGACAATTCACCTCCTGTGTCTAAAATAGGTTGGTGAGAATGGTGAATTAGAATGGAGAATTAGAATGGTGAGAGAAAGCCAAAATGGACACTGTTGAATACAGACAAATTATCTTAAGAAACTTGATCTTACTAATGTAATTCATCATCTTTAACTATTCTGAGTGTTTTCTGGGCGGAAATGTAAGTCTATCAGTCCATGGTAACACATTTCACCTCCTGTGTCTAAAATAGGCTTAGAATGGTGAGAGAAAGCCAAAATGGACACTGTTGAATACAGACAAATTATCTTAAGAAACTTGATCTTACTAATGTAATTCATCATCTTGAACTATTCTGAGTGTTTTCTGGGCGGAAATGTAAGTCTATCAGTCCATGGTAACACATTTCACCTCCTGTGTCTAAAATAGGCTTAGAATGGTGAGAGAAAGCCAAAATGGACACTGTTGAATACAGACAAATTATCTTAAGAAACTTCATCCAACTACTGTAATTCATCATCTTGAACTATTCTGAGTGTTTCCTGTACAGAAGTTCAGGTTTGCCAGCCCCTGGAAAGACAATTCACCTCCTGTGTCTAAAATAGGCTGGTGAGAATGGTGAATTAGAATGGAGAATTAGAATGGTGAGAGAAAGCCAAAATGGACACTGTTGAATACAGACAAATTATCTTAAGAAACTTGATCTTACTAATGTAATTCATCATCTTGAACTATTCTGAGTGTTTTCTGGGCGGAAATGTAAGTCTATCAGTCCATGGTAACACATTTCACCTCCTGTGTCTAAAATAGGCTTAGAATGGTGAGAGAAAGCCAAAATGGACACTGTTGAATACAGACAAATTATCTTAAGAAACTTCATCCAACGACTGTAATTCATCATCTTGAACTATTCTGAGTGTTTCCTGTACAGAAGTTCAGCTTTGCCAGCCCCTGTAAAGACAATTCACCTCCTGTGTCTAAAATAGGCTTAGAATGGTGAGAGAAAGCCAAAATGGACACTGTTGAATACAGACAAATTATCTTAAGAAACTTCATCCAACTACTGTAATTCATCATCTTGAACTATTCTGAGTGTTTCCTGTACAGAAGTTCAGGTTTGCCAGCCCCTGGAAAGACAATTCACCTCCTGTGTCTAAAATAGGCTGGTGAGAATGGTGAATTAGAATGGAGAATTAGAATGGTGAGAGAAAGCCAAAATGGACACTGTTGAATACAGACAAATTATCTTAAGAAACTTGATCTTACTAATGTAATTCATCATCTTTAACTATTCTGAGTGTTTTCTGGGCGGAAATGTAAGTCTATCAGTCCATGGTAACACATTTCACCTCCTGTGTCTAAAATAGGCTTAGAATGGTGAGAGAAAGCCAAAATGGACACTGTTGAATACAGACAAATTATCTTAAGAAACTTGATCTTACTAATGTAATTCATCATCTTTAACTATTCTGAGTGTTTTCTGGGCGGAAATGTAAGTCTATCAGTCCATGGTAACACATTTCACCTCCTGTGTCTAAAATAGGCTTAGAATGGTGAGAGAAAGCCAAAATGGACACTGTTGAATACAGACAAATTATCTTAAGAAACTTGATCTTACTAATGTAATTCATCATCTTTAACTATTCTGAGTGTTTTCTGGTCGGAAATGTAAGTCTATCAGTCCATGGTAACACATTTCACCTCCTGTGTCTAAAATAGGCTTAGAATGGTGAGAGAAAGCCAAAATGGACACTGTTGAATACAGACAAATTATCTTAAGAAACTTGATCTTACTAATGTAATTCATCATCTTGAACTATTCTGAGTGTTTTCTGGGCGGAAATGTAAGTCTATCAGTCCATGGTAACACATTTCACCTCCTGTGTCTAAAATAGACTTAGAATGGTGAGAGAAAGCCAAAATGGACACTGTTGAATACAGACAAATTATCTTAAGAAACTTGATCTTACTAATGTAATTCATCATCTTTAACTATTCTGAGTGTTTTCTGGGCGGAAATGTAAGTCTATCAGTCCATGGTAACACATTTCACCTCCTGTGTCTAAAATAGGCTTAGAATGGTGAGAGAAAGCCAAAATGGACACTGTTGAATACAGACAAATTATCTTAAGAAACTTGATCTTACTAATGTAATTCATCATCTTGAACTATTCTGAGTGTTTTCTGGGCGGAAATGTAAGTCTATCAGTCCATGGTAACACATTTCACCTCCTGTGTCTAAAATAGGCTTAGAATGGTGAGAGAAAGCCAAAATGGACACTGTTGAATACAGACAAATTATCTTAAGAAACTTGATCTTACTAATGTAATTCATCATCTTGAACTATTCTGAGTGTTTTCTGGGCGGAAATGTAAGTCTATCAGTCCATGGTAACACATTTCACCTCCTGTGTCTAAAATAGACTTAGAATGGTGAGAGAAAGCCAAAATGGACACTGTTGAATACAGACAAATTATCTTAAGAAACTTGATCTTACTAATGTAATTCATCATCTTTAACTATTCTGAGTGTTTTCTGGGCGGAAATGTAAGTCTATCAGTCCATGGTAACACATTTCACCTCCTGTGTCTAAAATAGGCTTAGAATGGTGAGAGAAAGCCAAAATGGACACTGTTGAATACAGACAAATTATCTTAAGAAACTTGATCTTACTAATGTAAATCATCATCTTGAACTATTCTGAGTGTTTTCTGGGCGGAAATGTAAGTCTATCAGTCCATGGTAACACATTTCACCTCCTGTGCCAAAATAGGCTTAGAATGGTGAGAGAAAGCCAAAATGGACACTGTTGAATACAGACAAATTATCTTAAGAAACTTCATCCATCTACTGTAATTCATCATCTTGAACTATTCTGAGTGTTTCCTGTACAGAAGTTCAGGTTTGCCAGCCCCTGGAAAGACAATTCACCTCCTGTGTCTAAAATAGGCTGGTGAGAATGGTGAATTAGAATGGAGAATTAGAATGGTGAGAGAAAGCCAAAATGGACACTGTTGAATACAGACAAATTATCTTAAGAAACTTGATCTTACTAATGTAATTCATCATCTTTAACTATTCTGAGTGTTTTCTGGGCGGAAATGTAAGTCTATCAGTCCATGGTAACACATTTCACCTCCTGTGTCTAAAATAGGCTTAGAATGGTGAGAGAAAGCCAAAATGGACACTGTTGAATACAGACAAATTATCTTAAGAAACTTGATCTTACTAATGTAATTCATCGTCTTTAACTATTCTGAGTGTTTTCTGGGCGGAATTGTAAGTCTATCAGTCCATGGTAACACATTTCACCTCCTGTGTCTAAAATAGGCTTAGAATAGTGAGAGAAAGCCGAAATGGACACTGTTGAATACAGACAAATTATCTTAAGAAACTTCATCCAACTACTGTAATTCATCATCTTGAACTATTCTGAGTGTTTCCTGTACAGAAGTTCAGGTTTGCCAGCCCCTGGAAAGACAATTCACCTCCTGTGTCTAAAATAGGCTTAGAATGGTGAGAGAAAGCCAAAATGGACACTGTTGAATACAGACAAATTATCTTAAGAAACTTGATCTTACTAATGTAATTCATCATCTTTAACTATTCTGAGTGTTTTCTGGGCGGAAATGTAAGTCTATCAGTCCATGGTAACACATTTCACCTCCTGTGTCTAAAATAGGCTTAGAATGGTGAGAGAAAGCCAAAATGGACACTGTTGAATACAGACAAATTATCTTAAGAAACTTCATCCAACTACTGTAATTCATCATCTTGAACTATTCTGAGTGTTTCCTGTACAGAAGTTCAGGTTTGACAGCCCCTGGAAAGACAATTCACCTCCTGTGTCTAAAAAAGGCTGGTGAGAATGGTGAATTAGAATGGAGAATTACAATGGTGAGAGAAAGCCAAAATGGACACTGTTGAATACAGACAAATTATCTTAAGAAACTTGATCTTACTAATGTAATTCATCATCTTGAACTATTCTGAGTGTTTTCTGGGCGGAAATGTAAGTCTATCAGTCCATGGTAACACATTTCACCTCCTGTGTCTAAAATAGGCTTAGAATGGTGAGAGAAAGCCAAAATGGACACTGTTGAATACAGACAAATTATCTTAAGAAACTTGATCTTACTAATGTAATTCATCATCTTTAACTATTCTGAGTGTTTTCTGGTCGGAAATGTAAGTCTATCAGTCCATGGTAACACATTTCACCTCCTGTGTCTAAAATAGGCTTAGAATGGTGAGAGAAAGCCAAAATGGACACTGTTGAATACAGACAAATTATCTTAAGAAACTTGATCTTACTAATGTAATTCATCATCTTGAACTATTCTGAGTGTTTTCTGGGCGGAAATGTAAGTCTATCAGTCCATGGTAACACATTTCACCTCCTGTGTCTAAAATAGACTTAGAATGGTGAGAGAAAGCCAAAATGGACACTGTTGAATACAGACAAATTATCTTAAGAAACTTGATCTTACTAATGTAATTCATCATCTTTAACTATTCTGAGTGTTTTCTGGGCGGAAATGTAAGTCTATCAGTCCATGGTAACACATTTCACCTCCTGTGTCTAAAATAGGCTTAGAATGGTGAGAGAAAGCCAAAATGGACACTGTTGAATACAGACAAATTATCTTAAGAAACTTGATCTTACTAATGTAATTCATCATCTTGAACTATTCTGAGTGTTTTCTGGGCGGAAATGTAAGTCTATCAGTCCATGGTAACACATTTCACCTCCTGTGTCTAAAATAGGCTTAGAATGGTGAGAGAAAGCCAAAATGGACACTGTTGAATACAGACAAATTATCTTAAGAAACTTGATCTTACTAATGTAATTCATCATCTTGAACTATTCTGAGTGTTTTCTGGGCGGAAATGTAAGTCTATCAGTCCATGGTAACACATTTCACCTCCTGTGTCTAAAATAGACTTAGAATGGTGAGAGAAAGCCAAAATGGACACTGTTGAATACAGACAAATTATCTTAAGAAACTTGATCTTACTAATGTAATTCATCATCTTTAACTATTCTGAGTGTTTTCTGGGCGGAAATGTAAGTCTATCAGTCCATGGTAACACATTTCACCTCCTGTGTCTAAAATAGGCTTAGAATGGTGAGAGAAAGCCAAAATGGACACTGTTGAATACAGACAAATTATCTTAAGAAACTTGATCTTACTAATGTAAATCATCATCTTGAACTATTCTGAGTGTTTTCTGGGCGGAAATGTAAGTCTATCAGTCCATGGTAACACATTTCACCTCCTGTGCCAAAATAGGCTTAGAATGGTGAGAGAAAGCCAAAATGGACACTGTTGAATACAGACAAATTATCTTAAGAAACTTCATCCATCTACTGTAATTCATCATCTTGAACTATTCTGAGTGTTTCCTGTACAGAAGTTCAGGTTTGCCAGCCCCTGGAAAGACAATTCACCTCCTGTGTCTAAAATAGGCTGGTGAGAATGGTGAATTAGAATGGAGAATTAGAATGGTGAGAGAAAGCCAAAATGGACACTGTTGAATACAGACAAATTATCTTAAGAAACTTGATCTTACTAATGTAATTCATCATCTTTAACTATTCTGAGTGTTTTCTGGGCGGAAATGTAAGTCTATCAGTCCATGGTAACACATTTCACCTCCTGTGTCTAAAATAGGCTTAGAATGGTGAGAGAAAGCCAAAATGGACACTGTTGAATACAGACAAATTATCTTAAGAAACTTGATCTTACTAATGTAATTCATCGTCTTTAACTATTCTGAGTGTTTTCTGGGCGGAATTGTAAGTCTATCAGTCCATGGTAACACATTTCACCTCCTGTGTCTAAAATAGGCTTAGAATAGTGAGAGAAAGCCGAAATGGACACTGTTGAATACAGACAAATTATCTTAAGAAACTTCATCCAACTACTGTAATTCATCATCTTGAACTATTCTGAGTGTTTCCTGTACAGAAGTTCAGGTTTGCCAGCCCCTGGAAAGACAATTCACCTCCTGTGTCTAAAATAGGCTTAGAATGGTGAGAGAAAGCCAAAATGGACACTGTTGAATACAGACAAATTATCTTAAGAAACTTGATCTTACTAATGTAATTCATCATCTTTAACTATTCTGAGTGTTTTCTGGGCGGAAATGTAAGTCTATCAGTCCATGGTAACACATTTCACCTCCTGTGTCTAAAATAGGCTTAGAATGGTGAGAGAAAGCCAAAATGGACACTGTTGAATACAGACAAATTATCTTAAGAAACTTCATCCAACTACTGTAATTCATCATCTTGAACTATTCTGAGTGTTTCCTGTACAGAAGTTCAGGTTTGACAGCCCCTGGAAAGACAATTCACCTCCTGTGTCTAAAAAAGGCTGGTGAGAATGGTGAATTAGAATGGAGAATTACAATGGTGAGAGAAAGCCAAAATGGACACTGTTGAATACAGACAAATTATCTTAAGAAACTTGATCTTACTAATGTAATTCATCATCTTGAACTATTCTGAGTGTTTTCTGGGCGGAAATGTAAGTCTATCAGTCCATGGTAACACATTTCACCTCCTGTGTCTAAAATAGGCTTAGAATGGTGAGAGAAAGCCAAAATGGACACTGTTGAATACAGACAAATTATCTTAAGAAACTTCATCCAACTACTGTAATTCATCATCTTGAACTATTCTGAGTGTTTCCTGTACAGAAGTTCAGGTTTGACAGCCCCTGGAAAGACAATTCACCTCCTGTGTCTAAAATAGGCTGGTGAGAATGGTGAATTAGAATGGAGAATTAGAATGGTGAGAGAAAGCCAAAATGGACACTGTTGAATACAGACAAATTATCTTAAGAAACTTGATCTTACTAATGTAATTCATCATCTTTAACTATTCTGAGTGTTTTCTGGGCGGAAATGTAAGTCTATCAGTCCATGGTAACACATTTCACCTCCTGTGTCTAAAATAGGCTTAGAATGGTGAGAGAAAGCCAAAATGGACACTGTTGAATACAGACAAATTATCTTAAGAAACTTGATCTTACTAATGTAATTCATCATCTTGAACTATTCTGAGTGTTTTCTGGGCGGAAATGTAAGTCTATCAGTCCATGGTAACACATTTCACCTCCTGTGTCTAAAATAGGCTTAGAATGGTGAGAGAAAGCCAAAATGGACACTGTTGAATACAGACAAATTATCTTAAGAAACTTGATCTTACTAATGTAATTCATCATCTTGAACTATTCTGAGTGTTTTCTGGGCGGAAATGTAAGTCTATCAGTCCATGGTAACACATTTCACCTCCTGTGTCTAAAATAGACTTAGAATGGTGAGAGAAAGCCAAAATGGACACTGTTGAATACAGACAAATTATCTTAAGAAACTTGATCTTACTAATGTAATTCATCATCTTTAACTATTCTGAGTGTTTTCTGGGCGGAAATGTAAGTCTATCAGTCCATGGTAACACATTTCACCTCCTGTGTCTAAAATAGGCTTAGAATGGTGAGAGAAAGCCAAAATGGACACTGTTGAATACAGACAAATTATCTTAAGAAACTTGATCTTACTAATGTAAATCATCATCTTGAACTATTCTGAGTGTTTTCTGGGCGGAAATGTAAGTCTATCAGTCCATGGTAACACATTTCACCTCCTGTGCCAAAATAGGCTTAGAATGGTGAGAGAAAGCCAAAATGGACACTGTTGAATACAGACAAATTATCTTAAGAAACTTGATCTTACTAATGTAATTCATCATCTTGAACTATTCTGAGTGTTTTCTGGGCGGAAATGTAAGTCTATCAGTCCATGGTAACACATTTCACCTCCTGTGTCTAAAATAGGCTTAGAATGGTGAGAGAAAGCCAAAATGGACACTGTTGAATACAGACAAATTATCTTAAGAAACTTCATCCAACTACTGTAATTCATCATCTTGAACTATTCTGAGTGTTTCCTGTACAGAAGTTCAGGTTTGCCAGCCCCTGGAAAGACAATTCACCTCCTGTGTCTAAAATAGGCTGGTGAGAATGGTGAATTAGAATGGAGAATTAGAATGGTGAGAGAAAGCCAAAATGGACACTGTTGAATACAGACAAATTATCTTAAGAAACTTGATCTTACTAATGTAATTCATCATCTTGAACTATTCTGAGTGTTTTCTGGGCGGAAATGTAAGTCTATCAGTCCATGGTAACACATTTCACCTCCTGTGTCTAAAATAGGCTTAGAATGGTGAGAGAAAGCCAAAATGGACACTGTTGAATACAGACAAATTATCTTAAGAAACTTCATCCAACTACTGTAATTCATCATCTTGAACTATTCTGAGTGTTTCCTGTACAGAAGTTCAGGTTTGCCAGCCCCTGGAAAGACAATTCACCTCCTGTGTCTAAAATAGGCTGGTGAGAATGGTGAATTAGAATGGAGAATTAGAATGGTGAGAGAAAGCCAAAATGGACACTGTTGAATACAGACAAATTATCTTAAGAAACTTGATCTTACTAATGTAATTCATCATCTTGAACTATTCTGAGTGTTTTCTGGGCGGAAATGTAAGTCTATCAGTCCATGGTAACACATTTCACCTCCTGTGTCTAAAATAGACTTAGAATGGTGAGAGAAAGCCAAAATGGACACTGTTGAATACAGACAAATTATCTTAAGAAACTTGATCTTACTAATGTAATTCATCATCTTTAACTATTTTGAGTGTTTTCTGGGCGGAAATGTAAGTCTATCAGTCCATGGTAACACATTTCACCTCCTGTGTCTAAAATAGGCTTAGAATGGTGAGAGAAAGCCAAAATGGACACTGTTGAATACAGACAAATTATCTTAAGAAACTTCATCCATCTACTGTAATTCATCATCTTTAACTATTCTGAGTGTTTTCTGGGCGGAAATGTAAGTCTATCAGTCCATGGTAACACATTTCACCTCCTGTGTCTAAAATAGGCTTAGAATGGTGAGAGAAAGCCAAAATGGACACTGTTGAATACAGACAAATTATCTTAAGAAACTTGATCTTACTAATGTAATTCATCATCTTTAACTATTCTGAGTGTTTTCTGGGCGGAAATGTAAGTCTATCAGTCCATGGTAACACATTTCACCTCCTGTGTCTAAAATAGGCTTAGAATGGTGAGAGAAAGCCAAAATGGACACTGTTGAATACAGACAAATTATCTTAAGAAACTTGATCTTACTAATGTAATTCATCGTCTTTAACTATTCTGAGTGTTTTCTGGGCGGAAATGTAAGTCTATCAGTCCATGGTAACACATTTCACCTCCTGTGTCTAAAATAGGCTTAGAATGGTGAGAGAAAGCCAAACTGGACACTGTTGAATACAGACAAATTATCTTAAGAAACTTCATCCAACTACTGTAATTCATCATCTTGAACTATTCTGAGTGTTTCCTGTACAGAAGTTCAGGTTTGCCAGCCACTGGAAAGACAATTCACCTCCTGTGTCTAAAATAGGCTGGTGAGAATGGTGAATTAGAATGGAGAATTAGAATGGTGAGAGAAAACCAAAATGGACACTGTTGAATACAGACAAATTATCTTAAGAAACTTGATCTTACTAATGTAATTCATCATCTTTAACTATTCTGAGTGTTTTCTGGGCGGAAATGTAAGTCTATCAGTCCATGGTAACACATTTCACCTCCTGTGTCTAAAATAGGCTTAGAATGGTGAGAGAAAGCCAAAATGGACACTGTTGAATACAGACAAATTATCTTAAGAAACTTCATCCAACTACTGTAGTTCATCATCTTGAACTATTCTGAGTGTTTCCTGTACAGAAGTTCAGCTTTGCCAGCCCCTGGAAAGACAATTCACCTCCTGTGTCTAAAATAGGCTTAGAATGGTGAGAGAAAGCCAAAATGGACACTGTTGAATACAGACAAATTATCTTAAGAAACTTCATCCAACTACTGTAATTCATCATCTTTAACTATTCTGAGTGTTTCCTGTACAGAAGTTCAGGTTTGCCAGCCCCTGGAAAGACAATTCACCTCCTGTGTCTAAAATAGGCTGGTGAGAATGGTGAATTAGAATGGAGAATTAGAATGGTGAGAGAAAGCCAAAATGGACACTGTTGAATACAGACAAATTATCTTAAGAAACTTGATCTTACTAATGTAATTCATCATCTTGAACTATTCTGAGTGTTTTCTGGGCGGAAATGTAAGTCTATCAGTCCATGGTAACACATTTCACCTCCTGTGTCTAAAATAGGCTTAGAATGGTGAGAGAAAGCCAAAATGGACACTGTTGAATACAGACAAATTATCTTAAGAAACTTGATCTTACTAATGTAATTCATCATCTTGAACTATTCTGAGTGTTTTCTGGGCGGAAATGTAAGTCTATCAGTCCATGGTAACACATTTCACCTCCTGTGTCTAAAATAGGCTGGTGAGAATGGTGAATTAGAATGGAGAATTAGAATGGTGAGAGAAAGCCAAAATGGACACTGTTGAATACAGACAAATTATCTTAAGAAACTTGATCTTACGAATGTAATTCATCATCTTTAACTATTCTGAGTGTTTTCTGGGCGGAAATGTAAGTCTATCAGTCCATGGTAACACATTTCACCTCCTGTGTCTAAAATAGGCTTAGAATGGTGAGAGAAAGCCAAAATGGACACTGTTGAATACAGACAAATTATCTTAAGAAACTTGATCTTACCAATGTAATTCATCATCTTGAACTATTCTGAGTGTTTTCTGGGCGGAAATGTAAGTCTATCAGTCCATGGTAACACATTTCACCTCCTGTGTCTAAAATAGGCTTAGAATGGTGAGAGAAAGCCAAAATGGACACTGTTGAATACAGACAAATTATCTTAAGAAACTTGATCTTACTAATGTAATTCATCATCTTTAACTATTCTGAGTGTTTTCTGGGCGGAAATGTAAGTCTATCAGTCCATGGTAACACATTTCACCTCCTGTGTCTAAAATAGGCTTAGAATGGTGAGAGAAAGCCAAAATGGACACTGTTGAATACAGACAAATTATCTTAAGAAACTTGATCTTACTAATGTAATTCATCATCTTTAACTATTCTGAGTGTTTTCTGGGCGGAAATGTAAGTCTATCAGTCCATGGTAACACATTTCACCTCCTGTGTCTAAAATAGGCTTAGAATGGTGAGAGAAAGCCAAAATGGACACTGTTGAATACAGACAAATTATCTTAAGAAACTTCATCCAACTACTGTAATTCATCATCTTGAACTATTCTGAGTGTTTCCTGTACAGAAGTTCAGGTTTGACAGCCCCTGGAAAGACAATTCACCTCCTGTGTCTAAAAAGGGCTGGTGAGAATGGTGAATTAGAATGGAGAATTACAATGGTGAGAGAAAGCCAAAATGGACACTGTTGAATACAGACAAATTATCTTAAGAAACTTGATCTTACTAATGTAATTCATCATCTTGAACTATTCTGAGTGTTTTCTGGGCGGAAATGTAAGTCTATCAGTCCATGGTAACACATTTCACCTCCTGTGTCTAAAATAGGCTTAGAATGGTGAGAGAAAGCCAAAATGGACACTGTTGAATACAGACAAATTATCTTAAGAAACTTCATCCAACTACTGTAATTCATCATCTTGAACTATTCTGAGTGTTTCCTGTACAGAAGTTCAGGTTTGACAGCCCCTGGAAAGACAATTCACCTCCTGTGTCTAAAATAGGTTGGTGAGAATGGTGAATTAGAATGGAGAATTAGAATGGTGAGAGAAAGCCAAAATGGACACTGTTGAATACAGACAAATTATCTTAAGAAACTTGATCTTACTAATGTAATTCATCATCTTTAACTATTCTGAGTGTTTTCTGG
The DNA here is from genome assembly GCF_042242105.1 of Pempheris klunzingeri. NCBI lineage: Eukaryota > Metazoa > Chordata > Actinopteri > Acropomatiformes > Pempheridae > Pempheris > Pempheris klunzingeri. The sequence goes on along the minus strand of NC_092014.1, from coordinate 30,362,130 downwards.
GCGGAAATGTAAGTCTATCAGTCCATGGTAACACATTTCACCTCCTGTGTCTAAAATAGGCTTAGAATGGTGAGAGAAAGCCAAAATGGACACTGTTGAATACAGACAAATTATCTTAAGAAACTTGATCTTACTAATGTAATTCATCATCTTGAACTATTCTGAGTGTTTTCTGGGCGGAAATGTAAGTCTATCAGTCCATGGTAACACATTTCACCTCCTGTGTCTAAAATAGGCTTAGAATGGTGAGAGAAAGCCAAAATGGACACTGTTGAATACAGACAAATTATCTTAAGAAACTTCATCCAACTACTGTAATTCATCATCTTGAACTATTCTGAGTGTTTCCTGTACAGAAGTTCAGGTTTGCCAGCCCCTGGAAAGACAATTCACCTCCTGTGTCTAAAATAGGCTTAGAATGGTGAGAGAAAGCCAAAATGGACACTGTTGAATACAGACAAATTATCTTAAGAAACTTGATCTTACTAATGTAATTCATCATCTTGAACTATTCTGAGTGTTTTCTGGGCGGAAATGTAAGTCTATCAGTCCATGGTAACACATTTCACCTCCTGTGTCTAAAATAGGCTTAGAATGGTGAGAGAAAGCCAAAATGGACACTGTTGAATACAGACAAATTATCTTAAGAAACTTCATCCAACGACTGTAATTCATCATCTTGAACTATTCTGAGTGTTTCCTGTACAGAAGTTCAGCTTTGCCAGCCCCTGTAAAGACAATTCACCTCCTGTGTCTAAAATAGGCTTAGAATGGTGAGAGAAAGCCAAAATGGACACTGTTGAATACAGACAAATTATCTTAAGAAACTTCATCCAACTACTGTAATTCATCATCTTGAACTATTCTGAGTGTTTCCTGTACAGAAGTTCAGGTTTGCCAGCCCCTGGAAAGACAATTCACCTCCTGTGTCTAAAATAGGCTGGTGAGAATGGTGAATTAGAATGGAGAATTAGAATGGTGAGAGAAAGCCAAAATGGACACTGTTGAATACAGACAAATTATCTTAAGAAACTTGATCTTACTAATGTAATTCATCATCTTTAACTATTCTGAGTGTTTTCTGGGCGGAAATGTAAGTCTATCAGTCCATGGTAACACATTTCACCTCCTGTGTCTAAAATAGGCTTAGAATGGTGAGAGAAAGCCAAAATGGACACTGTTGAATACAGACAAATTATCTTAAGAAACTTGATCTTACTAATGTAATTCATCATCTTTAACTATTCTGAGTGTTTTCTGGGCGGAAATGTAAGTCTATCAGTCCATGGTAACACATTTCACCTCCTGTGTCTAAAATAGGCTTAGAATGGTGAGAGAAAGCCAAAATGGACACTGTTGAATACAGACAAATTATCTTAAGAAACTTGATCTTACTAATGTAATTCATCATCTTTAACTATTCTGAGTGTTTTCTGGTCGGAAATGTAAGTCTATCAGTCCATGGTAACACATTTCACCTCCTGTGTCTAAAATAGGCTTAGAATGGTGAGAGAAAGCCAAAATGGACACTGTTGAATACAGACAAATTATCTTAAGAAACTTGATCTTACTAATGTAATTCATCATCTTGAACTATTCTGAGTGTTTTCTGGGCGGAAATGTAAGTCTATCAGTCCATGGTAACACATTTCACCTCCTGTGTCTAAAATAGACTTAGAATGGTGAGAGAAAGCCAAAATGGACACTGTTGAATACAGACAAATTATCTTAAGAAACTTGATCTTACTAATGTAATTCATCATCTTTAACTATTCTGAGTGTTTTCTGGGCGGAAATGTAAGTCTATCAGTCCATGGTAACACATTTCACCTCCTGTGTCTAAAATAGGCTTAGAATGGTGAGAGAAAGCCAAAATGGACACTGTTGAATACAGACAAATTATCTTAAGAAACTTGATCTTACTAATGTAATTCATCATCTTGAACTATTCTGAGTGTTTTCTGGGCGGAAATGTAAGTCTATCAGTCCATGGTAACACATTTCACCTCCTGTGTCTAAAATAGGCTTAGAATGGTGAGAGAAAGCCAAAATGGACACTGTTGAATACAGACAAATTATCTTAAGAAACTTGATCTTACTAATGTAATTCATCATCTTGAACTATTCTGAGTGTTTTCTGGGCGGAAATGTAAGTCTATCAGTCCATGGTAACACATTTCACCTCCTGTGTCTAAAATAGACTTAGAATGGTGAGAGAAAGCCAAAATGGACACTGTTGAATACAGACAAATTATCTTAAGAAACTTGATCTTACTAATGTAATTCATCATCTTTAACTATTCTGAGTGTTTTCTGGGCGGAAATGTAAGTCTATCAGTCCATGGTAACACATTTCACCTCCTGTGTCTAAAATAGGCTTAGAATGGTGAGAGAAAGCCAAAATGGACACTGTTGAATACAGACAAATTATCTTAAGAAACTTGATCTTACTAATGTAAATCATCATCTTGAACTATTCTGAGTGTTTTCTGGGCGGAAATGTAAGTCTATCAGTCCATGGTAACACATTTCACCTCCTGTGCCAAAATAGGCTTAGAATGGTGAGAGAAAGCCAAAATGGACACTGTTGAATACAGACAAATTATCTTAAGAAACTTCATCCATCTACTGTAATTCATCATCTTGAACTATTCTGAGTGTTTCCTGTACAGAAGTTCAGGTTTGCCAGCCCCTGGAAAGACAATTCACCTCCTGTGTCTAAAATAGGCTGGTGAGAATGGTGAATTAGAATGGAGAATTAGAATGGTGAGAGAAAGCCAAAATGGACACTGTTGAATACAGACAAATTATCTTAAGAAACTTGATCTTACTAATGTAATTCATCATCTTTAACTATTCTGAGTGTTTTCTGGGCGGAAATGTAAGTCTATCAGTCCATGGTAACACATTTCACCTCCTGTGTCTAAAATAGGCTTAGAATGGTGAGAGAAAGCCAAAATGGACACTGTTGAATACAGACAAATTATCTTAAGAAACTTGATCTTACTAATGTAATTCATCGTCTTTAACTATTCTGAGTGTTTTCTGGGCGGAATTGTAAGTCTATCAGTCCATGGTAACACATTTCACCTCCTGTGTCTAAAATAGGCTTAGAATAGTGAGAGAAAGCCGAAATGGACACTGTTGAATACAGACAAATTATCTTAAGAAACTTCATCCAACTACTGTAATTCATCATCTTGAACTATTCTGAGTGTTTCCTGTACAGAAGTTCAGGTTTGCCAGCCCCTGGAAAGACAATTCACCTCCTGTGTCTAAAATAGGCTTAGAATGGTGAGAGAAAGCCAAAATGGACACTGTTGAATACAGACAAATTATCTTAAGAAACTTGATCTTACTAATGTAATTCATCATCTTTAACTATTCTGAGTGTTTTCTGGGCGGAAATGTAAGTCTATCAGTCCATGGTAACACATTTCACCTCCTGTGTCTAAAATAGGCTTAGAATGGTGAGAGAAAGCCAAAATGGACACTGTTGAATACAGACAAATTATCTTAAGAAACTTCATCCAACTACTGTAATTCATCATCTTGAACTATTCTGAGTGTTTCCTGTACAGAAGTTCAGGTTTGACAGCCCCTGGAAAGACAATTCACCTCCTGTGTCTAAAAAAGGCTGGTGAGAATGGTGAATTAGAATGGAGAATTACAATGGTGAGAGAAAGCCAAAATGGACACTGTTGAATACAGACAAATTATCTTAAGAAACTTGATCTTACTAATGTAATTCATCATCTTGAACTATTCTGAGTGTTTTCTGGGCGGAAATGTAAGTCTATCAGTCCATGGTAACACATTTCACCTCCTGTGTCTAAAATAGGCTTAGAATGGTGAGAGAAAGCCAAAATGGACACTGTTGAATACAGACAAATTATCTTAAGAAACTTCATCCAACTACTGTAATTCATCATCTTGAACTATTCTGAGTGTTTCCTGTACAGAAGTTCAGGTTTGACAGCCCCTGGAAAGACAATTCACCTCCTGTGTCTAAAATAGGCTGGTGAGAATGGTGAATTAGAATGGAGAATTAGAATGGTGAGAGAAAGCCAAAATGGACACTGTTGAATACAGACAAATTATCTTAAGAAACTTGATCTTACTAATGTAATTCATCATCTTTAACTATTCTGAGTGTTTTCTGGGCGGAAATGTAAGTCTATCAGTCCATGGTAACACATTTCACCTCCTGTGTCTAAAATAGGCTTAGAATGGTGAGAGAAAGCCAAAATGGACACTGTTGAATACAGACAAATTATCTTAAGAAACTTGATCTTACTAATGTAATTCATCATCTTGAACTATTCTGAGTGTTTTCTGGGCGGAAATGTAAGTCTATCAGTCCATGGTAACACATTTCACCTCCTGTGTCTAAAATAGGCTTAGAATGGTGAGAGAAAGCCAAAATGGACACTGTTGAATACAGACAAATTATCTTAAGAAACTTCATCCAACTACTGTAATTCATCATCTTGAACTATTCTGAGTGTTTCCTGTACAGAAGTTCAGGTTTGCCAGCCCCTGGAAAGACAATTCACCTCCTGTGTCTAAAATAGGCTGGTGAGAATGGTGAATTAGAATGGAGAATTAGAATGGTGAGAGAAAGCCAAAATGGACACTGTTGAATACAGACAAATTATCTTAAGAAACTTGATCTTACTAATGTAATTCATCATCTTGAACTATTCTGAGTGTTTTCTGGGCGGAAATGTAAGTCTATCAGTCCATGGTAACACATTTCACCTCCTGTGTCTAAAATAGGCTTAGAATGGTGAGAGAAAGCCAAAATGGACACTGTTGAATACAGACAAATTATCTTAAGAAACTTCATCCAACTACTGTAATTCATCATCTTGAACTATTCTGAGTGTTTCCTGTACAGAAGTTCAGGTTTGCCAGCCCCTGGAAAGACAATTCACCTCCTGTGTCTAAAATAGGCTGGTGAGAATGGTGAATTAGAATGGAGAATTAGAATGGTGAGAGAAAGCCAAAATGGACACTGTTGAATACAGACAAATTATCTTAAGAAACTTGATCTTACTAATGTAATTCATCATCTTTAACTATTTTGAGTGTTTTCTGGGCGGAAATGTAAGTCTATCAGTCCATGGTAACACATTTCACCTCCTGTGTCTAAAATAGGCTTAGAATGGTGAGAGAAAGCCAAAATGGACACTGTTGAATACAGACAAATTATCTTAAGAAACTTCATCCATCTACTGTAATTCATCATCTTTAACTATTCTGAGTGTTTTCTGGGCGGAAATGTAAGTCTATCAGTCCATGGTAACACATTTCACCTCCTGTGTCTAAAATAGGCTTAGAATGGTGAGAGAAAGCCAAAATGGACACTGTTGAATACAGACAAATTATCTTAAGAAACTTGATCTTACTAATGTAATTCATCGTCTTTAACTATTCTGAGTGTTTTCTGGGCGGAAATGTAAGTCTATCAGTCCATGGTAACACATTTCACCTCCTGTGTCTAAAATAGGCTTAGAATGGTGAGAGAAAGCCAAACTGGACACTGTTGAATACAGACAAATTATCTTAAGAAACTTCATCCAACTACTGTAATTCATCATCTTGAACTATTCTGAGTGTTTCCTGTACAGAAGTTCAGGTTTGCCAGCCACTGGAAAGACAATTCACCTCCTGTGTCTAAAATAGGCTGGTGAGAATGGTGAATTAGAATGGAGAATTAGAATGGTGAGAGAAAACCAAAATGGACACTGTTGAATACAGACAAATTATCTTAAGAAACTTGATCTTACTAATGTAATTCATCATCTTTAACTATTCTGAGTGTTTTCTGGGCGGAAATGTAAGTCTATCAGTCCATGGTAACACATTTCACCTCCTGTGTCTAAAATAGGCTTAGAATGGTGAGAGAAAGCCAAAATGGACACTGTTGAATACAGACAAATTATCTTAAGAAACTTGATCTTACTAATGTAATTCATCATCTTTAACTATTCTGAGTGTTTTCTGGGCGGAAATGTAAGTCTATCAGTCCATGGTAACACATTTCACCTCCTGTGTCTAAAATAGGCTTAGAATGGTGAGAGAAAGCCAAAATGGACACTGTTGAATACAGACAAATTATCTTAAGAAACTTGATCTTACTAATGTAATTCATCATCTTTAACTATTCTGAGTGTTTTCTGGTCGGAAATGTAAGTCTATCAGTCCATGGTAACACATTTCACCTCCTGTGTCTAAAATAGGCTTAGAATGGTGAGAGAAAGCCAAAATGGACACTGTTGAATACAGACAAATTATCTTAAGAAACTTGATCTTACTAATGTAATTCATCATCTTGAACTATTCTGAGTGTTTTCTGGGCGGAAATGTAAGTCTATCAGTCCATGGTAACACATTTCACCTCCTGTGTCTAAAATAGACTTAGAATGGTGAGAGAAAGCCAAAATGGACACTGTTGAATACAGACAAATTATCTTAAGAAACTTGATCTTACTAATGTAATTCATCATCTTTAACTATTCTGAGTGTTTTCTGGGCGGAAATGTAAGTCTATCAGTCCATGGTAACACATTTCACCTCCTGTGTCTAAAATAGGCTTAGAATGGTGAGAGAAAGCCAAAATGGACACTGTTGAATACAGACAAATTATCTTAAGAAACTTGATCTTACTAATGTAATTCATCATCTTTAACTATTCTGAGTGTTTTCTGGGCGGAAATGTAAGTCTATCAGTCCATGGTAACACATTTCACCTCCTGTGTCTAAAATAGGCTTAGAATGGTGAGAGAAAGCCAAAATGGACACTGTTGAATACAGACAAATTATCTTAAGAAACTTCATCCATCTACTGTAATTCATCATCTTGAACTATTCTGAGTGTTTCCTGTACAGAAGTTCAGGTTTGCCAGCCCCTGGAAAGACAATTCACCTCCTGTGTCTAAAATAGGCTGGTGAGAATGGTGAATTAGAATGGAGAATTAGAATGGTGAGAGAAAGCCAAAATGGACACTGTTGAATACAGACAAATTATCTTAAGAAACTTGATCTTACTAATGTAATTCATCATCTTTAACTATTCTGAGTGTTTTCTGGGCGGAAATGTAAGTCTATCAGTCCATGGTAACACATTTCACCTCCTGTGTCTAAAATAGGCTTAGAATGGTGAGAGAAAGCCAAAATGGACACTGTTGAATACAGACAAATTATCTTAAGAAACTTGATCTTACTAATGTAATTCATCGTCTTTAACTATTCTGAGTGTTTTCTGGGCGGAAATGTAAGTCTATCAGTCCATGGTAACACATTTCACCTCCTGTGTCTAAAATAGGCTTAGAATAGTGAGAGAAAGCCGAAATGGACACTGTTGAATACAGACAAATTATCTTAAGAAACTTCATCCAACTACTGTAATTCATCATCTTGAACTATTCTGAGTGTTTCCTGTACAGAAGTTCAGGTTTGCCAGCCCCTGGAAAGACAATTCACCTCCTGTGTCTAAAATAGGCTTAGAATGGTGAGAGAAAGCCAAAATGGACACTGTTGAATACAGACAAATTATCTTAAGAAACTTGATCTTACTAATGTAATTCATCATCTTTAACTATTCTGAGTGTTTTCTGGGCGGAAATGTAAGTCTATCAGTCCATGGTAACACATTTCACCTCCTGTGTCTAAAATAGGCTTAGAATGGTGAGAGAAAGCCAAAATGGACACTGTTGAATACAGACAAATTATCTTAAGAAACTTCATCCAACTACTGTAATTCATCATCTTGAACTATTCTGAGTGTTTCCTGTACAGAAGTTCAGGTTTGACAGCCCCTGGAAAGACAATTCACCTCCTGTGTCTAAAAAAGGCTGGTGAGAATGGTGAATTAGAATGGAGAATTACAATGGTGAGAGAAAGCCAAAATGGACACTGTTGAATACAGACAAATTATCTTAAGAAACTTGATCTTACTAATGTAATTCATCATCTTGAACTATTCTGAGTGTTTTCTGGGCGGAAATGTAAGTCTATCAGTCCATGGTAACACATTTCACCTCCTGTGTCTAAAATAGGCTTAGAATGGTGAGAGAAAGCCAAAATGGACACTGTTGAATACAGACAAATTATCTTAAGAAACTTCATCCAACTACTGTAATTCATCATCTTGAACTATTCTGAGTGTTTCCTGTACAGAAGTTCAGGTTTGACAGCCCCTGGAAAGACAATTCACCTCCTGTGTCTAAAATAGGCTGGTGAGAATGGTGAATTAGAATGGAGAATTAGAATGGTGAGAGAAAGCCAAAATGGACACTGTTGAATACAGACAAATTATCTTAAGAAACTTGATCTTACTAATGTAATTCATCATCTTTAACTATTCTGAGTGTTTTCTGGGCGGAAATGTAAGTCTATCAGTCCATGGTAACACATTTCACCTCCTGTGTCTAAAATAGACTTAGAATGGTGAGAGAAAGCCAAAATGGACACTGTTGAATACAGACAAATTATCTTAAGAAACTTGATCTTACTAATGTAATTCATCATCTTTAACTATTTTGAGTGTTTTCTGGGCGGAAATGTAAGTCTATCAGTCCATGGTAACACATTTCACCTCCTGTGTCTAAAATAGGCTTAGAATGGTGAGAGAAAGCCAAAATGGACACTGTTGAATACAGACAAATTATCTTAAGAAACTTCATCCATCTACTGTAATTCATCATCTTTAACTATTCTGAGTGTTTTCTGGGCGGAAATGTAAGTCTATCAGTCCATGGTAACACATTTCACCTCCTGTGTCTAAAATAGGCTTAGAATGGTGAGAGAAAGCCAAAATGGACACTGTTGAATACAGACAAATTATCTTAAGAAACTTGATCTTACTAATGTAATTCATCATCTTTAACTATTCTGAGTGTTTCCTTACAGAAGTTCAGGTTTGACAGCCCCTGGAAAGACAATTCACCTCCTGTGTCTAAAATAGGCTTAGAATGGTGAGAGAAAGCCAAAATGGACACTGTTGAATACAGACAAATTATCTTAAGAAACTTGATCTTACTAATGTAATTCATCATCTTGAACTATTCTGAGTGTTTTCTGGGCGGAAATGTAAGTCTATCAGTCCATGGTAACACATTTCACCTCCTGTGTCTAAAATAGGCTTAGAATGGTGAGAGAAAGCCAAAATGGACACTGTTGAATACAGACAAATTATCTTAAGAAACTTCATCCAACTACTGTAATTCATCATCTTGAACTATTCTGAGTGTTTCCTGTACAGAAGTTCAGGTTTGCCAGCCCCTGGAAAGACAATTCACCTCCTGTGTCTAAAATAGGCTGGTGAGAATGGTGAATTAGAATGGAGAATTAGAATGGTGAGAGAAAGCCAAAATGGACACTGTTGAATACAGACAAATTATCTTAAGAAACTTGATCTTACTAATGTAATTCATCATCTTTAACTATTCTGAGTGTTTTCTGGTCGGAAATGTAAGTCTATCAGTCCATGGTAACACATTTCACCTCCTGTGTCTAAAATAGGCTTAGAATGGTGAGAGAAAGCCAAAATGGACACTGTTGAATACAGACAAATTATCTTAAGAAACTTGATCTTACTAATGTAATTCATCGTCTTTAACTATTCTGAGTGTTTTCTGGGCGGAAATGTAAGTCTATCAGTCCATGGTAACACATTTCACCTCCTGTGTCTAAAATAGGCTTAGAATAGTGAGAGAAAGCCGAAATGGACACTGTTGAATACAGACAAATTATCTTAAGAAACTTCATCCAACTACTGTAATTCATCATCTTGAACTATTCTGAGTGTTTCCTGTACAGAAGTTCAGGTTTGCCAGCCCCTGGAAAGACAATTCACCTCCTGTGTCTAAAATAGGCTTAGAATGGTGAGAGAAAGCCAAAATGGACACTGTTGAATACAGACAAATTATCTTAAGAAACTTGATCTTACTAATGTAATTCATCATCTTTAACTATTCTGAGTGTTTTCTGGGCGGAAATGTAAGTCTATCAGTCCATGGTAACACATTTCACCTCCTGTGTCTAAAATAGGCTTAGAATGGTGAGAGAAAGCCAAAATGGACACTGTTGAATACAGACAAATTATCTTAAGAAACTTCATCCAACTACTGTAATTCATCATCTTGAACTATTCTGAGTGTTTCCTGTACAGAAGTTCAGGTTTGACAGCCCCTGGAAAGACAATTCACCTCCTGTGTCTAAAAAAGGCTGGTGAGAATGGTGAATTAGAATGGAGAATTACAATGGTGAGAGAAAGCCAAAATGGACACTGTTGAATACAGACAAATTATCTTAAGAAACTTGATCTTACTAATGTAATTCATCATCTTGAACTATTCTGAGTGTTTTCTGGGCGGAAATGTAAGTCTATCAGTCCATGGTAACACATTTCACCTCCTGTGTCTAAAATAGGCTTAGAATGGTGAGAGAAAGCCAAAATGGACACTGTTGAATACAGACAAATTATCTTAAGAAACTTCATCCAACTACTGTAATTCATCATCTTGAACTATTCTGAGTGTTTCCTGTACAGAAGTTCAGGTTTGACAGCCCCTGGAAAGACAATTCACCTCCTGTGTCTAAAATAGGCTGGTGAGAATGGTGAATTAGAATGGAGAATTAGAATGGTGAGAGAAAGCCAAAATGGACACTGTTGAATACAGACAAATTATCTTAAGAAACTTGATCTTACTAATGTAATTCATCATCTTTAACTATTCTGAGTGTTTTCTGGGCGGAAATGTAAGTCTATCAGTCCATGGTAACACATTTCACCTCCTGTGTCTAAAATAGGCTTAGAATGGTGAGAGAAAGCCAAAATGGACACTGTTGAATACAGACAAATTATCTTAAGAAACTTGATCTTACTAATGTAATTCATCATCTTGAACTATTCTGAGTGTTTTCTGGGCGGAAATGTAAGTCTATCAGTCCATGGTAACACATTTCACCTCCTGTGTCTAAAATAGGCTTAGAATGGTGAGAGAAAGCCAAAATGGACACTGTTGAATACAGACAAATTATCTTAAGAAACTTCATCCAACTACTGTAATTCATCATCTTGAACTATTCTGAGTGTTTCCTGTACAGAAGTTCAGGTTTGACAGCCCCTGGAAAGACAATTCACCTCCTGTGTCTAAAATAGGCTGGTGAGAATGGTGAATTAGAATGGAGAATTAGAATGGTGAGAGAAAGCCAAAATGGACACTGTTGAATACAGACAAATTATCTTAAGAAACTTGATCTTACTAATGTAATTCATCATCTTGAACTATTCTGAGTGTTTTCTGGGCGGAAATGTAAGTCTATCAGTCCATGGTAACACATTTCACCTCCTGTGTCTAAAATAGACTTAGAATGGTGAGAGAAAGCCAAAATGGACACTGTTGAATACAGACAAATTATCTTAAGAAACTTGATCTTACTAATGTAATTCATCATCTTTAACTATTTTGAGTGTTTTCTGGGCGGAAATGTAAGTCTATCAGTCCATGGTAACACATTTCACCTCCTGTGTCTAAAATAGGCTTAGAATGGTGAGAGAAAGCCAAAATGGACACTGTTGAATACAGACAAATTATCTTAAGAAACTTCATCCATCTACTGTAATTCATCATCTTTAACTATTCTGAGTGTTTTCTGGGCGGAAATGTAAGTCTATCAGTCCATGGTAACACATTTCACCTCCTGTGTCTAAAATAGGCTTAGAATGGTGAGAGAAAGCCAAAATGGACACTGTTGAATACAGACAAATTATCTTAAGAAACTTGATCTTACTAATGTAATTCATCATCTTTAACTATTCTGAGTGTTTTCTGGGCGGAAATGTAAGTCTATCAGTCCATGGTAACACATTTCACCTCCTGTGTCTAAAATAGGCTTAGAATGGTGAGAGAAAGCCAAAATGGACACTGTTGAATACAGACAAATTATCTTAAGAAACTTGATCTTACTAATGTAATTCATCGTCTTTAACTATTCTGAGTGTTTTCTGGGCGGAAATGTAAGTCTATCAGTCCATGGTAACACATTTCACCTCCTGTGTCTAAAATAGGCTTAGAATGGTGAGAGAAAGCCAAACTGGACACTGTTGAATACAGACAAATTATCTTAAGAAACTTCATCCAACTACTGTAATTCATCATCTTGAACTATTCTGAGTGTTTCCTGTACAGAAGTTCAGGTTTGCCAGCCACTGGAAAGACAATTCACCTCCTGTGTCTAAAATAGGCTGGTGAGAATGGTGAATTAGAATGGAGAATTAGAATGGTGAGAGAAAACCAAAATGGACACTGTTGAATACAGACAAATTATCTTAAGAAACTTGATCTTACTAATGTAATTCATCATCTTTAACTATTCTGAGTGTTTTCTGGGCGGAAATGTAAGTCTATCAGTCCATGGTAACACATTTCACCTCCTGTGTCTAAAATAGGCTTAGAATGGTGAGAGAAAGCCAAAATGGACACTGTTGAATACAGACAAATTATCTTAAGAAACTTGATCTTACTAATGTAATTCATCATCTTTAACTATTCTGAGTGTTTTCTGGGCGGAAATGTAAGTCTATCAGTCCATGGTAACACATTTCACCTCCTGTGTCCAAAATAGGCTTAGAATGGTGAGAGAAAGCCAAAATGGACACTGTTGAGTACAGACAAATTATCTTAAGAAACTTCATCCAACTACTGTAATTCATCATCTTTAACTATTCTGAGTGTTTCCTTACAGAAGTTCAGGTTTGACAGCCCCTGGAAAGACAATTCACCTCCTGTGTCTAAAATAGGCTTAGAATGGTGAGAGAAAGCCAAAATGGACACTGTTGAATACAGACAAATTATCTTAAGAAACTTGATCTTACTAATGTAATTCATCATCTTGAACTATTCTGAGTGTTTTCTGGGCGGAAATGTAAGTCTATCAGTCCATGGTAACACATTTCACCTCCTGTGTCTAAAATAGGCTTAGAATGGTGAGAGAAAGCCAAAATGGACACTGTTGAATACAGACAAATTATCTTAAGAAACTTCATCCAACTACTGTAATTCATCATCTTGAACTATTCTGAGTGTTTCCTGTACAGAAGTTCAGGTTTGCCAGCCCCTGGAAAGACAATTCACCTCCTGTGTCTAAAATAGGCTGGTGAGAATGGTGAATTAGAATGGAGAATTACAATGGTGAGAGAAAGCCAAAATGGACACTGTTGAATACAGACAAATTATCTTAAGAAACTTGATCTTACTAATGTAATTCATCATCTTTAACTATTCTGAGTGTTTTCTGGTCGGAAATGTAAGTCTATCAGTCCATGGTAACACATTTCACCTCCTGTGTCTAAAATAGGCTTAGAATGGTGAGAGAAAGCCAAAATGGACACTGTTGAATACAGACAAATTATCTTAAGAAACTTGATCTTACTAATGTAATTCATCGTCTTTAACTATTCTGAGTGTTTTCTGGGCGGAAATGTAAGTCTATCAGTCCATGGTAACACATTTCACCTCCTGTGTCTAAAATAGGCTTAGAATGGTGAGAGAAAGCCAAAATGGACACTGTTGAATACAGACAAATTATCTTAAGAAACTTCATCCAACTACTGTAATTCATCATCTTGAACTATTCTGAGTGTTTCCTGTACAGAAGTTCAGGTTTGCCAGCCCCTGGAAAGACAATTTACCTCCTGTGTCTAAAATAGGCTGGTGAGAATGGTGAATTAGAATGGAGAATTAGAATGGTGAGAGAAAGCCAAAATGGACACTGTTGAATACAGACACATTATCTTAAGAAACTTGATCTTACTAATGTAATTCATCATCTTGAACTATTCTGAGTGTTTTCTGGGCGGAAATGTAAGTCTATCAGTCCATGGTAACACATTTCACCTCCTGTGTCTAAAATAGGCTTAGAATGGTGAGAGAAAGCCAAACTGGACACTGTTGAATACAGACAAATTATCTTAAGAAACTTCATCCAACTACTGTAATTTATCATCTTGAACTATTCTGAGTGTTTCCTGTACAGAAGTTCAGGTTTGCCAGCCACTGGAAAGACAATTCACCTCCTGTGTCTAAAATAGGCTGGTGAGAATGGTGAATTAGAATGGAGAATTAGAATGGTGAGAGAAAGCCAAAATGGACACTGTTGAATACAGACAAATTATCTTAAGAAACTTGATCTTACTAATGTAATTCATCATCTTTAACTATTTTGAGTGTTTTCTGGGCGGAAATGTAAGTCTATCAGTCCATGGTAACACATTTCACCTCCTGTGTCTAAAATAGGCTTAGAATGGTGAGAGAAAGCCAAAATGGACACTGTTGAATACAGACAAATTATCTTAAGAAACTTCATCCATCTACTGTAATTCATCATCTTTAACTATTCTGAGTGTTTTCTGGGCGGAAATGTAAGTCTATCAGTCCATGGTAACACATTTCACCTCCTGTGTCTAAAATAGGCTTAGAATGGTGAGAGAAAGCCAAAATGGACACTGTTGAATACAGACAAATTATCTTAAGAAACTTGATCTTACTAATGTAATTCATCATCTTTAACTATTCTGAGTGTTTCCTTACAGAAGTTCAGGTTTGACAGCCCCTGGAAAGACAATTCACCTCCTGTGTCTAAAATAGGCTTAGAATGGTGAGAGAAAGCCAAAATGGACACTGTTGAATACAGACAAATTATCTTAAGAAACTTGATCTTACTAATGTAATTCATCATCTTGAACTATTCTGAGTGTTTTCTGGGCGGAAATGTAAGTCTATCAGTCCATGGTAACACATTTCACCTCCTGTGTCTAAAATAGGCTTAGAATGGTGAGAGAAAGCCAAAATGGACACTGTTGAATACAGACAAATTATCTTAAGAAACTTCATCCAACTACTGTAATTCATCATCTTGAACTATTCTGAGTGTTTCCTGTACAGAAGTTCAGGTTTGCCAGCCCCTGGAAAGACAATTCACCTCCTGTGTCTAAAATAGGCTGGTGAGAATGGTGAATTAGAATGGAGAATTAGAATGGTGAGAGAAAGCCAAAATGGACACTGTTGAATACAGACAAATTATCTTAAGAAACTTGATCTTACTAATGTAATTCATCATCTTTAACTATTCTGAGTGTTTTCTGGGCGGAAATGTAAGTCTATCAGTCCATGGTAACACATTTCACCTCCTGTGTCTAAAATAGGCTTAGAATGGTGAGAGAAAGCCAAAATGGACACTGTTGAATACAGACAAATTATCTTAAGAAACTTGATCTTACTAATGTAATTCATCGTCTTTAACTATTCTGAGTGTTTTCTGGGCGGAAATGTAAGTCTATCAGTCCATGGTAACACATTTCACCTCCTGTGTCTAAAATAGGCTTAGAATAGTGAGAGAAAGCCGAAATGGACACTGTTGAATACAGACAAATTATCTTAAGAAACTTCATCCAACTACTGTAATTCATCATCTTGAACTATTCTGAGTGTTTCCTGTACAGAAGTTCAGGTTTGCCAGCCCCTGGAAAGACAATTCACCTCCTGTGTCTAAAATAGGCTTAGAATGGTGAGAGAAAGCCAAAATGGACACTGTTGAATACAGACAAATTATCTTAAGAAACTTGATCTTACTAATGTAATTCATCATCTTTAACTATTCTGAGTGTTTTCTGGGCGGAAATGTAAGTCTATCAGTCCATGGTAACACATTTCACCTCCTGTGTCTAAAATAGGCTTAGAATGGTGAGAGAAAGCCAAAATGGACACTGTTGAATACAGACAAATTATCTTAAGAAACTTCATCCAACTACTGTAATTCATCATCTTGAACTATTCTGAGTGTTTCCTGTACAGAAGTTCAGGTTTGACAGCCCCTGGAAAGACAATTCACCTCCTGTGTCTAAAAAAGGCTGGTGAGAATGGTGAATTAGAATGGAGAATTACAATGGTGAGAGAAAGCCAAAATGGACACTGTTGAATACAGACAAATTATCTTAAGAAACTTGATCTTACTAATGTAATTCATCATCTTGAACTATTCTGAGTGTTTTCTGGGCGGAAATGTAAGTCTATCAGTCCATGGTAACACATTTCACCTCCTGTGTCTAAAATAGGCTTAGAATGGTGAGAGAAAGCCAAAATGGACACTGTTGAATACAGACAAATTATCTTAAGAAACTTCATCCAACTACTGTAATTCATCATCTTGAACTATTCTGAGTGTTTCCTGTACAGAAGTTCAGGTTTGACAGCCCCTGGAAAGACAATTCACCTCCTGTGTCTAAAATAGGCTGGTGAGAATGGTGAATTAGAATGGAGAATTAGAATGGTGAGAGAAAGCCAAAATGGACACTGTTGAATACAGACAAATTATCTTAAGAAACTTGATCTTACTAATGTAATTCATCATCTTTAACTATTCTGAGTGTTTTCTGGGCGGAAATGTAAGTCTATCAGTCCATGGTAACACATTTCACCTCCTGTGTCTAAAATAGGCTTAGAATGGTGAGAGAAAGCCAAAATGGACACTGTTGAATACAGACAAATTATCTTAAGAAACTTGATCTTACTAATGTAATTCATCATCTTGAACTATTCTGAGTGTTTTCTGGGCGGAAATGTAAGTCTATCAGTCCATGGTAACACATTTCACCTCCTGTGTCTAAAATAGGCTTAGAATGGTGAGAGAAAGCCAAAATGGACACTGTTGAATACAGACAAATTATCTTAAGAAACTTCATCCAACTACTGTAATTCATCATCTTGAACTATTCTGAGTGTTTCCTGTACAGAAGTTCAGGTTTGACAGCCCCTGGAAAGACAATTCACCTCCTGTGTCTAAAATAGGCTGGTGAGAATGGTGAATTAGAATGGAGAATTAGAATGGTGAGAGAAAGCCAAAATGGACACTGTTGAATACAGACAAATTATCTTAAGAAACTTGATCTTACTAATGTAATTCATCATCTTGAACTATTCTGAGTGTTTTCTGGGCGGAAATGTAAGTCTATCAGTCCATGGTAACACATTTCACCTCCTGTGTCTAAAATAGACTTAGAATGGTGAGAGAAAGCCAAAATGGACACTGTTGAATACAGACAAATTATCTTAAGAAACTTGATCTTACTAATGTAATTCATCATCTTTAACTATTTTGAGTGTTTTCTGGGCGGAAATGTAAGTCTATCAGTCCATGGTAACACATTTCACCTCCTGTGTCTAAAATAGGCTTAGAATGGTGAGAGAAAGCCAAAATGGACACTGTTGAATACAGACAAATTATCTTAAGAAACTTCATCCATCTACTGTAATTCATCATCTTTAACTATTCTGAGTGTTTTCTGGGCGGAAATGTAAGTCTATCAGTCCATGGTAACACATTTCACCTCCTGTGTCTAAAATAGGCTTAGAATGGTGAGAGAAAGCCAAAATGGACACTGTTGAATACAGACAAATTATCTTAAGAAACTTGATCTTACTAATGTAATTCATCATCTTTAACTATTCTGAGTGTTTTCTGGGCGGAAATGTAAGTCTATCAGTCCATGGTAACACATTTCACCTCCTGTGTCTAAAATAGGCTTAGAATGGTGAGAGAAAGCCAAAATGGACACTGTTGAATACAGACAAATTATCTTAAGAAACTTGATCTTACTAATGTAATTCATCATCTTGAACTATTCTGAGTGTTTTCTGGGCGGAAATGTAAGTCTATCAGTCCATGGTAACACATTTCACCTCCTGTGTCTAAAATAGGCTTAGAATGGTGAGAGAAAGCCAAAATGGACACTGTTGAATACAGACAAATTATCTTAAGAAACTTCATCCAACTACTGTAATTCATCATCTTGAACTATTCTGAGTGTTTCCTGTACAGAAGTTCAGGTTTGCCAGCCCCTGGAAAGACAATTCACCTCCTGTGTCTAAAATAGGCTGGTGAGAATGGTGAATTAGAATGGAGAATTAGAATGGTGAGAGAAAGCCAAAATGGACACTGTTGAATACAGACAAATTATCTTAAGAAACTTGATCTTACTAATGTAATTCATCATCTTTAACTATTTTGAGTGTTTTCTGGGCGGAAATGTAAGTCTATCAGTCCATGGTAACACATTTCACCTCCTGTGTCTAAAATAGGCTTAGAATGGTGAGAGAAAGCCAAAATGGACACTGTTGAATACAGACAAATTATCTTAAGAAACTTCATCCATCTACTGTAATTCATCATCTTTAACTATTCTGAGTGTTTTCTGGGCGGAAATGTAAGTCTATCAGTCCATGGTAACACATTTCACCTCCTGTGTCTAAAATAGGCTTAGAATGGTGAGAGAAAGCCAAAATGGACACTGTTGAATACAGACAAATTATCTTAAGAAACTTGATCTTACTAATGTAATTCATCATCTTTAACTATTCTGAGTGTTTCCTTACAGAAGTTCAGGTTTGACAGCCCTTGGAAAGACAATTCACCTCCTGTGTCTAAAATAGGCTTAGAATGGTGAGAGAAAGCCAAAATGGACACTGTTGAATACAGACAAATTATCTTAAGAAACTTGATCTTACTAATGTAATTCATCATCTTGAACTATTCTGAGTGTTTTCTGGGCGGAAATGTAAGTCTATCAGTCCATGGTAACACATTTCACCTCCTGTGTCTAAAATAGGCTTAGAATGGTGAGAGAAAGCCAAAATGGACACTGTTGAATACAGACAAATTATCTTAAGAAACTTCATCCAACTACTGTAATTCATCATCTTGAACTATTCTGAGTGTTTCCTGTACAGAAGTTCAGGTTTGCCAGCCCCTGGAAAGACAATTCACCTCCTGTGTCTAAAATAGGCTGGTGAGAATGGTGAATTAGAATGGAGAATTAGAATGGTGAGAGAAAGCCAAAATGGACACTGTTGAATACAGACAAATTATCTTAAGAAACTTGATCTTACTAATGTAATTCATCATCTTTAACTATTCTGAGTGTTTTCTGGGCGGAAATGTAAGTCTATCAGTCCATGGTAACACATTTCACCTCCTGTGTCTAAAATAGGCTTAGAATGGTGAGAGAAAGCCAAAATGGACACTGTTGAATACAGACAAATTATCTTAAGAAACTTGATCTTACTAATGTAATTCATCGTCTTTAACTATTCTGAGTGTTTTCTGGGCGGAAATGTAAGTCTATCAGTCCATGGTAACACATTTCACCTCCTGTGTCTAAAATAGGCTTAGAATAGTGAGAGAAAGCCGAAATGGACACTGTTGAATACAGACAAATTATCTTAAGAAACTTCATCCAACTACTGTAATTCATCATCTTGAACTATTCTGAGTGTTTCCTGTACAGAAGTTCAGGTTTGCCAGCCCCTGGAAAGACAATTCACCTCCTGTGTCTAAAATAGGCTTAGAATGGTGAGAGAAAGCCAAAATGGACACTGTTGAATACAGACAAATTATCTTAAGAAACTTGATCTTACTAATGTAATTCATCATCTTTAACTATTCTGAGTGTTTTCTGGGCGGAAATGTAAGTCTATCAGTCCATGGTAACACATTTCACCTCCTGTGTCTAAAATAGGCTTAGAATGGTGAGAGAAAGCCAAAATGGACACTGTTGAATACAGACAAATTATCTTAAGAAACTTCATCCAACTACTGTAATTCATCATCTTGAACTATTCTGAGTGTTTCCTGTACAGAAGTTCAGGTTTGACAGCCCCTGGAAAGACAATTCACCTCCTGTGTCTAAAAAAGGCTGGTGAGAATGGTGAATTAGAATGGAGAATTACAATGGTGAGAGAAAGCCAAAATGGACACTGTTGAATACAGACAAATTATCTTAAGAAACTTGATCTTACTAATGTAATTCATCATCTTGAACTATTCTGAGTGTTTTCTGGGCGGAAATGTAAGTCTATCAGTCCATGGTAACACATTTCACCTCCTGTGTCTAAAATAGGCTTAGAATGGTGAGAGAAAGCCAAAATGGACACTGTTGAATACAGACAAATTATCTTAAGAAACTTCATCCAACTACTGTAATTCATCATCTTGAACTATTCTGAGTGTTTCCTGTACAGAAGTTCAGGTTTGACAGCCCCTGGAAAGACAATTCACCTCCTGTGTCTAAAATAGGCTGGTGAGAATGGTGAATTAGAATGGAGAATTAGAATGGTGAGAGAAAGCCAAAATGGACACTGTTGAATACAGACAAATTATCTTAAGAAACTTGATCTTACTAATGTAATTCATCATCTTTAACTATTCTGAGTGTTTTCTGGGCGGAAATGTAAGTCTATCAGTCCATGGTAACACATTTCACCTCCTGTGTCTAAAATAGGCTTAGAATGGTGAGAGAAAGCCAAAATGGACACTGTTGAATACAGACAAATTATCTTAAGAAACTTGATCTTACTAATGTAATTCATCATCTTGAACTATTCTGAGTGTTTTCTGGGCGGAAATGTAAGTCTATCAGTCCATGGTAACACATTTCACCTCCTGTGTCTAAAATAGGCTTAGAATGGTGAGAGAAAGCCAAAATGGACACTGTTGAATACAGACAAATTATCTTAAGAAACTTCATCCAACTACTGTAATTCATCATCTTGAACTATTCTGAGTGTTTCCTGTACAGAAGTTCAGGTTTGACAGCCCCTGGAAAGACAATTCACCTCCTGTGTCTAAAATAGGCTGGTGAGAATGGTGAATTAGAATGGAGAATTAGAATGGTGAGAGAAAGCCAAAATGGACACTGTTGAATACAGACAAATTATCTTAAGAAACTTGATCTTACTAATGTAATTCATCATCTTGAACTATTCTGAGTGTTTTCTGGGCGGAAATGTAAGTCTATCAGTCCATGGTAACACATTTCACCTCCTGTGTCTAAAATAGACTTAGAATGGTGAGAGAAAGCCAAAATGGACACTGTTGAATACAGACAAATTATCTTAAGAAACTTGATCTTACTAATGTAATTCATCATCTTTAACTATTTTGAGTGTTTTCTGGGCGGAAATGTAAGTCTATCAGTCCATGGTAACACATTTCACCTCCTGTGTCTAAAATAGGCTTAGAATGGTGAGAGAAAGCCAAAATGGACACTGTTGAATACAGACAAATTATCTTAAGAAACTTCATCCATCTACTGTAATTCATCATCTTTAACTATTCTGAGTGTTTTCTGGGCGGAAATGTAAGTCTATCAGTCCATGGTAACACATTTCACCTCCTGTGTCTAAAATAGGCTTAGAATGGTGAGAGAAAGCCAAAATGGACACTGTTGAATACAGACAAATTATCTTAAGAAACTTGATCTTACTAATGTAATTCATCATCTTTAACTATTCTGAGTGTTTTCTGGGCGGAAATGTAAGTCTATCAGTCCATGGTAACACATTTCACCTCCTGTGTCTAAAATAGGCTTAGAATGGTGAGAGAAAGCCAAAATGGACACTGTTGAATACAGACAAATTATCTTAAGAAACTTGATCTTACTAATGTAATTCATCGTCTTTAACTATTCTGAGTGTTTTCTGGGCGGAAATGTAAGTCTATCAGTCCATGGTAACACATTTCACCTCCTGTGTCTAAAATAGGCTTAGAATGGTGAGAGAAAGCCAAACTGGACACTGTTGAATACAGACAAATTATCTTAAGAAACTTCATCCAACTACTGTAATTCATCATCTTGAACTATTCTGAGTGTTTCCTGTACAGAAGTTCAGGTTTGCCAGCCACTGGAAAGACAATTCACCTCCTGTGTCTAAAATAGGCTGGTGAGAATGGTGAATTAGAATGGAGAATTAGAATGGTGAGAGAAAACCAAAATGGACACTGTTGAATACAGACAAATTATCTTAAGAAACTTGATCTTACTAATGTAATTCATCATCTTTAACTATTCTGAGTGTTTTCTGGGCGGAAATGTAAGTCTATCAGTCCATGGTAACACATTTCACCTCCTGTGTCTAAAATAGGCTTAGAATGGTGAGAGAAAGCCAAAATGGACACTGTTGAATACAGACAAATTATCTTAAGAAACTTGATCTTACTAATGTAATTCATCATCTTTAACTATTCTGAGTGTTTTCTGGGCGGAAATGTAAGTCTATCAGTCCATGGTAACACATTTCACCTCCTGTGTCCAAAATAGGCTTAGAATGGTGAGAGAAAGCCAAAATGGACACTGTTGAGTACAGACAAATTATCTTAAGAAACTTCATCCAACTACTGTAATTCATCATCTTTAACTATTCTGAGTGTTTCCTTACAGAAGTTCAGGTTTGACAGCCCCTGGAAAGACAATTCACCTCCTGTGTCTAAAATAGGCTTAGAATGGTGAGAGAAAGCCAAAATGGACACTGTTGAATACAGACAAATTATCTTAAGAAACTTGATCTTACTAATGTAATTCATCATCTTGAACTATTCTGAGTGTTTTCTGGGCGGAAATGTAAGTCTATCAGTCCATGGTAACACATTTCACCTCCTGTGTCTAAAATAGGCTTAGAATGGTGAGAGAAAGCCAAAATGGACACTGTTGAATACAGACAAATTATCTTAAGAAACTTCATCCAACTACTGTAATTCATCATCTTGAACTATTCTGAGTGTTTCCTGTACAGAAGTTCAGGTTTGCCAGCCCCTGGAAAGACAATTCACCTCCTGTGTCTAAAATAGGCTGGTGAGAATGGTGAATTAGAATGGAGAATTACAATGGTGAGAGAAAGCCAAAATGGACACTGTTGAATACAGACAAATTATCTTAAGAAACTTGATCTTACTAATGTAATTCATCATCTTTAACTATTCTGAGTGTTTTCTGGTCGGAAATGTAAGTCTATCAGTCCATGGTAACACATTTCACCTCCTGTGTCTAAAATAGGCTTAGAATGGTGAGAGAAAGCCAAAATGGACACTGTTGAATACAGACAAATTATCTTAAGAAACTTGATCTTACTAATGTAATTCATCGTCTTTAACTATTCTGAGTGTTTTCTGGGCGGAAATGTAAGTCTATCAGTCCATGGTAACACATTTCACCTCCTGTGTCTAAAATAGGCTTAGAATGGTGAGAGAAAGCCAAAATGGACACTGTTGAATACAGACAAATTATCTTAAGAAACTTCATCCAACTACTGTAATTCATCATCTTGAACTATTCTGAGTGTTTCCTGTACAGAAGTTCAGGTTTGCCAGCCCCTGGAAAGACAATTTACCTCCTGTGTCTAAAATAGGCTGGTGAGAATGGTGAATTAGAATGGAGAATTAGAATGGTGAGAGAAAGCCAAAATGGACACTGTTGAATACAGACACATTATCTTAAGAAACTTGATCTTACTAATGTAATTCATCATCTTGAACTATTCTGAGTGTTTTCTGGGCGGAAATGTAAGTCTATCAGTCCATGGTAACACATTTCACCTCCTGTGTCTAAAATAGGCTTAGAATGGTGAGAGAAAGCCAAACTGGACACTGTTGAATACAGACAAATTATCTTAAGAAACTTCATCCAACTACTGTAATTTATCATCTTGAACTATTCTGAGTGTTTCCTGTACAGAAGTTCAGGTTTGCCAGCCACTGGAAAGACAATTCACCTCCTGTGTCTAAAATAGGCTGGTGAGAATGGTGAATTAGAATGGAGAATTAGAATGGTGAGAGAAAGCCAAAATGGACACTGTTGAATACAGACAAATTATCTTAAGAAACTTGATCTTACTAATGTAATTCATCATCTTTAACTATTCTGAGTGTTTTCTGGGCGGAAATGAAAGTCTATCAGTCCATGGTAACACATTTCACCTCCTGTGTCTAAAATAGGCTTAGAATGGTGAGAGAAAGCCAAAATGGACACTGTTGAATACAGACAAATTATCTTAAGAAACTTGATCTTACTAATGTAATTCATCATCTTTAACTATTCTGAGTGTTTTCTGGGCGGAAATGTAAGTCTATCAGTCCATGGTAACACATTTCACCTCCTGTGTCCAAAATAGGCTTAGAATGGTGAGAGAAAGCCAAAATGGACACTGTTGAGTACAGACAAATTATCTTAAGAAACTTCATCCAACTACTGTAATTCATCATCTTTAACTATTCTGAGTGTTTCCTTACAGAAGTTCAGGTTTGCCAGCCCCTGGAAAGACAATTCACCTCCTGTGTCTAAAATAGGCTTAGAATGGTGAGAGAAAGCCAAAATGGACACTGTTGAATACAGACAAATTATCTTAAGAAACTTGATCTTACTAATGTAATTCATCATCTTGAACTATTCTGAGTGTTTTCTGGGCGGAAATGTAAGTCTATCAGTCCATGGTAACACATTTCACCTCCTGTGTCTAAAATAGGCTTAGAATGGTAAGAGAAAGCCAAAATGGACACTGTTGAATACAGACAAATTATCTTAAGAAACTTCATCCAACTACTGTAATTCATCATCTTGAACTATTCTGAGTGTTTCCTGTACAGAAGTTCAGGTTTGCCAGCCCCTGGAAAGACAATTCACCTCCTGTGTCTAAAATAGGCTGGTGAGAATGGTGAATTAGAATTGAGAATTAGAATGGTGAGAGAAAGCCAAAATGGACACTGTTGAATACAGACAAATTATCTTAAGAAACTTGATCTTACTAATGTAATTCATCATCTTTAACTATTCTGAGTGTTTTCTGGTCGGAAATGTAAGTCTATCAGTCCATGGTAACACATTTCACCTCCTGTGTCTAAAATAGGCTTAGAATGGTGAGAGAAAGCCAAAATGGACACTGTTGAATACAGACAAATTATCTTAAGAAACTTGATCTTACTAATGTAATTCATCGTCTTTAACTATTCTGAGTGTTTTCTGGGCGGAAATGTAAGTCTATCAGTCCATGGTAACACATTTCACCTCCTGTGTCTAAAATAGGCTTAGAATGGTGAGAGAAAGCCGAAATGGACACTGTTGAATACAGACAAATTATCTTAAGAAACTTCATCCAACTACTGTAATTCATCATCTTGAACTATTCTGAGTGTTTCCTGTACAGAAGTTCAGGTTTGCCAGCCCCTGGAAAGACAATTTACCTCCTGTGTCTAAAATAGGCTGGTGAGAATGGTGAATTAGAATGGAGAATTAGAATGGTGAGAGAAAGCCAAAATGGACACTGTTGAATACAGACACATTATCTTAAGAAACTTGATCTTACTAATGTAATTCATCATCTTGAACCATTCTGAGTGTTTTCTGGGCGGAAATGTAAGTCTATCAGTCCATGGTAACACATTTCACCTCCTGTGTCTAAAATAGGCTTAGAATGGTGAGAGAAAGCCAAACTGGACACGGTTGAATACAGACAAATTATCTTAAGAAACTTCATCCAACTACTGTAATTCATCATCTTGAACTATTCTGAGTGTTTCCTGTACAGAAGTTCAGGTTTGCCAGCCACTGGAAAGACAATTCACCTCCTGTGTCTAAAATAGGCTGGTGAGAATGGTGAATTAGAATGGAGAATTAGAATGGTGAGAGAAAGCCAAAATGGACACTGTTGAATACAGACAAATTATCTTAAGAAACTTGATCTTACTAATGTAATTCATCATCTTTAACTATTCTGAGTGTTTTCTGGGCGGAAATGAAAGTCTATCAGTCCATGGTAACACATTTCACCTCCTGTGTCTAAAATAGGCTTAGAATGGTGAGAGAAAGCCAAAATGGACACTGTTGAATACAGACAAATTATCTTAAGAAACATGATCTTACTAATGTAATTCATCATCTTTAACTATTCTGAGTGTTTTCTGGGCGGAAATGTAAGTCTATCAGTCCATGGTAACACATTTCACCTCCTGTGTCCAAAATAGGCTTAGAATGGTGAGAGAAAGCCAAAATGGACACTGTTGAGTACAGACAAATTATCTTAAGAAACTTCATCCAACTACTGTAATTCATCATCTTTAACTATTCTGAGTGTTTCCTTACAGAAGTTCAGGTTTGACAGCCCCTGGAAAGACAATTCACCTCCTGTGTCTAAAATAGGCTTAGAATGGTGAGAGAAAGCCAAAATGGACACTGTTGAATACAGACAAATTATCTTAAGAAACTTGATCTTACTAATGTAATTCATCATCTTTAACTATTCTGAGTGTTTTCTGGGCGGAAATGTAAGTCTATCAGTCCATGGTAACACATTTCACCTCCTGTGTCTAAAATAGGCTTAGAATGGTGAGAGAAAGCCAAAATGGACACTGTTGAATACAGACAAATTATCTTAAGAAACTTCATCCAACTACTGTAATTCATCATCTTGAACTATTCTGAGTGTTTCCTGTACAGAAGTTCAGGTTTGCCAGCCCCTGGAAAGACAATTCACCTCCTGTGTCTAAAATAGGCTGGTGAGAATGGTGAATTAGAATTGAGAATTAGAATGGTGAGAGAAAGCCAAAATGGACACTGTTGAATACAGACAAATTATCTTAAGAAACTTGATCTTACTAATGTAATTCATCATCTTTAACTATTCTGAGTGTTTTCTGGGCGGAAATGTAAGTCTATCAGTCCATGGTAACACATTTCACCTCCTGTGTCTAAAATAGGCTTAGAATGGTGAGAGAAAGCCAAAATGGACACTGTTGAATACAGACAAATTATCTTAAGAAACTTGATCTTACTAATGTAATTCATCGTCTTTAACTATTCTGAGTGTTTTCTGGGCGGAAATGTAAGTCTATCAGTCCATGGTAACACATTTCACCTCCTGTGTCTAAAATAGGCTTAGAATGGTGAGAGAAAGCCGAAATGGACACTGTTGAATACAGACAAATTATCTTAAGAAACTTCATCCAACTACTGTAATTCATCATCTTGAACTATTCTGAGTGTTTCCTGTACAGAAGTTCAGGTTTGCCAGCCCCTGGAAAGACAATTTACCTCCTGTGTCTAAAATAGGCTGGTGAGAATGGTGAATTAGAATGGAGAATTAGAATGGTGAGAGAAAGCCAAAATGGACACTGTTGAATACAGACACATTATCTTAAGAAACTTGATCTTACTAATGTAATTCATCATCTTTAACTATTCTAAGTGTTTTCTGGGCGGAAATGTAAGTCTATCAGTCCATGGTAACACATTTCACCTCCTGTGTCTAAAATAGGCTTAGAATGGTGAGAGAAAGCCAAAATGGACACTGTTGAATACAGACAAATTATCTTAAGAAACTTCATCCAACTACTGTAATTCATCATCTTGAACTATTCTGAGTGTTTCCTGTACAGAAGTTCAGGTTTGCCAGCCACTGGAAAGACAATTCACCTCCTGTGTCTAAAATAGGCTGGTGAGAATGGTGAATTAGAATGGAGAATTAGAATGGTGAGAGAAAACCAAAATGGACACTGTTGAATACAGACAAATTATCTTAAGAAACTTGATCTTACTAATGTAATTCATCATCTTGAACTATTCTGAGTGTTTTCTGGGCGGAAATGTAAGTCTATCAGTCCATGGTAACACATTTCACCTCCTGTGTCTAAAATAGGCTTAGAATGGTGAAAGAAAGCCAAAATGGACTCTGTTGAATACAGACAAATTATCTTAAGAAACTTGATCTTACTAATGTAATTCATCATCTTGAACTATTCTGAGTGTTTTCTGGGCGGAAATGTAAGTCTATCAGTCCATGGTAACACATTTCACCTCCTGTGTCCAAAATAGGCTTAGAATGGTGAGAGAAAGCCAAAATGGACACTGTTGAGTACAGACAAATTATCTTAAGAAACTTCATCCAACTACTGTAATTCATCATCTTTAACTATTCTGAGTGTTTCCTTACAGAAGTTCAGGTTTGACAGCCCCTGGAAAGACAATTCACCTCCTGTGTCTAAAATAGGCTTAGAATGGTGAGAGAAAGCCAAAATGGACACTGTTGAATACAGACAAATTATCTTAAGAAACTTGATCTTACTAATGTAATTCATCATCTTTAACTATTCTGAGTGTTTTCTGGGCGGAAATGTAAGTCTATCAGTCCATGGTAACACATTTCACCTCCTGTGTCTAAAATAGGCTTAGAATGGTGAGAGAAAGCCAAAATGGACACTGTTGAATACAGACAAATTATCTTATGAAACTTCATCCAACTACTGTAATTCATCATCTTGAACTATTCTGAGTGTTTCCTGTACAGAAGTTCAGGTTTGCCAGCCCCTGGAAAGACAATTCACCTCCTGTGTCTAAAATAGGCTGGTGAGAATGGTGAATTAGAATGGAGAATTAGAATGGAGAATTAGAATGGTGAGAGAAAGCCAAAATGGACACTGTTGAATACAGACAAATTATCTTAAGAAACATGATCTTACTAATGTAATTCATCATCTTTAACTATTCTGAGTGTTTTCTGGGCGGAAATGTAAGTCTATCAATCCATGGTAACACATTTCACCTCCTGTGTCTAAAATAGGCTTAGAATAGTGAGAGAAAGCCGAAATGGACACTGTTGAATACAGACAAATTATCTTAAGAAACTTCATCCAACTACTGTAATTCATCATTTTGAACTATTCTGAGTGTTTCCTGTACAGAAGTTCAGGTTTGCCAGCCCCTGGAAAGACAATTCACCTCCTGTGTCTAAAATAGGCTTAGAATGGTGAGAAAAAGCCAAACTGGACACTGTTGAATACAGACAAATTATCTTAAGAAACTTCATCCAACTACTGTAATTCATCATCTTGAACTATTCTGAGTGTTTCCTGTACAGAAGTTCAGGTTTGCCAGCCACTGGAAAGACAATTCACCTCCTGTGTCTAAAATAGGCTGGTGAGAATGGTGAATTAGAATGGAGAATTAGAATGGTGAGAGAAAGCCAAAATGGACACTGTTGAATACAGACAAATTATCTTAAGAAACTTGATCTTACTAATGTAATTCATCATCTTTAACTATTCTAAGTGTTTTCTGGGCGGAAATGTAAGTCTATCAGTCCATGGTAACACATTTCACCTCCTGTGTCTAAAATAGGCTTAGAATGGTGAGAGAAAGCCAAAATGGACACTGTTGAATACAGACAAATTATCTTAAGAAACTTCATCCAACTACTGTAATTCATCATCTTGAACTATTCTGAGTGTTTCCTGTACAGAAGTTCAGGTTTGCCAGCCACTGGAAAGACAATTCACCTCCTGTGTCTAAAATAGGCTGGTGAGAATGGTGAATTAGAATGGAGAATTAGAATGGTGAGAGAAAACCAAAATGGACACTGTTGAATACAGACAAATTATCTTAAGAAACTTGATCTTACTAATGTAATTCATCATCTTTAACTATTCTGAGTGTTTTCTGGGCGGAAATGTAAGTCTATCAGTCCATGGTAACACATTTCACCTCCTGTGTCTAAAATAGGCTTAGAATGGTGAGAGAAAGCCAAAATGGACACTGTTGAATACAGACAAATTATCTTAAGAAACTTGATCTTACTAATGTAATTCATCATCTTTAACTATTCTGAGTGTTTTCTGGGCGGAAATGTAAGTCTATCAGTCCATGGTAACACATTTCACCTCCTGTGTCTAAAATAGGCTTAGAATGGTGAGAGAAAGCCAAAATGGACACTGTTGAGTACAGACAAATTATCTTAAGAAACTTCATCCAACTACTGTAATTCATCATCTTTAACTATTCTGAGTGTTTCCTTACAGAAGTTCAGGTTTGACAGCCCCTGGAAAGACAATTCACCTCCTGTGTCTAAAATAGGCTTAGAATGGTGAGAGAAAGCCAAAATGGACACTGTTGAATACAGACAAATTATCTTAAGAAACTTGATCTTACTAATGTAATTCATCATCTTTAACTATTCTGAGTGTTTTCTGGGCGGAAATGTAAGTCTATCAGTCCATGGTAACACATTTCACCTCCTGTGTCTAAAATAGGCTTAGAATGGTGAGAGAAAGCCAAAATGGACACTGTTGAATACAGACAAATTATCTTAAGAAACTTCATCCAACTACTGTAATTCATCATCTTGAACTATTCTGAGTGTTTCCTGTACAGAAGTTCAGGTTTGCCAGCCCCTGGAAAGACAATTCAACTCCTGTGTCTAAAATAGGCTGGTGAGAATGGTGAATTAGAATGGAGAATTAGAATGGTGAGAGAAAGCCAAAATGGACACTGTTGAATACAGACAAATTATCTTAAGAAACTTGATCTTACTAATGTAATTCATCATCTTTAACTATTCTGAGTGTTTTCTGGGCGGAAATGTAAGTCTATCAGTCCATGGTAACACATTTCACCTCCTGTGTCTAAAATAGGCTTAGAATGGTGAGAGAAAGCCAAAATGGACACTGTTGAATACAGACAAATTATCTTAAGAAACTTGATCTTACTAATGTAATTCATCGTCTTTAACTATTCTGAGTGTTTTCTGGGCGGAAATGTAAGTCTATCAGTCCATGGTAACACATTTCACCTCCTGTGTCTAAAATAGGCTTAGAATAGTGAGAGAAAGCCGAAATGGACACTGTTGAATACAGACAAATTATCTTAAGAAACTTCATCCAACTACTGTAATTCATCATCTTGAACTATTCTGAGTGTTTCCTGTACAGAAGTTCAGGTTTGCCAGCCCCTGGAAAGACAATTTACCTCCTGTGTCTAAAATAGGCTGGTGAGAATGGTGAATTAGAATGGAGAATTAGAATGGTGAGAGAAAGCCAAAATGGACACTGTTGAATACAGACAAATTATCTTAAGAAACTTGATCTTACTAATGTAATTCATCATCTTTAACTATTCTGAGTGTTTTCTGGGCGGAAATGTAAGTCTATCAGTCCATGGTAACACATTTCACCTCCTGTGTCCAAAATAGGCTTAGAATGGTGAGAGAAAGCCAAAATGGACACTGTTGAGTACAGACAAATTATCTTAAGAAACTTCATCCAACTACTGTAATTCATCATCTTTAACTATTCTGAGTGTTTCCTTACAGAAGTTCAGGTTTGACAGCCCCTGGAAAGACAATTCACCTCCTGTGTCTAAAATAGGCTGGTGAGAATGGTGAATTAGAATGGAGAATTAGAATGGTGAGAGAAAGCCAAAATGGACACTGTTGAATACAGACAAATTATCTTAAGAAACTTCATCCAACTACTGTAATTCATCATTTTGAACTATTCTGAGTGTTTCCTGTACAGAAGTTCAGGTTTGCCAGCCCCTGGAAAGACAATTCACCTCCTGTGTCTAAAATAGGCTTAGAATGGTGAGAAAAAGCCAAACTGGACACTGTTGAATACAGACAAATTATCTTAAGAAACTTCATCCAACTACTGTAATTCATCATCTTGAACTATTCTGAGTGTTTCCTGTACAGAAGTTCAGGTTTGCCAGCCACTGGAAAGACAATTAACCTCCTGTGTCTAAAATAGGCTGGTGAGAATGGTGAATTAGAATGGAGAATTAGAATGGTGAGAGAAAGCCAAAATGGACACTGTTGAATACAGACAAATTATCTTAAGAAACTTGATCTTACTAATGTAATTCATCATCTTTAACTATTCTGAGTGTTTTCTGGGCGGAAATGAAAGTCTATCAGTCCATGGTAACACATTTCACCT
The DNA here is from genome assembly GCF_042242105.1 of Pempheris klunzingeri. Lineage (NCBI taxonomy): Eukaryota > Metazoa > Chordata > Actinopteri > Acropomatiformes > Pempheridae > Pempheris > Pempheris klunzingeri. Next base: position 30,330,537 of record NC_092014.1, on the reverse strand, counting down.
CCTGTGTCTAAAATAGGCTTAGAATGGTGAGAGAAAGCCAAAATGGACACTGTTGAATACAGACAAATTATCTTAAGAAACTTGATCTTACTAATGTAATTCATCATCTTTAACTATTCTGAGTGTTTTCTGGGCGGAAATGTAAGTCTATCAGTCCATGGTAACACATTTCACCTCCTGTGTCCAAAATAGGCTTAGAATGGTGAGAGAAAGCCAAAATGGACACTGTTGAGTACAGACAAATTATCTTAAGAAACTTCATCCAACTACTGTAATTCATCATCTTTAACTATTCTGAGTGTTTCCTTACAGAAGTTCAGGTTTGCCAGCCCCTGGAAAGACAATTCACCTCCTGTGTCTAAAATAGGCTTAGAATGGTGAGAGAAAGCCAAAATGGACACTGTTGAATACAGACAAATTATCTTAAGAAACTTGATCTTACTAATGTAATTCATCATCTTTAACTATTCTGAGTGTTTTCTGGGCGGAAATGTAAGTCTATCAGTCCATGGTAACACATTTCACCTCCTGTGTCTAAAATAGGCTTAGAATGGTGAGAGAAAGCCAAAATGGACACTGTTGAATACAGACAAATTATCTTATGAAACTTCATCCAACTACTGTAATTCATCATCTTGAACTATTCTGAGTGTTTCCTGTACAGAAGTTCAGGTTTGCCAGCCCCTGGAAAGACAATTCACCTCCTGTGTCTAAAATAGGCTGGTGAGAATGGTGAATTAGAATGGAGAATTAGAATGGAGAATTAGAATGGTGAGAGAAAGCGAAAATGGACACTGTTGAATACAGACAAATTATCTTAAGAAACATGATCTTACTAATGTAATTCATCATCTTTAACTATTCTGAGTGTTTCCTGTACAGAAGTTCAGGTTTGCCAGCCCCTGGAAAGACAATTCACTTCCTGTGTCTAAAATAGGCTGGTGAGAATGGTGAATTAGAATGGAGAATTAGAATGGAGAATTAGAATGGTGAGAGAAAGCCAAAATGGACACTGTTGAATACAGACAAATTATCTTAAGAAACTTGATCTTACTAATGTAATTCATCATCTTGAACTATTCTGAGTGTTTTCTGGGCGGAAATGTAAGTCTATCAGTCCATGGTAACACATTTCACCTCCTGTGTCTAAAATAGGCTTAGAATGGTGAGAGAAAGCCAAAATGGACACTGTTGAATACAGACAAATTATCTTGAGAAACTTCATCCAACTACTGTAATTCATCATCTTGAACTATTCTGAGTGTTTCCTGTACAGGAGTTCAGGTTTGCCAGCCCCTGGAAAGACAATTCACCTCCTGTGTCTAAAATAGGCTGGTGAGAATGGTGAGAGAAAGCCAAAATGGACACTGTTGAATACAGACAAATTATCTTAAGAAACTTGATCTTACTAATGTAATTCATCATCTTTAACTATTCTGAGTGTTTTCTGGGCGGAAATGTAAGTCTATCAGTCCACGGTAACACATTTCACCTCCTGTGTCTAAAATAGGCTTAGAATGGTGAGAGAAAGCCAAAATGGACACTGTTGAATACAGACAAATTATCTTATGAAACTTCATCCAACTACTGTAATTCATCATCTTTAACTATTCTGAGTGTTTTCTGGGCGGAAATGTAAGTCTATCAGTCCATGGTAACACATTTCACCTCCTGTGTCTAAAATAGGCTTAGAATGGTGAGAGAAAGCCAAAATGGACACTGTTGAATACAGACAAATTATCTTAAGAAACTTGATCTTACTAATGTAATTCATCATCTTGAACTATTCTGAGTGTTTTCTGGGCGGAAATGTAAGTCTATCAGTCCATGGTAACACATTTCACCTCCTGTGTCTAAAATAGGCTTAGAATGGTGAGAGAAAGCCAAAATGGACACTGTTGAATACAGACAAATTATCTTAAGAAACTTCATCCAACTACTGTAATTCATCATCTTGAACTATTCTGAGTGTTTCCTGTACAGAAGTTCAGATTTGCCAGCCCCTGGAAAGACAATTCACCTCCTGTGTCTAAAATAGGCTGGTGAGAATGGTGAATTAGAATGGTGAAGTAGAATGGAGAATTAGAATGGTGAGAGAAAGCCAAAATGGACACTGTTGAATACAGACAAATTATCTTAAGAAACTTGATCTTACTAATGTAATTCATCATCTTGAACTATTCTGAGTGTTTCCTGTACAGAAGTTCAGGTTTGCCAGCCCCTGGAAAGACAATTCACCTCCTGTGTCTAAAATAGGCTTAGAATGGTGAGAGAAAGCCAAAATGGACACTGTTGAATACAGACAAATTATCTTAAGAAACTTGATCTTACTAATGTAATTCATCATCTTTAACTATTCTGAGTGTTTTCTGGGCGGAAATGTAAGTCTATCAGTCCATGGTAACACATTTCACCTCCTGTGTCTAAAATAGGCTTAGAATGGTGAGAGAAAGCCAAAATGGACACTGTTGAATACAGACAAATTATCTTAAGAAACATGATCTTACTAATGTAATTCATCATCTTTAACTATTCTGAGTGTTTCCTGTACAGAAGTTCAGGTTTGACAGCCCCTGGAAAGACAATTCACTTCCTGTGTCTAAAATAGTCTGGTGAGAATGGTGAATTAGAATGGAGAATTAGAATGGAGAATTAGAATGGTGAGAGAAAGCCAAAATGGACACTGTTGAATACAGACAAATTATCTTAAGAAACTTGATCTTACTAATGTAATTCATCATCTTTAACTATTCTGAGTGTTTTCTGGGCGGAAATGTAAGTCTATCAGTCCATGGTAACACATTTCACCTCCTGTGTCTAAAATGGGCTTAGAATCGTGATAGAAAGCCAAAATGGACACTGTTGAATACAGACAATTTATGTTAAGAAACTTGATTTTACTAATGTAATTCATCATCTTTAACTATTCTGAGTGTTTTCTGGGCGGAAATGTAAGTCTATCAGTCCATGGTAACACATTTCACCTCCTGTGTCTAAAATAGGCTTAGAATGGTGAGAGAAAGCCAAAATGGACACTGTTGAATACAGACAAATTATCTTAAGAAACTTCATCCAACTACTGTAATTCATCATCTTGAACTGTTCGGAGTGTTTCCTGTACAGAAGTTCAGGTTTGACAGCCCCTGGAAAGACAATTCACCTCCTGTGTCTAAAATAGGCTGGTGAGAATGGTGAATTAGAATGGAGAATTAGAATGGAGAATTAGAATGGTGAGAGAAAGCCAAAATGGACACTGTTGAATACAGACAAATTATCTTAAGAAACTTGATTTTACTAATGTAATTCATCATCTTTAACTATTCGGAGTGTTTTCTGGGCGGAAATGTAAGTCTATCAGTCCATGGTAACACATTTCACCTCCTGTGTCTAAAATAGGCTTAGAATGGTGAGAGAAAGCCAAAATGGACACTGTTGAATACAGACAAATTATCTTAAGAAACTTCATCCAACTATTGTAATTCATCATCTTGAACTATTCGGAGTGTTTCCTGTACAGAAGTTCAGGTTTGCCAGCCCCTGGAAAGACAATTCACCTCCTGTGTCTAAAATAGGCTGGTGAGAATGGTGAATTAGAATGGTGAATTAGAATGGAGAATTAGAATGGTGAGAGAAAGCCAAAATGGACACTGTTGAATACAGACAAATTATCTTAAGAAACATGATCTTACTAATGTAATTCATCATCTTTAACTATTCTGAGTGTTTCCTGTACAGAAGTTCAGGTTTGCCAGCCCCTGGAAAGACAATTCACTTCCTGTGTCTAAAATAGGCTGGTGAGAATGGTGAATTAGAATGGAGAATTAGAATGGTGAGAGAAAGCCAAAATGGACACTGTTGAATACAGACAATTTATGTTAAGAAACTTGATTTTACTAATGTAATTCATCATCTTTAACTATTCTGAGTGTTTTCTGGGCGGAAATGTAAGTCTATCAGTCCATGGTAACACATTTCACCTCCTGTGTCTAAAATAGGCTTAGAATGGTGAGAGAAAGCCAAAATGGACACTGTTGAATACAGACAAATTATCTTAAGAAACTTCATCCAACTACTGTAATTCATCATCTTGAACTATTCGGAGTGTTTCCTGTACAGAAGTTCAGGTTTGCCAGCCCCTGGAAAGACAATTCACCTCCTGTGTCTAAAATAGGCTGGTGAGAATGGTGAATTAGAATGGAGAATTAGAATGGTGAGAGAAAGCCAAAATGGACACTGTTGAATACAGACAAATTATCTTAAGAAACTTGATCTTACTAATGTAATTCATCATCTTTAACTATTCTGAGTGTTTTCTGGGCGGAAATGTAAGTCTATCAGTCCATGGTAACACATTTCACCTCCTGTGTCTAAAATAGGCTTAGAATGGTGAGAGAAAGCCAAAATGGACACTGTTGAATACAGACAAATTATCTTAAGAAACTTGATCTTACTAATGTAATTCATCATCTTGAACTATTCTGAGTGTTTTCTGGGCGGAAATGTAAGTCTATCAGTCCATGGTAACACATTTCACCTCCTGTGTCTAAAATAGGCTTAGAATGGTGAGAGAAAGCCAAAATGGACACTGTTGAATACAGACAAATTATCTTAAGAAACTTCATCCAACTACTGTAATTCATCATCTTGAACTATTCTGAGTGTTTCCTGTACAGAAGTTCAGGTTTGCCAGCCCCTGGAAAGACAATTCACCTCCTATGTCTAAGCTGGTGAGAATGGTGAATTAGAATGGAGAATTAGAATGGTGAGAGAAAGCCAAAATGGACACTGTTGAATACAGACAAATTATCTTAAGAAACATGATCTTACTAATGTAATTCATCATCTTTAACTATTCTGAGTGTTTCCTGTACAGAAGTTCAGGTTTGACAGCCCCTGGAAAGACAATTCACTTCCTGTGTCTAAAATAGGCTGGTGAGAATGGTGAATTAGAATGGAGAATTAGAATGGAGAATTAGAATGGTGAGAGAAAGCCAAAATGGACACTGTTGAATACAGACAAATTATCTTAAGAAACTTGATCTTACTAATGTAATTCATCATCTTTAACTATTCTGAGTGTTTTCTGGGCGGAAATGTAAGTCTATCAGTCCATGGTAACACATTTCACCTCCTGTGTCTAAAATAGGCTTAGAATGGTGAGAGAAAGCCAAAATGGACACTGTTGAATACAGACAAATTATCTTAAGAAACTTGATCTTACTAATGTAATTCATCATCTTGAACTATTCTGAGTGTTTTCTGGGCGGAAATGTAAGTCTATCAGTCCATGGTAACACATTTCACCTCCTGTGTCTAAAATAGGCTTAGAATGGTGAGAGAAAGCCAAAATGGACACTGTTGAATACAGACAAATTATCTTAAGAAACTTCATCCAACTACTGTAATTCATCATCTTGAACTATTCTGAGTGTTTCCTGTACAGAAGTTCAGGTTTGCCAGCCCCTGGAAAGACAATTCACCTCCTGTGTCTAAGCTGGTGAGAATGGTGAATTAGAATGGAGAATTAGAATGGTGAGAGAAAGCCAAAATGGACACTGTTGAATACAGACAAATTATCTTAAGAAACATGATCTTACTAATGTAATTCATCATCTTTAACTATTCTGAGTGTTTCCTGTACAGAAGTTCAGGTTTGACAGCCCCTGGAAAGACAATTCACTTCCTGTGTCTAAAATAGGCTGGTGAGAATGGTGAATTAGAATGGAGAATTAGAATGGAGAATTAGAATGGTGAGAGAAAGCCAAAATGGACACTGTTGAATACAGACAAATTATCTTAAGAAACTTGATCTTACTAATGTAATTCATCATCTTTAACTATTCTGAGTGTTTTCTGGGCGGAAATGTAAGTCTATCAGTCCATGGTAACACATTTCACCTCCTGTGTCTAAAATAGGCTTAGAATGGTGAGAGAAAGCCAAAATGGACACTGTTGAATACAGACAAATTATCTTAAGAAACTTGATCTTACTAATGTAATTCATCATCTTTAACTATTCTGAGTGTTTTCTGGGCGGAAATGTAAGTCTATCAGTCCATGGTAACACATTTCACCTCCTGTGTCTAAAATAGGCTTAGAATGGTGAGAGAAAGCCAAAATGGACACTGTTGAATACAGACAAATTATCTTAAGAAACTTCATCCAACTATTGTAATTCATCATCTTGAACTATTCTGAGTGTTTCCTGTACAGAAGTTCAGGTTTGCCAGCCCCTGGAAAGACAATTCACCTCCTGTGTCTAAAATCGGCTGGTGACAATGGTGAATTAGAATGGAGAATTAGAATGGAGAATTAGAATGGTGAGAGAAAGCCAAAATGGACACTGTTGAATACAGAAAAATTATCTTAAGAAACTTGATCTTACTAATGTAATTCATCATCTTTAACTATTCTGAGTGTTTTCTGGGCGGAAATGTAAGTCTATCAGTCCATGGTAACACATTTCACCTCCTGTGTCTAAAATAGGCTTAGAATGGTGAGAGAAAGCCAAAATGGACACTGTTGAATACAGACAAATTATCTTAAGAAACTTGATCTTACTAATGTAATTCATCATCTTTAACTATTCTGAGTGTTTTCTGGGCGGAAATGTAAGTCTATCAGTCCATGGTAACACATTTCACCTCCTGTGTCTAAAATAGGCTTAGAATGGTGAGAGAAAGCCAAAATGGACACTGTTGAATACAGACAAATTATCTTAAGAAACTTCATCCAACTACTGTAATTCATCATCTTGAACTATTCGGAGTGTTTCCTGTACAGAAGTTCAGGTTTGCCAGCCCCTGGAAAGACAATTCACCTCCTGTGTCTAAAATAGGCTGGTGAGAATGGTGAATTAGAATGGAGAATTAGAATGGTGAGAGAAAGCCAAAATGGACACTGTTGAATACAGACAAATTATCTTAAGAAACATGATCTTACTAATGTAATTCATCATCTTTAACTATTCTGAGTGTTTCCTGTACAGAAGTTCAGGTTTGACAGCCCCTGGAAAGACAATTCACTTCCTGTGTCTAAAATAGGCTGGTGAGAATGGTGAATTAGAATGGAGAATTAGAATGGAGAATTAGAATGGTGAGAGAAAGCCAAAATGGACACTGTTGAATACAGACAAATTATCTTAAGAAACTTGATCTTACTAATGTAATTCATCATCTTTAACTATTCTGAGTGTTTTCTGGGCGGAAATGTAAGTCTATCAGTCCATGGTAACACATTTCACCTCCTGTGTCTAAAATAGGCTTAGAATGGTGAGAGAAAGCCAAAATGGACACTGTTGAATACAGACAAATTATCTTAAGAAACTTGATCTTACTAATGTAATTCATCATCTTGAACTATTCTGAGTGTTTTCTGGGCGGAAATGTAAGTCTATCAGTCCATGGTAACACATTTCACCTCCTGTGTCTAAAATAGGCTTAGAATGGTGAGAGAAAGCCAAAATGGACACTGTTGAATACAGACAAATTATCTTAAGAAACTTCATCCAACTATTGTAATTCATCATCTTGAACTATTCTGAGTGTTTCCTGTACAGAAGTTCAGGTTTGCCAGCCCCTGGAAAGACAATTCACCTCCTGTGTCTAAAATAGGCTGGTGAGAATGGAGAATTAGAATGGAGAATTAGAATGGTGAGAGAAAGCCAAAATGGACACTGTTGAATACAGACAAATTATCTTAAGAAACTTGATCTTACTAATGTAATTCATCATCTTTAACTATTCTGAGTGTTTTCTGGGCGGAAATGTAAGTCTATCAGTCCATGGTAACACATTTCACCTCCTGTGTCTAAAATAGGCTGGTGAGAATGGTGAATTAGAATGGTGAAGTAGAATGGAGAATTAGAATGGTGAGAGAAAGCCAAAATGGACACTGTTGAATACAGACAAATTATCTTAAGAAACTTGATCTTACTAATGTAATTCATCATCTTTAACTATTCTGAGTGTTTTCTGGGCGGAAATGTAAGTCTATCAGTCCATGGTAACACATTTCACCTCCTGTGTCTAAAATAGGCTTAGAATGGTGAGAGAAAGCCAAAATGGACACTGTTGAATACAGACAAATTATCTTAAGAAACTTGATCTTACTAATGTAATTCATCATCTTTAACTATTCGGAGTGTTTTCTGGGCGGAAATGTAAGTCTATCAGTCCATGGTAACACATTTCACCTCCTGTGTCTAAAATAGGCTTAGAATGGTGAGAGAAAGCCAAAATGGACACTGTTGAATACAGACAAATTATCTTAAGAAACTTCATCCAACTACTGTAATTCATCATCTTGAACTATTCTGAGTGTTTCCTGTACAGAAGTTCAGGTTTGCCAGCCCCTGGAAAGACAATTCACCTCCTGTGTCTAAAATAGGCTGGTGAGAATGGTGAATTAGAATGGAGAATTAGAAGGGTGAGAGAAAGCCAAAATGGACACTGTTGAATACAGACAAATTATCTTAAGAAACATGATCTTACTAATGTAATTCATCATCTTTAACTATTCTGAGTGTTTTCTGTACAGAAGTTCAGGTTTGACAGCCCCTGGAAAGACAATTCACTTCCTGTGTCTAAAATAGGCTGGTGAGAATGGTGAATTAGAATGGAGAATTAGAATGGAGAATTAGAATGGTGAGAGAAAGCCAAAATGGACACTGTTGAATACAGACAAATTATCTTAAGAAACTTGATCTTACTAATGTAATTCATCATCTTTAACTATTCTGAGTGTTTTCTGGGCGGAAATGTAAGTCTATCAGTCCATGGTAACACATTTCACCTCCTGTGTCTAAAATAGGCTTAGAATGGTGAGAGAAAGCCAAAATGGACACTGTTGAATACAGACAAATTATCTTAAGAAACTTCATCCAACTATTGTAATTCATCATCTTGAACTATTCTGAGTGTTTCCTGTACAGAAGTTCAGGTTTGCCAGCCCCTGGAAAGACAATTCACCTCCTGTGTCTAAAATAGGCTGGTGAGAATGGTGAATTAGAATGGAGAATTAGAATGGAGAATTAGAATGGTGAGAGAAAGCCAAAATGGACACTGTTGAATACAGACAAATTATCTTAAGAAACTTGATCTTACTAATGTAATTCATCATCTTTAACTATTCTGAGTGTTTTCTGGGCGGAAATGTAAGTCTATCAGTCCATGGTAACACATTTCACCTCCTGTGTATAAAATAGGCTGGTGAGAATGGTGAATTAGAATGGTGAAGTAGAATGGAGAATTAGAATGGTGAGAGAAAGCCAAAATGGACACTGTTGAATACAGACAAATTATCTTAAGAAACTTGATCTTACTAATGTAATTCATCATCTTTAACTATTCTGAGTGTTTTCTGGGCGGAAATGTAAGTCTATCAGTCCATGGTAACACATTTCACCTCCTGTGTCTAAAATAGGCTTAGAATGGTGAGAGAAAGCCAAAATGGACACTGTTGAATACAGACAAATTATCTTAAGAAACTTCATCCAACTACTGTATTCATCATCTTTAACTATTCTGAGTGTTTCCTGTACAGAAGTTCAGATTTGCCAGCCCCTGGAAAGACAATTCACCTCCTGTGTCTAAAATAGGCTGGTGAGAATGGTGAATTAGAATGGTGAAGTAGAATGGAGAATTAGAATGGTGAGAGAAAGCCAAAATGGACACTGTTGAATACAGACAAATTATCTTAAGAAACTTGATCTTACTAATGTAATTCATCATCTTGAACTATTCTGAGTGTTTCCTGTACAGAAGTTCAGGTTTGCCAGCCCCTGGAAAGACAATTCACCTCCTGTGTCTAAAATAGGCTGGTGAGAATGGTGAGAGAAAGCCAAAATGGACACTGTTGAATACAGACAAATTATCTTAAGAAACTTGATCTTACTAATGTAATTTATCATCTTTAACTATTCTGAGTGTTTTCTGGGCGGAAATGTAAGTCTATCAGTCCATGGTAACACATTTCACCTCCTGTGTCTAAAATAGGCTTAGAATGGTGAGAGAAAGCCAAAATGGACACTGTTGAATACAGACAAATTATCTTAAGAAACTTGATCTTACTAATGTAATTCATCATCTTTAACTATTCTGAGTGTTTTCTGGGCGGAAATGTAAGTCTATCAGTCCATGGTAACACATTTCACCTCCTGTGTCTAAAATAGGCTTAGAATGGTGAGAGAAAGCCAAAATGGACACTGTTGAATACAGACAAATTATCTTAAGAAACTTGATCTTACTAATGTAATTCATCATCTTTAACTATTCTGAGTGTTTTCTGGGCGGAAATGTAAGTCTATCAGTCCATGGTAACACATTTCACCTCCTGTGTCTAAAATAGGCTTAGAATGGTGAGAGAAAGCCAAAATGGACACTGTTGAATACAGACAAATTATCTTAAGAAACTTCATCCAACTACTGTAATTCATCATCTTGAACTATTCTGAGTGTTTCCTGTACAGAAGTTCAGGTTTGCCAGCCCCTGGAAAGACAATTCACCTCCTGTGTCTAAAATAGGCTTAGAATGGTGAGAGAAAGCCAAAATGGACACTGTTGAATACAGACAAATTATCTTAAGAAACTTCATCCAACTAATGTAATTCATCATGATCACTCAGAATAGTTAAAATGATGAATTTCATCAGTTGGAATAAGTTTCTTAAGATAATTTGTCTGTATTCAACACTGTCCATTTTTGCTTTCTCTTGCCATTCTAAGCTTATTTTGGACACAGGAGGTGAATTGCGTTTCCAGGGACTGACAGATTTACATTTTTGCCCAGAAAACACTCAGAATGGTTAAAGATGATGAATTACATTAATTGGATGAAGTTTCTCCAGCTAATTTGTCTGTGTTAATCATCCGCTCATTTTCATGTTTTCTACCCAAACTAAGCTTATTGGACACAGGAGGTGAATTGTTTTTCTGGGTCTGACAGGTCTGAAATCCTGTGCAGGAAACACTGGCACACCTGAAATCCTGTGCAGGAAACACTGGCACACCTGAACTTCTGTACAGGAAACATTCAGAATAGTTAAGAAACTTGATCTAACTAATGTAATTCATCATGTTTAAGATAATTTGTCCGTGTTCATCATACGTTCATGTCCAAGTTTCTTAAGACAATTTGTCTGTTTCCATCATTATGTTCATTTTCATGTTTTCTCCCCAAACTATGCTCATTGGACACAGGAGGTGAATTGTGTTTCTGGGTCTGACAGGTCTGAAATCCTGTGCAGGAAACACTGGCACACCTGAAATCCTGTACAGGAAACACCCAGAATAGTTAAAGATGATGAATTACATTAATAAGATCAAGTTTCTTAAGATAATTTGTCAGTGTTCATCATGTGTTCATTTTGGCGTTCTCTCACCATTGTAGCTTATTTTGGACACAGAAGGTGAATTGTGTTTCCAGGGACAGACAGAATTACATTTTTGCCTAGAAAACACTCACAACAGTTAGAGATGACGAATTACATTAGTTGGATCAAGTTTTTTTAAAGATAATTGGTCTGTATTCAACACGTGTTCATTTTGGCGTTCTCTCGCTATTCTAAGCTTATTTTGGACACAGGAGGTGAATTGTGTTTGCATGTTTTATGTTTTTTTTGGGTTGGTAGGTTTCCCCAGAGTGGAGCTGCAAACCCAAACCTTGTGATAGTCACAGGTTGTCCTCAACTTGTGGATGAAGCCATCGAACACCTCCTTACCTCGAAGCTATGTGATAACATTTACTTGCATGACAACTGTTAATTTCACAGTATACATGGCTTTATTTTTACTGTTATTCAGTACTGACAAATGTTGGCATTTTGCCTTCCTTTCTGCCTGTTGTTTTTCTTCAAGCTGGCAACCAAGACATCTCCCTAAGCCATGCTGCGAGAGACGGGCCTGAAATTTCATCAACCCCCTCTTGACCTGGACTCAATGTTGACCCTATAAGTCTTCACTTCTGAGAATTGGATTATTTCACTGAAAGTAGCTCAAAATTAATATTTTCAAAGACTTGTTATCCAGAGAAACTTGATTACGCTCATGTAATTCATCATCTTAAGCTATTCTGATTCTTTACAATATAGAAATTTACATCTGCCAGCCTCTGGAAAGGCAATTCTCCAGTGTCAAAAGTGCTCAATATGAAAATTTCAAAACTTAATATGAACGTTTGCTAACAGGAGACTTTTAACTCACAGAAATTTGATTCACCTCATATAATCTATCATGTTTAACTATGCTTGCAGTGAAGAAATTTACATCAAGGATCCCAGCGTCCCTCTGGCAAACATCCGCTTCCTGGATATGAAGACGGATTGCATCCGATTGTGGGGCTACACTTTATTCTGTGTCCTTGTGTTTACAGAGTCGTGGATAAAACCTATAGAAAGGCCCTCTATAATGCAATGTCTATTACTCCTCATTAATAGAAGGACATAAAAACATGTCAGCATGTCAGCCAGGCTGGCAAAGAGCCAGAACTCTATTGAGCCTTGTATTCTATTCCTTTAGAACTAAGAGAGAATTTTATCATTAAAGAACCTCATGAAGTCTTAAATTCTATTAGAGACAAAATTCATGACCCCCTGCCCTTAACAGGCTCTAATTTAACCTCAAATTTAGGGACCATTGGGATCTGTTGAACTTCATGTGTATTTGGATCTTCCTGAAGCTTCAATGATTTCCTCACCCAAACTTGTCTCCAGTTGGAATGCAGCTGGGCTACTTAAGCAGACATGATCTTCACTTCCTGGTAGGTCAGATGAGCGACAGAAACTTGAACAGGATCACAGCAGAGAGGATCACTGATGTCTGTCTTCCATCTTTGGTGGACATGTACAACCAATGCATTAGCAGAGGAGGCTGCATCACGAATGATCCCCACTATCCCTCTCCTGCCATTGGGGAAAAGCAAACTATCGACACAAAGGCATTTGTTACAGCTAGCATACAGAGCAAAAGGCTAGTAATGACCAGATCCAAACAGCATCTGCAGATTTTTTTATAGTTTAGTCGTTAGCGGAATTTAGCAGAATACTTTTTTGCTTGTAAATATAATATCGTTTTCAGATGACAATGTTAACTGAATTGAAATTCCTTCAAAATCTGTGGTCAATCTGCAGAGATGTTGTTGGAATTCTGCAGGCACAGATTCAAGTGGGCCTGACAATGAGCACGTTGTAAAACAGTACTAGCAAGCAAATAAGCACAAGCTATAACCAATAGAATTATAGCAACTGAAATATATAGGAACGCTAGCTAGCCGAATGCAGTAAGACAACCCTCACTCCTTACTACAAGCTAACATTACTTGTTAGCTCTAAATCATGACATGTTAAAAGAAAAAAACAACAATCACTGTGAAAAAATAAATCCACTGCTAATATCTACACTAATAGTGTGAAACATAAACCTGAGAATGTCAAACTCACATTTTTACAAGTGCACAAACTAAAAGAAATGTGCAGGTAATGGTTACCTTGTCGGAGGTTATCTGCAGGCTGCACTCACTGCTGCAGAGTGTCACACGGAGGTCACTTATACAGCGCATGCTCACCATCTGGCAGCTGGCTCTGGGCTTGATCTTGCCTCTTTCATGTCTCTTCTGAAGTGACCGTCGCCGACCCCCCGCCACCCCCCCTCCCCGCCCCTGCCTTTGATCTTTCTCCGTCCGCGTTAACTCCGTGTGACCACAGCGCAGCACAGGGATCAGCGCGACTTAAGATCTTGCCTGACTTGAACCAGGATGACCATCAGATGTGATGATGTGATGATAAAAATGTGAGTCAAATATTCCCATTTATATTACACGGTGTTCATGTATTTTTTTTCATTGTTATTCAGTTGTTGAGACTTGTTTTCTGTCGTTAACATGATGTGATTCAGAGCTAGATACTAGCTTATCGTGAGCACTGCAGTCTGCTAGCTAACGCTACAGTTTCTGTGCGTTTCGTCGCCATTTTCTGTTGTTTTACGTACGGAATTCTTGCTAATCGCTATTGCTAGCTTATTACACACTCAGTACAAGTTAGCTCTGTATGCTAAATTATCCGTTTATCTAGACTATTATCTGTGCAGATGCCTACCTCTGGCTTTGCTGTCTGTGCTAGATTTTCCAACAGTAATCACAAGGCATGTGCATTTCAAGCAAAAAAAAGTCGATCATTGTCTACTGGCATCCAGCCATGACCAAGCGCTGAAGGGCAGTGTGATGTGTCGGTCGTGAACGATCCGGTTCTTAGAGCCGGCTCTTTGAAGTGAACGACGGGAGCCGGCTCCTGATCGGGAGCCGATCCGATCGGGGGCGATATGTTGGTGTTTCGGGAGGGGGGGGGTAATAGACAAAGCTCAGTGAGCACATGAACTGGAGTGAGGGAGAGACAAGAGAGCAAGAGAGAGCACTGCTACAAGTCAGGCTGCAGGCAAGACAGGTGAGAAACATGAGCGACAGAAAACGTAGAAAAATTTTGACACATTTTAATATATTTATTTATTTTTTAATATTGATATTTCAAAGGCAGAGTGCAGACTTTGCTGAATTAAAATTTCATATCAGGCAGGCTCCACAAATAACCTGCACAAGCATGCTTGTACTGTTCACCCATCAATTCAGTTAGAGGAGGAAAGACAAGCAAGGGAACCTGCTGTTAATGAAGGTGCCAGTGTGTCTACTGCTCCTACAGTGTCTACAGCATTATCCAGGACAACACCACAGCCACCAAGACCTACAGCCCAGAGCTCTATGACCCCAGTAAAATTAAATAATTTCAAATCAATAAGGCAATATAAACAATAAATATTCTATATAATGTGTATTTTACATTAATAATTCATTTTACACATAATTTGGTAATACATTTATTGAAGCAACAAAAAAAATCTGAGGAGCCACTTGGGAGCCGAAAGAGCTGGCTCTTTTTAGGGAGCCGACCCAAAAGAGCCGTCTCTCTAAAAAGAGCCGAAATTCCCATCACTAGCAGATACGAGTTAAGCTAACCCAGCTTGTACTGAGGGCTCCTTCCAGCTAATGGTCACAGTTGTCTAGTAGATGAAATGGGATTCCCTGCTCCCTAAACTCCCTCCCTAAGCATAAAGAAATCAGAGACTGTTTGTACCCACATCTTTACAGAGACCTGACATCGCCTTTACAGCCAGGATCTATTTATTACTCTGGCAAAAACAAATTTTATAATTTTATGACTAATAATATTCGAAAAGTATGACCCATCCCTACTAATCATCCTATTGTGTTCTATTGTTCAATAATTACGCACTGTGATGAACCTTTGCATTTTTATACCTTTATTTTCTCATTAGGCTCATTTCACACACCTTTACCTGTACTTGCTTTTGATATAGATTAGCATCCTAAACTCTAGACGTAGACTCTGCATCTTCTTTTCACACCAAAATAGTCTTGTATACATTTTCTTACACAATTGTGCTGGTCTTTCAGCTGGACCTAAAGCAACTATTTTGTAAGGACCCGCATTCTTTTAATGGACAGCCCGAGATTATTCACATCATCACCCAGAGGGTTCAGTCGGTCTCAGAAGCGCCTTTAATTCAGATTCACAGGTGAAATACAATGCAATACAATGCTGGGGTTCAGGCAGCGCCGGGCTCATGACAGACCTTGGGGGGAGGTTCTGGCCAGAGGAGCTAAGGATTGGGTTTTCCAACAGATTTTAAAGGGTAGAGTATCACAATATCACACGTAACCATTGTTTGATTGGATGCTAAGGTCCGTACTAATGATGGGAATTTCGGCTCCCAAGTGGCTCCTCAGATTTTTTTTGTTGCTTCAATAAATTTATTACCAAATTATGTGTAAAATGAATTACTAATGTAAAAAAACACATATAGAATATTTATTTTTTATCTAGCCATATTAATTTGAAATTATTATTTTTTTTATTATTATTAAATTATTTACTGGGGTCATAGAGCTCTGGGCTGTAGGTCTTGGTGGCTGTGGTGTTGTCCTGGATGATGCTGTAGCAGCAACTATTGCAGTAGACACACTGGTACCTTCATTAATAGCAGGTTCCCTTGCTTGTCTTTTCTCCTCTAACTGAATTGATGGGTGAACAGTACACACATGATGCCTGATGCCTGCTTGATATGAAATTTTAATTTTGCACTCTGTCCTTGAACTATCAATTGTATTAAAATGTGTCCAAATTTTACTACGTTATCTGTTGCTCACGTTTCTTACCTGTTCTGCCTGCAGTCTGTGACTCTGATGTGTCTTTCAGGATAGTGTCTGTTTTCTGGAGACAACGGGAGGTGAAGATGAGGCCCTTCCCTTTTGTCTGCTGTAGAGCTGCACCAACCACACCAGACCAGGATGCCGTAGGTCAGTACACTTAGGACAGAGGATTGGTAGAAGGACAGCAGCAGATGTTGTGACAGGTTGCACTTCCTGATGAGGGAGACCCAGAAGGAGATGTGGATCACCCACACAGATGCAGTTACCCCAGTACTTCTCTGGACTATGAGGTAAGGTAGCCTATTAGGCACCGCAGTCCTGCCACACAATTTACTTCCGCTGATGTTCTCAGATGTATTTGTGGTATTAAGGGGAACATGACCACCTATGCAACGTTTTACAGTCATGACCTCTAGCTCCCCTGTAGCTTATCGTGTCATGTCATGCATGTAATGGTACACACAATAAGATCAAGATGTCCTCAACACCTGTTTCTACTTGTAAGCAGACACAGACACACGTTTCTACATTATACAACATTGAGTATTGATGGCCATGAAGGATGAAGTGATTTTTGAATCAAGTTTCTTGTGATTGTTTGTATGCACATAGTAGGGATGGGTTGTGATTTTTGAATACACATGTGACACAGCAAAAATAGAGAGTGAAAATGAGCTGTGATAGATAGATAGATAGATTCCTTTTACTGTCATTGTAAATAAATACAACGAAATTCAAAGCACAAAAAAGTGAAGCAAAACCATAAAAGTACAAAGATACAAAAACAACAAATGCCAAAGAATAAATTATATTCCACTGAAATTATTACACAGGCCCTATGTTTTAAGTGCATTATTTAGTTTGGTGATGGCTTGAGGATAAAAACTATGTAACAGTCTGGTGGTGCATGTTTTAACTGTCCGATAGCATCTCCCTGAGGGGAGAAGGTCAAACAGGTGGTGGGTAGAGTGAGATGTGTCTTTCAGGATAGTGTCTGTTTTCTGGAGACAACGGGAGGTGAAGATGAGGCCCTTCCCTTTTGTCTGCTGTAGAGCTGCACCAACCACACCAGACCAGGATGCCGTAGGTCAGTACACTTAGGACAGAGGATTGGTAGAAGGACAGCAGCAGATGTTGTGACAGGTTGCACTTCCTGATGAGGGAGACCCAGAAGGAGATGTGGATCACCCACACAGATGCAGTTACCCCAGTACTTCTCTGGACTATGAGGTAAGAGCCTATTAGGCACCACAGTCCTGCCACACAATTTACTTCCGCTGATGTTCTCCGATGTATTTGTGGTATTAAGGGGAACATGTCCACCTATGCAACGTCTTACAGTCATGACCTCTAGCTCCCCCGGAGCTTATCGTGTCATGTCATGCATGTAATGGTACACACAATAAGATCAAGATGTCCTCAACACCTGTTTCTACTTGTAAGCAGACACAGAAACAAGTTTCTACATTATACACGCTGAATATCGATGGCCATGAAGGATGAAGTGATTTTTGAATCAAGTTTCTTGTGATTGATTGTATGCAGATTGTAGGGATGGGTTGGGATTTGAAATGTGTCTTTCAATGAAGTTCGATGAAGTTTCTCCAGCTATTTTTTCTGTATTCAACAGTGTCCATTTTGGCTTTCTCTCACCATTCTAAGCCTATTTTGGACACAGGAGGTGAAATGTGTTACCATGGACTGATAGACTTACATTTTTGCCCAGAAAACACTCAGAATAGATCAAGATGATGAATTACAGTAGTTGGATGAAGTTTCTTAAGATAATTTGTCTGTATTCAACAGTGTCCATTTTGGCTTTCTCTCACCATTCTAAGCCTATTTTGGACAAAGGAGGTGAAATGTGTTACCATGGACTGATAGACTTACATTTTTGCCCAGAAAACACTCAGAATAGATCAAGATGATGAATTACAGTAGTTGGATGAAGTTTCTTAAGATAATTTGTCTGTATTCAACAGTGTCCATTTTGGCTTTCTCTCACCATTCTAAGCCTATTTTGGACACAGGAGGTGAATTGTCTTTCCAGGGGCTGGCAAAGCTGAACTTCTGTACAGGAAACACTCAGAATAGTTCAAGATGATGAATTACAGTAGTTGGATGAAGTTTCTTAAGATAATTTGTCTGTATTCAACAGTGTCCATTTTGGCTTTCTCTCACCATTCTAAGCCTATTTTGGACACAGGAGGTGAATTGTCTTTCCAGGGGCTGGCAAAGCTGAACTTCTGTACAGGAAACACTCAGAATAGTTCAAGATGATGAATTACAGTAGTTGGATGAAGTTTCTTAAGATAATTTGTCTGTATTCAACAGTGTCCATTTTGGCTTTCTCTCACCATTCTAAGCCTATTTTGGACACAGGAGGTGAAATGTGTTACCATGGACTGATAGACTTACATTTTTGCCCAGAAAACACTCAGAATAGATCAAGATGATGAATTACAGTAGTTGGATGAAGTTTCTTAAGATAATTTGTCTGTATTCAACCGTGTCCATTTTGGCTTTCTCTCACCATTCTAAGCCTATTTTGGACAAAGGAGGTGAAATGTGTTACCATGGACTGATAGACTTACATTTTTGCCCAGAAAACACTCAGAATAGATCAAGATGATGAATTACAGTAGTTGGATGAAGTTTCTTAAGATAATTTGTCTGTATTCAACAGTGTCCATTTTGGCTTTCTCTCACCATTCTAAGCCTATTTTGGACACAGGAGGTGAATTGTCTTTCCAGGGGCTGGCAAAGCTGAACTTCTGTACAGGAAACACTCAGAATAGTTCAAGATGATGAATTACAGTAGTTGGATGAAGTTTCTTAAGATAATTTGTCTGTATTCAACAGTGTCCATTTTGGCTTTCTCTCACCATTCTAAGCCTATTGTAGACACAGGAGGTGAAATGTGTTACCATGGACTGATAGACTTACATTTCCGCCCAGAAAACACTCAGAATAGTTCAAGATGATGAATTACATTAGTAAGATCAAGTTTCTTAAGATAATTTGTCTGTATTCAACAGTGTCCATTTTGGCTTTCTCTCACCATTCTAAGCCTATTTTGGACACAGGAGGTGAAATGTGTTACCATGGACTGATAGACTTACATTTTTCCACAGAAAACACTCAGAATAGATCAAGATGATGAATTACAGTAGTTGGATGAAGTTTCTTAAGATAATTTGTCTGTATTCAACAGTGTCCATTTTGGCTTTCTCTCACCATTCTAAGCCTATTTTGGACACAGGAGGTGAATTGTCTTTCCAGGGGCTGGCAAACCTGAACTTCTGTACAGGAAACACTCAGAATAGATAAAGATGATGAATTACAGTAGTTGGATGAAGTTTCTTAAGATAATTTGTCTGTATTCAACAGTGTCCATTTTGGCTTTCTCTCACCATTCTAAGCCTATTTTAGACACAGGAGGTGAAATGTGTTACCATGGACTGATAGACTTACATTTCCTCCCAGAAAACACTCAGAATAGTTCAAGATGATGAATTACAGTAGTTGGATGAAGTTCCATAAGATAATTTGTCTGTATTCAACAGTGTCCATTTTGGCTTTCTCTCACCATTCTAAGCCTATTTTAGACACAGGAGGTGAAATGTGTTACCATGGACTGATAGACTTACATTTCCGCCCAGAAAACACTCAGTATAGTTCAAGATGATGAATTACATTACTAAGATCAAGTTTCTTAAGATAATTTGTCTGTATTCAACAGTGTCCATTTTGGCTTTCTCTCACCATTCTAAGCCTATTTTGGACACAGGAGGTGAATTGTCTTTCCAGGGGCTGGCAAAGCTGAACTTCTGTACAGGAAACACTCAGAATAGATAAAGATGATGAATTACAGTAGTTGGATGAAGTTTCTTAAGATAATTTGTCTGTATTAAACAGTGTCCATTTTGGCTTTCTCTCACCATTCTAAGCCTATTTTGGACACAGGAGGTGAATTGTCTTTCCAGGGGCTGGCAAAGCTGAACTTCTGTACAGGAAACACTCAGAATAGATAAAGATGATGAATTACAGTAGTTGGATGAAGTTTCTTAAGATAATTTGTCTGTATTCAACAGTGTCCATTTTGGCTTTCTCTCACCATTCTAAGCCTATTTTGGACACAGGAGGTGAATTGTCTTTCCAGGGGCTGGCAAACCTGAACTTCTGTACAGGAAACACTCAGAATAGATAAAGATGATGAATTACAGTAGTTGGATGAAGTTTCTTAAGATAATTTGTCTGTATTCAACAGTGTCCATTTTGGCTTTCTCTCACCATTCTAAGCCTATTTTAGACACAGGAGGTGAAATGTGTTACCATGGACTGATAGACTTACATTTCCTCCCAGAAAACACTCAGAATAGTTCAAGATGATGAATTACAGTAGTTGGATGAAGTTCCATAAGATAATTTGTCTGTATTCAACAGTGTCCATTTTGGCTTTCTCTCACCATTCTAAGCCTATTTTAGACACAGGAGGTGAAATGTGTTACCATGGACTGATAGACTTACATTTCCGCCCAGAAAACACTCAGTATAGTTAAAGATGATGAATTACATTACTAAGATCAAGTTTCTTAAGATAATTTGTCTGTATTCAACAGTGTCCATTTTGGCTTTCTCTCACCATTCTAAGCCTATTTTGGACACAGGAGGTGAATTGTCTTTCCAGGGGCTGGCAAAGCTGAACTTCTGTGCAGGAAACACTCAGAATAGTTCAAGATGATGAATTACATTAGTAAGATCAAGTTTCTTAAGATAATTTGTCTGTATTCAACAGTGTCCATTTTGGCTTTCTCTCACCATTCTAAGCCTATTTTGGACACAGGAGGTGAATTGTCTTTCTAGGGGCTGGCAAAGCTGAACTTCTGTGCAGGAAACACTCAGAATAGTTCAAGATGATGAATTACATTAGTAAGATCAAGTTTCTTAAGATAATTTGTCTGTATTCAACAGTGTCCATTTTGGCTTTCTCTCACCATTCTAAGCCTATTTTAGACACAGGAGGTGAATTGTCTTTCTAGGGGCTGGCAAAGCTGAACTTCTGTGCAGGAAACACTCAGAATAGTTCAAGATGATGAATTACATTAGTAAGATCAAGTTTCTTAAGATAATTTGTCTGTATTCAACAGTGTCCATTTTGGCTTTCTCTCACCATTCTAAGCCTATTTTAGACACAGGAGGTGAAATGTGTTACCATGGACTGATAGACTTACATTTCCTCCCAGAAAACACTCAGAATAGTTCAAGATGATGAATTACAGTAGTTGGATGAAGTTCCATAAGATAATTTGTCTGTATTCAACAGTGTCCATTTTGGCTTTC
Organism: Pempheris klunzingeri; assembly: GCF_042242105.1. Classification (NCBI taxonomy): domain Eukaryota; kingdom Metazoa; phylum Chordata; class Actinopteri; order Acropomatiformes; family Pempheridae; genus Pempheris; species Pempheris klunzingeri. Next base: position 30,308,979 of record NC_092014.1, on the reverse strand, counting down.
TCTCACCATTCTAAGCCTATTTTAGACACAGGAGGTGAATTGTCTTTCCAGGGGCTGGCAAAGCTGAACTTCTGTACAGGAAACACTCAGAATAGATAAAGATGATAATTACAGTAGTTGGATGAAGTTTCTTAAGATAATTTGTCTGTATTAAACAGTGTCCATTTTGGCTTTCTCTCACCATTCTAAGCCTATTTTGGACACAGGAGGTGAATTGTCTTTCCAGGGGCTGGCAAAGCTGAACTTCTGTACAGGAAACACTCAGAATAGATAAAGATGATGAATTACAGTAGTTGGATGAAGTTTCTTAAGATAATTTGTCTGTATTCAACAGTGTCCATTTTGGCTTTCTCTCACCATTCTAAGCCTATTTTGGACACAGGAGGTGAATTGACTTTCCAGGGGCTGGCAAACCTGAACTTCTGTACAGGAAACACTCAGAATAGATAAAGATGATGAATTACAGTAGTTGGATGAAGTTTCTTAAGATAATTTGTCTGTATTCAACAGTGTCCATTTTGGCTTTCTCTCACCATTCTAAGCCTATTTTAGACACAGGAGGTGAAATGTGTTACCATGGACTGATAGACTTACATTTTCTCCCAGAAAACACTCAGAATAGTTCAAGATGATGAATTACAGTAGTTGGATGGAGTTCCATAAGATAATTTGTCTGTATTCAACAGTGTCCATTTTGGCTTTCTCTCACCATTCTAAGCCTATTTTAGACACAGGAGGTGAAATGTGTTACCATGGACTGATAGACTTACATTTCCGCCCAGAAAACACTCAGTATAGTTAAAGATGATGAATTACATTACTTAGATCAAGTTTCTTAAGATAATTTGTCTGTATTCAACAGTGTCCATTTTGGCTTTCTCTCACCATTCTAATTCTCCATTCTAATTCACCATTCTCACCAGCCTATTTTAGACACAGGAGGTGAATTGTCTTTCCAGGGGCTGGCAAAGCTGAACTTCTGTACAGGAAACACTCAGAATAGATCAAGATGATGAATTACAGTAGTTGGATGAAGTTTCTTAAGATAATTTGTCTGTATTCAACAGTGTCCATTTTGGCTTTCTCTCACCATTCTAAGCCTATTTTAGACACAGGAGGTGAAATGTGTTACCATGGACTGATAGACTTACATTTCCGCCCAGAAAACACTCAGTATAGTTAAAGATGATGAATTACATTACTTAGATCAAGTTTCTTAAGATAATTTGTCTGTATTCAACAGTGTCCATTTTGGCTTTCTCTCACCATTCTAAGCCTATTTTGGACACAGGAGGTGAATTGTCTTTCCAGGGGCTGGCAAAGCTGAACTTCTGTACAGGAAACACTCAGAATAGATAAAGATGATGAATTACAGTAGTTGGATGAAGTTTCTTAAGATAATTTGTCTGTATTAAACAGTGTCCATTTTGGCTTTCTCTCACCATTCTAAGCCTATTTTGGACACAGGAGGTGAATTGTCTTTCCAGGGGCTGGCAAAGCTGAACTTCTGTACAGGAAACACTCAGAATAGATAAAGATGATGAATTACAGTAGTTGGATGAAGTTTCTTAAGATAATTTGTCTGTATTCAACAGTGTCCATTTTGGCTTTCTCTCACCATTCTAAGCCTATTTTGGACACAGGAGGTGAATTGTCTTTCCAGGGGCTGGCAAAGCTGAACTTCTGTACAGGAAACACTCAGAATAGATAAAGATGATGAATTACAGTAGTTGGATGAAGTTTCTTAAGATAATTTGTCTGTATTCAACAGTGTCCATTTTGGCTTTCTCTCACCATTCTAAGCCTATTTTGGACACAGGAGGTGAATTGTCTTTCCAGGGGCTGGCAAACCTGAACTTCTGTACAGGAAACACTCAGAATAGATCAAGATGATGAATTACAGTAGTTGGATGAAGTTTCTTAAGATAATTTGTCTGTATTCAACAGTGTCCATTTTGGCTTTCTCTCACCATTCTAAGCCTATTTTAGACACAGGAGGTGAAATGTGTTACCATGGACTGATAGACTTACATTTCCTCCCAGAAAACACTCAGAATAGTTCAAGATGATGAATTACAGTAGTTGGATGAAGTTCCATAAGATAATTTGTCTGTATTCAACAGTGTCCATTTTGGCTTTCTCTCACCATTCTAAGCCTATTTTAGACACAGGAGGTGAAATGTGTTACCATGGACTGATAGACTTACATTTCCGCCCAGAAAACACTCAGTATAGTTAAAGATGATGAATTACATTACTAAGATCAAGTTTCTTAAGATAATTTGTCTGTATTCAACAGTGTCCATTTTGGCTTTCTCTCACCATTCTAAGCCTATTTTGGACACAGGAGGTGAATTGTCTTTCCAGGGGCTGGCAAAGCTGAACTTCTGTGCAGGAAACACTCAGAATAGTTCAAGATGATGAATTACATTAGTAAGATCAAGTTTCTTAAGATAATTTGTCTGTATTCAACAGTGTCCATTTTGGCTTTCTCTCACCATTCTAAGCCTATTTTAGACACAGGAGGTGAATTGTCTTTCTAGGGGCTGGCAAAGCTGAACTTCTGTGCAGGAAACACTCAGAATAGTTCAAGATGATGAATTACATTAGTAAGATCAAGTTTCTTAAGATAATTTGTCTGTATTCAACAGTGTCCATTTTGGCTTTCTCTCACCATTCTAAGCCTATTTTAGACACAGGAGGTGAAATGTGTTACCATGGACTGATAGACTTACATTTCCTCCCAGAAAACACTCAGAATAGTTCAAGATGATGAATTACAGTAGTTGGATGAAGTTCCATAAGATAATTTGTCTGTATTCAACAGTGTCCATTTTGGCTTTCTCTCACCATTCTAAGCCTATTTTAGACACAGGAGGTGAATTGTCTTTCCAGGGGCTGGCAAAGCTGAACTTCTGTACAGGAAACACTCAGAATAGATAAAGATGATAATTACAGTAGTTGGATGAAGTTTCTTAAGATAATTTGTCTGTATTAAACAGTGTCCATTTTGGCTTTCTCTCACCATTCTAAGCCTATTTTGGACACAGGAGGTGAATTGTCTTTCCAGGGGCTGGCAAAGCTGAACTTCTGTACAGGAAACACTCAGAATAGATAAAGATGATGAATTACAGTAGTTGGATGAAGTTTCTTAAGATAATTTGTCTGTATTCAACAGTGTCCATTTTGGCTTTCTCTCACCATTCTAAGCCTATTTTGGACACAGGAGGTGAATTGTCTTTCTAGGGGCTGGCAAAGCTGAACTTCTGTGCAGGAAACACTCAGAATAGTTCAAGATGATGAATTACATTAGTAAGATCAAGTTTCTTAAGATAATTTGTCTGTATTCAACAGTGTCCATTTTGGCTTTCTCTCACCATTCTAAGCCTATTTTAGACACAGGAGGTGAAATGTGTTACCATGGACTGATAGACTTACATTTCCTCCCAGAAAACACTCAGAATAGTTCAAGATGATGAATTACAGTAGTTGGATGAAGTTTCTTAAGATAATTTGTCTGTATTCAACAGTGTCCATTTTGGCTTTCTCTCACCATTCTAAGCCTATTTTAGACACAGGAGGTGAAATGTGTTACCATGGACTGATAGACTTACATTTCCTCCCAGAAAACACTCAGAATAGTTCAAGATGATGAATTACAGTAGTTGGATGAAGTTCCATAAGATAATTTGTCTGTATTCAACAGTGTCCATTTTGGCTTTCTCTCACCATTCTAAGCCTATTTTAGACACAGGAGGTGAATTGTCTTTCCAGGGGCTGGCAAAGCTGAACTTCTGTACAGGAAACACTCAGAATAGATAAAGATGATAATTACAGTAGTTGGATGAAGTTTCTTAAGATAATTTGTCTGTATTAAACAGTGTCCATTTTGGCTTTCTCTCACCATTCTAAGCCTATTTTTGACACAGGAGGTGAATTGTCTTTCCAGGGGCTGGCAAAGCTGAACTTCTGTACAGGAAACACTCAGAATAGATAAAGATGATGAATTACAGTAGTTGGATGAAGTTTCTTAAGATAATTTGTCTGTATTCAACAGTGTCCATTTTGGCTTTCTCTCACCATTCTAAGCCTATTTTGGACACAGGAGGTGAATTGACTTTCCAGGGGCTGGCAAACCTGAACTTCTGTACAGGAAACACTCAGAATAGATAAAGATGATGAATTACAGTAGTTGGATGAAGTTTCTTAAGATAATTTGTCTGTATTCAACAGTGTCCATTTTGGCTTTCTCTCACCATTCTAAGCCTATTTTAGACACAGGAGGTGAAATGTGTTACCATGGACTGATAGACTTACATTTTCTCCCAGAAAACACTCAGAATAGTTCAAGATGATGAATTACAGTAGTTGGATGGAGTTCCATAAGATAATTTGTCTGTATTCAACAGTGTCCATTTTGGCTTTCTCTCACCATTCTAAGCCTATTTTAGACACAGGAGGTGAAATGTGTTACCATGGACTGATAGACTTACATTTCCGCCCAGAAAACACTCAGTATAGTTAAAGATGATGAATTACATTACTTAGATCAAGTTTCTTAAGATAATTTGTCTGTATTCAACAGTGTCCATTTTGGCTTTCTCTCACCATTCTAATTCTCCATTCTAATTCACCATTCTCACCAGCCTATTTTAGACACAGGAGGTGAATTGTCTTTCCAGGGGCTGGCAAAGCTGAACTTCTGTACAGGAAACACTCAGAATAGATCAAGATGATGAATTACAGTAGTTGGATGAAGTTTCTTAAGATAATTTGTCTGTATTCAACAGTGTCCATTTTGGCTTTCTCTCACCATTCTAAGCCTATTTTAGACACAGGAGGTGAAATGTGTTACCATGGACTGATAGACTTACATTTCCGCCCAGAAAACACTCAGTATAGTTAAAGATGATGAATTACATTACTTAGATCAAGTTTCTTAAGATAATTTGTCTGTATTCAACAGTGTCCATTTTGGCTTTCTCTCACCATTCTAAGCCTATTTTGGACACAGGAGGTGAATTGTCTTTCCAGGGGCTGGCAAAGCTGAACTTCTGTACAGGAAACACTCAGAATAGATAAAGATGATGAATTACAGTAGTTGGATGAAGTTTCTTAAGATAATTTGTCTGTATTAAACAGTGTCCATTTTGGCTTTCTCTCACCATTCTAAGCCTATTTTGGACACAGGAGGTGAATTGTCTTTCCAGGGGCTGGCAAAGCTGAACTTCTGTACAGGAAACACTCAGAATAGATAAAGATGATGAATTACAGTAGTTGGATGAAGTTTCTTAAGATAATTTGTCTGTATTCAACAGTGTCCATTTTGGCTTTCTCTCACCATTCTAAGCCTATTTTGGACACAGGAGGTGAATTGTCTTTCCAGGGGCTGGCAAAGCTGAACTTCTGTACAGGAAACACTCAGAATAGATAAAGATGATGAATTACAGTAGTTGGATGAAGTTTCTTAAGATAATTTGTCTGTATTCAACAGTGTCCATTTTGGCTTTCTCTCACCATTCTAAGCCTATTTTGGACACAGGAGGTGAATTGTCTTTCTAGGGGCTGGCAAAGCTGAACTTCTGTGCAGGAAACACTCAGAATAGTTCAAGATGATGAATTACATTAGTAAGATCAAGTTTCTTAAGATAATTTGTCTGTATTCAACAGTGTCCATTTTGGCTTTCTCTCACCATTCTAAGCCTATTTTAGACACAGGAGGTGAAATGTGTTACCATGGACTGATAGACTTACATTTCCTCCCAGAAAACACTCAGAATAGTTCAAGATGATGAATTACAGTAGTTGGATGAAGTTTCTTAAGATAATTTGTCTGTATTCAACAGTGTCCATTTTGGCTTTCTCTCACCATTCTAAGCCTATTTTAGACACAGGAGGTGAAATGTGTTACCATGGACTGATAGACTTACATTTCCGCCCAGAAAACACTCAGTATAGTTAAAGATGATGAATTACATTACTTAGATCAAGTTTCTTAAGATAATTTGTCTGTATTCAACAGTGTCCATTTTGGCTTTCTCTCACCATTCTAAGCCTATTTTGGACACAGGAGGTGAATTGTCTTTCCAGGGGCTGGCAAAGCTGAACTTCTGTACAGGAAACACTCAGAATAGATAAAGATGATGAATTACAGTAGTTGGATGAAGTTTCTTAAGATAATTTGTCTGTATTCAACAGTGTCCATTTTGGCTTTCTCTCACCATTCTAAGCCTATTTTGGACACAGGAGGTGAATTCACTTTCCAGGGGCTGGCAAACCTGAACTTCTGTACAGGAAACACTCAGAATAGATAAAGATGATGAATTACAGTAGTTGGATGAAGTTTCTTAAGATAATTTGTCTGTATTCAACAGTGTCCATTTTGGCTTTCTCTCACCATTCTAAGCCTATTTTAGACACAGGAGGTGAAATGTGTTACCATGGACTGATAGACTTACATTTCCTCCCAGAAAACACTCAGAATAGTTCAAGATGATGAATTACAGTAGTTGGATGGAGTTCCATAAGATAATTTGTCTGTATTCAACAGTGTCCATTTTGGCTTTCTCTCACCATTCTAATCCTATTTTAGACACAGGAGGTGAAATGTGTTACCATGGACTGATAGACTTACATTTCCGCCCAGAAAACACTCAGTATAGTTAAAGATGATGAATTACATTACTAAGATCAAGTTTCTTAAGATAATTTGTCTGTATTCAACAGTGTCCATTTTGGCTTTCTCTCACCATTCTAAGCCTATTTTGGACACAGGAGGTGAATTGTCTTTCCAGGGGCTGGCAAAGCTGAACTTCTGTACAGGAAACACTCAGAATAGATAAAGATGATGAATTACAGTAGTTGGATGAAGTTTCTTAAGATAATTTGTCTGTATTCAACAGTGTCCATTTTGGCTTTCTCTCACCATTCTAAGCCTATTTTGGACACAGGAGGTGAATTGTCTTTCTAGGGGCTGGCAAAGCTGAACTTCTGTGCAGGAAACACTCAGAATAGTTCAAGATGATGAATTACATTAGTAAGATCAAGTTTCTTAAGATAATTTGTCTGTATTCAACAGTGTCCATTTTGGCTTTCTCTCACCATTCTAAGCCTATTTTAGACACAGGAGGTGAAATGTGTTACCATGGACTGATAGACTTACATTTCCTCCCAGAAAACACTCAGAATAGTTCAAGATGATGAATTACAGTAGTTGGATGAAGTTTCTTAAGATAATTTGTCTGTATTCAACAGTGTCCATTTTGGCTTTCTCTCACCATTCTAAGCCTATTTTAGACACAGGAGGTGAAATGTGTTACCATGGACTGATAGACTTACATTTCCTCCCAGAAAACACTCAGAATAGTTCAAGATGATGAATTACAGTAGTTGGATGAAGTTCCATAAGATAATTTGTCTGTATTCAACAGTGTCCATTTTGGCTTTCTCTCACCATTCTAAGCCTATTTTAGACACAGGAGGTGAATTGTCTTTCCAGGGGCTGGCAAAGCTGAACTTCTGTACAGGAAACACTCAGAATAGATAAAGATGATAATTACAGTAGTTGGATGAAGTTTCTTAAGATAATTTGTCTGTATTAAACAGTGTCCATTTTGGCTTTCTCTCACCATTCTAAGCCTATTTTTGACACAGGAGGTGAATTGTCTTTCCAGGGGCTGGCAAAGCTGAACTTCTGTACAGGAAACACTCAGAATAGATAAAGATGATGAATTACAGTAGTTGGATGAAGTTTCTTAAGATAATTTGTCTGTATTCAACAGTGTCCATTTTGGCTTTCTCTCACCATTCTAAGCCTATTTTGGACACAGGAGGTGAATTGACTTTCCAGGGGCTGGCAAACCTGAACTTCTGTACAGGAAACACTCAGAATAGATAAAGATGATGAATTACAGTAGTTGGATGAAGTTTCTTAAGATAATTTGTCTGTATTCAACAGTGTCCATTTTGGCTTTCTCTCACCATTCTAAGCCTATTTTAGACACAGGAGGTGAAATGTGTTACCATGGACTGATAGACTTACATTTTCTCCCAGAAAACACTCAGAATAGTTCAAGATGATGAATTACAGTAGTTGGATGGAGTTCCATAAGATAATTTGTCTGTATTCAACAGTGTCCATTTTGGCTTTCTCTCACCATTCTAAGCCTATTTTAGACACAGGAGGTGAAATGTGTTACCATGGACTGATAGACTTACATTTCCGCCCAGAAAACACTCAGTATAGTTAAAGATGATGAATTACATTACTTAGATCAAGTTTCTTAAGATAATTTGTCTGTATTCAACAGTGTCCATTTTGGCTTTCTCTCACCATTCTAATTCTCCATTCTAATTCACCATTCTCACCAGCCTATTTTAGACACAGGAGGTGAATTGTCTTTCCAGGGGCTGGCAAAGCTGAACTTCTGTACAGGAAACACTCAGAATAGATCAAGATGATGAATTACAGTAGTTGGATGAAGTTTCTTAAGATAATTTGTCTGTATTCAACAGTGTCCATTTTGGCTTTCTCTCACCATTCTAAGCCTATTTTAGACACAGGAGGTGAAATGTGTTACCATGGACTGATAGACTTACATTTCCGCCCAGAAAACACTCAGTATAGTTAAAGATGATGAATTACATTACTTAGATCAAGTTTCTTAAGATAATTTGTCTGTATTCAACAGTGTCCATTTTGGCTTTCTCTCACCATTCTAAGCCTATTTTGGACACAGGAGGTGAATTGTCTTTCCAGGGGCTGGCAAAGCTGAACTTCTGTACAGGAAACACTCAGAATAGATAAAGATGATGAATTACAGTAGTTGGATGAAGTTTCTTAAGATAATTTGTCTGTATTAAACAGTGTCCATTTTGGCTTTCTCTCACCATTCTAAGCCTATTTTGGACACAGGAGGTGAATTGTCTTTCCAGGGGCTGGCAAAGCTGAACTTCTGTACAGGAAACACTCAGAATAGATAAAGATGATGAATTACAGTAGTTGGATGAAGTTTCTTAAGATAATTTGTCTGTATTCAACAGTGTCCATTTTGGCTTTCTCTCACCATTCTAAGCCTATTTTGGACACAGGAGGTGAATTGTCTTTCCAGGGGCTGGCAAAGCTGAACTTCTGTACAGGAAACACTCAGAATAGATAAAGATGATGAATTACAGTAGTTGGATGAAGTTTCTTAAGATAATTTGTCTGTATTCAACAGTGTCCATTTTGGCTTTCTCTCACCATTCTAAGCCTATTTTGGACACAGGAGGTGAATTGTCTTTCTAGGGGCTGGCAAAGCTGAACTTCTGTGCAGGAAACACTCAGAATAGTTCAAGATGATGAATTACATTAGTAAGATCAAGTTTCTTAAGATAATTTGTCTGTATTCAACAGTGTCCATTTTGGCTTTCTCTCACCATTCTAAGCCTATTTTAGACACAGGAGGTGAAATGTGTTACCATGGACTGATAGACTTACATTTCCTCCCAGAAAACACTCAGAATAGTTCAAGATGATGAATTACAGTAGTTGGATGAAGTTTCTTAAGATAATTTGTCTGTATTCAACAGTGTCCATTTTGGCTTTCTCTCACCATTCTAAGCCTATTTTAGACACAGGAGGTGAAATGTGTTACCATGGACTGATAGACTTACATTTCCGCCCAGAAAACACTCAGTATAGTTAAAGATGATGAATTACATTACTTAGATCAAGTTTCTTAAGATAATTTGTCTGTATTCAACAGTGTCCATTTTGGCTTTCTCTCACCATTCTAAGCCTATTTTGGACACAGGAGGTGAATTGTCTTTCCAGGGGCTGGCAAAGCTGAACTTCTGTACAGGAAACACTCAGAATAGATAAAGATGATGAATTACAGTAGTTGGATGAAGTTTCTTAAGATAATTTGTCTGTATTCAACAGTGTCCATTTTGGCTTTCTCTCACCATTCTAAGCCTATTTTGGACACAGGAGGTGAATTCACTTTCCAGGGGCTGGCAAACCTGAACTTCTGTACAGGAAACACTCAGAATAGATAAAGATGATGAATTACAGTAGTTGGATGAAGTTTCTTAAGATAATTTGTCTGTATTCAACAGTGTCCATTTTGGCTTTCTCTCACCATTCTAAGCCTATTTTAGACACAGGAGGTGAAATGTGTTACCATGGACTGATAGACTTACATTTCCTCCCAGAAAACACTCAGAATAGTTCAAGATGATGAATTACAGTAGTTGGATGGAGTTCCATAAGATAATTTGTCTGTATTCAACAGTGTCCATTTTGGCTTTCTCTCACCATTCTAATCCTATTTTAGACACAGGAGGTGAAATGTGTTACCATGGACTGATAGACTTACATTTCCGCCCAGAAAACACTCAGTATAGTTAAAGATGATGAATTACATTACTAAGATCAAGTTTCTTAAGATAATTTGTCTGTATTCAACAGTGTCCATTTTGGCTTTCTCTCACCATTCTAAGCCTATTTTGGACACAGGAGGTGAATTGTCTTTCCAGGGGCTGGCAAAGCTGAACTTCTGTACAGGAAACACTCAGAATAGATAAAGATGATGAATTACAGTAGTTGGATGAAGTTTCTTAAGATAATTTGTCTGTATTAAACAGTGTTCATTTTGGCTTTCTCTCACCATTCTAAGCCTATTTTGGACACAGGAGGTGAATTGTCTTTCCAGGGGCTGGCAAAGCTGAACTTCTGTACAGGAAACACTCAGAATAGATAAAGATGATGAATTACAGTAGTTGGATGAAGTTTCTTAAGATAATTTGTCTGTATTCAACAGTGTCCATTTTGGCTTTCTCTCACCATTCTAAGCCTATTTTGGACACAGGAGGTGAATTGTCTTTCTAGGGGCTGGCAAAGCTGAACTTCTGTGCAGGAAACACTCAGAATAGTTCAAGATGATGAATTACATTAGTAAGATCAAGTTTCTTAAGATAATTTGTCTGTATTCAACAGTGTCCATTTTGGCTTTCTCTCACCATTCTAAGCCTATTTTAGACACAGGAGGTGAATTGTCTTTCCAGGGGCTGGCAAAGCTGAACTTCTGTACAGGAAACACTCAGAATAGATAAAGATGATGAATTACAGTAGTTGGATGAAGTTTCTTAAGATAATTTGTCTGTATTAAACAGTGTCCATTTTGGCTTTCTCTCACCATTCTAAGCCTATTTTGGACACAGGAGGTGAATTGTCTTTCCAGGGGCTGGCAAAGCTGAACTTCTGTACAGGAAACACTCAGAATAGATAAAGATGATGAATTACAGTAGTTCGATGAAGTTTCTTAAGATAATTTGTCTGTATTCAACAGTGTCCATTTTGGCTTTCTCTCACCATTCTAAGCCTATTTTGGACACAGGAGGTGAATTGTCTTTCCAGGGGCTGGCAAAGCTGAACTTCTGTACAGGAAACACTCAGAATAGATAAAGATGATGAATTACAGTAGTTGGATGAAGTTTCTTAAGATAATTTGTCTGTATTCAACAGTGTCCATTTTGGCTTTCTCTCACCATTCTAAGCCTATTTTGGACACAGGAGGTGAATTGTCTTTCTAGGGGCTGGCAAAGCTGAACTTCTGTGCAGGAAACACTCAGAATAGTTCAAGATGATGAATTACATTAGTAAGATCAAGTTTCTTAAGATAATTTGTCTGTATTCAACAGTGTCCATTTTGGCTTTCTCTCACCATTCTAAGCCTATTTTAGACACAGGAGGTGAAATGTGTTACCATGGACTGATAGACTTACATTTCCTCCCAGAAAACACTCAGAATAGTTCAAGATGATGAATTACAGTAGTTGGATGAAGTTCCATAAGATAATTTGTCTGTATTCAACAGTGTCCATTTTGGCTTTCTCTCACCATTCTAAGCCTATTTTAGACACAGGAGGTGAATTGTCTTTCCAGGGGCTGGCAAAGCTGAACTTCTGTACAGGAAACACTCAGAATAGATAAAGATGATAATTACAGTAGTTGGATGAAGTTTCTTAAGATAATTTGTCTGTATTAAACAGTGTCCATTTTGGCTTTCTCTCACCATTCTAAGCCTATTTTGGACACAGGAGGTGAATTGTCTTTCCAGGGGCTGGCAAAGCTGAACTTCTGTACAGGAAACACTCAGAATAGATCAAGATGATGAATTACAGTAGTTGGATGAAGTTTCTTAAGATAATTTGTCTGTATTCAACAGTGTCCATTTTGGTTTTCTCTCACCATTCTAAGCCTATTTTGGACACAGGAGGTGAAATGTGTTACCATGGACTGATAGACTTACATTTTTGCCCAGAAAACACTCAGAATAGATCAAGATGATGAATTACAGTAGTTGGATGAAGTTTCTTAAGATAATTTGTCTGTATTCAACAGTGTCCATTTTGGCTTTCTCTCACCATTCTAAGCCTATTTTGGACACAGGAGGTGAATTGTCTTTCCAGGGGCTGGCAAAGCTGAACTTCTGTACAGGAAACACTCAGAATAGATCAAGATGATGAATTACAGTAGTTGGATGAAGTTTCTTAAGATAATTTGTCTGTATTCAACAGTGTCCATTTTGGCTTTCTCTCACCATTCTAAGCCTATTTTAGACACAGGAGGTGAAATGTGTTACCATGGACTGATAGACTTACATTTCTGCCCAGAAAACACTCAGAATAGTTAAAGATGATGAATTACATTAGTAAGATCAAGTTTCTTAAGATAATTTGTCTGTATTCAACAGTGTCCATTTTGGCTTTCTCTCACCATTCTAAGCCTATTTTAGACACAGGAGGTGAAATGTGTTACCATGGACTGATAGACGTACATTTTTGCCCAGAAAACACTCAGAATAGATCAAGATGATGAATTACAGTAGTTGGATGAAGTTTCTTAAGATAATTTGTCTGTATTCAACAGTGTCCATTTTGGCTTTCTCTCACCATTCTAAGCCTATTTTGGACACAGGAGGTGAAATGTGTTACCATGGACTGATAGACTTACATTTTTGCCCAGAAAACACTCAGAATAGATCAAGATGATGAATTACAGTAGTTGGATGAAGTTTCTTAAGATAATTTGTCTGTATTCAACAGTGTCCATTTTGGCTTTCTCTCACCATTCTAAGCCTATTTTGGACACAGGAGGTGAATTGTCTTTCCAGGGGCTGGCAAAGCTGAACTTCTGTACAGGAAACACTCAGAATAGATAAAGATGATGAATTACAGTAGTTGGATGAAGTTTCTTAAGATAATTTGTCTGTATTAAACAGTGTCCATTTTGGCTTTCTCTCACCATTCTAAGCCTATTTTGGACACAGGAGGTGAATTGTCTTTCCAGGGGCTGGCAAAGCTGAACTTCTGTGCAGGAAACACTCAGAATAGTTCAAGATGATGAATTACATTAGTAAGATCAAGTTTCTTAAGATAATTTGTCTGTATTCAACAGTGTCCATTTTGGCTTTCTCTCACCATTCTAAGCCTATTTTAGACACAGGAGGTGAATTGTCTTTCTAGGGGCTGGCAAAGCTGAACTTCTGTGCAGGAAACACTCAGAATAGTTCAAGATGATGAATTACATTAGTAAGATCAAGTTTCTTAAGATAATTTGTCTGTATTCAACAGTGTCCATTTTGGCTTTCTCTCACCATTCTAAGCCTATTTTAGACACAGGAGGTGAATTGTCTTTCTAGGGGCTGGCAAAGCTGAACTTCTGTGCAGGAAACACTCAGAATAGTTCAAGATGATGAATTACATTAGTAAGATCAAGTTTCTTAAGATAATTTGTCTGTATTCAACAGTGTCCATTTTGGCTTTCTCTCACCATTCTAAGCCTATTTTAGACACAGGAGGTGAAATGTGTTACCATGGACTGATAGACTTACATTTCCTCCCAGAAAACACTCAGAATAGTTCAAGATGATGAATTACAGTAGTTGGATGAAGTTCCATAAGATAATTTGTCTGTATTCAACAGTGTCCATTTTGGCTTTCTCTCACCATTCTAAGCCTATTTTAGACACAGGAGGTGAATTGTCTTTCCAGGGGCTGGCAAAGCTGAACTTCTGTACAGGAAACACTCAGAATAGATAAAGATGATAATTACAGTAGTTGGATGAAGTTTCTTAAGATAATTTGTCTGTATTAAACAGTGTCCATTTTGGCTTTCTCTCACCATTCTAAGCCTATTTTGGACACAGGAGGTGAATTGTCTTTCCAGGGGCTGGCAAAGCTGAACTTCTGTACAGGAAACACTCAGAATAGATAAAGATGATGAATTACAGTAGTTGGATGAAGTTTCTTAAGATAATTTGTCTGTATTCAACAGTGTCCATTTTGGCTTTCTCTCACCATTCTAAGCCTATTTTGGACACAGGAGGTGAATTGACTTTCCAGGGGCTGGCAAACCTGAACTTCTGTACAGGAAACACTCAGAATAGATAAAGATGATGAATTACAGTAGTTGGATGAAGTTTCTTAAGATAATTTGTCTGTATTCAACAGTGTCCATTTTGGCTTTCTCTCACCATTCTAAGCCTATTTTAGACACAGGAGGTGAAATGTGTTACCATGGACTGATAGACTTACATTTTCTCCCAGAAAACACTCAGAATAGTTCAAGATGATGAATTACAGTAGTTGGATGGAGTTCCATAAGATAATTTGTCTGTATTCAACAGTGTCCATTTTGGCTTTCTCTCACCATTCTAAGCCTATTTTAGACACAGGAGGTGAAATGTGTTACCATGGACTGATAGACTTACATTTCCGCCCAGAAAACACTCAGTATAGTTAAAGATGATGAATTACATTACTTAGATCAAGTTTCTTAAGATAATTTGTCTGTATTCAACAGTGTCCATTTTGGCTTTCTCTCACCATTCTAATTCTCCATTCTAATTCACCATTCTCACCAGCCTATTTTAGACACAGGAGGTGAATTGTCTTTCCAGGGGCTGGCAAAGCTGAACTTCTGTACAGGAAACACTCAGAATAGATCAAGATGATGAATTACAGTAGTTGGATGAAGTTTCTTAAGATAATTTGTCTGTATTCAACAGTGTCCATTTTGGCTTTCTCTCACCATTCTAAGCCTATTTTAGACACAGGAGGTGAAATGTGTTACCATGGACTGATAGACTTACATTTCCGCCCAGAAAACACTCAGAATAGTTAAAGATGATGAATTACATTAGTAAGATCAAGTTTCTTAAGATAATTTGTCTGTATTCAACAGTGTCCATTTTGGCTTTCTCTCACCATTCTAAGCCTATTTTAGACACAGGAGGTGAAATGTGTTACCATGGACTGATAGACTTACATTTTTGCCCAGAAAACACTCAGAATAGATCAAGATGATGAATTACAGTAGTTGGATGAAGTTTCTTAAGATAATTTGTCTGTATTCAACAGTGTCCATTTTGGCTTTCTCTCACCATTCTAAGCCTATTTTGGACACAGGAGGTGAAATGTGTTACCATGGACTGATAGACTTACATTTTTGCCCAGAAAACACTCAGAATAGATCAAGATGATGAATTACAGTAGTTGGATGAAGTTTCTTAAGATAATTTGTCTGTATTCAACAGTGTCCATTTTGGCTTTCTCTCACCATTCTAAGCCTATTTTGGACACAGGAGGTGAATTGTCTTTCCAGGGGCTGGCAAAGCTGAACTTCTGTACAGGAAACACTCAGAATAGATAAAGATGATGAATTACAGTAGTTGGATGAAGTTTCTTAAGATAATTTGTCTGTATTAAACAGTGTCCATTTTGGCTTTCTCTCACCATTCTAAGCCTATTTTGGACACAGGAGGTGAATTGTCTTTCCAGGGGCTGGCAAAGCTGAACTTCTGTGCAGGAAACACTCAGAATAGTTCAAGATGATGAATTACATTAGTAAGATCAAGTTTCTTAAGATAATTTGTCTGTATTCAACAGTGTCCATTTTGGCTTTCTCTCACCATTCTAAGCCTATTTTAGACACAGGAGGTGAATTGTCTTTCTAGGGGCTGGCAAAGCTGAACTTCTGTGCAGGAAACACTCAGAATAGTTCAAGATGATGAATTACATTAGTAAGATCAAGTTTCTTAAGATAATTTGTCTGTATTCAACAGTGTCCATTTTGGCTTTCTCTCACCATTCTAAGCCTATTTTAGACACAGGAGGTGAATTGTCTTTCTAGGGGCTGGCAAAGCTGAACTTCTGTGCAGGAAACACTCAGAATAGTTCAAGATGATGAATTACATTAGTAAGATCAAGTTTCTTAAGATAATTTGTCTGTATTCAACAGTGTCCATTTTGGCTTTCTCTCACCATTCTAAGCCTATTTTAGACACAGGAGGTGAAATGTGTTACCATGGACTGATAGACTTACATTTCCTCCCAGAAAACACTCAGAATAGTTCAAGATGATGAATTACAGTAGTTGGATGAAGTTCCATAAGATAATTTGTCTGTATTCAACAGTGTCCATTTTGGCTTTCTCTCACCATTCTAAGCCTATTTTAGACACAGGAGGTGAATTGTCTTTCCAGGGGCTGGCAAAGCTGAACTTCTGTACAGGAAACACTCAGAATAGATAAAGATGATAATTACAGTAGTTGGATGAAGTTTCTTAAGATAATTTGTCTGTATTAAACAGTGTCCATTTTGGCTTTCTCTCACCATTCTAAGCCTATTTTGGACACAGGAGGTGAATTGTCTTTCCAGGGGCTGGCAAAGCTGAACTTCTGTACAGGAAACACTCAGAATAGATAAAGATGATGAATTACAGTAGTTGGATGAAGTTTCTTAAGATAATTTGTCTGTATTCAACAGTGTCCATTTTGGCTTTCTCTCACCATTCTAAGCCTATTTTGGACACAGGAGGTGAATTGACTTTCCAGGGGCTGGCAAACCTGAACTTCTGTACAGGAAACACTCAGAATAGATAAAGATGATGAATTACAGTAGTTGGATGAAGTTTCTTAAGATAATTTGTCTGTATTCAACAGTGTCCATTTTGGCTTTCTCTCACCATTCTAAGCCTATTTTAGACACAGGAGGTGAAATGTGTTACCATGGACTGATAGACTTACATTTTCTCCCAGAAAACACTCAGAATAGTTCAAGATGATGAATTACAGTAGTTGGATGGAGTTCCATAAGATAATTTGTCTGTATTCAACAGTGTCCATTTTGGCTTTCTCTCACCATTCTAAGCCTATTTTAGACACAGGAGGTGAAATGTGTTACCATGGACTGATAGACTTACATTTCCGCCCAGAAAACACTCAGTATAGTTAAAGATGATGAATTACATTACTTAGATCAAGTTTCTTAAGATAATTTGTCTGTATTCAACAGTGTCCATTTTGGCTTTCTCTCACCATTCTAATTCTCCATTCTAATTCACCATTCTCACCAGCCTATTTTAGACACAGGAGGTGAATTGTCTTTCCAGGGGCTGGCAAAGCTGAACTTCTGTACAGGAAACACTCAGAATAGATCAAGATGATGAATTACAGTAGTTGGATGAAGTTTCTTAAGATAATTTGTCTGTATTAAACAGTGTCCATTTTGGCTTTCTCTCACCATTCTAAGCCTATTTTAGACACAGGAGGTGAAATGTGTTACCATGGACTGATAGACTTACATTTCCGCCCAGAAAACACTCAGTATAGTTAAAGATGATGAATTACATTACTTAGATCAAGTTTCTTAAGATAATTTGTCTGTATTCAACAGTGTCCATTTTGGCTTTCTCTCACCATTCTAAGCCTATTTTGGACACAGGAGGTGAATTGTCTTTCCAGGGGCTGGCAAAGCTGAACTTCTGTACAGGAAACACTCAGAATAGATAAAGATGATGAATTACAGTAGTTGGATGAAGTTTCTTAAGATAATTTGTCTGTATTAAACAGTGTCCATTTTGGCTTTCTCTCACCATTCTAAGCCTATTTTGGACACAGGAGGTGAATTGTCTTTCCAGGGGCTGGCAAAGCTGAACTTCTGTACAGGAAACACTCAGAATAGATAAAGATGATGAATTACAGTAGTTGGATGAAGTTTCTTAAGATAATTTGTCTGTATTCAACAGTGTCCATTTTGGCTTTCTCTCACCATTCTAAGCCTATTTTGGACACAGGAGGTGAATTGTCTTTCCAGGGGCTGGCAAAGCTGAACTTCTGTACAGGAAACACTCAGAATAGATAAAGATGATGAATTACAGTAGTTGGATGAAGTTTCTTAAGATAATTTGTCTGTATTCAACAGTGTCCATTTTGGCTTTCTCTCACCATTCTAAGCCTATTTTGGACACAGGAGGTGAATTGTCTTTCTAGGGGCTGGCAAAGCTGAACTTCTGTGCAGGAAACACTCAGAATAGTTCAAGATGATGAATTACATTAGTAAGATCAAGTTTCTTAAGATAATTTGTCTGTATTCAACAGTGTCCATTTTGGCTTTCTCTCACCATTCTAAGCCTATTTTAGACACAGGAGGTGAAATGTGTTACCATGGACTGATAGACTTACATTTCCGCCCAGAAAACACTCAGTATAGTTAAAGATGATGAATTACATTACTAAGATCAAGTTTCTTAAGATAATTTGTCTGTATTCAACAGTGTCCATTTTGGCTTTCTCTCACCATTCTAAGCCTATTTTGGACACAGGAGGTGAATTGTCTTTCCAGGGGCTGGCAAAGCTGAACTTCTGTGCAGGAAACACTCAGAATAGTTCAAGATGATGAATTACATTAGTAAGATCAAGTTTCTTAAGATAATTTGTCTGTATTCAACAGTGTCCATTTTGGCTTTCTCTCACCATTCTAAGCCTATTTTAGACACAGGAGGTGAATTGTCTTTCTAGGGGCTGGCAAAGCTGAACTTCTGTGCAGGAAACACTCAGAATAGTTCAAGATGATGAATTACATTAGTAAGATCAAGTTTCTTAAGATAATTTGTCTGTATTCAACAGTGTCCATTTTGGCTTTCTCTCACCATTCTAAGCCTATTTTAGACACAGGAGGTGAAATGTGTTACCATGGACTGATAGACTTACATTTCCTCCCAGAAAACACTCAGAATAGTTCAAGATGATGAATTACAGTAGTTGGATGAAGTTCCATAAGATAATTTGTCTGTATTCAACAGTGTCCATTTTGGCTTTCTCTCACCATTCTAAGCCTATTTTAGACACAGGAGGTGAATTGTCTTTCCAGGGGCTGGCAAAGCTGAACTTCTGTACAGGAAACACTCAGAATAGATAAAGATGATAATTACAGTAGTTGGATGAAGTTTCTTAAGATAATTTGTCTGTATTCAACAGTGTCCATTTTGGCTTTCTCTCACCATTCTAAGCCTATTTTGGACACAGGAGGTGAATTGTCTTTCCAGGGGCTGGCAAAGCTGAACTTCTGTACAGGAAACACTCAGAATAGATCAAGATGATGAATTACAGTAGTTGGATGAAGTTTCTTAAGATAATTTGTCTGTATTCAACAGTGACCATTTTGGTTTTCTCTCACCATTCTAAGCCTATTTTGGACACAGGAGGTGAAATGTGTTACCATGGACTGATAGACTTACATTTTTGCCCAGAAAACACTCAGAATAGATCAAGATGATGAATTACAGTAGTTGGATGAAGTTTCTTAAGATAATTTGTCTGTATTCAACAGTGTCCATTTTGGCTTTCTCTCACCATTCTAAGCCTATTTTGGACACAGGAGGTGAATTGTCTTTCCAGGGGCTGGCAAAGCTGAACTTCTGTACAGGAAACACTCAGAATAGATCAAGATGATGAATTACAGTAGTTGGATGAAGTTTCTTAAGATAATTTGTCTGTATTCAACAGTGTCCATTTTGGCTTTCTCTCACCATTCTAAGCCTATTTTAGACACAGGAGGTGAAATGTGTTACCATGGACTGATAGACTTACATTTCTGCCCAGAAAACACTCAGAATAGTTAAAGATGATGAATTACATTAGTAAGATCAAGTTTCTTAAGATAATTTGTCTGTATTCAACAGTGTCCATTTTGGCTTTCTCTCACCATTCTAAGCCTATTTTAGACACAGGAGGTGAAATGTGTTACCATGGACTGATAGACTTACATTTTTGCCCAGAAAACACTCAGAATAGATCAAGATGATGAATTACAGTAGTTGGATGAAGTTTCTTAAGATAATTTGTCTGTATTCAACAGTGTCCATTTTGGCTTTCTCTCACCATTCTAAGCCTATTTTGGACACAGGAGGTGAAATGTGTTACCATGGACTGATAGACTTACATTTTTGCCCAGAAAACACTCAGAATAGATCAAGATGATGAATTACAGTAGTTGGATGAAGTTTCTTAAGATAATTTGTCTGTATTCAACAGTGTCCATTTTGGCTTTCTCTCACCATTCTAAGCCTATTTTGGACACAGGAGGTGAATTGTCTTTCCAGGGGCTGGCAAAGCTGAACTTCTGTACAGGAAACACTCAGAATAGATCAAGATGATGAATTACAGTAGTTGGATGAAGTTTCTTAAGATAATTTGTCTGTATTAAACAGTGTCCATTTTGGCTTTCTCTCACCATTCTAAGCCTATTTTGGACACAGGAGGTGAATTGTCTTTCCAGGGGCTGGCAAAGCTGAACTTCTGTGCAGGAAACACTCAGAATAGTTCAAGATGATGAATTACATTAGTAAGATCAAGTTTCTTAAGATAATTTGTCTGTATTCAACAGTGTCCATTTTGGCTTTCTCTCACCATTCTAAGCCTATTTTAGACACAGGAGGTGAATTGTCTTTCTAGGGGCTGGCAAAGCTGAACTTCTGTGCAGGAAACACTCAGAATAGTTCAAGATGATGAATTACATTAGTAAGATCAAGTTTCTTAAGATAATTTGTCTGTATTCAACAGTGTCCATTTTGGCTTTCTCTCACCATTCTAAGCCTATTTTAGACACAGGAGGTGAATTGTCTTTCTAGGGGCTGGCAAAGCTGAACTTCTGTGCAGGAAACACTCAGAATAGTTCAAGATGATGAATTACATTAGTAAGATCAAGTTTCTTAAGATAATTTGTCTGTATTCAACAGTGTCCATTTTGGCTTTCTCTCACCATTCTAAGCCTATTTTAGACACAGGAGGTGAAATGTGTTACCATGGACTGATAGACTTACATTTCCTCCCAGAAAACACTCAGAATAGTTCAAGATGATGAATTACAGTAGTTGGATGAAGTTCCATAAGATAATTTGTCTGTATTCAACAGTGTCCATTTTGGCTTTCTCTCACCATTCTAAGCCTATTTTAGACACAGGAGGTGAATTGTCTTTCCAGGGGCTGGCAAAGCTGAACTTCTGTACAGGAAACACTCAGAATAGATAAAGATGATAATTACAGTAGTTGGATGAAGTTTCTTAAGATAATTTGTCTGTATTAAACAGTGTCCATTTTGGCTTTCTCTCACCATTCTAAGCCTATTTTGGACACAGGAGGTGAATTGTCTTTCCAGGGGCTGGCAAAGCTGAACTTCTGTACAGGAAACACTCAGAATAGATAAAGATGATGAATTACAGTAGTTGGATGAAGTTTCTTAAGATAATTTGTCTGTATTCAACAGTGTCCATTTTGGCTTTCTCTCACCATTCTAAGCCTATTTTGGACACAGGAGGTGAATTGACTTTCCAGGGGCTGGCAAACCTGAACTTCTGTACAGGAAACACTCAGAATAGATAAAGATGATGAATTACAGTAGTTGGATGAAGTTTCTTAAGATAATTTGTCTGTATTCAACAGTGTCCATTTTGGCTTTCTCTCACCATTCTAAGCCTATTTTAGACACAGGAGGTGAAATGTGTTACCATGGACTGATAGACTTACATTTTCTCCCAGAAAACACTCAGAATAGTTCAAGATGATGAATTACAGTAGTTGGATGGAGTTCCATAAGATAATTTGTCTGTATTCAACAGTGTCCATTTTGGCTTTCTCTCACCATTCTAAGCCTATTTTAGACACAGGAGGTGAAATGTGTTACCATGGACTGATAGACTTACATTTCCGCCCAGAAAACACTCAGTATAGTTAAAGATGATGAATTACATTACTTAGATCAAGTTTCTTAAGATAATTTGTCTGTATTCAACAGTGTCCATTTTGGCTTTCTCTCACCATTCTAATTCTCCATTCTAATTCACCATTCTCACCAGCCTATTTTAGACACAGGAGGTGAATTGTCTTTCCAGGGGCTGGCAAAGCTGAACTTCTGTACAGGAAACACTCAGAATAGATCAAGATGATGAATTACAGTAGTTGGATGAAGTTTCTTAAGATAATTTGTCTGTATTCAACAGTGTCCATTTTGGCTTTCTCTCACCATTCTAAGCCTATTTTAGACACAGGAGGTGAAATGTGTTACCATGGACTGATAGACTTACATTTCCGCCCAGAAAACACTCAGTATAGTTAAAGATGATGAATTACATTACTTAGATCAAGTTTCTTAAGATAATTTGTCTGTATTCAACAGTGTCCATTTTGGCTTTCTCTCACCATTCTAAGCCTATTTTGGACACAGGAGGTGAATTGTCTTTCCAGGGGCTGGCAAAGCTGAACTTCTGTACAGGAAACACTCAGAATAGATAAAGATGATGAATTACAGTAGTTGGATGAAGTTTCTTAAGATAATTTGTCTGTATTAAACAGTGTCCATTTTGGCTTTCTCTCACCATTCTAAGCCTATTTTGGACACAGGAGGTGAATTGTCTTTCCAGGGGCTGGCAAAGCTGAACTTCTGTACAGGAAACACTCAGAATAGATAAAGATGATGAATTACAGTAGTTGGATGAAGTTTCTTAAGATAATTTGTCTGTATTCAACAGTGTCCATTTTGGCTTTCTCTCACCATTCTAAGCCTATTTTGGACACAGGAGGTGAATTGTCTTTCCAGGGGCTGGCAAAGCTGAACTTCTGTACAGGAAACACTCAGAATAGTTCAAGATGATGAATTACAGTAGTTGGATGAAGTTCCATAAGATAATTTGTCTGTATTCAACAGTGTCCATTTTGGCTTTCTCTCACCATTCTAAGCCTATTTTAGACACAGGAGGTGAATTGTCTTTCCAGGGGCTGGCAAAGCTGAACTTCTGTACAGGAAACACTCAGAATAGATAAAGATGATAATTACAGTAGTTGGATGAAGTTTCTTAAGATAATTTGTCTGTATTAAACAGTGTCCATTTTGGCTTTCTCTCACCATTCTAAGCCTATTTTGGACACAGGAGGTGAATTGTCTTTCCAGGGGCTGGCAAAGCTGAACTTCTGTACAGGAAACACTCAGAATAGATAAAGATGATGAATTACAGTAGTTGGATGAAGTTTCTTAAGATAATTTGTCTGTATTCAACAGTGTCCATTTTGGCTTTCTCTCACCATTCTAAGCCTATTTTGGACACAGGAGGTGAATTGACTTTCCAGGGGCTGGCAAACCTGAACTTCTGTACAGGAAACACTCAGAATAGATAAAGATGATGAATTACAGTAGTTGGATGAAGTTTCTTAAGATAATTTGTCTGTATTCAACAGTGTCCATTTTGGCTTTCTCTCACCATTCTAAGCCTATTTTAGACACAGGAGGTGAAATGTGTTACCATGGACTGATAGACTTACATTTTCTCCCAGAAAACACTCAGAATAGTTCAAGATGATGAATTACAGTAGTTGGATGGAGTTCCATAAGATAATTTGTCTGTATTCAACAGTGTCCATTTTGGCTTTCTCTCACCATTCTAAGCCTATTTTAGACACAGGAGGTGAAATGTGTTACCATGGACTGATAGACTTACATTTCCGCCCAGAAAACACTCAGTATAGTTAAAGATGATGAATTACATTACTTAGATCAAGTTTCTTAAGATAATTTGTCTGTATTCAACAGTGTCCATTTTGGCTTTCTCTCACCATTCTAATTCTCCATTCTAATTCACCATTCTCACCAGCCTATTTTAGACACAGGAGGTGAATTGTCTTTCCAGGGGCTGGCAAAGCTGAACTTCTGTACAGGAAACACTCAGAATAGATCAAGATGATGAATTACAGTAGTTGGATGAAGTTTCTTAAGATAATTTGTCTGTATTAAACAGTGTCCATTTTGGCTTTCTCTCACCATTCTAAGCCTATTTTAGACACAGGAGGTGAAATGTGTTACCATGGACTGATAGACTTACATTTCCGCCCAGAAAACACTCAGTATAGTTAAAGATGATGAATTACATTACTTAGATCAAGTTTCTTAAGATAATTTGTCTGTATTCAACAGTGTCCATTTTGGCTTTCTCTCACCATTCTAAGCCTATTTTGGACACAGGAGGTGAATTGTCTTTCCAGGGGCTGGCAAAGCTGAACTTCTGTACAGGAAACACTCAGAATAGATAAAGATGATGAATTACAGTAGTTGGATGAAGTTTCTTAAGATAATTTGTCTGTATTAAACAGTGTCCATTTTGGCTTTCTCTCACCATTCTAAGCCTATTTTGGACACAGGAGGTGAATTGTCTTTCCAGGGGCTGGCAAAGCTGAACTTCTGTACAGGAAACACTCAGAATAGATAAAGATGATGAATTACAGTAGTTGGATGAAGTTTCTTAAGATAATTTGTCTGTATTCAACAGTGTCCATTTTGGCTTTCTCTCACCATTCTAAGCCTATTTTGGACACAGGAGGTGAATTGTCTTTCCAGGGGCTGGCAAAGCTGAACTTCTGTACAGGAAACACTCAGAATAGATAAAGATGATGAATTACAGTAGTTGGATGAAGTTTCTTAAGATAATTTGTCTGTATTCAACAGTGTCCATTTTGGCTTTCTCTCACCATTCTAAGCCTATTTTGGACACAGGAGGTGAATTGTCTTTCTAGGGGCTGGCAAAGCTGAACTTCTGTGCAGGAAACACTCAGAATAGTTCAAGATGATGAATTACATTAGTAAGATCAAGTTTCTTAAGATAATTTGTCTGTATTCAACAGTGTCCATTTTGGCTTTCTCTCACCATTCTAAGCCTATTTTAGACACAGGAGGTGAAATGTGTTACCATGGACTGATAGACTTACATTTCCGCCCAGAAAACACTCAGTATAGTTAAAGATGATGAATTACATTACTAAGATCAAGTTTCTTAAGATAATTTGTCTGTATTCAACAGTGTCCATTTTGGCTTTCTCTCACCATTCTAAGCCTATTTTGGACACAGGAGGTGAATTGTCTTTCCAGGGGCTGGCAAAGCTGAACTTCTGTGCAGGAAACACTCAGAATAGTTCAAGATGATGAATTACATTAGTAAGATCAAGTTTCTTAAGATAATTTGTCTGTATTCAACAGTGTCCATTTTGGCTTTCTCTCACCATTCTAAGCCTATTTTAGACACAGGAGGTGAATTGTCTTTCTAGGGGCTGGCAAAGCTGAACTTCTGTGCAGGAAACACTCAGAATAGTTCAAGATGATGAATTACATTAGTAAGATCAAGTTTCTTAAGATAATTTGTCTGTATTCAACAGTGTCCATTTTGGCTTTCTCTCACCATTCTAAGCCTATTTTAGACACAGGAGGTGAAATGTGTTACCATGGACTGATAGACTTACATTTCCTCCCAGAAAACACTCAGAATAGTTCAAGATGATGAATTACAGTAGTTGGATGAAGTTCCATAAGATAATTTGTCTGTATTCAACAGTGTCCATTTTGGCTTTCTCTCACCATTCTAAGCCTATTTTAGACACAGGAGGTGAATTGTCTTTCCAGGGGCTGGCAAAGCTGAACTTCTGTACAGGAAACACTCAGAATAGATAAAGATGATAATTACAGTAGTTGGATGAAGTTTCTTAAGATAATTTGTCTGTATTCAACAGTGTCCATTTTGGCTTTCTCTCACCATTCTAAGCCTATTTTGGACACAGGAGGTGAATTGTCTTTCCAGGGGCTGGCAAAGCTGAACTTCTGTACAGGAAACACTCAGAATAGATCAAGATGATGAATTACAGTAGTTGGATGAAGTTTCTTAAGATAATTTGTCTGTATTCAACAGTGACCATTTTGGTTTTCTCTCACCATTCTAAGCCTATTTTGGACACAGGAGGTGAAATGTGTTACCATGGACTGATAGACTTACATTTTTGCCCAGAAAACACTCAGAATAGATCAAGATGATGAATTACAGTAGTTGGATGAAGTTTCTTAAGATAATTTGTCTGTATTCAACAGTGTCCATTTTGGCTTTCTCTCACCATTCTAAGCCTATTTTGGACACAGGAGGTGAATTGTCTTTCCAGGGGCTGGCAAAGCTGAACTTCTGTACAGGAAACACTCAGAATAGATCAAGATGATGAATTACAGTAGTTGGATGAAGTTTCTTAAGATAATTTGTCTGTATTCAACAGTGTCCATTTTGGCTTTCTCTCACCATTCTAAGCCTATTTTAGACACAGGAGGTGAAATGTGTTACCATGGACTGATAGACTTACATTTCTGCCCAGAAAACACTCAGAATAGTTAAAGATGATGAATTACATTAGTAAGATCAAGTTTCTTAAGATAATTTGTCTGTATTCAACAGTGTCCATTTTGGCTTTCTCTCACCATTCTAAGCCTATTTTAGACACAGGAGGTGAAATGTGTTACCATGGACTGATAGACTTACATTTTTGCCCAGAAAACACTCAGAATAGATCAAGATGATGAATTACAGTAGTTGGATGAAGTTTCTTAAGATAATTTGTCTGTATTCAACAGTGTCCATTTTGGCTTTCTCTCACCATTCTAAGCCTATTTTGGACACAGGAGGTGAAATGTGTTACCATGGACTGATAGACTTACATTTTTGCCCAGAAAACACTCAGAATAGATCAAGATGATGAATTACAGTAGTTGGATGAAGTTTCTTAAGATAATTTGTCTGTATTCAACAGTGTCCATTTTGGCTTTCTCTCACCATTCTAAGCCTATTTTGGACACAGGAGGTGAATTGTCTTTCCAGGGGCTGGCAAAGCTGAACTTCTGTACAGGAAACACTCAGAATAGATCAAGATGATGAATTACAGTAGTTGGATGAAGTTTCTTAAGATAATTTGTCTGTATTAAACAGTGTCCATTTTGGCTTTCTCTCACCATTCTAAGCCTATTTTGGACACAGGAGGTGAATTGTCTTTCCAGGGGCTGGCAAAGCTGAACTTCTGTGCAGGAAACACTCAGAATAGTTCAAGATGATGAATTACATTAGTAAGATCAAGTTTCTTAAGATAATTTGTCTGTATTCAACAGTGTCCATTTTGGCTTTCTCTCACCATTCTAAGCCTATTTTAGACACAGGAGGTGAATTGTCTTTCTAGGGGCTGGCAAAGCTGAACTTCTGTGCAGGAAACACTCAGAATAGTTCAAGATGATGAATTACATTAGTAAGATCAAGTTTCTTAAGATAATTTGTCTGTATTCAACAGTGTCCATTTTGGCTTTCTCTCACCATTCTAAGCCTATTTTAGACACAGGAGGTGAATTGTCTTTCTAGGGGCTGGCAAAGCTGAACTTCTGTGCAGGAAACACTCAGAATAGTTCAAGATGATGAATTACATTAGTAAGATCAAGTTTCTTAAGATAATTTGTCTGTATTCAACAGTGTCCATTTTGGCTTTCTCTCACCATTCTAAGCCTATTTTAGACACAGGAGGTGAAATGTGTTACCATGGACTGATAGACTTACATTTCCTCCCAGAAAACACTCAGAATAGTTCAAGATGATGAATTACAGTAGTTGGATGAAGTTCCATAAGATAATTTGTCTGTATTCAACAGTGTCCATTTTGGCTTTCTCTCACCATTCTAAGCCTATTTTAGACACAGGAGGTGAATTGTCTTTCCAGGGGCTGGCAAAGCTGAACTTCTGTACAGGAAACACTCAGAATAGATAAAGATGATAATTACAGTAGTTGGATGAAGTTTCTTAAGATAATTTGTCTGTATTAAACAGTGTCCATTTTGGCTTTCTCTCACCATTCTAAGCCTATTTTGGACACAGGAGGTGAATTGTCTTTCCAGGGGCTGGCAAAGCTGAACTTCTGTACAGGAAACACTCAGAATAGATAAAGATGATGAATTACAGTAGTTGGATGAAGTTTCTTAAGATAATTTGTCTGTATTCAACAGTGTCCATTTTGGCTTTCTCTCACCATTCTAAGCCTATTTTGGACACAGGAGGTGAATTGACTTTCCAGGGGCTGGCAAACCTGAACTTCTGTACAGGAAACACTCAGAATAGATAAAGATGATGAATTACAGTAGTTGGATGAAGTTTCTTAAGATAATTTGTCTGTATTCAACAGTGTCCATTTTGGCTTTCTCTCACCATTCTAAGCCTATTTTAGACACAGGAGGTGAAATGTGTTACCATGGACTGATAGACTTACATTTTCTCCCAGAAAACACTCAGAATAGTTCAAGATGATGAATTACAGTAGTTGGATGGAGTTCCATAAGATAATTTGTCTGTATTCAACAGTGTCCATTTTGGCTTTCTCTCACCATTCTAAGCCTATTTTAGACACAGGAGGTGAAATGTGTTACCATGGACTGATAGACTTACATTTCCGCCCAGAAAACACTCAGTATAGTTAAAGATGATGAATTACATTACTTAGATCAAGTTTCTTAAGATAATTTGTCTGTATTCAACAGTGTCCATTTTGGCTTTCTCTCACCATTCTAATTCTCCATTCTAATTCACCATTCTCACCAGCCTATTTTAGACACAGGAGGTGAATTGTCTTTCCAGGGGCTGGCAAAGCTGAACTTCTGTACAGGAAACACTCAGAATAGATCAAGATGATGAATTACAGTAGTTGGATGAAGTTTCTTAAGATAATTTGTCTGTATTCAACAGTGTCCATTTTGGCTTTCTCTCACCATTCTAAGCCTATTTTAGACACAGGAGGTGAAATGTGTTACCATGGACTGATAGACTTACATTTCCGCCCAGAAAACACTCAGTATAGTTAAAGATGATGAATTACATTACTTAGATCAAGTTTCTTAAGATAATTTGTCTGTATTCAACAGTGTCCATTTTGGCTTTCTCTCACCATTCTAAGCCTATTTTGGACACAGGAGGTGAATTGTCTTTCCAGGGGCTGGCAAAGCTGAACTTCTGTACAGGAAACACTCAGAATAGATAAAGATGATGAATTACAGTAGTTGGATGAAGTTTCTTAAGATAATTTGTCTGTATTAAACAGTGTCCATTTTGGCTTTCTCTCACCATTCTAAGCCTATTTTGGACACAGGAGGTGAATTGTCTTTCCAGGGGCTGGCAAAGCTGAACTTCTGTACAGGAAACACTCAGAATAGATAAAGATGATGAATTACAGTAGTTGGATGAAGTTTCTTAAGATAATTTGTCTGTATTCAACAGTGTCCATTTTGGCTTTCTCTCACCATTCTAAGCCTATTTTGGACACAGGAGGTGAATTGTCTTTCCAGGGGCTGGCAAAGCTGAACTTCTGTACAGGAAACACTCAGAATAGATAAAGATGATGAATTACAGTAGTTGGATGAAGTTTCTTAAGATAATTTGTCTGTATTCAACAGTGTCCATTTTGGCTTTCTCTCACCATTCTAAGCCTATTTTAGACACAGGAGGTGAAATGTGTTACCATGGACTGATAGACTTACATTTCCTCCCAGAAAACACTCAGAATAGTTCAAGATGATGAATTACAGTAGTTGGATGAAGTTCCATAAGATAATTTGTCTGTATTCAACAGTGTCCATTTTGGCTTTCTCTCACCATTCTAAGCCTATTTTAGACACAGGAGGTGAAATGTGTTACCATGGACTGATAGACTTACATTTCCGCCCAGAAAACACTCAGTATAGTTAAAGATGATGAATTACATTACTAAGATCAAGTTTCTTAAGATAATTTGTCTGTATTCAACAGTGTCCATTTTGGCTTTCTCTCACCATTCTAAGCCTATTTTGGACACAGGAGGTGAATTGTCTTTCCAGGGGCTGGCAAAGCTGAACTTCTGTACAGGAAACACTCAGAATAGATAAAGATGATGAATTACATTAGTAAGATCAAGTTTCTTAAGATAATTTGTCTGTATTCAACAGTGTCCATTTTGGCTTTCTCTCACCATTCTAAGCCTATTTTAGACACAGGAGGTGAATTGTCTTTCTAGGGGCTGGCAAAGCTGAACTTCTGTGCAGGAAACACTCAGAATAGTTCAAGATGATGAATTACATTAGTAAGATCAAGTTTCTTAAGATAATTTGTCTGTATTCAACAGTGTCCATTTTGGCTTTCTCTCACCATTCTAAGCCTATTTTAGACACAGGAGGTGAAATGTGTTACCATGGACTGATAGACTTACATTTCCGCCCAGAAAACACTCAGTATAGTTCAAGATGATGAATTACATTACTAAGATCAAGTTTCTTAAGATAATTTGTCTGTATTCAACAGTGTCCATTTTGGCTTTCTCTCACCATTCTAAGCCTATTTTGGACACAGGAGGTGAATTGTCTTTCCAGGGGCTGGCAAAGCTGAACTTCTGTACAGGAAACACTCAGAATAGATCAAGATGATGAATTACAGTAGTTGGATGAAGTTTCTTAAGATAATTTGTCTGTATTCAACAGTGTCCATTTTGGTTTTCTCTCACCATTCTAAGCCTATTTTGGACACAGGAGGTGAAATGTGTTACCATGGACTGATAGACTTACATTTTTGCCCAGAAAACACTCAGAATAGATCAAGATGATGAATTACAGTAGTTGGATGAAGTTTCTTAAGATAATTTGTCTGTATTCAACAGTGTCCATTTTGGCTTTCTCTCACCATTCTAAGCCTATTTTGGACACAGGAGGTGAATTGTCTTTCCAGGGGCTGGCAAAGCTGAACTTCTGTACAGGAAACACTCAGAATAGATCAAGATGATGAATTACAGTAGTTGGATGAAGTTTCTTAAGATAATTTGTCTGTATTCAACAGTGTCCATTTTGGCTTTCTCTCACCATTCTAAGCCTATTTTAGACACAGGAGGTGAAATGTGTTACCATGGACTGATAGACTTACATTTCCGCCCAGAAAACACTCAGTATAGTTCAAGATGATGAATTACATTACTAAGATCAAGTTTCTTAAGATAATTTGTCTGTATTCAACAGTGTCCATTTTGGCTTTCTCTCACCATTCTAAGCCTATTTTGGACACAGGAGGTGAATTGTCTTTCCAGGGGCTGGCAAAGCTGAACTTCTGTACAGGAAACACTCAGTATAGTTCAAGATGATGAATTACAGTATTTGGATGAAGTTTCTTAAGATAATTTGTCTGTATTCAACAGTGTCCATTTTGGCTTTCTCTCACCATTCTAAGCCTATTTTGGACACAGGAGGTGAAATGTGTTACCATGGACTGATAGACTTACATTTTTGCCCAGAAAACACTCAGAATAGATCAAGATGATGAATTACAGTAGTTGGATGAAGTTTCTTAAGATAATTTGTCTGTATTCAACAGTGTCCATTTTGGCTTTCTCTCACCATTCTAAGCCTATTTTGGACACAGGAGGTGAAATGTGTTACCATGGACTGATAGACTTACATTTTTGCCCAGAAAACACTCAGAATAGATCAAGATGATGAATTACAGTAGTTGGATGAAGTTTCTTAAGATAATTTGTCTGTATTCAACAGTGTCCATTTTGGCTTTCTCTCACCATTCTAAGCCTATTTTGGACACAGGAGGTGAATTGTCTTTCCAGGGGCTGGCAAAGCTGAACTTCTGTACAGGAAACACTCAGAATAGATAAAGATGATGAATTACAGTAGTTGGATGAAGTTTCTTAAGATAATTTGTCTGTATTAAACAGTGTCCATTTTGGCTTTCTCTCACCATTCTAAGCCTATTTTGGACACAGGAGGTGAATTGTCTTTCCAGGGGCTGGCAAAGCTGAACTTCTGTACAGGAAACACTCAGAATAGATAAAGATGATGAATTACAGTAGTTGGATGAAGTTTCTTAAGATAATTTGTCTGTATTCAACAGTGTCCATTTTGGCTTTCTCTCACCATTCTAAGCCTATTTTGGACACAGGAGGTGAATTGTCTTTCTAGGGGCTGGCAAAGCTGAACTTCTGTGCAGGAAACACTCAGAATAGTTCAAGATGATGAATTACATTAGTAAGATCAAGTTTCTTAAGATAATTTGTCTGTATTCAACAGTGTCCATTTTGGCTTTCTCTCACCATTCTAAGCCTATTTTAGACACAGGAGGTGAAATGTGTTACCATGGACTGATAGACTTACATTTCCTCCCAGAAAACACTCAGAATAGTTCAAGATGATGAATTACAGTAGTTGGATGAAGTTTCTTAAGATAATTTGTCTGTATTCAACAGTGTCCATTTTGGCTTTCTCTCACCATTCTAAGCCTATTTTAGACACAGGAGGTGAAATGTGTTACCATGGACTGATAGACTTACATTTCCGCCCAGAAAACACTCAGTATAGTTAAAGATGATGAATTACAGTAGTTGGATGAAGTTTCTTAAGATAATTTGTCTGTATTCAACAGTGTCCATTTTGGCTTTCTCTCACCATTCTAAGCCTATTTTGGACACAGGAGGTGAATTGTCTTTCTAGGGGCTGGCAAAGCTGAACTTCTGTGCAGGAAACACTCAGAATAGTTCAAGATGATGAATTACATTAGTAAGATCAAGTTTCTTAAGATAATTTGTCTGTATTCAACAGTGTCCATTTTGGCTTTCTCTCACCATTCTAAGCCTATTTTAGACACAGGAGGTGAAATGTGTTACCATGGACTGATAGACTTACATTTCCTCCCAGAAAACACTCAGAATAGTTCAAGATGATGAATTACAGTAGTTGGATGAAGTTTCTTAAGATAATTTGTCTGTATTCAACAGTGTCCATTTTGGCTTTCTCTCACCATTCTAAGCCTATTTTAGACACAGGAGGTGAAATGTGTTACCATGGACTGATAGACTTACATTTCCGCCCAGAAAACACTCAGTATAGTTAAAGATGATGAATTACAGTAGTTGGATGAAGTTTCTTAAGATAATTTGTCTGTATTCAACAGTGTCCATTTTGGCTTTCTCTCACCATTCTAAGCCTATTTTAGACACAGGAGGTGAAATGTGTTACCATGGACTGATAGACTTACATTTCCGCCCAGAAAACACTCAGTATAGTTCAAGATGATGAATTACATTACTAAGATCAAGTTTCTTAAGATAATTTGTCTGTATTCAACAGTGTCCATTTTGGCTTTCTCTCACCATTCTAAGCCTATTTTGGACACAGGAGGTGAATTGTCTTTCCAGGGGCTGGCAAAGCTGAACTTCTGTACAGGAAACACTCAGAATAGATAAAGATGATGAATTACAGTAGTTGGATGAAGTTTCTTAAGATAATTTGTCTGTATTCAACAGTGTCCATTTTGGCTTTCTCTCACCATTCTAAGCCTATTTTGGACACAGGAGGTGAATTGTCTTTCCAGGGGCTGGCAAACCTGAACTTCTGTACAGGAAACACTCAGAATAGATAAAGATGATGAATTACAGTAGTTGGATGAAGTTTCTTAAGATAATTTGTCTGTATTCAACAGTGTCCATTTTGGCTTTCTCTCACCATTCTAAGCCTATTTTAGACACAGGAGGTGAAATGTGTTACCATGGACTGATAGACTTACATTTCCTCCCAGAAAACACTCAGAATAGTTCAAGATGATGAATTACAGTAGTTGGATGAAGTTCCATAAGATAATTTGTCTGTATTCAACAGTGTCCATTTTGGCTTTCTCTCACCATTCTAAGCCTATTTTAGACACAGGAGGTGAAATGTGTTACCATGGACTGATAGACTTACATTTCCGCCCAGAAAACACTCAGTATAGTTAAAGATGATGAATTACATTACTAAGATCAAGTTTCTTAAGATAATTTGTCTGTATTCAACAGTGTCCATTTTGGCTTTCTCTCACCATTCTAAGCCTATTTTGGACACAGGAGGTGAATTGTCTTTCCAGGGGCTGGCAAAGCTGAACTTCTGTACAGGAAACACTCAGAATAGATAAAGATGATGAATTACATTAGTAAGATCAAGTTTCTTAAGATAATTTGTCTGTATTCAACAGTGTCCATTTTGGCTTTCTCTCACCATTCTAAGCCTATTTTAGACACAGGAGGTGAATTGTCTTTCTAGGGGCTGGCAAAGCTGAACTTCTGTGCAGGAAACACTCAGAATAGTTCAAGATGATGAATTACATTAGTAAGATCAAGTTTCTTAAGATAATTTGTCTGTATTCAACAGTGTCCATTTTGGCTTTCTCTCACCATTCTAAGCCTATTTTAGACACAGGAGGTGAAATGTGTTACCATGGACTGATAGACTTACATTTCCGCCCAGAAAACACTCAGTATAGTTCAAGATGATGAATTACATTACTAAGATCAAGTTTCTTAAGATAATTTGTCTGTATTCAACAGTGTCCATTTTGGCTTTCGCTCACCATTCTAAGCCTATTTTGGACACAGGAGGTGAATTGTCTTTCCAGGGGCTGGCAAAGCTGAACTTCTGTACAGGAAACACTCAGTATAGTTCAAGATGATGAATTACAGTATTTGGATGAAGTTTCTTAAGATAATTTGTCTGTATTCAACAGTGTCCATTTTGGCTTTCTCTCACCATTCTAAGCCTATTTTGGACACAGGAGGTGAAATGTGTTACCATGGACTGATAGACTTACATTTTTGCCCAGAAAACACTCAGAATAGATCAAGATGAAGAATTACAGTAGTTGGATGAAGTTTCTTAAGATAATTTGTCTGTATTCAACAGTGTCCATTTTGGCTTTCTCTCACCATTCTAAGCCTATTTTGGACACAGGAGGTGAAATGTGTTACCATGGACTGATAGACTTACATTTTTGCCCAGAAAACACTCAGAATAGATCAAGATGATGAATTACAGTAGTTGGATGAAGTTTCTTAAGATAATTTGTCTGTATTCAACAGTGTCCATTTTGGCTTTCTCTCACCATTCTAAGCCTATTTTGGACACAGGAGGTGAATTGTCTTTCCAGGGGCTGGCAAAGCTGAACTTCTGTACAGGAAACACTCAGAATAGATAAAGATGATGAATTACAGTAGTTGGATGAAGTTTCTTAAGATAATTTGTCTGTATTAAACAGTGTCCATTTTGGCTTTCTCTCACCATTCTAAGCCTATTTTGGACACAGGAGGTGAATTGTCTTTCCAGGGGCTGGCAAAGCTGAACTTCTGTACAGGAAACACTCAGAATAGATAAAGATGATGAATTACAGTAGTTGGATGAAGTTTCTTAAGATAATTTGTCTGTATTCAACAGTGTCCATTTTGGCTTTCTCTCACCATTCTAAGCCTATTTTGGACACAGGAGGTGAATTGTCTTTCCAGGGGCTGGCAAAGCTGAACTTCTGTACAGGAAACACTCAGAATAGATAAAGATGATGAATTACAGTAGTTGGATGAAGTTTCTTAAGATAATTTGTCTGTATTCAACAGTGTCCATTTTGGCTTTCTCTCACCATTCTAAGCCTATTTTGGACACAGGAGGTGAATTGTCTTTCTAGGGGCTGGCAAAGCTGAACTTCTGTGCAGGAAACACTCAGAATAGTTCAAGATGATGAATTACATTAGTAAGATCAAGTTTCTTAAGATAATTTGTCTGTATTCAACAGTGTCCATTTTGGCTTTCTCTCACCATTCTAAGCCTATTTTAGACACAGGAGGTGAAATGTGTTACCATGGACTGATAGACTTACATTTCCGCCCAGAAAACACTCAGTATAGTTAAAGATGATGAATTACATTACTAAGATCAAGTTTCTTAAGATAATTTGTCTGTATTCAACAGTGTCCATTTTGGCTTTCTCTCACCATTCTAAGCCTATTTTGGACACAGGAGGTGAATTGTCTTTCCAGGGGCTGGCAAAGCTGAACTTCTGTACAGGAAACACTCAGTATAGTTCAAGATGATGAATTACAGTATTTGGATGAAGTTTCTTAAGATAATTTGTCTGTATTCAACAGTGTCCATTTTGGCTTTCTCTCACCATTCTAAGCCTATTTTGGACACAGGAGGTGAAATGTGTTACCATGGACTGATAGACTTACATTTTTGCCCAGAAAACACTCAGAATAGATCAAGATGAAGAATTACAGTAGTTGGATGAAGTTTCTTAAGATAATTTGTCTGTATTCAACAGTGTCCATTTTGGCTTTCTCTCACCATTCTAAGCCTATTTTGGACACAGGAGGTGAAATGTGTTACCATGGACTGATAGACTTACATTTTTGCCCAGAAAACACTCAGAATAGATCAAGATGATGAATTACAGTAGTTGGATGAAGTTTCTTAAGATAATTTGTCTGTATTCAACAGTGTCCATTTTGGCTTTCTCTCACCATTCTAAGCCTATTTTGGACACAGGAGGTGAATTGTCTTTCCAGGGGCTGGCAAAGCTGAACTTCTGTACAGGAAACACTCAGAATAGATAAAGATGATGAATTACAGTAGTTGGATGAAGTTTCTTAAGATAATTTGTCTGTATTAAACAGTGTCCATTTTGGCTTTCTCTCACCATTCTAAGCCTATTTTGGACACAGGAGGTGAATTGTCTTTCCAGGGGCTGGCAAAGCTGAACTTCTGTACAGGAAACACTCAGAATAGATAAAGATGATGAATTACAGTAGTTGGATGAAGTTTCTTAAGATAATTTGTCTGTATTCAACAGTGTCCATTTTGGCTTTCTCTCACCATTCTAAGCC
Source organism: Pempheris klunzingeri (assembly GCF_042242105.1). NCBI lineage: Eukaryota > Metazoa > Chordata > Actinopteri > Acropomatiformes > Pempheridae > Pempheris > Pempheris klunzingeri. Next base: position 30,272,134 of record NC_092014.1, on the reverse strand, counting down.
TATTTTGGACACAGGAGGTGAATTGTCTTTCCAGGGGCTGGCAAAGCTGAACTTCTGTACAGGAAACACTCAGAATAGATAAAGATGATGAATTACAGTAGTTGGATGAAGTTTCTTAAGATAATTTGTCTGTATTCAACAGTGTCCATTTTGGCTTTCTCTCACCATTCTAAGCCTATTTTGGACACAGGAGGTGAATTGTCTTTCCAGGGGCTGGCAAAGCTGAACTTCTGTACAGGAAACACTCAGAATAGATCAAGATGATGAATTACAGTAGTTGGATGAAGTTTCTTAAGATAATTTGTCTGTATTCAACAGTGTCCATTTTGGCTTTCTCTCACCATTCTAAGCCTATTTTAGACACAGGAGGTGAAATGTGTTACCATGGACTGATAGACTTACATTTCCGCCCAGAAAACACTCAGTATAGTTCAAGATGATGAATTACATTACTAAGATCAAGTTTCTTAAGATAATTTGTCTGTATTCAACAGTGTCCATTTTGGCTTTCTCTCACCATTCTAAGCCTATTTTGGACACAGGAGGTGAATTGTCTTTCCAGGGGCTGGCAAAGCTGAACTTCTGTACAGGAAACACTCAGTATAGTTCAAGATGATGAATTACAGTATTTGGATGAAGTTTCTTAAGATAATTTGTCTGTATTCAACAGTGTCCATTTTGGCTTTCTCTCACCATTCTAAGCCTATTTTGGACACAGGAGGTGAAATGTGTTACCATGGACTGATAGACTTACATTTTTGCCCAGAAAACACTCAGAATAGATCAAGATGATGAATTACAGTAGTTGGATGAAGTTTCTTAAGATAATTTGTCTGTATTCAACAGTGTCCATTTTGGCTTTCTCTCACCATTCTAAGCCTATTTTGGACACAGGAGGTGAAATGTGTTACCATGGACTGATAGACTTACATTTTTGCCCAGAAAACACTCAGAATAGATCAAGATGATGAATTACAGTAGTTGGATGAAGTTTCTTAAGATAATTTGTCTGTATTCAACAGTGTCCATTTTGGCTTTCTCTCACCATTCTAAGCCTATTTTGGACACAGGAGGTGAATTGTCTTTCCAGGGGCTGGCAAAGCTGAACTTCTGTACAGGAAACACTCAGAATAGATAAAGATGATGAATTACAGTAGTTGGATGAAGTTTCTTAAGATAATTTGTCTGTATTAAACAGTGTCCATTTTGGCTTTCTCTCACCATTCTAAGCCTATTTTGGACACAGGAGGTGAATTGTCTTTCCAGGGGCTGGCAAAGCTGAACTTCTGTACAGGAAACACTCAGAATAGATAAAGATGATGAATTACAGTAGTTGGATGAAGTTTCTTAAGATAATTTGTCTGTATTCAACAGTGTCCATTTTGGCTTTCTCTCACCATTCTAAGCCTATTTTGGACACAGGAGGTGAATTGTCTTTCTAGGGGCTGGCAAAGCTGAACTTCTGTGCAGGAAACACTCAGAATAGTTCAAGATGATGAATTACATTAGTAAGATCAAGTTTCTTAAGATAATTTGTCTGTATTCAACAGTGTCCATTTTGGCTTTCTCTCACCATTCTAAGCCTATTTTAGACACAGGAGGTGAAATGTGTTACCATGGACTGATAGACTTACATTTCCTCCCAGAAAACACTCAGAATAGTTCAAGATGATGAATTACAGTAGTTGGATGAAGTTTCTTAAGATAATTTGTCTGTATTCAACAGTGTCCATTTTGGCTTTCTCTCACCATTCTAAGCCTATTTTAGACACAGGAGGTGAAATGTGTTACCATGGACTGATAGACTTACATTTCCGCCCAGAAAACACTCAGTATAGTTAAAGATGATGAATTACAGTAGTTGGATGAAGTTTCTTAAGATAATTTGTCTGTATTCAACAGTGTCCATTTTGGCTTTCTCTCACCATTCTAAGCCTATTTTGGACACAGGAGGTGAATTGTCTTTCTAGGGGCTGGCAAAGCTGAACTTCTGTGCAGGAAACACTCAGAATAGTTCAAGATGATGAATTACATTAGTAAGATCAAGTTTCTTAAGATAATTTGTCTGTATTCAACAGTGTCCATTTTGGCTTTCTCTCACCATTCTAAGCCTATTTTAGACACAGGAGGTGAAATGTGTTACCATGGACTGATAGACTTACATTTCCTCCCAGAAAACACTCAGAATAGTTCAAGATGATGAATTACAGTAGTTGGATGAAGTTTCTTAAGATAATTTGTCTGTATTCAACAGTGTCCATTTTGGCTTTCTCTCACCATTCTAAGCCTATTTTAGACACAGGAGGTGAAATGTGTTACCATGGACTGATAGACTTACATTTCCGCCCAGAAAACACTCAGTATAGTTAAAGATGATGAATTACAGTAGTTGGATGAAGTTTCTTAAGATAATTTGTCTGTATTCAACAGTGTCCATTTTGGCTTTCTCTCACCATTCTAAGCCTATTTTAGACACAGGAGGTGAAATGTGTTACCATGGACTGATAGACTTACATTTCCGCCCAGAAAACACTCAGTATAGTTCAAGATGATGAATTACATTACTAAGATCAAGTTTCTTAAGATAATTTGTCTGTATTCAACAGTGTCCATTTTGGCTTTCTCTCACCATTCTAAGCCTATTTTGGACACAGGAGGTGAATTGTCTTTCCAGGGGCTGGCAAAGCTGAACTTCTGTACAGGAAACACTCAGAATAGATAAAGATGATGAATTACAGTAGTTGGATGAAGTTTCTTAAGATAATTTGTCTGTATTCAACAGTGTCCATTTTGGCTTTCTCTCACCATTCTAAGCCTATTTTGGACACAGGAGGTGAATTGTCTTTCCAGGGGCTGGCAAACCTGAACTTCTGTACAGGAAACACTCAGAATAGATCAAGATGATGAATTACAGTAGTTGGATGAAGTTTCTTAAGATAATTTGTCTGTATTCAACAGTGTCCATTTTGGCTTTCTCTCACCATTCTAAGCCTATTTTAGACACAGGAGGTGAAATGTGTTACCATGGACTGATAGACTTACATTTCCTCCCAGAAAACACTCAGAATAGTTCAAGATGATGAATTACAGTAGTTGGATGAAGTTCCATAAGATAATTTGTCTGTATTCAACAGTGTCCATTTTGGCTTTCTCTCACCATTCTAAGCCTATTTTAGACACAGGAGGTGAAATGTGTTACCATGGACTGATAGACTTACATTTCCGCCCAGAAAACACTCAGTATAGTTAAAGATGATGAATTACATTACTAAGATCAAGTTTCTTAAGATAATTTGTCTGTATTCAACAGTGTCCATTTTGGCTTTCTCTCACCATTCTAAGCCTATTTTGGACACAGGAGGTGAATTGTCTTTCCAGGGGCTGGCAAAGCTGAACTTCTGTACAGGAAACACTCAGAATAGATAAAGATGATGAATTACATTAGTAAGATCAAGTTTCTTAAGATAATTTGTCTGTATTCAACAGTGTCCATTTTGGCTTTCTCTCACCATTCTAAGCCTATTTTAGACACAGGAGGTGAATTGTCTTTCTAGGGGCTGGCAAAGCTGAACTTCTGTGCAGGAAACACTCAGAATAGTTCAAGATGATGAATTACATTAGTAAGATCAAGTTTCTTAAGATAATTTGTCTGTATTCAACAGTGTCCATTTTGGCTTTCTCTCACCATTCTAAGCCTATTTTAGACACAGGAGGTGAAATGTGTTACCATGGACTGATAGACTTACATTTCCGCCCAGAAAACACTCAGTATAGTTCAAGATGATGAATTACATTACTAAGATCAAGTTTCTTAAGATAATTTGTCTGTATTCAACAGTGTCCATTTTGGCTTTCGCTCACCATTCTAAGCCTATTTTGGACACAGGAGGTGAATTGTCTTTCCAGGGGCTGGCAAAGCTGAACTTCTGTACAGGAAACACTCAGTATAGTTCAAGATGATGAATTACAGTATTTGGATGAAGTTTCTTAAGATAATTTGTCTGTATTCAACAGTGTCCATTTTGGCTTTCTCTCACCATTCTAAGCCTATTTTGGACACAGGAGGTGAAATGTGTTACCATGGACTGATAGACTTACATTTTTGCCCAGAAAACACTCAGAATAGATCAAGATGAAGAATTACAGTAGTTGGATGAAGTTTCTTAAGATAATTTGTCTGTATTCAACAGTGTCCATTTTGGCTTTCTCTCACCATTCTAAGCCTATTTTGGACACAGGAGGTGAAATGTGTTACCATGGACTGATAGACTTACATTTTTGCCCAGAAAACACTCAGAATAGATCAAGATGATGAATTACAGTAGTTGGATGAAGTTTCTTAAGATAATTTGTCTGTATTCAACAGTGTCCATTTTGGCTTTCTCTCACCATTCTAAGCCTATTTTGGACACAGGAGGTGAATTGTCTTTCCAGGGGCTGGCAAAGCTGAACTTCTGTACAGGAAACACTCAGAATAGATAAAGATGATGAATTACAGTAGTTGGATGAAGTTTCTTAAGATAATTTGTCTGTATTAAACAGTGTCCATTTTGGCTTTCTCTCACCATTCTAAGCCTATTTTGGACACAGGAGGTGAATTGTCTTTCCAGGGGCTGGCAAAGCTGAACTTCTGTACAGGAAACACTCAGAATAGATAAAGATGATGAATTACAGTAGTTGGATGAAGTTTCTTAAGATAATTTGTCTGTATTCAACAGTGTCCATTTTGGCTTTCTCTCACCATTCTAAGCCTATTTTGGACACAGGAGGTGAATTGTCTTTCCAGGGGCTGGCAAAGCTGAACTTCTGTACAGGAAACACTCAGAATAGATAAAGATGATGAATTACAGTAGTTGGATGAAGTTTCTTAAGATAATTTGTCTGTATTCAACAGTGTCCATTTTGGCTTTCTCTCACCATTCTAAGCCTATTTTGGACACAGGAGGTGAATTGTCTTTCTAGGGGCTGGCAAAGCTGAACTTCTGTGCAGGAAACACTCAGAATAGTTCAAGATGATGAATTACATTAGTAAGATCAAGTTTCTTAAGATAATTTGTCTGTATTCAACAGTGTCCATTTTGGCTTTCTCTCACCATTCTAAGCCTATTTTGGACACAGGAGGTGAATTGTCTTTCCAGGGGCTGGCAAAGCTGAACTTCTGTACAGGAAACACTCAGTATAGTTCAAGATGATGAATTACAGTATTTGGATGAAGTTTCTTAAGATAATTTGTCTGTATTCAACAGTGTCCATTTTGGCTTTCTCTCACCATTCTAAGCCTATTTTGGACACAGGAGGTGAAATGTGTTACCATGGACTGATAGACTTACATTTTTGCCCAGAAAACACTCAGAATAGATCAAGATGAAGAATTACAGTAGTTGGATGAAGTTTCTTAAGATAATTTGTCTGTATTCAACAGTGTCCATTTTGGCTTTCTCTCACCATTCTAAGCCTATTTTGGACACAGGAGGTGAAATGTGTTACCATGGACTGATAGACTTACATTTTTGCCCAGAAAACACTCAGAATAGATCAAGATGATGAATTACAGTAGTTGGATGAAGTTTCTTAAGATAATTTGTCTGTATTCAACAGTGTCCATTTTGGCTTTCTCTCACCATTCTAAGCCTATTTTGGACACAGGAGGTGAATTGTCTTTCCAGGGGCTGGCAAAGCTGAACTTCTGTACAGGAAACACTCAGAATAGATAAAGATGATGAATTACAGTAGTTGGATGAAGTTTCTTAAGATAATTTGTCTGTATTAAACAGTGTCCATTTTGGCTTTCTCTCACCATTCTAAGCCTATTTTGGACACAGGAGGTGAATTGTCTTTCCAGGGGCTGGCAAAGCTGAACTTCTGTACAGGAAACACTCAGAATAGATAAAGATGATGAATTACAGTAGTTGGATGAAGTTTCTTAAGATAATTTGTCTGTATTCAACAGTGTCCATTTTGGCTTTCTCTCACCATTCTAAGCCTATTTTGGACACAGGAGGTGAATTGTCTTTCCAGGGGCTGGCAAAGCTGAACTTCTGTACAGGAAACACTCAGAATAGATAAAGATGATGAATTACAGTAGTTGGATGAAGTTTCTTAAGATAATTTGTCTGTATTCAACAGTGTCCATTTTGGCTTTCTCTCACCATTCTAAGCCTATTTTGGACACAGGAGGTGAATTGTCTTTCTAGGGGCTGGCAAAGCTGAACTTCTGTGCAGGAAACACTCAGAATAGTTCAAGATGATGAATTACATTAGTAAGATCAAGTTTCTTAAGATAATTTGTCTGTATTCAACAGTGTCCATTTTGGCTTTCTCTCACCATTCTAAGCCTATTTTAGACACAGGAGGTGAAATGTGTTACCATGGACTGATAGACTTACATTTCCGCCCAGAAAACACTCAGTATAGTTAAAGATGATGAATTACATTACTAAGATCAAGTTTCTTAAGATAATTTGTCTGTATTCAACAGTGTCCATTTTGGCTTTCTCTCACCATTCTAAGCCTATTTTGGACACAGGAGGTGAATTGTCTTTCCAGGGGCTGGCAAAGCTGAACTTCTGTGCAGGAAACACTCAGAATAGTTCAAGATGATGAATTACATTAGTAAGATCAAGTTTCTTAAGATAATTTGTCTGTATTCAACAGTGTCCATTTTGGCTTTCTCTCACCATTCTAAGCCTATTTTAGACACAGGAGGTGAATTGTCTTTCTAGGGGCTGGCAAAGCTGAACTTCTGTGCAGGAAACACTCAGAATAGTTCAAGATGATGAATTACATTAGTAAGATCAAGTTTCTTAAGATAATTTGTCTGTATTCAACAGTGTCCATTTTGGCTTTCTCTCACCATTCTAAGCCTATTTTAGACACAGGAGGTGAAATGTGTTACCATGGACTGATAGACTTACATTTCCTCCCAGAAAACACTCAGAATAGTTCAAGATGATGAATTACAGTAGTTGGATGAAGTTCCATAAGATAATTTGTCTGTATTCAACAGTGTCCATTTTGGCTTTCTCTCACCATTCTAAGCCTATTTTAGACACAGGAGGTGAATTGTCTTTCCAGGGGCTGGCAAAGCTGAACTTCTGTACAGGAAACACTCAGAATAGATAAAGATGATAATTACAGTAGTTGGATGAAGTTTCTTAAGATAATTTGTCTGTATTCAACAGTGTCCATTTTGGCTTTCTCTCACCATTCTAAGCCTATTTTAGACACAGGAGGTGAATTGTCTTTCTAGGGGCTGGCAAAGCTGAACTTCTGTGCAGGAAACACTCAGAATAGTTCAAGATGATGAATTACATTAGTAAGATCAAGTTTCTTAAGATAATTTGTCTGTATTCAACAGTGTCCATTTTGGCTTTCTCTCACCATTCTAAGCCTATTTTAGACACAGGAGGTGAAATGTGTTACCATGGACTGATAGACTTACATTTCCGCCCAGAAAACACTCAGTATAGTTCAAGATGATGAATTACATTACTAAGATCAAGTTTCTTAAGATAATTTGTCTGTATTCAACAGTGTCCATTTTGGCTTTCTCTCACCATTCTAAGCCTATTTTGGACACAGGAGGTGAATTGTCTTTCCAGGGGCTGGCAAAGCTGAACTTCTGTACAGGAAACACTCAGTATAGTTCAAGATGATGAATTACAGTATTTGGATGAAGTTTCTTAAGATAATTTGTCTGTATTCAACAGTGTCCATTTTGGCTTTCTCTCACCATTCTAAGCCTATTTTGGACACAGGAGGTGAAATGTGTTACCATGGACTGATAGACTTACATTTTTGCCCAGAAAACACTCAGAATAGATCAAGATGAAGAATTACAGTAGTTGGATGAAGTTTCTTAAGATAATTTGTCTGTATTCAACAGTGTCCATTTTGGCTTTCTCTCACCATTCTAAGCCTATTTTGGACACAGGAGGTGAAATGTGTTACCATGGACTGATAGACTTACATTTTTGCCCAGAAAACACTCAGAATAGATCAAGATGATGAATTACAGTAGTTGGATGAAGTTTCTTAAGATAATTTGTCTGTATTCAACAGTGTCCATTTTGGCTTTCTCTCACCATTCTAAGCCTATTTTGGACACAGGAGGTGAATTGTCTTTCCAGGGGCTGGCAAAGCTGAACTTCTGTACAGGAAACACTCAGAATAGATAAAGATGATGAATTACAGTAGTTGGATGAAGTTTCTTAAGATAATTTGTCTGTATTCAACAGTGTCCATTTTGGCTTTCTCTCACCATTCTAAGCCTATTTTGGACACAGGAGGTGAATTGTCTTTCCAGGGGCTGGCAAAGCTGAACTTCTGTACAGGAAACACTCAGAATAGATAAAGATGATGAATTACAGTAGTTGGATGAAGTTTCTTAAGATAATTTGTCTGTATTCAACAGTGTCCATTTTGGCTTTCTCTCACCATTCTAAGCCTATTTTGGACACAGGAGGTGAATTGTCTTTCCAGGGGCTGGCAAAGCTGAACTTCTGTACAGGAAACACTCAGAATAGATAAAGATGATGAATTACAGTAGTTGGATGAAGTTTCTTAAGATAATTTGTCTGTATTCAACAGTGTCCATTTTGGCTTTCTCTCACCATTCTAAGCCTATTTTGGACACAGGAGGTGAATTGTCTTTCTAGGGGCTGGCAAAGCTGAACTTCTGTGCAGGAAACACTCAGAATAGTTCAAGATGATGAATTACATTAGTAAGATCAAGTTTCTTAAGATAATTTGTCTGTATTCAACAGTGTCCATTTTGGCTTTCTCTCACCATTCTAAGCCTATTTTAGACACAGGAGGTGAAATGTGTTACCATGGACTGATAGACTTACATTTCCGCCCAGAAAACACTCAGTATAGTTAAAGATGATGAATTACATTACTAAGATCAAGTTTCTTAAGATAATTTGTCTGTATTCAACAGTGTCCATTTTGGCTTTCTCTCACCATTCTAAGCCTATTTTGGACACAGGAGGTGAATTGTCTTTCCAGGGGCTGGCAAAGCTGAACTTCTGTGCAGGAAACACTCAGAATAGTTCAAGATGATGAATTACATTAGTAAGATCAAGTTTCTTAAGATAATTTGTCTGTATTCAACAGTGTCCATTTTGGCTTTCTCTCACCATTCTAAGCCTATTTTAGACACAGGAGGTGAATTGTCTTTCTAGGGGCTGGCAAAGCTGAACTTCTGTGCAGGAAACACTCAGAATAGTTCAAGATGATGAATTACATTAGTAAGATCAAGTTTCTTAAGATAATTTGTCTGTATTCAACAGTGTCCATTTTGGCTTTCTCTCACCATTCTAAGCCTATTTTAGACACAGGAGGTGAAATGTGTTACCATGGACTGATAGACTTACATTTCCTCCCAGAAAACACTCAGAATAGTTCAAGATGATGAATTACAGTAGTTGGATGAAGTTCCATAAGATAATTTGTCTGTATTCAACAGTGTCCATTTTGGCTTTCTCTCACCATTCTAAGCCTATTTTAGACACAGGAGGTGAATTGTCTTTCCAGGGGCTGGCAAAGCTGAACTTCTGTACAGGAAACACTCAGAATAGATAAAGATGATAATTACAGTAGTTGGATGAAGTTTCTTAAGATAATTTGTCTGTATTAAACAGTGTCCATTTTGGCTTTCTCTCACCATTCTAAGCCTATTTTGGACACAGGAGGTGAATTGTCTTTCCAGGGGCTGGCAAAGCTGAACTTCTGTACAGGAAACACTCAGAATAGATCAAGATGATGAATTACAGTAGTTGGATGAAGTTTCTTAAGATAATTTGTCTGTATTCAACAGTGACCATTTTGGTTTTCTCTCACCATTCTAAGCCTATTTTGGACACAGGAGGTGAAATGTGTTACCATGGACTGATAGACTTACATTTTTACCCAGAAAACACTCAGAATAGATCAAGATGATGAATTACAGTAGTTGGATGAAGTTTCTTAAGATAATTTGTCTGTATTCAACAGTGTCCATTTTGGCTTTCTCTCACCATTCTAAGCCTATTTTGGACACAGGAGGTGAATTGTCTTTCCAGGGGCTGGCAAAGCTGAACTTCTGTACAGGAAACACTCAGAATAGATCAAGATGATGAATTACAGTAGTTGGATGAAGTTTCTTAAGATAATTTGTCTGTATTCAACGTTGTCCATTTTGGCTTTCTCTCACCATTCTAAGCCTATTTTAGACACAGGAGGTGAAATGTGTTACCATGGACTGATAGACTTACATTTCCGCCCAGAAAACAGTCAGTATAGTTCAAGATGATGAATTACATTACTAAGATCAAGTTTCTTAAGATAATTTGTCTGTATTCAACAGTGTCCATTTTGGCTTTCTCTCACCATTCTAAGCCTATTTTGGACACAGGAGGTGAATTGTCTTTCCAGGGGCTGGCAAAGCTGAACTTCTGTACAGGAAACACTCAGTATAGTTCAAGATGATGAATTACAGTATTTGGATGAAGTTTCTTAAGATAATTTGTCTGTATTCAACAGTGTCCATTTTGGCTTTCTCTCACCATTCTAAGCCTATTTTGGACACAGGAGGTGAAATGTGTTACCATGGACTGATAGACTTACATTTTTGCCCAGAAAACACTCAGAATAGATCAAGATGATGAATTACAGTAGTTGGATGAAGTTTCTTAAGATAATTTGTCTGTATTCAACAGTGTCCATTTTGGCTTTCTCTCACCATTCTAAGCCTATTTTGGACACAGGAGGTGAAATGTGTTACCATGGACTGATAGACTTACATTTTTGCCCAGAAAACACTCAGAATAGATCAAGATGATGAATTACAGTAGTTGGATGAAGTTTCTTAAGATAATTTGTCTGTATTCAACAGTGTCCATTTTGGCTTTCTCTCACCATTCTAAGCCTATTTTGGACACAGGAGGTGAATTGTCTTTCCAGGGGCTGGCAAAGCTGAACTTCTGTACAGGAAACACTCAGAATAGATAAAGATGATGAATTACAGTAGTTGGATGAAGTTTCTTAAGATAATTTGTCTGTATTCAACAGTGTCCATTTTGGCTTTCTCTCACCATTCTAAGCCTATTTTGGACACAGGAGGTGAATTGTCTTTCTAGGGGCTGGCAAAGCTGAACTTCTGTGCAGGAAACACTCAGAATAGTTCAAGATGATGAATTACATTAGTAAGATCAAGTTTCTTAAGATAATTTGTCTGTATTCAACAGTGTCCATTTTGGCTTTCTCTCACCATTCTAAGCCTATTTTAGACACAGGAGGTGAAATGTGTTACCATGGACTGATAGACTTACATTTCCTCCCAGAAAACACTCAGAATAGTTCAAGATGATGAATTACAGTAGTTGGATGAAGTTCCATAAGATAATTTGTCTGTATTCAACAGTGTCCATTTTGGCTTTCTCTCACCATTCTAAGCCTATTTTAGACACAGGAGGTGAATTGTCTTTCCAGGGGCTGGCAAAGCTGAACTTCTGTACAGGAAACACTCAGAATAGATAAAGATGATAATTACAGTAGTTGGATGAAGTTTCTTAAGATAATTTGTCTGTATTCAACAGTGTCCATTTTGGCTTTCTCTCACCATTCTAAGCCTATTTTGGACACAGGAGGTGAATTGTCTTTCCAGGGGCTGGCAAAGCTGAACTTCTGTACAGGAAACACTCAGAATAGATCAAGATGATGAATTACAGTAGTTGGATGAAGTTTCTTAAGATAATTTGTCTGTATTCAACAGTGACCATTTTGGTTTTCTCTCACCATTCTAAGCCTATTTTGGACACAGGAGGTGAAATGTGTTACCATGGACTGATAGACTTACATTTTTACCCAGAAAACACTCAGAATAGATCAAGATGATGAATTACAGTAGTTGGATGAAGTTTCTTAAGATAATTTGTCTGTATTCAACAGTGTCCATTTTGGCTTTCTCTCACCATTCTAAGCCTATTTTGGACACAGGAGGTGAATTGTCTTTCCAGGGGCTGGCAAAGCTGAACTTCTGTACAGGAAACACTCAGAATAGATCAAGATGATGAATTACAGTAGTTGGATGAAGTTTCTTAAGATAATTTGTCTGTATTCAACGTTGTCCATTTTGGCTTTCTCTCACCATTCTAAGCCTATTTTAGACACAGGAGGTGAAATGTGTTACCATGGACTGATAGACTTACATTTCCGCCCAGAAAACAGTCAGTATAGTTCAAGATGATGAATTACATTACTAAGATCAAGTTTCTTAAGATAATTTGTCTGTATTCAACAGTGTCCATTTTGGCTTTCTCTCACCATTCTAAGCCTATTTTGGACACAGGAGGTGAATTGTCTTTCCAGGGGCTGGCAAAGCTGAACTTCTGTACAGGAAACACTCAGTATAGTTCAAGATGATGAATTACAGTATTTGGATGAAGTTTCTTAAGATAATTTGTCTGTATTCAACAGTGTCCATTTTGGCTTTCTCTCACCATTCTAAGCCTATTTTGGACACAGGAGGTGAAATGTGTTACCATGGACTGATAGACTTACATTTTTGCCCAGAAAACACTCAGAATAGATCAAGATGATGAATTACAGTAGTTGGATGAAGTTTCTTAAGATAATTTGTCTGTATTCAACAGTGTCCATTTTGGCTTTCTCTCACCATTCTAAGCCTATTTTGGACACAGGAGGTGAAATGTGTTACCATGGACTGATAGACTTACATTTTTGCCCAGAAAACACTCAGAATAGATCAAGATGATGAATTACAGTAGTTGGATGAAGTTTCTTAAGATAATTTGTCTGTATTCAACAGTGTCCATTTTGGCTTTCTCTCACCATTCTAAGCCTATTTTGGACACAGGAGGTGAATTGTCTTTCCAGGGGCTGGCAAAGCTGAACTTCTGTACAGGAAACACTCAGAATAGATAAAGATGATGAATTACAGTAGTTGGATGAAGTTTCTTAAGATAATTTGTCTGTATTAAACAGTGTCCATTTTGGCTTTCTCTCACCATTCTAAGCCTATTTTGGACACAGGAGGTGAATTGTCTTTCCAGGGGCTGGCAAAGCTGAACTTCTGTACAGGAAACACTCAGAATAGATAAAGATGATGAATTACAGTAGTTGGATGAAGTTTCTTAAGATAATTTGTCTGTATTCAACAGTGTCCATTTTGGCTTTCTCTCACCATTCTAAGCCTATTTTGGACACAGGAGGTGAATTGTCTTTCCAGGGGCTGGCAAAGCTGAACTTCTGTACAGGAAACACTCAGAATAGATAAAGATGATGAATTACAGTAGTTGGATGAAGTTTCTTAAGATAATTTGTCTGTATTCAACAGTGTCCATTTTGGCTTTCTCTCACCATTCTAAGCCTATTTTGGACACAGGAGGTGAATTGTCTTTCTAGGGGCTGGCAAAGCTGAACTTCTGTGCAGGAAACACTCAGAATAGTTCAAGATGATGAATTACATTAGTAAGATCAAGTTTCTTAAGATAATTTGTCTGTATTCAACAGTGTCCATTTTGGCTTTCTCTCACCATTCTAAGCCTATTTTAGACACAGGAGGTGAAATGTGTTACCATGGACTGATAGACTTACATTTCCTCCCAGAAAACACTCAGAATAGTTCAAGATGATGAATTACAGTAGTTGGATGAAGTTTCTTAAGATAATTTGTCTGTATTCAACAGTGTCCATTTTGGCTTTCTCTCACCATTCTAAGCCTATTTTAGACACAGGAGGTGAAATGTGTTACCATGGACTGATAGACTTACATTTCCGCCCAGAAAACACTCAGTATAGTTAAAGATGATGAATTACAGTAGTTGGATGAAGTTTCTTAAGATAATTTGTCTGTATTCAACAGTGTCCATTTTGGCTTTCTCTCACCATTCTAAGCCTATTTTGGACACAGGAGGTGAATTGACTTTCCAGGGGCTGGCAAACCTGAACTTCTGTACAGGAAACACTCAGAATAGATAAAGATGATGAATTACAGTAGTTGGATGAAGTTTCTTAAGATAATTTGTCTGTATTCAACAGTGTCCATTTTGGCTTTCTCTCACCATTCTAAGCCTATTTTAGACACAGGAGGTGAAATGTGTTACCATGGACTGATAGACTTACATTTCCGCCCAGAAAACACTCAGTATAGTTCAAGATGATGAATTACATTACTAAGATCAAGTTTCTTAAGATAATTTGTCTGTATTCAACAGTGTCCATTTTGGCTTTCTCTCACCATTCTAAGCCTATTTTGGACACAGGAGGTGAATTGTCTTTCCAGGGGCTGGCAAAGCTGAACTTCTGTACAGGAAACACTCAGAATAGATAAAGATGATGAATTACAGTAGTTGGATGAAGTTTCTTAAGATAATTTGTCTGTATTCAACAGTGTCCATTTTGGCTTTCTCTCACCATTCTAAGCCTATTTTGGACACAGGAGGTGAATTGTCTTTCCAGGGGCTGGCAAACCTGAACTTCTGTACAGGAAACACTCAGAATAGATAAAGATGATGAATTACAGTAGTTGGATGAAGTTTCTTAAGATAATTTGTCTGTATTCAACAGTGTCCATTTTGGCTTTCTCTCACCATTCTAAGCCTATTTTAGACACAGGAGGTGAAATGTGTTACCATGGACTGATAGACTTACATTTCCTCCCAGAAAACACTCAGAATAGTTCAAGATGATGAATTACAGTAGTTGGATGAAGTTCCATAAGATAATTTGTCTGTATTCAACAGTGTCCATTTTGGCTTTCTCTCACCATTCTAAGCCTATTTTAGACACAGGAGGTGAAATGTGTTACCATGGACTGATAGACTTACATTTCCGCCCAGAAAACACTCAGTATAGTTAAAGATGATGAATTACATTACTAAGATCAAGTTTCTTAAGATAATTTGTCTGTATTCAACAGTGTCCATTTTGGCTTTCTCTCACCATTCTAAGCCTATTTTGGACACAGGAGGTGAATTGTCTTTCCAGGGGCTGGCAAAGCTGAACTTCTGTACAGGAAACACTCAGAATAGATAAAGATGATGAATTACATTAGTAAGATCAAGTTTCTTAAGATAATTTGTCTGTATTCAACAGTGTCCATTTTGGCTTTCTCTCACCATTCTAAGCCTATTTTAGACACAGGAGGTGAATTGTCTTTCTAGGGGCTGGCAAAGCTGAACTTCTGTGCAGGAAACACTCAGAATAGTTCAAGATGATGAATTACATTAGTAAGATCAAGTTTCTTAAGATAATTTGTCTGTATTCAACAGTGTCCATTTTGGCTTTCTCTCACCATTCTAAGCCTATTTTAGACACAGGAGGTGAAATGTGTTACCATGGACTGATAGACTTACATTTCCGCCCAGAAAACACTCAGTATAGTTCAAGATGATGAATTACATTACTAAGATCAAGTTTCTTAAGATAATTTGTCTGTATTCAACAGTGTCCATTTTGGCTTTCTCTCACCATTCTAAGCCTATTTTGGACACAGGAGGTGAATTGTCTTTCCAGGGGCTGGCAAAGCTGAACTTCTGTACAGGAAACACTCAGTATAGTTCAAGATGATGAATTACAGTATTTGGATGAAGTTTCTTAAGATAATTTGTCTGTATTCAACAGTGTCCATTTTGGCTTTCTCTCACCATTCTAAGCCTATTTTGGACACAGGAGGTGAAATGTGTTACCATGGACTGATAGACTTACATTTTTGCCCAGAAAACACTCAGAATAGATCAAGATGATGAATTACAGTAGTTGGATGAAGTTTCTTAAGATAATTTGTCTGTATTCAACAGTGTCCATTTTGGCTTTCTCTCACCATTCTAAGCCTATTTTGGACACAGGAGGTGAAATGTGTTACCATGGACTGATAGACTTACATTTTTGCCCAGAAAACACTCAGAATAGATCAAGATGATGAATTACAGTAGTTGGATGAAGTTTCTTAAGATAATTTGTCTGTATTCAACAGTGTCCATTTTGGCTTTCTCTCACCATTCTAAGCCTATTTTGGACACAGGAGGTGAATTGTCTTTCCAGGGGCTGGCAAAGCTGAACTTCTGTACAGGAAACACTCAGAATAGATAAAGATGATGAATTACAGTAGTTGGATGAAGTTTCTTAAGATAATTTGTCTGTATTAAACAGTGTCCATTTTGGCTTTCTCTCACCATTCTAAGCCTATTTTGGACACAGGAGGTGAATTGTCTTTCCAGGGGCTGGCAAAGCTGAACTTCTGTACAGGAAACACTCAGAATAGATAAAGATGATGAATTACAGTAGTTGGATGAAGTTTCTTAAGATAATTTGTCTGTATTCAACAGTGTCCATTTTGGCTTTCTCTCACCATTCTAAGCCTATTTTGGACACAGGAGGTGAATTGTCTTTCCAGGGGCTGGCAAAGCTGAACTTCTGTACAGGAAACACTCAGAATAGATAAAGATGATGAATTACAGTAGTTGGATGAAGTTTCTTAAGATAATTTGTCTGTATTCAACAGTGTCCATTTTGGCTTTCTCTCACCATTCTAAGCCTATTTTGGACACAGGAGGTGAATTGTCTTTCCAGGGGCTGGCAAAGCTGAACTTCTGTACAGGAAACACTCAGAATAGATAAAGATGATGAATTACAGTAGTTGGATGAAGTTTCTTAAGATAATTTGTCTGTATTCAACAGTGTCCATTTTGGCTTTCTCTCACCATTCTAAGCCTATTTTGGACACAGGAGGTGAATTGTCTTTCCAGGGGCTGGCAAACCTGAACTTCTGTACAGGAAACACTCAGAATAGATAAAGATGATGAATTACAGTAGTTGGATGAAGTTTCTTAAGATAATTTGTCTGTATTCAACAGTGTCCATTTTGGCTTTCTCTCACCATTCTAAGCCTATTTTGGACACAGGAGGTGAAATGTGTTACCATGGACTGATAGACTTACATTTTTGCCCAGAAAACACTCAGAATAGATCAAGATGATGAATTACAGTAGTTGGATGAAGTTTCTTAAGATAATTTGTCTGTATTCAACAGTGTCCATTTTGGCTTTCTCTCACCATTCTAAGCCTATTTTGGACACAGGAGGTGAATTGTCTTTCCAGGGGCTGGCAAAGCTGAACTTCTGTACAGGAAACACTCAGAATAGATCAAGATGATGAATTACAGTAGTTGGATGAAGTTTCTCAAGATAATTTGTCTGTATTCAACAGTGTCCATTTTGGCTTTCTCTCACCATTCTAAGCCTATTTTAGACACAGGAGGTGAAATGTGTTACCATGGACTGATAGACTTAGATTTCCGCCCAGAAAACACTCAGTATAGTTCAAGATGATGAATTACATTACTAAGATCAAGTTTCTTAAGATAATTTGTCTGTATTCAACAGTGTCCATTTTGGCTTTCTCTCACCATTCTAAGCCTATTTTGGACACAGGAGGTGAAATGTGTTACCATGGACTGATAGACTTACATTTTTGCCCAGAAAACACTCAGAATAGATCAAGATGATGAATTACAGTAGTTGGATGAAGTTTCTTAAGATAATTTGTCTGTATTCAACAGTGTCCATTTTGGCTTTCTCTCACCATTCTAAGCCTATTTTAGACACAGGAGGTGAAATGTGTTACCATGGACTGATAGACTTACATTTCCGCCCAGAAAACACTCAGTATAGTTCAAGATGATGAATTACATTACTAAGATCAAGTTTCTTAAGATAATTTGTCTGTATTCAACAGTGTCCATTTTGGCTTTCTCTCACCATTCTAAGCCTATTTTGGACACAGGAGGTGAAATGTGTTACCATGGACTGATAGACTTACATTTTTGCCCAGAAAACACTCAGAATAGATCAAGATGATGAATTACAGTAGTTGGATGAAGTTTCTTAAGATAATTTGTCTGTATTCAACAGTGTCCATTTTGGCTTTCTCTCACCATTCTAAGCCTATTTTGGACACAGGAGGTGAATTGTCTTTCCAGGGGCTGGCAAAGCTGAACTTCTGTACAGGAAACACTCAGAATAGATCAAGATGATGAATTACAGTAGTTGGATGAAGTTTCTTAAGATAATTTGTCTGTATTCAACAGTGTCCATTTTGGCTTTCTCTCACCATTCTAAGCCTATTTTAGACACAGGAGGTGAAATGTGTTACCATGGACTGATAGACTTAGATTTCCGCCCAGAAAACACTCAGTATAGTTCAAGATGATGAATTACATTACTAAGATCAAGTTTCTTAAGATAATTTGTCTGTATTCAACAGCGTCCATTTTGGCTTTCTCTCACCATTCTAAGCCTATTTTGGACACAGGAGGTGAATTGTCTTTCCAGGGGCTGGCAAAGCTGAACTTCTGTACAGGAAACACTCAGTATAGTTCAAGATGATGAATTACAGTATTTGGATGAAGTTTCTTAAGATAATTTGTCTGTATTCAACAGTGTCCATTTTGGCTTTCTCTCACCATTCTAAGCCTATTTTGGACACAGGAGGTGAAATGTGTTACCATGGACTGATAGACTTACATTTTTGCCCAGAAAACACTCAGAATAGATCAAGATGATGAATTACAGTAGTTGGATGAAGTTTCTTAAGATAATTTGTCTGTATTCAACAGTGTCCATTTTGGCTTTCTCTCACCATTCTAAGCCTATTTTGGACACAGGAGGTGAAATGTGTTACCATGGACTGATAGACTTACATTTTTGCCCAGAAAACACTCAGAATAGATCAAGATGATGAATTACAGTAGTTGGATGAAGTTTCTTAAGATAATTTGTCTGTATTCAACAGTGTCCATTTTGGCTTTCTCTCACCATTCTAAGCCTATTTTGGACACAGGAGGTGAATTGTCTTTCCAGGGGCTGGCAAAGCTGAACTTCTGTACAGGAAACACTCAGAATAGATCAAGATGATGAATTACAGTAGTTGGATGAAGTTTCTTAAGATAATTTGTCTGTATTCAACAGTGTCCATTTTGGCTTTCTCTCACCATTCTAAGCCTATTTTAGACACAGGAGGTGAAATGTGTTACCATGGACTGATAGACTTAGATTTCCGCCCAGAAAACACTCAGTATAGTTCAAGATGATGAATTACATTACTAAGATCAAGTTTCTTAAGATAATTTGTCTGTATTCAACAGTGTCCATTTTGGCTTTCTCTCACCATTCTAAGCCTATTTTGGACACAGGAGGTGAAATGTGTTACCATGGACTGATAGACTTACATTTTTGCCCAGAAAACACTCAGAATAGATCAAGATGATGAATTACAGTAGTTGGATGAAGTTTCTTAAGATAATTTGTCTGTATTCAACAGTGTCCATTTTGGCTTTCTCTCACCATTCTAAGCCTATTTTAGACACAGGAGGTGAAATGTGTTACCATGGACTGATAGACTTACATTTCCGCCCAGAAAACACTCAGTATAGTTCAAGATGATGAATTACATTACTAAGATCAAGTTTCTTAAGATAATTTGTCTGTATTCAACAGTGTCCATTTTGGCTTTCTCTCACCATTCTAAGCCTATTTTGGACACAGGAGGTGAATTGTCTTTCCAGGGGCTGGCAAAGCTGAACTTCTGTACAGGAAACACTCAGAATAGATCAAGATGATGAATTACAGTAGTTGGATGTAGTTTCTTAAGATAGTTTGTCTGTATTCAACAGTGTCCATTTTGGCTTTCTCTCACCATTCTAAGCCTATTTTAGACACAGGAGGTGAAATTTGTTACCATGGACTGATAGACTTACATTTCCGCCCAGAAAAAACTCAGTATAGTTCAAGATGATGAATTACATTACTAAGATCAAGTTTCTTAAGATAATTTGTCTGTATTCAACAGTGTCCATTTTGGCTTTCTCTCACCATAATTAAGATAGGCTGGTGAGAATGGAGAATTAGAATGGAGAATTAGAACGGTGAGAGAAAGCCAAAATGGACACTGTTGAATACAGACAAATTATCTTAAGAAACTTCATCCAACTACTGTAATTCATCATCTTGATCTATTCTGAGTGTTTTCTGGGCAAAAATGTAAGTCTATCAGTCCATGGTAACACATTTCACCTCCTGTGTCCAAAATAGGCTTAGAATGGTGAGAGAAAGCCAAAATGGACACTGTTGAATACAGACAAATTATCTTAAGAAACTTCATCCAACTACTGTAATTCATCATCTTGAACTATTCTGAGTGTTTCCTGTACAGAAGTTCAGCTTTGCCAGCCCCTGGAAAGACAATTCACCTCCTGTTTCTAAAATAGGCTGGTGAGAATGGTGAATTAGAATGGAGAATTAGAATGGTGAGAGAAAGCCAAAATGGACACTGTTGAATACAGACAAATTATCTTAAGAAACTTCATCCAACTACTGTAATTCATCATCTTGAACTATTCTGAGTGTTTCCTGTACAGAAGTTCAGCTTTGCCAGCCCCTGGAAAGACAATTCACCTCCTGTGTCCAAAATAGGCTTAGAATGGTGAGAGAAAGCCAAAATGGACACTGTTGAATACAGACAAATTATCTTAAGAAACTTGATCTTACTAATGTAATTCATCATCTTGAACTATTCTGAGTGTTTCCTGCACAGAAGTTCAGCTTTGCCAGCCCCTGGAAAGACAATTCACCTCCTGTGTCCAAAGTAGGCTTAGAATGGTGAGAGAAAGCCAAAATGGACACTGTTGAATACAGACAAATTATCTTAAGAAACTTCATCCAACTACTGTAATTCATCATCTTGATCTATTCTGAGTGTTTTCTGGGCAAAAATGTGAGTCTATCAGTCCATGGTAACACATTTCACCTCCTGTATCTAAAATAGGCTTAGAATGGTGAGAGAAAGCCAAAATGGACACTGTTGAATACAGACAAATTATCTTATGGAACTTCATCCAACTACTGTAATTCATCATCTTGAACTATTCTGAGTGTTTTCTGGGAGGAAATGTAAGTCTATCAGTCCATGGTAACACATTTCACCTCCTGTGTCTAAAATAGGCTTAGAATGGTGAGAGAAAGCCAAAATGGACACTGTTGAATACAGACAAATTATCTTAAGAAACTTCATCCAACTACTGTAATTCATCATCTTTATCTATTCTGAGTGTTTCCTGTACAGAAGTTCAGCTTTGCCAGCCCCTGGAAAGACAATTCACCTCCTGTGTCCAAAATAGGCTTAGAATGGTGAGAGAAAGCCAAAATGGACACTGTTGAATACAGACAAATTATCTTAAGAAACTTGATCTTACTAATGTAATTCATCATCTTGAACTATTCTGAGTGTTTCCTGTACAGAAGTTCAGGTGTGCCAGCCCCTGGAAAGACAATTCACCTCCTGTGTCCAAAATAGGCTTAGAATGGTGAGAGAAAGCCAAAATGGACACTGTTGAATACAGACAAATTATCTTAAGAAACTTCATCCAACTACTGTAATTCATCATCTTGAACTATTCTGAGTGTTTCCTGTACAGAAGTTCAGCTTTGCCAGCCCCTGGAAAGACAATTCACCCCCTGTGTCCAAAATAGGCTTAGAATGGTGAGAGAAAGCCAAAATGGACACTGTTGAATACAGACAAATTATCTTAAGAAACTTCATCCAACTACTGTAATTCATCATCTTGATCTATTCTGAGTGTTTTCTGGGCAAAAATGTAAGTCTATCAGTCCATGGTAACACATTTCACCTCCTGTGTCCAAAATAGGCTTAGAATGGTGAGAGAAAGCCAAAATGGACACTGTTGAATACAGACAAATTATCTTAAGAAACTTGATCTTAGTAATGTATTTCATCATCTTGAACTATTCTGAGTGTTTCCTGTACAGAAGTTCAGCTTTGCCAGCCCCTGGAAAGACAATTCACCTCCTGTGTCCAAAATAGGCTTAGAATGGTGAGAGAAAGCCAAAATGGACACTGTTGAATACAGACAAATTATCTTAAGAAACTTGATCCAACTACTGTAATTCATCATCTTGAACTATTCTGAGTGTTTCCTGTACAGAAGTTCAGGTGTGCCAGCCCCTGGAAAGACAATTCACCTCCTGTGTCCAAAATAGGCTTAGAATGGTGAGAGAAAGCCAAAATGGACACTGTTGAATACAGACAAATTATCTTAAGAAACTTCATCCAACTACTGTAATTCATCATCTTGATCTATTCTGAGTGTTTTCTGGGCAAAAATGTAAGTCTATCAGTCCATGGTAACACATTTCACCTCCTGTGTCCAAAATAGGCTTAGAATGGTGAGAGTAAGCCAAAATGGACACTGTTGAATACAGACAAATTATCTTAAGAAACTTGATCTTACTAATGTAATTCATCATCTTGAACTATTCTGAGTGTTTCCTGCACAGAAGTTCAGCTTTGCCAGCCCCTGGAAAGACAATTCACCTCCTGTGTCCAAAATAGGCTTAGAATGGTGAGAGAAAGCCAAAATGGACACTGTTGAATACAGACAAATTATCTTAAGAAACTTCATCCAACTACTGTAATTCATCATCTTGAACTATTCTGAGTGTTTCCTGTACAGAAGTTCAGCTTTGCCATCCCCTGGAAAGACAATTCACCCCCTGTGTCCAAAATAGGCTTAGAATGGTGAGAGAAAGCCAAAATGGACACTGTTGAATACAGACAAATTATCTTAAGAAACTTCATCCAACTACTGTAATTCATCATCTTGATCTATTCTGAGTGTTTTCTGGGCAAAAATGTAAGTCTATCAGTCCATGGTAACACATTTCACCTCCTGTGTCCAAAATAGGCTTAGAATGGTGAGAGAAAGCCAAAATGGACACTGTTGAATACAGACAAATTATCTTAAGAAACTTGATCTTAGTAATGTATTTCATCATCTTGAACTATTCTGAGTGTTTCCTGTACAGAAGTTCAGCTTTGCCAGCCCCTGGAAAGACAATTCACCTCCTGTGTCCAAAATAGGCTTAGAATGGTGAGAGAAAGCCAAAATGGACACTGTTGAATACAGACAAATTATCTTAAGAAACTTGATCTTACTAATGTAATTCATCATCTTGAACTATTCTGAGTGTTTCCTGTACAGAAGTTCAGCTTTGCCAGCCCCTGGAAAGACAATTCACCTCCTGTGTCCAAAATAGGCTTAGAATGGTGAGAGAAAGCCAAAATGGACACTGTTGAATACAGACAAATTATCTAAAGAAACTTGATCTTACTAATGTAATTCATCATCTTGAACTATTCTGAGTGTTTCCTGTACAGAAGTTCAGCTTTGCCAGTCCCTGGAAAGACAATTCACCTCCTGTGTCCAAAATAGGCTTAGAATGGTGAGAGAAAGCCAAAATGGACACTGTTGAATACAGACAAATTATCTTAAGAAACTTCATCTTACTAATGTAATTCATCATCTTGAACTATTCTGAGTGTTTCCTGCACAGAAGTTCAGCTTTGCCAGCCCCTGGAAAGACAATTCACCTCCTGTGTCCAAAATAGGCTTAGAATGGTGAGAGAAAGCCAAAATGGACACTGTTGAATACAGACAAATTATCTTAAGAAACTTCATCCAACTACTGTAATTCATCATCTTGATCTATTCTGAGTGTTTTCTGGGCAAAAATGTAAGTCTATCAGTCCATGGTAACACATTTCACCTCCTGTGTCCAAAATAGCCTTAGAATGGTGAGAGAAAGCCAAAATGGACACTGTTGAATACAGACAAATTATCTTAAGAAACTTCATCCAACTACTGTATTTCATCATCTTTATCTATTCTGAGTGTTTTCTGGGCAAAAATGTAAGTCTATCAGTCCATGGTAACACATTTCACCTCCTGTGTCCAAAATAGGCTTAGAATGGTGAGAGAAAGCCAAAATGGACACTGTTGAATACAGACAAATTATCTTAAGAAACTTCATCCAACTACTGTAATTCATCATCTTGAACTATTCTGAGTGTTTCCTGTACAGAAGTTCAGCTTTGCCAGCCCCTGGAAAGACAATTCACCTCCTGTGTCCAAAATAGGCTTAGAATGGTGAGAGAAAGCCAAAATGGACACTGTTGAATACAGACAAATTATCTTAAGAAACTTCATCTTACTAATGTAATTCATCATCTTGAACTATTCTGAGTGTTTCCTGTACAGAAGTTCAGGTGTGCCAGCCCCTGGAAAGACAATTCACCTCCTGTGTCCAAAATAGGCTTAGAATGGTGAGAGAAAGCCAAAATGGACATTGTTGAATACAGACAAATTATCTTAAGAAACTTCATCCAACTACTGTAATTCATCATCTTGATCTATTCTGAGTGTTTTCTGGGCAAAAATGTAAGTCTATCAGTCCATGGTAACACATTTCACCTCCTGTGTCAAAAATAGGCTTAGAATGGTGAGAGAAAGCCAAAATGGACACTGTTGAATACAGACAAATTATCTTAAGAAACTTCATCTTACTAATGTAATTCATCATCTTGAACTATTCTGAGTGTTTCCTGCACAGAAGTTCAGCTTTGCCAGCCCCTGGAAAGACAATTCACCTCCTGTGTCCAAAATAGGCTTAGAATGGTGAGAGAAAGCCAAAATGGACACTGTTGAATACAGACAAATTATCTTAAGAAACTTCATCCAACTACTGTAATTCATCATCTTGATCTATTCTGAGTGTTTTCTGGGCAAAAATGTAAGTCTATCAGTCCATGGTAACACATTTCACCTCCTGTGTCCAAAATAGCCTTAGAATGGTGAGAGAAAGCCAAAATGGACACTGTTGAATACAGACAAATTATCTTAAGAAACTTCATCCAACTACTGTATTTCATCATCTTTATCTATTCTGAGTGTTTTCTGGGCAAAAATGTAAGTCTATCAGTCCATGGTAACACATTTCACCTCCTGTGTCCAAAATAGGCTTAGAATGGTGAGAGAAAGCCAAAATGGACACTGTTGAATACAGACAAATTATCTTAAGAAACTTCATCCAACTACTGTAATTCATCATCTTGAACTATTCTGAGTGTTTCCTGTACAGAAGTTCAGCTTTGCCAGCCCCTGGAAAGACAATTCACCTCCTGTGTCCAAAATAGGCTTAGAATGGTGAGAGAAAGCCAAAATGGACACTGTTGAATACAGACAAATTATCTTAAGAAACTTCATCTTAC
This sequence comes from Pempheris klunzingeri, assembly GCF_042242105.1. Classification (NCBI taxonomy): domain Eukaryota; kingdom Metazoa; phylum Chordata; class Actinopteri; order Acropomatiformes; family Pempheridae; genus Pempheris; species Pempheris klunzingeri. The sequence continues at coordinate 30,247,009 of NC_092014.1, read as the reverse complement.
TAATGTAATTCATCATCTTGAACTATTCTGAGTGTTTCCTGTACAGAAGTTCAGGTGTGCCAGCCCCTGGAAAGACAATTCACCTCCTGTGTCCAAAATAGGCTTAGAATGGTGAGAGAAAGCCAAAATGGACATTGTTGAATACAGACAAATTATCTTAAGAAACTTCATCCAACTACTGTAATTCATCATCTTGATCTATTCTGAGTGTTTTCTGGGCAAAAATGTAAGTCTATCAGTCCATGGTAACACATTTCACCTCCTGTGTCAAAAATAGGCTTAGAATGGTGAGAGAAAGCCAAAATGGACACTGTTGAATACAGACAAATTATCTTAAGAAACTTGATCTTAGTAATGTATTTCATCATCTTGAACTATTCTGAGTGTTTCCTGTACAGAAGTTCAGCTTTGCCAGCCCCTGGAAAGACAATTCACCTCCTGTGTCCAAAATAGGCTTAGAATGGTGAGAGAAAGCCAAAATGGACACTGTTGAATACAGACAAATTATCTTAAGAAACTTGATCTTACTAATGTAATTCATCATCTTGAACTATTCTGAGTGTTTCCTGTACAGAAGTTCAGCTTTGCCAGCCCCTGGAAAGACAATTCACCTCCTGTGTCCAAAATAGGCTTAGAATGGTGAGAGAAAGCCAAAATGGACACTGTTGAATACAGACAAATTATCTTAAGAAACTTCATCCAACTACTGTATTTCATCATCTTTATCTATTCTGAGTGTTTTCTGGGCAAAAATGTAAGTCTATCAGTCCATGGTAACACATTTCACCTCCTGTGTCCAAAATAGGCTTAGAATGGTGAGAGAAAGCCAAAATGGACACTGTTGAATACAGACAAATTATCTTAAGAAACTTCATCCAACTACTGTATTTCATCATCTTTATCTATTCTGAGTGTTTTCTGGGCAAAAATGTAAGTCTATCAGTCCATGGTAACACATTTCACCTCCTGTGTCCAAAATAGGCTTAGAATGGTGAGAGAAAGCCAAAATGGACACTGTTGAATACAGACAAATTATCTTAAGAAACTTCATCCAACTACTGTAATTCATCATCTTGAACTATTCTGAGTGTTTCCTGTACAGAAGTTCAGCTTTGCCAGCCCCTGGAAAGACAATTCACCTCCTGTGTCCAAAATAGGCTTAGAATGGTGAGAGAAAGCCAAAATGGACACTGTTGAATACAGACAAATTATCTTAAGAAACTTCATCCAACTACTGTAATTCATCATCTTGATCTATTCTGAGTGTTTTCTGGGCAAAAATGTGAGTCTATCAGTCCATGGTAACACATTTCACCTCCTGTGTCCAAAATAGGCTTAGAATGGTGAGAGAAAGCCAAAATGGACACTGTTGAATACAGACAAATTATCTTAAGAAACTTGATCTTACTAATGTAATTCATCATCTTGAACTATTCTGAGTGTTTCCTGTACAGAAGTTCAGGTTTGACAGCCCCTGGAAAGACAATTCACCTCCTGTGTCCAAAATAGGCTTAGAATGGTGAGAGAAAGCCAAAATGGACACTGTTGAATACAGACAAATTATCTTAAGAAACTTGATCTTACTAATGTAATTCATCATCTTGAACTATTCTGAGTGTTTCCTGTACAGAAGTTCAGGTGTGCCAGCCCCTGGAAAGACAATTCACCTCCTGTGTCCAAAATAGGCTTAGAATGGTGAGAGAAAGCCAAAATGGACACTGTTGAATACAGACAAATTATCTTAAGAAACTTGATCTTACTAATGTAATTCATCATCTTGAACTATTCTGAGTGTTTCCTGTACAGAAGTTCAGGTGTGCCAGCCCCTGGAAAGACAATTCACCTCCTGTGTCCAAAATAGGCTTAGAATGGTGAGAGAAAGCCAAAATGGACACTGTTGAATACAGACAAATTATCTTAAGAAACTTGATCTTACTAATGTAATTCATCATCTTGAACTATTCTGAGTGTTTCCTGTACAGAAGTTCAGCTTTGCCAGCCCCTGGAAAGACAATTCACCTCCTGTGTCCAAAATAGGCTTAGAATGGTGAGAGAAAGCCAAAATGGACACTGTTGAATACAGACAAATTATCTTAAGAAACTTCATCCAACTACTGTAATTCATCATCTTGAACTATTCTGAGTGTTTCCTGTACAGAAGTTCAGCTTTGCCAGCCCCTGGAAAGACAATTCACCCCCTGTGTCCAAAATAGGCTTAGAATGGTGAGAGAAAGCCAAAATGGACACTGTTGAATACAGACAAATTATCTTAAGAAACTTCATCCAACTACTGTAATTCATCATCTTGATCTATTCTGAGTGTTTTCTGGGCAAAAATGTAAGTCTATCAGTCCATGGTAACACATTTCACCTCCTGTGTCCAAAATAGGCTTAGAATGGTGAGAGAAAGCCAAAATGGACACTGTTGAATACAGACAAATTATCTTAAGAAACTTCATCCAACTACTGTATTTCATCATCTTTATCTATTCTGAGTGTTTTCTGGGCGGAAATGTAAGTCTATCAGTCCATGGTAACACATTTCACCTCCTGTGTCCAAAATAGGCTTAGAATGGTGAGAGAAAGCCAAAATGGACACTGTTGAATACAGACAAATTATCTTAAGAAACTTGATCTTAGTAATGTATTTCATCATCTTGAACTATTCTGAGTGTTTCCTGTACAGAAGTTCAGGTGTGCCAGCCCCTGGAAAGACAATTCACCTCCTGTGTCCAAAATAGGCTTAGAATGGTGAGAGAAAGCCAAAATGGACATTGTTGAATACAGACAAATTATCTTAAGAAACTTCATCCAACTACTGTAATTCATCATCTTGATCTATTCTGAGTGTTTTCTGGGCAAAAATGTAAGTCTATCAGTCCATGGTAACACATTTCACCTCCTGTGTCAAAAATAGGCTTAGAATGGTGAGAGAAAGCCAAAATGGACACTGTTGAATACAGACAAATTATCTTAAGAAACTTCATCCAACTACTGTAATTCATCATCTTGATCTATTCTGAGTGTTTTCTGGGCAAAAATGTGAGTCTATCAGTCCATGGTAACACATTTCACCTCCTGTGTCCAAAATAGGCTTAGAATGGTGAGAGAAAGCCAAAATGGACACTGTTGAATACAGACAAATTATCTTAAGAAACTTGATCTTACTAATGTAATTCATCATCTTGAACTATTCTGAGTGTTTCCTGTACAGAAGTTCAGCTTTGCCAGCCCCTGGAAAGACAATTCACCTCCTGTGTCCAAAATAGGCTTAGAATGGTGAGAGAAAGCCAAAATGGACACTGTTGAATACAGACAAATTATCTTAAGAAACTTGATCTTACTAATGTAATTCATCATCTTGAACTATTCTGAGTGTTTCCTGTACAGAAGTTCAGGTGTGCCAGCCCCTGGAAAGACAATTCACCTCCTGTGTCCAAAATAGGCTTAGAATGGTGAGAGAAAGCCAAAATGGACACTGTTGAATACAGACAAATTATCTTAAGAAACTTCATCCAACTACTGTAATTCATCATCTTGAACTATTCTGAGTGTTTCCTGTACAGAAGTTCAGCTTTGCCAGCCCCTGGAAAGACAATTCACCCCCTGTGTCCAAAATAGGCTTAGAATGGTGAGAGAAAGCCAAAATGGACACTGTTGAATACAGACAAATTATCTTAAGAAACTTCATCCAACTACTGTAATTCATCATCTTGATCTATTCTGAGTGTTTTCTGGGCAAAAATGTAAGTCTATCAGTCCATGGTAACACATTTCACCTCCTGTGTCCAAAATAGGCTTAGAATGGTGAGAGAAAGCCAAAATGGACACTGTTGAATACAGACAAATTATCTTAAGAAACTTCATCCAACTACTGTATTTCATCATCTTTATCTATTCTGAGTGTTTTCTGGGCGGAAATGTAAGTCTATCAGTCCATGGTAACACATTTCACCTCCTGTGTCCAAAATAGGCTTAGAATGGTGAGAGAAAGCCAAAATGGACACTGTTGAATACAGACAAATTATCTTAAGAAACTTGATCTTAGTAATGTATTTCATCATCTTGAACTATTCTGAGTGTTTCCTGTACAGAAGTTCAGGTGTGCCAGCCCCTGGAAAGACAATTCACCTCCTGTGTCCAAAATAGGCTTAGAATGGTGAGAGAAAGCCAAAATGGACATTGTTGAATACAGACAAATTATCTTAAGAAACTTCATCCAACTACTGTAATTCATCATCTTGATCTATTCTGAGTGTTTTCTGGGCAAAAATGTGAGTCTATCAGTCCATGGTAACACATTTCACCTCCTGTGTCAAAAATAGGCTTAGAATGGTGAGAGAAAGCCAAAATGGACACTGTTGAATACAGACAAATTATCTTAAGAAACTTGATCTTACTAATGTAATTCATCATCTTGAACTATTCTGAGTGTTTCCTGTACAGAAGTTCAGCTTTGCCAGCCCCTGGAAAGACAATTCACCTCCTGTGTCCAAAATAGGCTTAGAATGGTGAGAGAAAGCCAAAATGGACACTGTTGAATACAGACAAATTATCTTAAGAAACTTCATCCAACTACTGTAATTCATCATCTTGAACTATTCTGAGTGTTTCCTGTACAGAAGTTCAGCTTTGCCAGCCCCTGGAAAGACAATTCACCTCCTGTGTCCAAAATAGGCTTAGAATGGTGAGAGAAAGCCAAAATGGACACTGTTGAATACAGACAAATTATCTTAAGAAACTTCATCCAACTACTGTAATTCATCATCTTGAACTATTCTGAGTGTTTCCTGTACAGAAGTTCAGCTTTGCCAGCCCCTGGAAAGACAATTCACCCCCTGTGTCCAAAATAGGCTTAGAATGGTGAGAGAAAGCCAAAATGGACACTGTTGAATACAGACAAATTATCTTAAGAAACTTCATCCAACTACTGTAATTCATCATCTTGATCTATTCTGAGTGTTTTCTGGGCAAAAATGTAAGTCTATCAGTCCATGGTAACACATTTCACCTCCTGTGTCCAAAATAGGCTTAGAATGGTGAGAGAAAGCCAAAATGGACACTGTTGAATACAGACAAATTATCTTAAGAAACTTCATCCAACTACTGTATTTCATCATCTTTATCTATTCTGAGTGTTTTCTGGGCGGAAATGTAAGTCTATCAGTCCATGGTAACACATTTCACCTCCTGTGTCCAAAATAGGCTTAGAATGGTGAGAGAAAGCCAAAATGGACACTGTTGAATACAGACAAATTATCTTAAGAAACTTGATCTTAGTAATGTATTTCATCATCTTGAACTATTCTGAGTGTTTCCTGTACAGAAGTTCAGGTGTGCCAGCCCCTGGAAAGACAATTCACCTCCTGTGTCCAAAATAGGCTTAGAATGGTGAGAGAAAGCCAAAATGGACATTGTTGAATACAGACAAATTATCTTAAGAAACTTCATCCAACTACTGTAATTCATCATCTTGATCTATTCTGAGTGTTTTCTGGGCAAAAATGTAAGTCTATCAGTCCATGGTAACACATTTCACCTCCTGTGTCAAAAATAGGCTTAGAATGGTGAGAGAAAGCCAAAATGGACACTGTTGAATACAGACAAATTATCTTAAGAAACTTGATCTTACTAATGTAATTCATCATCTTGAACTATTCTGAGTGTTTCCTGCACAGAAGTTCAGCTTTGCCAGCCCCTGGAAAGACAATTCACCTCCTGTGTCCAAAATAGGCTTAGAATGGTGAGAGAAAGCCAAAATGGACACTGTTGAATACAGACAAATTATCTTAAGAAACTTCATCCAACTACTGTAATTCATCATCTTGAACTATTCTGAGTGTTTCCTGTACAGAAGTTCAGCTTTGCCATCCCCTGGAAAGACAATTCACCCCCTGTGTCCAAAATAGGCTTAGAATGGTGAGAGAAAGCCAAAATGGACACTGTTGAATACAGACAAATTATCTTAAGAAACTTCATCCAACTACTGTAATTCATCATCTTGATCTATTCTGAGTGTTTTCTGGGCAAAAATGTAAGTCTATCAGTCCATGGTAACACATTTCACCTCCTGTGTCCAAAATAGGCTTAGAATGGTGAGAGAAAGCCAAAATGGACACTGTTGAATACAGACAAATTATCTTAAGAAACTTGATCTTAGTAATGTATTTCATCATCTTGAACTATTCTGAGTGTTTCCTGTACAGAAGTTCAGCTTTGCCAGCCCCTGGAAAGACAATTCACCTCCTGTGTCCAAAATAGGCTTAGAATGGTGAGAGAAAGCCAAAATGGACACTGTTGAATACAGACAAATTATCTTAAGAAACTTCATCCAACTACTGTATTTCATCATCTTTATCTATTCTGAGTGTTTTCTGGGCGGAAATGTAAGTCTATCAGTCCATGGTAACACATTTCACCTCCTGTGTCCAAAATAGGCTTAGAATGGTGAGAGAAAGCCAAAATGGACACTGTTGAATACAGACAAATTATCTTAAGAAACTTGATCTTAGTAATGTATTTCATCATCTTGAACTATTCTGAGTGTTTCCTGTACAGAAGTTCAGGTGTGCCAGCCCCTGGAAAGACAATTCACCTCCTGTGTCCAAAATAGGCTTAGAATGGTGAGAGAAAGCCAAAATGGACATTGTTGAATACAGACAAATTATCTTAAGAAACTTCATCCAACTACTGTAATTCATCATCTTGATCTATTCTGAGTGTTTTCTGGGCAAAAATGTAAGTCTATCAGTCCATGGTAACACATTTCACCTCCTGTGTCAAAAATAGGCTTAGAATGGTGAGAGAAAGCCAAAATGGACACTGTTGAATACAGACAAATTATCTTAAGAAACTTCATCCAACTACTGTAATTCATCATCTTGATCTATTCTGAGTGTTTTCTGGGCAAAAATGTGAGTCTATCAGTCCATGGTAACACATTTCACCTCCTGTGTCCAAAATAGGCTTAGAATGGTGAGAGAAAGCCAAAATGGACACTGTTGAATACAGACAAATTATCTTAAGAAACTTGATCTTACTAATGTAATTCATCATCTTGAACTATTCTGAGTGTTTCCTGTACAGAAGTTCAGCTTTGCCAGCCCCTGGAAAGACAATTCACCTCCTGTGTCCAAAATAGGCTTAGAATGGTGAGAGAAAGCCAAAATGGACACTGTTGAATACAGACAAATTATCTTAAGAAACTTCATCCAACTACTGTAATTCATCATCTTGAACTATTCTGAGTGTTTCCTGTACAGAAGTTCAGCTTTGCCAGCCCCTGGAAAGACAATTCACCTCCTGTGTCCAAAATAGGCTTAGAATGGTGAGAGAAAGCCAAAATGGACACTGTTGAATACAGACAAATTATCTTAAGAAACTTCATCCAACTACTGTAATTCATCATCTTGATCTATTCTGAGTGTTTTCTGGGCAAAAATGTAAGTCTATCAGTCCATGGTAACACATTTCACCTCCTGTGTCCAAAATAGGCTTAGAATGGTGAGAGAAAGCCAAAATGGACACTGTTGAATACAGACAAATTATCTTAAGAAACTTCATCCAACTACTGTAATTCATCATCTTGATCTATTCTGAGTGTTTTCTGGGCAAAAATGTAAGTCTATCAGTCCATGGTAACACATTTCACCTCCTGTGTCCAAAATAGGCTTAGAATGGTGAGAGAAAGCCAAAATGGACACTGTTGAATACAGACAAATTATCTTAAGAAACTTCATCCAACTACTGTATTTCATCATCTTTATCTATTCTGAGTGTTTTCTGGGCAAAAATGTAAGTCTATCAGTCCATGGTAACACATTTCACCTCCTGTGTCCAAAATAGGCTTAGAATGGTGAGAGAAAGCCAAAATGGACACTGTTGAATACAGACAAATTATCTTAAGAAACTTCATCCAACTACTGTAATTCATCATCTTGAACTATTCTGAGTGTTTCCTGTACAGAAGTTCAGCTTTGCCAGCCCCTGGAAAGACAATTCACCCCCTGTGTCCAAAATAGGCTTAGAATGGTGAGAGAAAGCCAAAATGGACACTGTTGAATACAGACAAATTATCTTAAGAAACTTCATCCAACTACTGTAATTCATCATCTTGATCTATTCTGAGTGTTTTCTGGGCAAAAATGTAAGTCTATCAGTCCATGGTAACACATTTCACCTCCTGTGTCCAAAATAGGCTTAGAATGGTGAGAGAAAGCCAAAATGGACACTGTTGAATACAGACAAATTATCTTAAGAAACTTCATCCAACTACTGTATTTCATCATCTTTATCTATTCTGAGTGTTTTCTGGGCGGAAATGTAAGTCTATCAGTCCATGGTAACACATTTCACCTCCTGTGTCCAAAATAGGCTTAGAATGGTGAGAGAAAGCCAAAATGGACACTGTTGAATACAGACAAATTATCTTAAGAAACTTGATCTTAGTAATGTATTTCATCATCTTGAACTATTCTGAGTGTTTCCTGTACAGAAGTTCAGGTGTGCCAGCCCCTGGAAAGACAATTCACCTCCTGTGTCCAAAATAGGCTTAGAATGGTGAGAGAAAGCCAAAATGGACATTGTTGAATACAGACAAATTATCTTAAGAAACTTCATCCAACTACTGTAATTCATCATCTTGATCTATTCTGAGTGTTTTCTGGGCAAAAATGTAAGTCTATCAGTCCATGGTAACACATTTCACCTCCTGTGTCAAAAATAGGCTTAGAATGGTGAGAGAAAGCCAAAATGGACACTGTTGAATACAGACAAATTATCTTAAGAAACTTCATCCAACTACTGTAATTCATCATCTTGATCTATTCTGAGTGTTTCCTGTACAGAAGTTCAGCTTTGCCAGCCCCTGGAAAGACAATTCACCTCCTGTGTCCAAAATAGGCTTAGAATGGTGAGAGAAAGCCAAAATGGACACTGTTGAATACAGACAAATTATCTTAAGAAACTTCATCCAACTACTGTAATTCATCATCTTGAACTATTCTGAGTGTTTCCTGTACAGAAGTTCAGCTTTGCCAGCCCCTGGAAAGACATTTCACCTCCTGTGTCCAAAATAGGCTTAGAATGGTGAGAGAAAGCCAAAATGGACACTGTTGAATACAGACAAATTATCTTAAGAAACTTCATCCAACTACTGTAATTCATCATCTTGAACTATTCTGAGTGTTTCCTGTACAGAAGTTCAGCTTTGCCAGCCCCTGGAAAGACAATTCACCCCCTGTGTCCAAAATAGGCTTAGAATGGTGAGAGAAAGCCAAAATGGACACTGTTGAATACAGACAAATTATCTTAAGAAACTTCATCCAACTACTGTAATTCATCATCTTGATCTATTCTGAGTGTTTTCTGGGCAAAAATGTAAGTCTATCAGTCCATGGTAACACATTTCACCTCCTGTGTCCAAAATAGGCTTAGAATGGTGAGAGAAAGCCAAAATGGACACTGTTGAATACAGACAAATTATCTTAAGAAACTTGATCTTACTAATGTAATTCATCATCTTGAACTATTCTGAGTGTTTCCTGTACAGAAGTTCAGCTTTGCCAGCCCCTGGAAAGACAATTCACCTCCTGTGTCCAAAATAGGCTTAGAATGGTGAGAGAAAGCCAAAATGGACACTGTTGAATACAGACAAATTATCTTAAGAAACTTCATCCAACTACTGTAATTCATCATCTTGAACTATTCTGAGTGTTTCCTGTACAGAAGTTCAGCTTTGCCAGCCCCTGGAAAGACAATTCACCTCCTGTGTCCAAAATAGGCTTAGAATGGTGAGAGAAAGCCAAAATGGACACTGTTGAATACAGACAAATTATCTTAAGAAACTTCATCCAACTACTGTAATTCATCATCTTGATCTATTCTGAGTGTTTTCTGGGCAAAAATGTAAGTCTATCAGTCCATGGTAACACATTTCACCTCCTGTGTCCAAAATAGGCTTAGAATGGTGAGAGAAAGCCAAAATGGACACTGTTGAATACAGACAAATTATCTTAAGAAACTTCATCCAACTACTGTAATTCATCATCTTGATCTATTCTGAGTGTTTTCTGGGCAAAAATGTAAGTCTATCAGTCCATGGTAACACATTTCACCTCCTGTGTCCAAAATAGGCTTAGAATGGTGAGAGAAAGCCAAAATGGACACTGTTGAATACAGACAAATTATCTTAAGAAACTTCATCCAACTACTGTATTTCATCATCTTTATCTATTCTGAGTGTTTTCTGGGCAAAAATGTAAGTCTATCAGTCCATGGTAACACATTTCACCTCCTGTGTCCAAAATAGGCTTAGAATGGTGAGAGAAAGCCAAAATGGACACTGTTGAATACAGACAAATTATCTTAAGAAACTTCATCCAACTACTGTAATTCATCATCTTGAACTATTCTGAGTGTTTCCTGTACAGAAGTTCAGCTTTGCCAGCCCCTGGAAAGACAATTCACCCCCTGTGTCCAAAATAGGCTTAGAATGGTGAGAGAAAGCCAAAATGGACACTGTTGAATACAGACAAATTATCTTAAGAAACTTCATCCAACTACTGTAATTCATCATCTTGATCTATTCTGAGTGTTTTCTGGGCAAAAATGTAAGTCTATCAGTCCATGGTAACACATTTCACCTCCTGTGTCCAAAATAGGCTTAGAATGGTGAGAGAAAGCCAAAATGGACACTGTTGAATACAGACAAATTATCTTAAGAAACTTCATCCAACTACTGTATTTCATCATCTTTATCTATTCTGAGTGTTTTCTGGGCGGAAATGTAAGTCTATCAGTCCATGGTAACACATTTCACCTCCTGTGTCCAAAATAGGCTTAGAATGGTGAGAGAAAGCCAAAATGGACACTGTTGAATACAGACAAATTATCTTAAGAAACTTGATCTTAGTAATGTATTTCATCATCTTGAACTATTCTGAGTGTTTCCTGTACAGAAGTTCAGGTGTGCCAGCCCCTGGAAAGACAATTCACCTCCTGTGTCCAAAATAGGCTTAGAATGGTGAGAGAAAGCCAAAATGGACATTGTTGAATACAGACAAATTATCTTAAGAAACTTCATCCAACTACTGTAATTCATCATCTTGATCTATTCTGAGTGTTTTCTGGGCAAAAATGTAAGTCTATCAGTCCATGGTAACACATTTCACCTCCTGTGTCAAAAATAGGCTTAGAATGGTGAGAGAAAGCCAAAATGGACACTGTTGAATACAGACAAATTATCTTAAGAAACTTCATCCAACTACTGTAATTCATCATCTTGATCTATTCTGAGTGTTTCCTGTACAGAAGTTCAGCTTTGCCAGCCCCTGGAAAGACAATTCACCTCCTGTGTCCAAAATAGGCTTAGAATGGTGAGAGAAAGCCAAAATGGACACTGTTGAATACAGACAAATTATCTTAAGAAACTTCATCCAACTACTGTAATTCATCATCTTGAACTATTCTGAGTGTTTCCTGTACAGAAGTTCAGCTTTGCCAGCCCCTGGAAAGACATTTCACCTCCTGTGTCCAAAATAGGCTTAGAATGGTGAGAGAAAGCCAAAATGGACACTGTTGAATACAGACAAATTATCTTAAGAAACTTCATCCAACTACTGTAATTCATCATCTTGAACTATTCTGAGTGTTTCCTGTACAGAAGTTCAGCTTTGCCAGCCCCTGGAAAGACAATTCACCCCCTGTGTCCAAAATAGGCTTAGAATGGTGAGAGAAAGCCAAAATGGACACTGTTGAATACAGACAAATTATCTTAAGAAACTTCATCCAACTACTGTAATTCATCATCTTGATCTATTCTGAGTGTTTTCTGGGCAAAAATGTAAGTCTATCAGTCCATGGTAACACATTTCACCTCCTGTGTCCAAAATAGGCTTAGAATGGTGAGAGAAAGCCAAAATGGACACTGTTGAATACAGACAAATTATCTTAAGAAACTTCATCCAACTACTGTATTTCATCATCTTTATCTATTCTGAGTGTTTTCTGGGCGGAAATGTAAGTCTATCAGTCCATGGTAACACATTTCACCTCCTGTGTCCAAAATAGGCTTAGAATGGTGAGAGAAAGCCAAAATGGACACTGTTGAATACAGACAAATTATCTTAAGAAACTTGATCTTAGTAATGTATTTCATCATCTTGAACTATTCTGAGTGTTTCCTGTACAGAAGTTCAGGTGTGCCAGCCCCTGGAAAGACAATTCACCTCCTGTGTCCAAAATAGGCTTAGAATGGTGAGAGAAAGCCAAAATGGACATTGTTGAATACAGACAAATTATCTTAAGAAACTTCATCCAACTACTGTAATTCATCATCTTGATCTATTCTGAGTGTTTTCTGGGCAAAAATGTAAGTCTATCAGTCCATGGTAACACATTTCACCTCCTGTGTCAAAAATAGGCTTAGAATGGTGAGAGAAAGCCAAAATGGACACTGTTGAATACAGACAAATTATCTTAAGAAACTTCATCCAACTACTGTATTTCATCATCTTTATCTATTCTGAGTGTTTTCTGGGCGGAAATGTAAGTCTATCAGTCCATGGTAACACATTTCACCTCCTGTGTCCAAAATAGGCTTAGAATGGTGAGAGAAAGCCAAAATGGACACTGTTGAATACAGACAAATTATCTTAAGAAACTTGATCTTAGTAATGTATTTCATCATCTTGAACTATTCTGAGTGTTTCCTGTACAGAAGTTCAGGTGTGCCAGCCCCTGGAAAGACAATTCACCTCCTGTGTCCAAAATAGGCTTAGAATGGTGAGAGAAAGCCAAAATGGACATTGTTGAATACAGACAAATTATCTTAAGAAACTTCATCCAACTACTGTAATTCATCATCTTGATCTATTCTGAGTGTTTTCTGGGCAAAAATGTAAGTCTATCAGTCCATGGTAACACATTTCACCTCCTGTGTCAAAAATAGGCTTAGAATGGTGAGAGAAAGCCAAAATGGACACTGTTGAATACAGACAAATTATCTTAAGAAACTTCATCCAACTACTGTAATTCATCATCTTGATCTATTCTGAGTGTTTCCTGTACAGAAGTTCAGCTTTGCCAGCCCCTGGAAAGACAATTCACCTCCTGTGTCCAAAATAGGCTTAGAATGGTGAGAGAAAGCCAAAATGGACACTGTTGAATACAGACAAATTATCTTAAGAAACTTCATCCAACTACTGTAATTCATCATCTTGAACTATTCTGAGTGTTTCCTGTACAGAAGTTCAGCTTTGCCAGCCCCTGGAAAGACAATTCACCTCCTGTGTCCAAAATAGGCTTAGAATGGTGAGAGAAAGCCAAAATGGACACTGTTGAATACAGACAAATTATCTTAAGAAACTTCATCCAACTACTGTAATTCATCATCTTGAACTATTCTGAGTGTTTCCTGTACAGAAGTTCAGCTTTGCCAGCCCCTGGAAAGACAATTCACCCCCTGTGTCCAAAATAGGCTTAGAATGGTGAGAGAAAGCCAAAATGGACACTGTTGAATACAGACAAATTATCTTAAGAAACTTCATCCAACTACTGTAATTCATCATCTTGATCTATTCTGAGTGTTTTCTGGGCAAAAATGTAAGTCTATCAGTCCATGGTAACACATTTCACCTCCTGTGTCCAAAATAGGCTTAGAATGGTGAGAGAAAGCCAAAATGGACACTGTTGAATACAGACAAATTATCTTAAGAAACTTCATCCAACTACTGTATTTCATCATCTTTATCTATTCTGAGTGTTTTCTGGGCGGAAATGTAAGTCTATCAGTCCATGGTAACACATTTCACCTCCTGTGTCCAAAATAGGCTTAGAATGGTGAGAGAAAGCCAAAATGGACACTGTTGAATACAGACAAATTATCTTAAGAAACTTGATCTTAGTAATGTATTTCATCATCTTGAACTATTCTGAGTGTTTCCTGTACAGAAGTTCAGGTGTGCCAGCCCCTGGAAAGACAATTCACCTCCTGTGTCCAAAATAGGCTTAGAATGGTGAGAGAAAGCCAAAATGGACATTGTTGAATACAGACAAATTATCTTAAGAAACTTCATCCAACTACTGTAATTCATCATCTTGATCTATTCTGAGTGTTTTCTGGGCAAAAATGTAAGTCTATCAGTCCATGGTAACACATTTCACCTCCTGTGTCAAAAATAGGCTTAGAATGGTGAGAGAAAGCCAAAATGGACACTGTTGAATACAGACAAATTATCTTAAGAAACTTCATCCAACTACTGTAATTCATCATCTTGATCTATTCTGAGTGTTTTCTGGGCAAAAATGTGAGTCTATCAGTCCATGGTAACACATTTCACCTCCTGTGTCCAAAATAGGCTTAGAATGGTGAGAGAAAGCCAAAATGGACACTGTTGAATACAGACAAATTATCTTAAGAAACTTGATCTTACTAATGTAATTCATCATCTTGAACTATTCTGAGTGTTTCCTGTACAGAAGTTCAGCTTTGCCAGCCCCTGGAAAGACAATTCACCTCCTGTGTCCAAAATAGGCTTAGAATGGTGAGAGAAAGCCAAAATGGACACTGTTGAATACAGACAAATTATCTTAAGAAACTTCATCCAACTACTGTAATTCATCATCTTGAACTATTCTGAGTGTTTCCTGTACAGAAGTTCAGCTTTGCCAGCCCCTGGAAAGACAATTCACCTCCTGTGTCCAAAATAGGCTTAGAATGGTGAGAGAAAGCCAAAATGGACACTGTTGAATACAGACAAATTATCTTAAGAAACTTCATCCAACTACTGTAATTCATCATCTTGATCTATTCTGAGTGTTTTCTGGGCAAAAATGTAAGTCTATCAGTCCATGGTAACACATTTCACCTCCTGTGTCCAAAATAGGCTTAGAATGGTGAGAGAAAGCCAAAATGGACACTGTTGAATACAGACAAATTATCTTAAGAAACTTCATCCAACTACTGTAATTCATCATCTTGATCTATTCTGAGTGTTTTCTGGGCAAAAATGTAAGTCTATCAGTCCATGGTAACACATTTCACCTCCTGTGTCAAAAATAGGCTTAGAATGGTGAGAGAAAGCCAAAATGGACACTGTTGAATACAGACAAATTATCTTAAGAAACTTGATCTTACTAATGTAATTCATCATCTTGAACTATTCTGAGTGTTTCCTGCACAGAAGTTCAGCTTTGCCAGCCCCTGGAAAGACAATTCACCTCCTGTGTCCAAAATAGGCTTAGAATGGTGAGAGAAAGCCAAAATGGACACTGTTGAATACAGACAAATTATCTTAAGAAACTTCATCCAACTACTGTAATTCATCATCTTGATCTATTCTGAGTGTTTTCTGGGCAAAAATGTAAGTCTATCAGTCCATGGTAACACATTTCACCTCCTGTGTCAAAAATAGGCTTAGAATGGTGAGAGAAAGCCAAAATGGACACTGTTGAATACAGACAAATTATCTTAAGAAACTTGATCTTACTAATGTAATTCATCATCTTGAACTATTCTGAGTGTTTCCTGCACAGAAGTTCAGCTTTGCCAGCCCCTGGAAAGACAATTCACCTCCTGTGTCCAAAATAGGCTTAGAATGGTGAGAGAAAGCCAAAATGGACACTGTTGAATACAGACAAATTATCTTAAGAAACTTCATCCAACTACTGTAATTCATCATCTTGAACTATTCTGAGTGTTTCCTGTACAGAAGTTCAGCTTTGCCATCCCCTGGAAAGACAATTCACCCCCTGTGTCCAAAATAGGCTTAGAATGGTGAGAGAAAGCCAAAATGGACACTGTTGAATACAGACAAATTATCTTAAGAAACTTCATCCAACTACTGTAATTCATCATCTTGATCTATTCTGAGTGTTTTCTGGGCAAAAATGTAAGTCTATCAGTCCATGGTAACACATTTCACCTCCTGTGTCCAAAATAGGCTTAGAATGGTGAGAGAAAGCCAAAATGGACACTGTTGAATACAGACAAATTATCTTAAGAAACTTGATCTTAGTAATGTATTTCATCATCTTGAACTATTCTGAGTGTTTCCTGTACAGAAGTTCAGCTTTGCCAGCCCCTGGAAAGACAATTCACCTCCTGTGTCCAAAATAGGCTTAGAATGGTGAGAGAAAGCCAAAATGGACACTGTTGAATACAGACAAATTATCTTAAGAAACTTCATCCAACTACTGTAATTCATCATCTTGATCTATTCTGAGTGTTTTCTGGGCAAAAATGTAAGTCTATCAGTCCATGGTAACACATTTCACCTCCTGTGTCCAAAATAGGCTTAGAATGGTGAGAGTAAGCCAAAATGGACACTGTTGAATACAGACAAATTATCTTAAGAAACTTGATCTTACTAATGTAATTCATCATCTTGAACTATTCTGAGTGTTTCCTGCACAGAAGTTCAGCTTTGCCAGCCCCTGGAAAGACAATTCACCTCCTGTGTCCAAAATAGGCTTAGAATGGTGAGAGAAAGCCAAAATGGACACTGTTGAATACAGACAAATTATCTTAAGAAACTTCATCCAACTACTGTAATTCATCATCTTGAACTATTCTGAGTGTTTCCTGTACAGAAGTTCAGCTTTGCCATCCCCTGGAAAGACAATTCACCCCCTGTGTCCAAAATAGGCTTAGAATGGTGAGAGAAAGCCAAAATGGACACTGTTGAATACAGACAAATTATCTTAAGAAACTTCATCCAACTACTGTATTTCATCATCTTTATCTATTCTGAGTGTTTTCTGGGAAAAAATGTAAGTCTATCAGTCCATGGTAACACATTTCACCTCCTGTGTCCAAAATAGGCTTAGAATGGTGAGAGAAAGCCAAAATGGACACTGTTGAATACAGACAAATTATCTTAAGAAACTTGATCTTAGTAATGTATTTCATCATCTTGAACTATTCTGAGTGTTTCCTGTACAGAAGTTCAGCTTTGCCAGCCCCTGGAAAGACAATTCACCTCCTGTGTCCAAAATAGGCTTAGAATGGTGAGAGAAAGCCAAAATGGACACTGTTGAATACAGACAAATTATCTTAAGAAACTTGATCTTACTAATGTAATTCATCATCTTGAACTATTCTGAGTGTTTCCTGTACAGAAGTTCAGCTTTGCCAGCCCCTGGAAAGACAATTCACCTCCTGTGTCCAAAATAGGCTTAGAATGGTGAGAGAAAGCCAAAATGGACACTGTTGAATACAGACAAATTATCTAAAGAAACTTGATCTTACTAATGTAATTCATCATCTTGAACTATTCTGAGTGTTTCCTGTACAGAAGTTCAGCTTTGCCAGTCCCTGGAAAGACAATTCACCTCCTGTGTCCAAAATAGGCTTAGAATGGTGAGAGAAAGCCAAAATGGACACTGTTGAATACAGACAAATTATCTTAAGAAACTTCATCTTACTAATGTAATTCATCATCTTGAACTATTCTGAGTGTTTCCTGCACAGAAGTTCAGCTTTGCCAGCCCCTGGAAAGACAATTCACCTCCTGTGTCCAAAATAGGCTTAGAATGGTGAGAGAAAGCCAAAATGGACACTGTTGAATACAGACAAATTATCTTAAGAAACTTCATCCAACTACTGTAATTCATCATCTTGATCTATTCTGAGTGTTTTCTGGGCAAAAATGTAAGTCTATCAGTCCATGGTAACACATTTCACCTCCTGTGTCCAAAATAGCCTTAGAATGGTGAGAGAAAGCCAAAATGGACACTGTTGAATACAGACAAATTATCTTAAGAAACTTCATCCAACTACTGTATTTCATCATCTTTATCTATTCTGAGTGTTTTCTGGGCAAAAATGTAAGTCTATCAGTCCATGGTAACACATTTCACCTCCTGTGTCCAAAATAGGCTTAGAATGGTGAGAGAAAGCCAAAATGGACACTGTTGAATACAGACAAATTATCTTAAGAAACTTCATCCAACTACTGTAATTCATCATCTTGAACTATTCTGAGTGTTTCCTGTACAGAAGTTCAGCTTTGCCAGCCCCTGGAAAGACAATTCACCTCCTGTGTCCAAAATAGGCTTAGAATGGTGAGAGAAAGCCAAAATGGACACTGTTGAATACAGACAAATTATCTTAAGAAACTTCATCTTACTAATGTAATTCATCATCTTGAACTATTCTGAGTGTTTCCTGTACAGAAGTTCAGGTGTGCCAGCCCCTGGAAAGACAATTCACCTCCTGTGTCCAAAATAGGCTTAGAATGGTGAGAGAAAGCCAAAATGGACATTGTTGAATACAGACAAATTATCTTAAGAAACTTCATCCAACTACTGTAATTCATCATCTTGATCTATTCTGAGTGTTTTCTGGGCAAAAATGTAAGTCTATCAGTCCATGGTAACACATTTCACCTCCTGTGTCAAAAATAGGCTTAGAATGGTGAGAGAAAGCCAAAATGGACACTGTTGAATACAGACAAATTATCTTAAGAAACTTGATCTTAGTAATGTATTTCATCATCTTGAACTATTCTGAGTGTTTCCTGTACAGAAGTTCAGCTTTGCCAGCCCCTGGAAAGACAATTCACCTCCTGTGTCCAAAATAGGCTTAGAATGGTGAGAGAAAGCCAAAATGGACACTGTTGAATACAGACAAATTATCTTAAGAAACTTGATCTTACTAATGTAATTCATCATCTTGAACTATTCTGAGTGTTTCCTGTACAGAAGTTCAGCTTTGCCAGCCCCTGGAAAGACAATTCACCTCCTGTGTCCAAAATAGGCTTAGAATGGTGAGAGAAAGCCAAAATGGACACTGTTGAATACAGACAAATTATCTTAAGAAACTTCATCCAACTACTGTATTTCATCATCTTTATCTATTCTGAGTGTTTTCTGGGCAAAAATGTAAGTCTATCAGTCCATGGTAACACATTTCACCTCCTGTGTCCAAAATAGGCTTAGAATGGTGAGAGAAAGCCAAAATGGACACTGTTGAATACAGACAAATTATCTTAAGAAACTTCATCCAACTACTGTATTTCATCATCTTTATCTATTCTGAGTGTTTTCTGGGCAAAAATGTAAGTCTATCAGTCCATGGTAACACATTTCACCTCCTGTGTCCAAAATAGGCTTAGAATGGTGAGAGAAAGCCAAAATGGACACTGTTGAATACAGACAAATTATCTTAAGAAACTTCATCCAACTACTGTAATTCATCATCTTGAACTATTCTGAGTGTTTCCTGTACAGAAGTTCAGCTTTGCCAGCCCCTGGAAAGACAATTCACCTCCTGTGTCCAAAATAGGCTTAGAATGGTGAGAGAAAGCCAAAATGGACACTGTTGAATACAGACAAATTATCTTAAGAAACTTCATCCAACTACTGTAATTCATCATCTTGATCTATTCTGAGTGTTTTCTGGGCAAAAATGTGAGTCTATCAGTCCATGGTAACACATTTCACCTCCTGTGTCCAAAATAGGCTTAGAATGGTGAGAGAAAGCCAAAATGGACACTGTTGAATACAGACAAATTATCTTAAGAAACTTGATCTTACTAATGTAATTCATCATCTTGAACTATTCTGAGTGTTTCCTGTACAGAAGTTCAGCTTTGCCAGCCCCTGGAAAGACAATTCACCTCCTGTGTCCAAAATAGGCTTAGAATGGTGAGAGAAAGCCAAAATGGACACTGTTGAATACAGACAAATTATCTTAAGAAACTTGATCTTACTAATGTAATTCATCATCTTGAACTATTCTGAGTGTTTCCTGTACAGAAGTTCAGGTGTGCCAGCCCCTGGAAAGACAATTCACCTCCTGTGTCCAAAATAGGCTTAGAATGGTGAGAGAAAGCCAAAATGGACACTGTTGAATACAGACAAATTATCTTAAGAAACTTGATCTTACTAATGTAATTCATCATCTTGAACTATTCTGAGTGTTTCCTGTACAGAAGTTCAGGTGTGCCAGCCCCTGGAAAGACAATTCACCTCCTGTGTCCAAAATAGGCTTAGAATGGTGAGAGAAAGCCAAAATGGACACTGTTGAATACAGACAAATTATCTTAAGAAACTTGATCTTACTAATGTAATTCATCATCTTGAACTATTCTGAGTGTTTCCTGTACAGAAGTTCAGCTTTGCCAGCCCCTGGAAAGACAATTCACCTCCTGTGTCCAAAATAGGCTTAGAATGGTGAGAGAAAGCCAAAATGGACACTGTTGAATACAGACAAATTATCTTAAGAAACTTCATCCAACTACTGTAATTCATCATCTTGAACTATTCTGAGTGTTTCCTGTACAGAAGTTCAGCTTTGCCAGCCCCTGGAAAGACAATTCACCCCCTGTGTCCAAAATAGGCTTAGAATGGTGAGAGAAAGCCAAAATGGACACTGTTGAATACAGACAAATTATCTTAAGAAACTTCATCCAACTACTGTAATTCATCATCTTGATCTATTCTGAGTGTTTTCTGGGCAAAAATGTAAGTCTATCAGTCCATGGTAACACATTTCACCTCCTGTGTCCAAAATAGGCTTAGAATGGTGAGAGAAAGCCAAAATGGACACTGTTGAATACAGACAAATTATCTTAAGAAACTTCATCCAACTACTGTATTTCATCATCTTTATCTATTCTGAGTGTTTTCTGGGCGGAAATGTAAGTCTATCAGTCCATGGTAACACATTTCACCTCCTGTGTCCAAAATAGGCTTAGAATGGTGAGAGAAAGCCAAAATGGACACTGTTGAATACAGACAAATTATCTTAAGAAACTTCATCCAACTACTGTATTTCATCATCTTTATCTATTCTGAGTGTTTTCTGGGCAAAAATGTAAGTCTATCAGTCCATGGTAACACATTTCACCTCCTGTGTCCAAAATAGGCTTAGAATGGTGAGAGAAAGCCAAAATGGACACTGTTGAATACAGACAAATTATCTTAAGAAACTTCATCCAACTACTGTATTTCATCATCTTTATCTATTCTGAGTGTTTTCTGGGCAAAAATGTAAGTCTATCAGTCCATGGTAACACATTTCACCTCCTGTGTCCAAAATAGGCTTAGAATGGTGAGAGAAAGCCAAAATGGACACTGTTGAATACAGACAAATTATCTTAAGAAACTTCATCCAACTACTGTAATTCATCATCTTGAACTATTCTGAGTGTTTCCTGTACAGAAGTTCAGCTTTGCCAGCCCCTGGAAAGACAATTCACCTCCTGTGTCCAAAATAGGCTTAGAATGGTGAGAGAAAGCCAAAATGGACACTGTTGAATACAGACAAATTATCTTAAGAAACTTCATCCAACTACTGTAATTCATCATCTTGATCTATTCTGAGTGTTTTCTGGGCAAAAATGTGAGTCTATCAGTCCATGGTAACACATTTCACCTCCTGTGTCCAAAATAGGCTTAGAATGGTGAGAGAAAGCCAAAATGGACACTGTTGAATACAGACAAATTATCTTAAGAAACTTGATCTTACTAATGTAATTCATCATCTTGAACTATTCTGAGTGTTTCCTGTACAGAAGTTCAGCTTTGCCAGCCCCTGGAAAGACAATTCACCTCCTGTGTCCAAAATAGGCTTAGAATGGTGAGAGAAAGCCAAAATGGACACTGTTGAATACAGACAAATTATCTTAAGAAACTTGATCTTACTAATGTAATTCATCATCTTGAACTATTCTGAGTGTTTCCTGTACAGAAGTTCAGGTGTGCCAGCCCCTGGAAAGACAATTCACCTCCTGTGTCCAAAATAGGCTTAGAATGGTGAGAGAAAGCCAAAATGGACACTGTTGAATACAGACAAATTATCTTAAGAAACTTGATCTTACTAATGTAATTCATCATCTTGAACTATTCTGAGTGTTTCCTGTACAGAAGTTCAGGTGTGCCAGCCCCTGGAAAGACAATTCACCTCCTGTGTCCAAAATAGGCTTAGAATGGTGAGAGAAAGCCAAAATGGACACTGTTGAATACAGACAAATTATCTTAAGAAACTTGATCTTACTAATGTAATTCATCATCTTGAACTATTCTGAGTGTTTCCTGTACAGAAGTTCAGCTTTGCCAGCCCCTGGAAAGACAATTCACCTCCTGTGTCCAAAATAGGCTTAGAATGGTGAGAGAAAGCCAAAATGGACACTGTTGAATACAGACAAATTATCTTAAGAAACTTCATCCAACTACTGTAATTCATCATCTTGAACTATTCTGAGTGTTTCCTGTACAGAAGTTCAGCTTTGCCAGCCCCTGGAAAGACAATTCACCCCCTGTGTCCAAAATAGGCTTAGAATGGTGAGAGAAAGCCAAAATGGACACTGTTGAATACAGACAAATTATCTTAAGAAACTTCATCCAACTACTGTAATTCATCATCTTGATCTATTCTGAGTGTTTTCTGGGCAAAAATGTAAGTCTATCAGTCCATGGTAACACATTTCACCTCCTGTGTCCAAAATAGGCTTAGAATGGTGAGAGAAAGCCAAAATGGACACTGTTGAATACAGACAAATTATCTTAAGAAACTTCATCCAACTACTGTATTTCATCATCTTTATCTATTCTGAGTGTTTTCTGGGCGGAAATGTAAGTCTATCAGTCCATGGTAACACATTTCACCTCCTGTGTCCAAAATAGGCTTAGAATGGTGAGAGAAAGCCAAAATGGACACTGTTGAATACAGACAAATTATCTTAAGAAACTTGATCTTAGTAATGTATTTCATCATCTTGAACTATTCTGAGTGTTTCCTGTACAGAAGTTCAGGTGTGCCAGCCCCTGGAAAGACAATTCACCTCCTGTGTCCAAAATAGGCTTAGAATGGTGAGAGAAAGCCAAAATGGACATTGTTGAATACAGACAAATTATCTTAAGAAACTTCATCCAACTACTGTAATTCATCATCTTGATCTATTCTGAGTGTTTTCTGGGCAAAAATGTAAGTCTATCAGTCCATGGTAACACATTTCACCTCCTGTGTCAAAAATAGGCTTAGAATGGTGAGAGAAAGCCAAAATGGACACTGTTGAATACAGACAAATTATCTTAAGAAACTTCATCCAACTACTGTAATTCATCATCTTGATCTATTCTGAGTGTTTCCTGTACAGAAGTTCAGCTTTGCCAGCCCCTGGAAAGACAATTCACCTCCTGTGTCCAAAATAGGCTTAGAATGGTGAGAGAAAGCCAAAATGGACACTGTTGAATACAGACAAATTATCTTAAGAAACTTCATCCAACTACTGTAATTCATCATCTTGAACTATTCTGAGTGTTTCCTGTACAGAAGTTCAGCTTTGCCAGCCCCTGGAAAGACATTTCACCTCCTGTGTCCAAAATAGGCTTAGAATGGTGAGAGAAAGCCAAAATGGACACTGTTGAATACAGACAAATTATCTTAAGAAACTTCATCCAACTACTGTAATTCATCATCTTGAACTATTCTGAGTGTTTCCTGTACAGAAGTTCAGCTTTGCCAGCCCCTGGAAAGACAATTCACCTCCTGTGTCCAAAATAGGCTTAGAATGGTGAGAGAAAGCCAAAATGGACACTGTTGAATACAGACAAATTATCTTAAGAAACTTCATCCAACTACTGTAATTCATCATCTTGATCTATTCTGAGTGTTTTCTGGGCAAAAATGTAAGTCTATCAGTCCATGGTAACACATTTCACCTCCTGTGTCCAAAATAGGCTTAGAATGGTGAGAGAAAGCCAAAATGGACACTGTTGAATACAGACAAATTATCTTAAGAAACTTCATCCAACTACTGTAATTCATCATCTTGATCTATTCTGAGTGTTTTCTGGGCAAAAATGTGAGTCTATCAGTCCATGGTAACACATTTCACCTCCTGTGTCCAAAATAGGCTTAGAATGGTGAGAGAAAGCCAAAATGGACACTGTTGAATACAGACAAATTATCTTAAGAAACTTGATCTTACTAATGTAATTCATCATCTTGAACTATTCTGAGTGTTTCCTGCACAGAAGTTCAGCTTTGCCAGCCCCTGGAAAGACAATTCACCTCCTGTGTCCAAAATAGGCTTAGAATGGTGAGAGAAAGCCAAAATGGACACTGTTGAATACAGACAAATTATCTTAAGAAACTTCATCCAACTACTGTAATTCATCATCTTGAACTATTCTGAGTGTTTCCTGTACAGAAGTTCAGCTTTGCCAGCCCCTGGAAAGACATTTCACCTCCTGTGTCCAAAATAGGCTTAGAATGGTGAGAGAAAGCCAAAATGGACACTGTTGAATACAGACAAATTATCTTAAGAAACTTCATCCAACTACTGTAATTCATCATCTTGAACTATTCTGAGTGTTTCCTGTACAGAAGTTCAGCTTTGCCAGCCCCTGGAAAGACAATTCACCTCCTGTGTCCAAAATAGGCTTAGAATGGTGAGAGAAAGACAAAATGGACACTGTTGAATACAGACAAATTATCTTAAGAAACTTCATCCAACTACTGTAATTCATCATCTTGATCTATTCTGAGTGTTTTCTGGGCAAAAATGTAAGTCTATCAGTCCATGGTAACACATTTCACCTCCTGTGTCCAAAATAGGCTTAGAATGGTGAGAGAAAGCCAAAATGGACACTGTTGAATACAGACAAATTATCTTAAGAAACTTCATCCAACTACTGTAATTCATCATCTTGATCTATTCTGAGTGTTTTCTGGGCAAAAATGTAAGTCTATCAGTCCATGGTAACACATTTCACCTCCTGTGTCCAAAATAGGCTTAGAATGGTGAGAGAAAGCCAAAATGGACACTGTTGAATACAGACAAATTATCTTAAGAAACTTCATCCAACTACTGTATTTCATCATCTTTATCTATTCTGAGTGTTTTCTGGGCAAAAATGTAAGTCTATCAGTCCATGGTAACACATTTCACCTCCTGTGTCCAAAATAGGCTTAGAATGGTGAGAGAAAGCCAAAATGGACACTGTTGAATACAGACAAATTATCTTAAGAAACTTGATCTTAGTAATGTATTTCATCATCTTGAACTATTCTGAGTGTTTCCTGTACAGAAGTTCAGGTGTGCCAGCCCCTGGAAAGACAATTCACCTCCTGTGTCCAAAATAGGCTTAGAATGGTGAGAGAAAGCCAAAATGGACATTGTTGAATACAGACAAATTATCTAAAGAAACTTCATCCAACTACTGTAATTCATCATCTTGATCTATTCTGAGTGTTTTCTGGGCAAAAATGTAAGTCTATCAGTCCATGGTAACACATTTCACCTCCTGTGTCAAAAATAGGCTTAGAATGGTGAGAGAAAGCCAAAATGGACACTGTTGAATACAGACAAATTATCTTAAGAAACTTCATCCAACTACTGTAATTCATCATCTTGATCTATTCTGAGTGTTTCCTGTACAGAAGTTCAGCTTTGCCAGCCCCTGGAAAGACAATTCACCTCCTGTGTCCAAAATAGGCTTAGAATGGTGAGAGAAAGCCAAAATGGACACTGTTGAATACAGACAAATTATCTTAAGAAACTTCATCCAACTACTGTAATTCATCATCTTGAACTATTCTGAGTGTTTCCTGTACAGAAGTTCAGCTTTGCCAGCCCCTGGAAAGACAATTCACCTCCTGTGTCCAAAATAGGCTTAGAATGGTGAGAGAAAGCCAAAATGGACACTGTTGAATACAGACAAATTATCTTAAGAAACTTGATCTTACTAATGTAATTCATCATCTTGAACTATTCTGAGTGTTTCCTGCACAGAAGTTCAGCTTTGCCAGCCCCTGGAAAGACAATTCACCTCCTGTGTCCAAAATAGGCTTAGAATGGTGAGAGAAAGCCAAAATGGACACTGTTGAATACAGACAAATTATCTTAAGAAACTTCATCCAACTACTGTAATTCATCATCTTGAACTATTCTGAGTGTTTCCTGTACAGAAGTTCAGCTTTGCCAGCCCCTGGAAAGACATTTCACCTCCTGTGTCCAAAATAGGCTTAGAATGGTGAGAGAAAGCCAAAATGGACACTGTTGAATACAGACAAATTATCTTAAGAAACTTCATCCAACTACTGTAATTCATCATCTTGAACTATTCTGAGTGTTTCCTGTACAGAAGTTCAGCTTTGCCAGCCCCTGGAAAGACAATTCACCTCCTGTGTCCAAAATAGGCTTAGAATGGTGAGAGAAAGCCAAAATGGACACTGTTGAATACAGACAAATTATCTTAAGAAACTTCATCCAACTACTGTAATTCATCATCTTGATCTATTCTGAGTGTTTTCTGGGCAAAAATGTAAGTCTATCAGTCCATGGTAACACATTTCACCTCCTGTGTCCAAAATAGGCTTAGAATGGTGAGAGAAAGCCAAAATGGACACTGTTGAATACAGACAAATTATCTTAAGAAACTTGATCTTACTAATGTAATTCATCATCTTGAACTATTCTGAGTGTTTCCTGCACAGAAGTTCAGCTTTGCCAGCCCCTGGAAAGACAATTCACCTCCTGTGTCCAAAATAGGCTTAGAATGGTGAGAGAAAGCCAAAATGGACACTGTTGAATACAGACAAATTATCTTAAGAAACTTCATCCAACTACTGTAATTCATCATCTTGAACTATTCTGAGTGTTTCCTGTACAGAAGTTCAGCTTTGCCAGCCCCTGGAAAGACATTTCACCTCCTGTGTCCAAAATAGGCTTAGAATGGTGAGAGAAAGCCAAAATGGACACTGTTGAATACAGACAAATTATCTTAAGAAACTTCATCCAACTACTGTAATTCATCATCTTGAACTATTCTGAGTGTTTCCTGTACAGAAGTTCAGCTTTGCCAGCCCCTGGAAAGACAATTCACCTCCTGTGTCCAAAATAGGCTTAGAATGGTGAGAGAAAGCCAAAATGGACACTGTTGAATACAGACAAATTATCTTAAGAAACTTCATCCAACTACTGTAATTCATCATCTTGATCTATTCTGAGTGTTTTCTGGGCAAAAATGTAAGTCTATCAGTCCATGGTAACACATTTCACCTCCTGTGTCCAAAATAGGCTTAGAATGGTGAGAGAAAGCCAAAATGGACACTGTTGAATACAGACAAATTATCTTAAGAAACTTCATCCAACTACTGTAATTCATCATCTTGATCTATTCTGAGTGTTTTCTGGGCAAAAATGTAAGTCTATCAGTCCATGGTAACACATTTCACCTCCTGTGTCCAAAATAGGCTTAGAATGGTGAGAGAAAGCCAAAATGGACACTGTTGAATACAGACAAATTATCTTAAGAAACTTCATCCAACTACTGTATTTCATCATCTTTATCTATTCTGAGTGTTTTCTGGGCAAAAATGTAAGTCTATCAGTCCATGGTAACACATTTCACCTCCTGTGTCCAAAATAGGCTTAGAATGGTGAGAGAAAGCCAAAATGGACACTGTTGAATACAGACAAATTATCTTAAGAAACTTCATCCAACTACTGTAATTCATCATCTTGATCTATTCTGAGTGTTTTCTGGGCAAAAATGTGAGTCTATCAGTCCATGGTAACACATTTCACCTCCTGTGTCCAAAATAGGCTTAGAATGGTGAGAGAAAGCCAAAATGGACACTGTTGAATACAGACAAATTATCTTAAGAAACTTGATCTTACTAATGTAATTCATCATCTTGAACTATTCTGAGTGTTTCCTGCACAGAAGTTCAGCTTTGCCAGCCCCTGGAAAGACAATTCACCTCCTGTGTCCAAAATAGGCTTAGAATGGTGAGAGAAAGCCAAAATGGACACTGTTGAATACAGACAAATTATCTTAAGAAACTTCATCCAACTACTGTAATTCATCATCTTGAACTATTCTGAGTGTTTCCTGTACAGAAGTTCAGCTTTGCCAGCCCCTGGAAAGACATTTCACCTCCTGTGTCCAAAATAGGCTTAGAATGGTGAGAGAAAGCCAAAATGGACACTGTTGAATACAGACAAATTATCTTAAGAAACTTCATCCAACTACTGTAATTCATCATCTTGATCTATTCTGAGTGTTTTCTGGGCAAAAATGTAAGTCTATCAGTCCATGGTAACACATTTCACCTCCTGTGTCCAAAATAGGCTTAGAATGGTGAGAGAAAGCCAAAATGGACACTGTTGAATACAGACAAATTATCTTAAGAAACTTCATCCAACTACTGTAATTCATCATCTTGATCTATTCTGAGTGTTTTCTGGGCAAAAATGTAAGTCTATCAGTCCATGGTAACACATTTCACCTCCTTTGTCCAAAATAGGCTTAGAATGGTGAGAGAAAGCCAAAATGGACACTGTTGAATACAGACAAATTATCTTAAGAAACTTCATCCAACTACTGTAATTCATCATCTTGAACTATTCTGAGTGTTTCCTGCACAGAAGTTCAGCTTTGCCAGCCCCTGGAAAGACAATTCACCTCCTGTGTCCAAAATAGGCTTAGAATGGTGAGAGAAAGCCAAAATGGACACTGTTGAATACAGACAAATTATCTTAAGAAACTTCATCCAACTACTGTAATTCATCATCTTTATCTATTCTGAGTGTTTTCTGGGCAAAAATGTAAGTCTATCAGTCCATGGTAACACATTTCACCTCCTGTGTCCAAAATAGGCTTAGAATGGTGAGAGAAAGCCAAAATGGACACTGTTGAATACAGACAAATTATCTTAAGAAACTTCATCCAACTACTGTAATTCATCATCTTGAACTATTCTGAGTGTTTCCTGTACAGAAGTTCAGCTTTGCCAGCCCCTGGAAAGACAATTCACCTCCTGTGTCCAAAATAGGCTTAGAATGGTGAGAGAAAGCCAAAATGGACACTGTTGAATACAGACAAATTATCTTAAGAAACTTGATCTTACTAATGTAATTCATCATCTTGAACTATTCTGAGTGTTTTCTGGGCGGAAATGTGAGTCTATCAGTCCATGGTAACACATTTCACCTCCTGTGTCTAAAATAGGCTTAGAATGGTGAGAGAAAGCCAAAATGGACACTGTTGAATACAGACAAATTATCTTAAGAAACTTCATCCAACTACTGTATTTCATCATCTTTATCTATTCTGAGTGTTTCCTGTACAGAAGGTCAGGATTGCCAGCCCCTGGAAAGACAATTCACCTCCTGTGTCTAAAATAGGCTGGTGAGAATGGTGAATTAGAATGGAGAATTAGAATGGTGAGAGAAAGCCAAAATGGACACTGTTGAATACAGACAAATTATCTTAAGAAACTTGATCTTACTAATGTAATTCATCATCTTGAACTATTCTGAGTGTTTCCTGCACAGAAGTTCAGCTTTGCCAGCCCCTGGAAAGACAATTCACCTCCTGTGTCCAAAATAGGCTTAGAATGGTGAGAGAAAGCCAAAATGGACACTGTTGAATACAGACAAATTATCTTAAGAAACTTCATCCAACTACTGTAATTCATCATCTTGAACTATTCTGAGTGTTTCCTGTACAGAAGTTCAGCTTTGCCAGCCCCTGGAAAGACAATTCACCTCCTGTGTCCAAAATAGGCTTAGAATGGTGAGAGAAAGCCAAAATGGACACTGTTGAATACAGACAAATTTTCTTAAGAAACTTCATCCAACTACTGTAATTCATCATCTTGATCTATTCTGAGTGTTTTCTGGGCAAAAATGTAAGTCTATCAGTCCATGGTAACACATTTCACATCCTGTGTCCAAAATAGGCTTAGAATGGTGAGAGAAAGCCAAAATGGACACTGTTGAATACAGACAAATTATCTTAAGAAACTTCATCCAACTACTGTAATTCATCATCTTGATCTATTGTGAGTGTTTTCTGGGCAAAAATGTAAGTCTATCAGTCCATGGTAACACATTTCACCTCCTTTGTCCAAAATAGGCTTAGAATGGTGAGAGAAAGCCAAAATGGACACTGTTGAATACAGACAAATTATCTTAAGAAACTTCATCCAACTACTGTAATTCATCATCTTGAACTATTCTGAGTGTTTCCTGCACAGAAGTTCAGCTTTGCCAGCCCCTGGAAAGACAATTCACCTCCTGTGTCCAAAATAGGCTTAGAATGGTGAGAGAAAGCCAAAATGGACACTGTTGAATACAGACAAATTATCTTAAGAAACTTCATCCAACTACTGTAATTCATCATCTTTATCTATTCTGAGTGTTTTCTGGGCAAAAATGTAAGTCTATCAGTCCATGGTAACACATTTCACCTCCTGTGTCCAAAATAGGCTTAGAATGGTGAGAGAAAGCCAAAATGGACACTGTTGAATACAGACAAATTATCTTAAGAAACTTCATCCAACTACTGTAATTCATCATCTTGAACTATTCTGAGTGTTTCCTGTACAGAAGTTCAGCTTTGCCAGCCCCTGGAAAGACAATTCACCTCCTGTGTCCAAAATAGGCTTAGAATGGTGAGAGAAAGCCAAAATGGACACTGTTGAATACAGACAAATTATCTTAAGAAACTTGATCTTACTAATGTAATTCATCATCTTGAACTATTCTGAGTGTTTTCTGGGCGGAAATGTGAGTCTATCAGTCCATGGTAACACATTTCACCTCCTGTGTCTAAAATAGGCTTAGAATGGTGAGAGAAAGCCAAAATGGACACTGTTGAATACAGACAAATTATCTTAAGAAACTTCATCCAACTACTGTATTTCATCATCTTTATCTATTCTGAGTGTTTCCTGTACAGAAGGTCAGGATTGCCAGCCCCTGGAAAGACAATTCACCTCCTGTGTCTAAAATAGGCTGGTGAGAATGGTGAATTAGAATGGAGAATTAGAATGGTGAGAGAAAGCCAAAATGGACACTGTTGAATACAGACAAATTATCTTAAGAAACTTGATCTTACTAATGTAATTCATCATCTTGAACTATTCTGAGTGTTTCCTGCACAGAAGTTCAGCTTTGCCAGCCCCTGGAAAGACAATTCACCTCCTGTGTCCAAAATAGGCTTAGAATGGTGAGAGAAAGCCAAAATGGACACTGTTGAATACAGACAAATTATCTTAAGAAACTTCATCCAACTACTGTAATTCATCATCTTGAACTATTCTGAGTGTTTCCTGTACAGAAGTTCAGCTTTGCCAGCCCCTGGAAAGACAATTCACCTCCTGTGTCCAAAATAGGCTTAGAATGGTGAGAGAAAGCCAAAATGGACACTGTTGAATACAGACAAATTTTCTTAAGAAACTTCATCCAACTACTGTAATTCATCATCTTGATCTATTCTGAGTGTTTTCTGGGCAAAAATGTAAGTCTATCAGTCCATGGTAACACATTTCACATCCTGTGTCCAAAATAGGCTTAGAATGGTGAGAGAAAGCCAAAATGGACACTGTTGAATACAGACAAATTATCTTAAGAAACTTCATCCAACTACTGTAATTCATCATCTTGATCTATTGTGAGTGTTTTCTGGGCAAAAATGTAAGTCTATCAGTCCATGGTAACACATTTCACCTCCTGTGTCCAAAATAGGCTTAGAATGGTGAGAGAAAGCCAAAATGGACACTGTTGAATACAGACAAATTATCTTAAGAAACTTCATCCAACTACTGTAATTCATCATCTTGATCTATTCTGAGTGTTTTCTGGGCAAAAATGTAAGTCTATCAGTCCATGGTAACACATTTCACCTCCTGTGTCCAAAATAGGCTTAGAATGGTGAGAGAAAGCCAAAATGGACACTGTTGAATACAGACAAATTATCTTAAGAAACTTCATCCAACTACTGTAATTCATCATCTTGATCTATTCTGAGTGTTTTCTGGGCAAAAATGTAAGTCTATCAGTCCATGGTAACACATTTCACCTCCTGTGTCCAAAATAGGCTTAGAATGGTGAGAGAAAGCCAAAATGGACACTGTTGAATACAGACAAATTATCTTGAGAAACTTCATCCAACCACTGTAATTCATCATCTTGAACTATTCTGAGTGTTTCCTGTACAGAAGTTCAGCTTTGCCAGCCCCTGGAAAGACAATTCACCTCCTGTGTCCAAAATAGGCTTAGAATGGTGAGAGAAAGCCAAAATGGACACTGTTGAATACAGACAAATTATCTTAAGAAACTTGATCTTACTAATGTAATTCATCATCTTTAACTATTCTGAGTGTTTTCTGGGCGGAAATGTGAGTCTATCAGTCCATGGTAACACATTTCACCTCCTGTGTCTAAAATAGGCTTAGAATGGTGAGAGAAAGCCAAAATGGACACTGTTGAATACAGACAAATTATCTTAAGAAACTTCATCCAACTACTGTATTTCATCATCTTTATCTATTCTGAGTGTTTCCTGTACAGAAGTTCAGGTTTGCCAGCCCCTGGAAAAACATTTCACCTCCTGTGTCTAAAATACGCTAGTGAGAATGGTGAATTAGAATGGAGAATTAGAATGGTGAGAGAAAGCCAAAATGGACACTGTTGAATACAGACAAATTATCTTAAGAAACTTGATCTTACTAATGTAATTCATCATCTTGAACTATTCTGAGTGTTTCCTGCACAGAAGTTCAGCTTTGCCAGCCCCTGGAAAGACAATTCACCTCCTGTGTCCAAAATAGGCTTAGAATGGTGAGAGAAAGCCAAAATGGACACTGTTGAATACAGACAAATTATCTTAAGAAACTTCATCCAACTACTGTAATTCATCATCTTGAACTATTCTGAGTGTTTCCTGTACAGAAGTTCAGCTTTGCCAGCCCCTGGAAAGACAATTCACCTCCTGTGTCCAAAATAGGCTTAGAATGGTGAGAGAAAGCCAAAATGGACACTGTTGACTACAGACAAATTATCTTAAGAAACTTCATCCAACTACTGTAATTCATCATCTTGATCTATTCTGAGTGTTTTCTGGGCAAAAATGTAAGTCTATCAGTCCATGGTAACACATTTCACCTCCTGTGTCCAAAATAGGCTTAGAATGGTGAGAGAAAGCCAAAATGGACACTGTTGAATACAGACAAATTATCTTAAGAAACTTCATCCAACTACTGTAATTCATCATCTTGATCTATTCTGAGTGTTTTTTGGGCAAAAATGTAAGTCTATCAGTCCATGGTAACACATTTCACCTCCTGTGTCCAAAATAGGCCTAGAATGGTGAGAGAAAGCCAAAATGGACACTGTTGAATACAGACAAATTATCTTAAGAAACTTCATCCAACTACTGTAATTCATCATCTTGATCTATTCTGAGTGTTTTCTGGGCAAAAATGTAAGTCTATCAGTCCATGGTAACACATTTCACCTCCTGTGTCCAAAATAGGCTTAGAATGGTGAGAGAAAGCCAAAATGGACACTGTTGAATACAGAAAAAATAGCTGGAGAAACTTCATCGAACTTCATTGAAAGACACATTTCAAATCCCAACCCATCCCTACAATCTGCATACAATCAATCACAAGAAACTTGATTCAAAAATCACTTCATCCTTCATGGCCATCGATATTCAGCGTGTATAATGTAGAAACTTGTTTCTGTGTCTGCTTACAAG
This sequence comes from Pempheris klunzingeri, assembly GCF_042242105.1. Lineage (NCBI taxonomy): Eukaryota > Metazoa > Chordata > Actinopteri > Acropomatiformes > Pempheridae > Pempheris > Pempheris klunzingeri. The sequence continues at coordinate 30,213,505 of NC_092014.1, read as the reverse complement.
TAGAAACAGGTGTTGAGGACATCTTGATCTTATTGTGTGTACCATTACATGCATGACATGACACGATAAGCTACGGGGGAGCTAGAGGTCATGACTGTAAAACGTTGCATAGGTGGTCATGTTCCCCTTAATACCACAAATACATCGGAGAACATCAGCGGAAGTAAATTGTGTGGCAGGACTGTGGTGCCTAATAGGCTCTTACCTCATAGTCCAGAGAAGTACTGGGGTAACTGCATCTGTGTGGGTGATCCACATCTCCTTCTGGGTCTCCCTCATCAGGAAGTGCAACCTGTCACAACATCTGCTGCTGTCCTTCTACCAATCCTCTGTCCTAAGTGTACTGACCTACGGCATCCTGGTCTGGTGTGGTTGGTGCAGCTCTACAGCAGACAAAAGGGAAGGGCCTCATCTTCACCTCCCGTTGTCTCCAGAAAACAGACACTATCCTGAAAGACACATCTCACTCTACCCACCACCTGTTTGACCTTCTCCCCTCAGGGAGATGCTATCGGACAGTTAAAACATGCACCACCAGACTGTTACATAGTTTTTATCCTCAAGCCATCACCAAACTAAATAATGCACTTAAAACATAGGGCCTGTGTAATAATTTCAGTGGAATATAATTTATTCTTTGGCATTTGTTGTTTTTGTATCTTTGTACTTTTATGGTTTTGCTTCACTTTTTTGTGCTTTGAATTTCGTTGTATTTATTTACAATGACAGTAAAAGGAATCTATCTATCTATCTATCACAGCTCATTTTCACTCTCTATTTTTGCTGTGTCACATGTGTATTCAAAAATCACAACCCATCCCTACTATGTGCATACAAACAATCACAAGAAACTTGGTTCAAAAATCACTTCATCCTTCATGGCCATCAATACTCAATGTGTATAATGTAGAAACGTGTGTCTGTGTCTGCTTACAAGTAGAAACAGGTGTTGAGGACATCTTGATCTTATTGTGTGTACCATTACATGCATGACATGACACGATAAGCTACAGGGGAGCTAGAGGTCATGACTGTAAAACGTTGCATAGGTGGTCATGTTCCCCTTAATACCACAAATACATCTGAGAACATCAGCGGAAGTAAATTGTGTGGCAGGACTGCGGTGCCTAATAGGCTACCTTACCTCATAGTCCAGAGAAGTACTGGGGTAACTGCATCTGTGTGGGTGATCCACATCTCCTTCTGGGTCTCCCTCATCAGGAAGTGCAACCTGTCACAACATCTGCTGCTGTCCTTCTACCAATCCTCTGTCCTAAGTGTACTGACCTACGGCATCCTGGTCTGGTGTGGTTGGTGCAGCTCTACAGCAGACAAAAGGGAAGGGCCTCATCTTCACCTCCCGTTGTCTCCAGAAAACAGACACTATCCTGAAAGACACATCTCACTCTACCCACCACCTGTTTGACCTTCTCCCCTCAGGGAGATGCTATCGGACAGTTAAAACATGCACCACCAGACTGTTACATAGTTTTTATCCTCAAGCCATCACCAAACTAAATAATGCACTTAAAACATAGGGCCTGTGTAATAATTTCAGTGGAATATAATTTATTCTTTGGCATTTGTTGTTTTTGTATCTTTGTACTTTTATGGTTTTGCTTCACTTTTTTGTGCTTTGAATTTCGTTGTATTTATTTACAATGACAGTAAAAGGAATCTATCTATCTATCTATCACAGCTCATTTTCACTCTCTATTTTTGCTGTGTCACATGTGTATTCAAAAATCACAACCCATCCCTACTATGTGCATACAAACAATCACAAGAAACTTGATTCAAAAATCACTTCATCCTTCATGGCCATCAATACTCAATGTTGTATAATGTAGAAACGTGTGTCTGTGTCTGCTTACAAGTAGAAACAGGTGTTGAGGACATCTTGATCTTATTGTGTGTACCATTACATGCATGACATGACACGATAAGCTACAGGGGAGCTAGAGGTCACTATCCTGAAAGACACATCAGAGTCACAGACTGCAGGCAGAACAGGTAAGAAACGTGAGCAACAGATAACGTAGTAAAATTTGGACACATTTTAATACAATTGATAGTTCAAGGACAGAGTGCAAAATTAAAATTTCATATCAAGCAGGCATCAGGCATCATGTGTGTACTGTTCACCCATCAATTCAGTTAGAGGAGAAAAGACAAGCAAGGGAACCTGCTATTAATGAAGGTACCAGTGTGTCTACTGCAATAGTTGCTGCTACAGCATCATCCAGGACAACACCACAGCCACCAAGACCTACAGCCCAGAGCTCTATGACCCCAGTAAATAATTTAATAATAATAAAAAAAATAATAATTTCAAATTAATATGGCTAGATAAAAAATAAATATTCTATATGTGTTTTTTTACATTAGTAATTCATTTTACACATAATTTGGTAATAAATTTATTGAAGCAACAAAAAAAATCTGAGGAGCCACTTGGGAGCCGAAATTCCCATCATTAGTACGGACCTTAGCATCCAATCAAACAATGGTTACGTGTGATATTGTGATACTCTACCCTTTAAAATCTGTTGGAAAACCCAATCCTTAGCTCCTCTGGCCAGAACCTCCCCCCAAGGTCTGTCATGAGCCCGGCGCTGCCTGAACCCCAGCATTGTATTGCATTGTATTTCACCTGTGAATCTGAATTAAAGGCGCTTCTGAGACCGACTGAACCCTCTGGGTGATGATGTGAATAATCTCGGGCTGTCCATTAAAAGAATGCGGGTCCTTACAAAATAGTTGCTTTAGGTCCAGCTGAAAGACCAGCACAATTGTGTAAGAAAATGTATACAAGACTATTTTGGTGTGAAAAGAAGATGCAGAGTCTACGTCTAGAGTTTAGGATGCTAATCTATATCAAAAGCAAGTACAGGTAAAGGTGTGTGAAATGAGCCTAATGAGAAAATAAAGGTATAAAAATGCAAAGGTTCATCACAGTGCGTAATTATTGAACAATAGAACACAATAGGATGATTAGTAGGGATGGGTCATACTTTTCGAATATTATTAGTCATAAAATTATAAAATTTGTTTTTGCCAGAGTAATAAATAGATCCTGGCTGTAAAGGCGATGTCAGGTCTCTGTAAAGATGTGGGTACAAACAGTCTCTGATTTCTTTATGCTTAGGGAGGGAGTTTAGGGAGCAGGGAATCCCATTTCATCTACTAGACAACTGTGACCATTAGCTGGAAGGAGCCCTCAGTACAAGCTGGGTTAGCTTAACTCGTATCTGCTAGTGATGGGAATTTCGGCTCTTTTTAGAGAGACGGCTCTTTTGGGTCGGCTCCCTAAAAAGAGCCAGCTCTTTCGGCTCCCAAGTGGCTCCTCAGATTTTTTTTGTTGCTTCAATAAATGTATTACCAAATTATGTGTAAAATGAATTATTAATGTAAAATACACATTATATAGAATATTTATTGTTTATATTGCCTTATTGATTTGAAATTATTTAATTTTACTGGGGTCATAGAGCTCTGGGCTGTAGGTCTTGGTGGCTGTGGTGTTGTCCTGGATAATGCTGTAGACACTGTAGGAGCAGTAGACACACTGGCACCTTCATTAACAGCAGGTTCCCTTGCTTGTCTTTCCTCCTCTAACTGAATTGATGGGTGAACAGTACAAGCATGCTTGTGCAGGTTATTTGTGGAGCCTGCCTGATATGAAATTTTAATTCAGCAAAGTCTGCACTCTGCCTTTGAAATATCAATATTAAAAAATAAATAAATATATTAAAATGTGTCCAAATTTTTCTACGTTTTCTGTCGCTCATGTTTCTCACCTGTCTTGCCTGCAGCCTGACTTGAAGCAGTGCTCTCTCTTGCTCTCTTGTCTCTCCCTCACTCCAGTTCATGTGCTCACTGAACTTTGTCTATTACCCCCCCCCTCCCGAAACACCAACATATCGCCCCCGATCGGATCGGCTCCCGATCAGGAGCCGGCTCCCGTCGTTCACTTCAAAGAGCCGGCTCTAAGAACCGGATCGTTCAAGACCGACACATCACACTGCCCTTCAGCGCTTGGTCATGGCTGGATGCCAGTAGACAATGATCGACTTTTTTTTGCTTGAAATGCACATGCCTTGTGATTACTGTTGGAAAATCTAGCACAGACAGCAAAGCCAGAGGTAGGCATCTGCACAGATAATAGTCTAGATAAACGGATAATTTAGCATACAGAGCTAACTTGTACTGAGTGTGTAATAAGCTAGCAATAGCGATTAGCAAGAATTCCGTACGTAAAACAACAGAAAATGGCGACGAAACGCACAGAAACTGTAGCGTTAGCTAGCAGACTGCAGTGCTCACGATAAGCTAGTATCTAGCTCTGAATCACATCATGTTAACGACAGAAAACAAGTCTCAACAACTGAATAACAATGAAAAAAAATACATGAACACCGTGTAATATAAATGGGAATATTTGACTCACATTTTTATCATCACATCATCACATCTGATGGTCATCCTGGTTCAAGTCAGGCAAGATCTTAAGTCGCGCTGATCCCTGTGCTGCGCTGTGGTCACACGGAGTTAACGCGGACGGAGAAAGATCAAAGGCAGGGGCGGGGAGGGGGGGTGGCGGGGGGTCGGCGACGGTCACTTCAGAAGAGACATGAAAGAGGCAAGATCAAGCCCAGAGCCAGCTGCCAGATGGTGAGCATGCGCTGTATAAGTGACCTCCGTGTGACACTCTGCAGCAGTGAGTGCAGCCTGCAGATAACCTCCGACAAGGTAACCATTACCTGCACATTTCTTTTAGTTTGTGCACTTGTAAAAATGTGAGTTTGACATTCTCAGGTTTATGTTTCACACTATTAGTGTAGATATTAGCAGTGGATTTATTTTTTCACAGTGATTGTTGTTTTTTTCTTTTAACATGTCATGATTTAGAGCTAACAAGTAATGTTAGCTTGTAGTAAGGAGTGAGGGTTGTCTTACTGCATTCGGCTAGCTAGCGTTCCTATATATTTCAGTTGCTATAATTCTATTGGTTATAGCTTGTGCTTATTTGCTTGCTAGTACTGTTTTACAACGTGCTCATTGTCAGGCCCACTTGAATCTGTGCCTGCAGAATTCCAACAACATCTCTGCAGATTGACCACAGATTTTGAAGGAATTTCAATTCAGTTAACATTGTCATCTGAAAACGATATTATATTTACAAGCAAAAAAGTATTCTGCTAAATTCCGCTAACGACTAAACTATAAAAAAATCTGCAGATGCTGTTTGGATCTGGTCATTACTAGCCTTTTGCTCTGTATGCTAGCTGTAACAAATGCCTTTGTGTCGATAGTTTGCTTTTCCCCAATGGCAGGAGAGGGATAGTGGGGATCATTCGTGATGCAGCCTCCTCTGCTAATGCATTGGTTGTACATGTCCACCAAAGATGGAAGACAGACATCAGTGATCCTCTCTGCTGTGATCCTGTTCAAGTTTCTGTCGCTCATCTGACCTACCAGGAAGTGAAGATCATGTCTGCTTAAGTAGCCCAGCTGCATTCCAACTGGAGACAAGTTTGGGTGAGGAAATCATTGAAGCTTCAGGAAGATCCAAATACACATGAAGTTCAACAGATCCCAATGGTCCCTAAATTTGAGGTTAAATTAGAGCCTGTTAAGGGCAGGGGGTCATGAATTTTGTCTCTAATAGAATTTAAGACTTCATGAGGTTCTTTAATGATAAAATTCTCTCTTAGTTCTAAAGGAATAGAATACAAGGCTCAATAGAGTTCTGGCTCTTTGCCAGCCTGGCTGACATGCTGACATGTTTTTATGTCCTTCTATTAATGAGGAGTAATAGACATTGCATTATAGAGGGCCTTTCTATAGGTTTTATCCACGACTCTGTAAACACAAGGACACAGAATAAAGTGTAGCCCCACAATCGGATGCAATCCGTCTTCATATCCAGGAAGCGGATGTTTGCCAGAGGGACGCTGGGATCCTTGATGTAAATTTCTTCACTGCAAGCATAGTTAAACATGATAGATTATATGAGGTGAATCAAATTTCTGTGAGTTAAAAGTCTCCTGTTAGCAAACGTTCATATTAAGTTTTGAAATTTTCATATTGAGCACTTTTGACACTGGAGAATTGCCTTTCCAGAGGCTGGCAGATGTAAATTTCTATATTGTAAAGAATCAGAATAGCTTAAGATGATGAATTACATGAGCGTAATCAAGTTTCTCTGGATAACAAGTCTCTGAAAATATTAATTTTGAGCTACTTTCAGTGAAATAATCCAATTCTCAGAAGTGAAGACTTATAGGGTCAACATTGAGTCCAGGTCAAGAGGGGGTTGATGAAATTTCAGGCCCGTCTCTCGCAGCATGGCTTAGGGAGATGTCTTGGTTGCCAGCTTGAAGAAAAACAACAGGCAGAAAGGAAGGCAAAATGCCAACATTTGTCAGTACTGAATAACAGTAAAAATAAAGCCATGTATACTGTGAAATTAACAGTTGTCATGCAAGTAAATGTTATCACATAGCTTCGAGGTAAGGAGGTGTTCGATGGCTTCATCCACAAGTTGAGGTCAACCTGTGACTATCACAAGGTTTGGGTTTGCAGCTCCACTCTGGGGAAACCTACCAACCCAAAAAAAACATAAAATATGCAAACACAATTCACCTCCTGTGTCCAAAATAAGCTTAGAATAGCGAGAGAACGCCAAAATGAACACGTGTTGAATACAGACCAATTATCTTTAAAAAAACTTGATCCAACTAATGTAATTCGTCATCTCTAACTGTTGTGAGTGTTTTCTAGGCAAAAATGTAATTCTGTCTGTCCCTGGAAACACAATTCACCTTCTGTGTCCAAAATAAGCTACAATGGTGAGAGAACGCCAAAATGAACACATGATGAACACTGACAAATTATCTTAAGAAACTTGATCTTATTAATGTAATTCATCATCTTTAACTATTCTGGGTGTTTCCTGTACAGGATTTCAGGTGTGCCAGTGTTTCCTGCACAGGATTTCAGACCTGTCAGACCCAGAAACACAATTCACCTCCTGTGTCCAATGAGCATAGTTTGGGGAGAAAACATGAAAATGAACATAATGATGGAAACAGACAAATTGTCTTAAGAAACTTGGACATGAACGTATGATGAACACGGACAAATTATCTTAAACATGATGAATTACATTAGTTAGATCAAGTTTCTTAACTATTCTGAATGTTTCCTGTACAGAAGTTCAGGTGTGCCAGTGTTTCCTGCACAGGATTTCAGGTGTGCCAGTGTTTCCTGCACAGGATTTCAGACCTGTCAGACCCAGAAAAACAATTCACCTCCTGTGTCCAATAAGCTTAGTTTGGGTAGAAAACATGAAAATGAGCGGATGATTAACACAGACAAATTAGCTGGAGAAACTTCATCCAATTAATGTAATTCATCATCTTTAACCATTCTGAGTGTTTTCTGGGCAAAAATGTAAATCTGTCAGTCCCTGGAAACGCAATTCACCTCCTGTGTCCAAAATAAGCTTAGAATGGCAAGAGAAAGCAAAAATGGACAGTGTTGAATACAGACAAATTATCTTAAGAAACTTATTCCAACTGATGAAATTCATCATTTTAACTATTCTGAGTGATCATGATGAATTACATTAGTTGGATGAAGTTTCTTAAGATAATTTGTCTGTATTCAACAGTGTCCATTTTGGCTTTCTCTCACCATTCTAAGCCTATTTTAGACACAGGAGGTGAATTGTCTTTCCAGGGGCTGGCAAACCTGAACTTCTGTACAGGAAACACTCAGAATAGTTCAAGATGATGAATTACAGTAGTTGGATGAAGTTTCTTAAGATAATTTGTCTGTATTCAACAGTGTCCATTTTGGCTTTCTCTCACCATTCTAAGCCTATTTTAGACACAGGAGGTGAAATGTGTTACCATGGACTGATAGACTTACATTTCCGCCCAGAAAACACTCAGAATAGTTAAAGATGATGAATTACATTAGTAAGATCAAGTTTCTTAAGATAATTTGTCTGTATTCAACAGTGTCCATTTTGGCTTTCTCTCACCATTCTAATTCACCATTCTCACCAGCCTATTTTAGACACAGGAGGTGAATTGTCTTTCCAGGGGCTGGCAAACCTGAACTTCTGTACAGGAAACACTCAGAATAGTTCAAGATGATGAATTACAGTAGTTGGATGAAGTTTCTTAAGATAATTTGTCTGTATTCAACAGTGTCCATTTTGGCTTTCTCTCACCATTCTAATTCTCCATTCTAATTCACCATTCTCACCAGCCTATTTTAGACACAGGAGGTGAATTGTCTTTCCAGGGGCTGGCAAAGCTGAACTTCTGTACAGGAAACACTCAGAATAGTTCAAGATGATGAATTACAGTAGTTGGATGAAGTTTCTTAAGATAATTTGTCTGTATTCAACAGTGTCCATTTTGGCTTTCTCTCACCATTCTATGCCTATTTTGGACACAGGAGGTGAAATGTGTTACCATGGACTGATAGACTTACATTTCCGTCCAGAAAACACTCCGAATAGTTAAAGATGATGAATTACATTAGTAAGATCAAGTTTCTTAAGATAATTTGTCTATATTCAACAGTGTCCATTTTGGCTTTCTCTCACCATTCTAATTCTCCATTCTAATTCACCATTCTCATCAGCCAATCTTAGACACAGGAGGTGAATTGTCTTTCCAGGGGCTGGCAAACCTGAACTTCTGTACAGGAAACACTCAGAATAGTTCAAGATGATGAATTACAGTAGTTGGATGAAGTTTCTTAAGATAATTTGTCTGTATTCAACAGTGTCCATTTTGGCTTTCTCTCACCATTCTAAGCCTATTTTAGACACAGGAGGTGAAATGTGTTACCATGGACTGATAGACTTACATTTCCGCCCAGAAAACGCTCAGAATAGTTCAAGATGATGAATTACATTAGTAAGATCAAGTTTCTTAAGATAATTTGTCTGTATTCAACAGTGTCCATTTTGGCTTTCTCTCACCATTCTCACCAGCCTATTTTAGACACAGGAGGTGAATTGTCTTTCCAGGGGCTGGCAAACCTGAACTTCTGTACAGGAAACACTCAGAATAGTTCAAGATGATGAATTACATTAGTTGGATGAAGTTTCTTAAGATAATTTGTCTGTATTCAACAGTGTCCATTTTGGCTTTCTCTCACCATTCTAAGCCTATTTTGGACACAGGAGGTGAATTGTCTTTCCAGGGGCTGGCAAAGCTGAACTTCTGTACAGGAAACACTCAGAATAGTTAAAGATGATGAATTACAGTAGTTGGATGAAGTTTCTTAAGATAATTTGTCTGTATTCAACAGTGTCCATTTTGGCTTTCTCTCACCATTCTAATTCTCCATTCTAATTCACCATTCTCACCAGCCTATTTTAGACACAGGAGGTGAATTGTCTTTCCAGGGGCTGGCAAACCTGAACTTCTGTACAGGAAACACTCAGAATAGTTCAAGATGATGAATTACAGTGGTTGGATGAAGTTTCTTAAGATAATTTGTCTGTATTCAACAGTGACCATTTTGGCTTTCTCTCACCATTCTAAGCCTATTTTAGACACAGGAGGTGAAATGTGTTACCATGGACTGATAGACTTACATTTCCGCGCAGAAAACACTCAGAATAGTTCAAGATGATGAATTACAGTGGTTGGATGAAGTTTCTTAAGATAATTTGTCTGTATTCAACAGTGTCCATTTTGGCTTTCTCTCACCATTCTAAGCCTATTTTAGACACAGGAGGTGAAATGTGTTACCATGGACTGATAGACTTACATTTCCGCGCAGAAAACACTCAGAATAGTTAAAGATGATGAATTACATTAGTAAGATCAAGTTTCTTAAGATAATTTGTCTGTATTCAACAGTGTCCATTTAGGCTTTCTCTCACCATTCTAATTCTCCATTCTAATTCACCATTCTCACTAGCGTATTTTAGACACAGGAGGTGAAATGTCTTTCCAGGGGCTGGCAAACCTGAACTTCTGTACAGGAAACACTCAGAATAGTTCAAGATGATGAATTACAGTAGTTGGATGAAGTTTCTTAAGATAATTTGTCTGTATTCAACAGTGTCCATTTTGGCTTTCTCTCACCATTCTAATTCTCCATTCTAATTCACCATTCTCACCAGCCTATTTTAGACACAGGAGGTGAATTGTCTTTCCAGGGGCTGGCAAAGCTGAACTTCTGTACAGGAAACACTCAGAATAGTTCAAGATGATGAATTACAGTGGTTGGATGAAGTTTCTTAAGATAATTTGTCTGTATTCAACAGTGACCATTTTGGCTTTCTCTCACCATTCTAAGCCTATTTTAGACACAGGAGGTGAAATGTGTTACCATGGACTGATAGACTTACATTTCCGCGCAGAAAACACTCAGAATAGTTCAAGATGATGAATTACAGTGGTTGGATGAAGTTTCTTAAGATAATTTGTCTGTATTCAACAGTGTCCATTTTGGCTTTCTCTCACCATTCTAAGCCTATTTTAGACACAGGAGGTGAAATGTGTTACCATGGACTGATAGACTTACATTTCCGCGCAGAAAACACTCAGAATAGTTCAAGATGATGAATTACATTAGTAAGATCAAGTTTCTTAAGATAATTTGTCTGTATTCAACAGTGTCCATTTAGGCTTTCTCTCACCATTCTAATTCTCCATTCTAATTCACCATTCTCACTAGCGTATTTTAGACACAGGAGGTGAAATGTCTTTCCAGGGGCTGGCAAACCTGAACTTCTGTACAGGAAACACTCAGAATAGTTCAAGATGATGAATTACAGTAGTTGGATGAAGTTTCTTAAGATAATTTGTCTGTATTCAACAGTGTCCATTTTGGCTTTCTCTCACCATTCTAATTCTCCATTCTAATTCACCATTCTCACCAGCCTATTTTAGACACAGGAGGTGAATTGTCTTTCCAGGGGCTGGCAAAGCTGAACTTCTGTACAGGAAACACTCAGAATAGTTCAAGATGATGAATTACAGTGGTTGGATGAAGTTTCTTAAGATAATTTGTCTGTATTCAACAGTGACCATTTTGGCTTTCTCTCACCATTCTAAGCCTATTTTAGACACAGGAGGTGAAATGTGTTACCATGGACTGATAGACTTACATTTCCGCGCAGAAAACACTCAGAATAGTTCAAGATGATGAATTACAGTGGTTGGATGAAGTTTCTTAAGATAATTTGTCTGTATTCAACAGTGTCCATTTTGGCTTTCTCTCACCATTCTAAGCCTATTTTAGACACAGGAGGTGAAATGTGTTACCATGGACTGATAGACTTACATTTCCGCGCAGAAAACACTCAGAATAGTTAAAGATGATGAATTACATTAGTAAGATCAAGTTTCTTAAGATAATTTGTCTGTATTCAACAGTGTCCATTTAGGCTTTCTCTCACCATTCTAATTCTCCATTCTAATTCACCATTCTCACTAGCGTATTTTAGACACAGGAGGTGAAATGTCTTTCCAGGGGCTGGCAAACCTGAACTTCTGTACAGGAAACACTCAGAATAGTTCAAGATGATGAATTACAGTAGTTGGATGAAGTTTCTTAAGATAATTTGTCTGTATTCAACAGTGTCCATTTTGGCTTTCTCTCACCATTCTAATTCTCCATTCTAATTCACCATTCTCACCAGCCTATTTTAGACACAGGAGGTGAATTGTCTTTCCAGGGGCTGGCAAAGCTGAACTTCTGTACAGGAAACACTCAGAATAGTTCAAGATGATGAATTACAGTGGTTGGATGAAGTTTCTTAAGATAATTTGTCTGTATTCAACAGTGACCATTTTGGCTTTCTCTCACCATTCTAAGCCTATTTTAGACACAGGAGGTGAAATGTGTTACCATGGACTGATAGACTTACATTTCCGCGCAGAAAACACTCAGAATAGTTCAAGATGATGAATTACAGTGGTTGGATGAAGTTTCTTAAGATAATTTGTCTGTATTCAACAGTGTCCATTTTGGCTTTCTCTCACCATTCTAAGCCTATTTTAGACACAGGAGGTGAAATGTGTTACCATGGACTGATAGACTTACATTTCCGCGCAGAAAACACTCAGAATAGTTCAAGATGATGAATTACATTAGTAAGATCAAGTTTCTTAAGATAATTTGTCTGTATTCAACAGTGTCCATTTAGGCTTTCTCTCACCATTCTAATTCTCCATTCTAATTCACCATTCTCACTAGCGTATTTTAGACACAGGAGGTGAAATGTCTTTCCAGGGGCTGGCAAACCTGAACTTCTGTACAGGAAACACTCAGAATAGTTCAAGATGATGAATTACAGTAGTTGGATGAAGTTTCTTAAGATAATTTGTCTGTATTCAACAGTGTCCATTTTGGCTTTCTCTCACCATTCTAATTCTCCATTCTAATTCACCATTCTCACCAGCCTATTTTAGACACAGGAGGTGAATTGTCTTTCCAGGGGCTGGCAAAGCTGAACTTCTGTACAGGAAACACTCAGAATAGTTCAAGATGATGAATTACAGTGGTTGGATGAAGTTTCTTAAGATAATTTGTCTGTATTCAACAGTGACCATTTTGGCTTTCTCTCACCATTCTAAGCCTATTTTAGACACAGGAGGTGAAATGTGTTACCATGGACTGATAGACTTACATTTCCGCGCAGAAAACACTCAGAATAGTTCAAGATGATGAATTACAGTGGTTGGATGAAGTTTCTTAAGATAATTTGTCTGTATTCAACAGTGTCCATTTTGGCTTTCTCTCACCATTCTAAGCCTATTTTAGACACAGGAGGTGAAATGTGTTACCATGGACTGATAGACTTACATTTCCGCGCAGAAAACACTCAGAATAGTTCAAGATGATGAATTACATTAGTAAGATCAAGTTTCTTAAGATAATTTGTCTGTATTCAACAGTGTCCATTTAGGCTTTCTCTCACCATTCTAATTCTCCATTCTAATTCACCATTCTCACTAGCGTATTTTAGACACAGGAGGTGAAATGTCTTTCCAGGGGCTGGCAAACCTGAACTTCTGTACAGGAAACACTCAGAATAGTTCAAGATGATGAATTACAGTAGTTGGATGAAGTTTCTTAAGATAATTTGTCTGTATTCAACAGTGTCCATTTTGGCTTTCTCTCACCATTCTAATTCTCCATTCTAATTCACCATTCTCACCAGCCTATTTTAGACACAGGAGGTGAATTGTCTTTCCAGGGGCTGGCAAAGCTGAACTTCTGTACAGGAAACACTCAGAATAGTTCAAGATGATGAATTACAGTGGTTGGATGAAGTTTCTTAAGATAATTTGTCTGTATTCAACAGTGACCATTTTGGCTTTCTCTCACCATTCTAAGCCTATTTTAGACACAGGAGGTGAAATGTGTTACCATGGACTGATAGACTTACATTTCCGCGCAGAAAACACTCAGAATAGTTCAAGATGATGAATTACAGTGGTTGGATGAAGTTTCTTAAGATAATTTGTCTGTATTCAACAGTGTCCATTTTGGCTTTCTCTCACCATTCTAAGCCTATTTTAGACACAGGAGGTGAAATGTGTTACCATGGACTGATAGACTTACATTTCCGCGCAGAAAACACTCAGAATAGTTCAAGATGATGAATTACATTAGTAAGATCAAGTTTCTTAAGATAATTTGTCTGTATTCAACAGTGTCCATTTAGGCTTTCTCTCACCATTCTAATTCTCCATTCTAATTCACCATTCTCACTAGCGTATTTTAGACACAGGAGGTGAAATGTCTTTCCAGGGGCTGGCAAACCTGAACTTTTGTACAGGAAACACTCAGAATAGTTCAAGATGATGAATTACAGTAGTTGGATGAAGTTTCTTAAGATAATTTGTCTGTATTCAACAGTGTCCATTTTGGCTTTCTCTCACCATTCTAATTCTCCATTCTAATTCACCATTCTCACCAGCCTATTTTAGACACAGGAGGTGAATTGTCTTTCCAGGGGCTGGCAAAGCTGAACTTCTGTACAGGAAACACTCAGAATAGTTCAAGATGATGAATTACAGTGGTTGGATGAAGTTTCTTAAGATAATTTGTCTGTATTCAACAGTGACCATTTTGGCTTTCTCTCACCATTCTAAGCCTATTTTAGACACAGGAGGTGAAATGTGTTACCATGGACTGATAGACTTACATTTCCGCGCAGAAAACACTCAGAATAGTTCAAGATGATGAATTACAGTGGTTGGATGAAGTTTCTTAAGATAATTTGTCTGTATTCAACAGTGTCCATTTTGGCTTTCTCTCACCATTCTAAGCCTATTTTAGACACAGGAGGTGAAATGTGTTACCATGGACTGATAGACTTACATTTCCGCGCAGAAAACACTCAGAATAGTTCAAGATGATGAATTACATTAGTAAGATCAAGTTTCTTAAGATAATTTGTCTGTATTCAACAGTGTCCATTTAGGCTTTCTCTCACCATTCTAATTCTCCATTCTAATTCACCATTCTCACTAGCGTATTTTAGACACAGGAGGTGAAATGTCTTTCCAGGGGCTGGCAAACCTGAACTTCTGTACAGGAAACACTCAGAATAGTTCAAGATGATGAATTACAGTAGTTGGATGAAGTTTCTTAAGATAATTTGTCTGTATTCAACAGTGTCCATTTTGGCTTTCTCTCACCATTCTAATTCTCCATTCTAATTCACCATTCTCACCAGCCTATTTTAGACACAGGAGGTGAATTGTCTTTCCAGGGGCTGGCAAAGCTGAACTTCTGTACAGGAAACACTCAGAATAGTTCAAGATGATGAATTACAGTGGTTGGATGAAGTTTCTTAAGATAATTTGTCTGTATTCAACAGTGACCATTTTGGCTTTCTCTCACCATTCTAAGCCTATTTTAGACACAGGAGGTGAAATGTGTTACCATGGACTGATAGACTTACATTTCCGCGCAGAAAACACTCAGAATAGTTCAAGATGATGAATTACAGTGGTTGGATGAAGTTTCTTAAGATAATTTGTCTGTATTCAACAGTGTCCATTTTGGCTTTCTCTCACCATTCTAAGCCTATTTTAGACACAGGAGGTGAAATGTGTTACCATGGACTGATAGACTTACATTTCCGCGCAGAAAACACTCAGAATAGTTCAAGATGATGAATTACATTAGTAAGATCAAGTTTCTTAAGATAATTTGTCTGTATTCAACAGTGTCCATTTAGGCTTTCTCTCACCATTCTAATTCTCCATTCTAATTCACCATTCTCACTAGCGTATTTTAGACACAGGAGGTGAAATGTCTTTCCAGGGGCTGGCAAACCTGAACTTCTGTACAGGAAACACTCAGAATAGTTCAAGATGATGAATTACAGTAGTTGGATGAAGTTTCTTAAGATAATTTGTCTGTATTCAACAGTGTCCATTTTGACTTTCTCTCACCATTCTAATTCTCCATTCTAATTCACCATTCTCACCAGCCTATTTTAGACACAGGAGGTGAATTGTCTTTCCAGGGGCTGGCAAAGCTGAACTTCTGTACAGGAAACACTCAGAATAGTTCAAGATGATGAATTACAGTGGTTGGATGAAGTTTCTTAAGATAATTTGTCTGTATTCAACAGTGACCATTTTGGCTTTCTCTCACCATTCTAAGCCTATTTTAGACACAGGAGGTGAAATGTGTTACCATGGACTGATAGACTTACATTTCCGCGCAGAAAACACTCAGAATAGTTCAAGATGATGAATTACAGTGGTTGGATGAAGTTTCTTAAGATAATTTGTCTGTATTCAACAGTGTCCATTTTGGCTTTCTCTCACCATTCTAAGCCTATTTTAGACACAGGAGGTGAAATGTGTTACCATGGACTGATAGACTTACATTTCCGCGCAGAAAACACTCAGAATAGTTCAAGATGATGAATTACATTAGTAAGATCAAGTTTCTTAAGATAATTTGTCTGTATTCAACAGTGTCCATTTAGGCTTTCTCTCACCATTCTAATTCTCCATTCTAATTCACCATTCTCACTAGCGTATTTTAGACACAGGAGGTGAAATGTCTTTCCAGGGGCTGGCAAACCTGAACTTCTGTACAGGAAACACTCAGAATAGTTCAAGATGATGAATTACAGTAGTTGGATGAAGTTTCTTAAGATAATTTGTCTGTATTCAACAGTGTCCATTTTGGCTTTCTCTCACCATTCTAATTCTCCATTCTAATTCACCATTCTCACCAGCCTATTTTAGACACAGGAGGTGAATTGTCTTTCCAGGGGCTGGCAAAGCTGAACTTCTGTACAGGAAACACTCAGAATAGTTCAAGATGATGAATTACAGTGGTTGGATGAAGTTTCTTAAGATAATTTGTCTGTATTCAACAGTGACCATTTTGGCTTTCTCTCACCATTCTAAGCCTATTTTAGACACAGGAGGTGAAATGTGTTACCATGGACTGATAGACTTACATTTCCGCGCAGAAAACACTCAGAATAGTTCAAGATGATGAATTACAGTGGTTGGATGAAGTTTCTTAAGATAATTTGTCTGTATTCAACAGTGTCCATTTTGGCTTTCTCTCACCATTCTAAGCCTATTTTAGACACAGGAGGTGAAATGTGTTACCATGGACTGATAGACTTACATTTCCGCGCAGAAAACACTCAGAATAGTTCAAGATGATGAATTACATTAGTAAGATCAAGTTTCTTAAGATAATTTGTCTGTATTCAACAGTGTCCATTTAGGCTTTCTCTCACCATTCTAATTCTCCATTCTAATTCACCATTCTCACTAGCGTATTTTAGACACAGGAGGTGAAATGTCTTTCCAGGGGCTGGCAAACCTGAACTTCTGTACAGGAAACACTCAGAATAGTTCAAGATGATGAATTACAGTAGTTGGATGAAGTTTCTTAAGATAATTTGTCTGTATTCAACAGTGTCCATTCTGGCTTTCTCTCACCATTCTAATTCTCCATTCTAATTCACCATTCTCACCAGCCTATTTTAGACACAGGAGGTGAATTGTCTTTCCAGGGGCTGGCAAAGCTGAACTTCTGTACAGGAAACACTCAGAATAGTTCAAGATGATGAATTACAGTGGTTGGATGAAGTTTCTTAAGATAATTTGTCTGTATTCAACAGTGACCATTTTGGCTTTCTCTCACCATTCTAAGCCTATTTTAGACACAGGAGGTGAAATATGTTACCATGGACTGATAGACTTACATTTCCGCGCAGAAAACACTCAGAATAGTTCAAGATGATGAATTACAGTGGTTGGATGAAGTTTCTTAAGATAATTTGTCTGTATTCAACAGTGTCCATTTTGGCTTTCTCTCACCATTCTAAGCCTATTTTAGACACAGGAGGTGAAATGTGTTACCATGGACTGATAGACTTACATTTCCGCCCAGAAAACACTCAGAATAGTTAAAGATGATGAATTACAGTAGTTGGATGAAGTTTCTTAAGATAATTTGTCTGTATTCAACAGTGTCCATTTTGGCTTTCTCTCACCATTCTCACCAGCCTATTTTAGACACAGGAGGTGAATTGTCTTTCCAGGGGCTGGCAAACCTGAACTTCTGTACAGGAAACACTCAGAATAGTTCAAGATGATGAATTACATTAGTTGGATGAAGTTTCTTAAGATAATTTGTCTGTATTCAACAGTGTCCATTTTGGCTTTCTCTCACCATTCTAAGCCTATTTTGGACACAGGAGGTGAATTGTCTTTCCAGGGGCTGGCAAAGCTGAACTTTTGTACAGGAAACACTCAGAATAGTTAAAGATGATGAATTACAGTAGTTGGATGAAGTTTCTTAAGATAATTTGTCTGTATTCAACAGTGTCCATTTTGGCTTTCTCTCACCATTCTAAGCCTATTTTAGACACAGGAGGTGAATTGTCTTTCCAGGGGCTGGCAAACCTGACCTTCTGTACAGGAAACACTCAGAATAGTTCAAGATGATGAATTACAGTGGTTGGATGAAGTTTCTCAAGATAATTTGTCTGTATTCAACAGTGTCCATTTTGGCTTTCTCTCACCATTCTAATTCTCCATTCTAATTCACCATTCTCACCAGCCTATTTTAGACACAGGAGGTGAATTGTCTTTCCAGGGGCTGGCAAAGCTGAACTTCTGTACAGGAAACACTCAGAATAGTTCAAGATGATGAACTACAGTGGTTGGATGAAGTTTCTTAAGATAATTTGTCTGTATTCAACAATGTCCATTTTGGCTTTCTCTCACCATTCTAAGCCTATTTTAGACACAGGAGGTGAAATGTGTTACCATGGACTGATAGACTTACATTTCCGCCCAGAAAACACTCAGAATAGTTAAAGATGATGAATTACATTAGTAAGATCAAGTTTCTTAAGATAATTTGTCTGTATTCAACAGTGTCCATTTTGGCTTTCTCTCACCATTCTAATTCTCCATTCTAATTCACCATTCTCACCAGCCTATTTTAGACACAGGAGGTGAATTGTCTTTCCAGGGGCTGGCAAACCTGACCTTCTGTACAGGAAACACTCAGAATAGTTCAAGATGATGAATTACAGCAGTTGGATGAAGTTTCTCAAGATAATTTGTCTGTATTCAACAGTGTCCATTTTGGCTTTCTCTCACCATTCTAATTCTCCATTCTAATTCACCATTCTCACCAGCCTATTTTAGACACAGGAGGTGAATTGTCTTTCCAGGGGCTGGCAAAGCTGAACTTCTGTACAGGAAACACTCAGAATAGTTCAAGATGATGAACTACAGTGGTTGGATGAAGTTTCTTAAGATAATTTGTCTGTATTCAACAGTGTCCATTTTGGCTTTCTCTCACCATTCTAAGCCTATTTTAGACACAGGAGGTGAAATGTGTTACCATGGACTGATAGACTTACATTTCCGCCCAGAAAACACTCAGAATAGTTAAAGATGATGAATTACATTAGTAAGATCAAGTTTCTTAAGATAATTTGTCTGTATTCAACAGTGTCCATTTTGGCGTTCTCTCACCATTCTAAGCCTATTTTAGACACAGGAGGTGAAATGTGTTACCATGGACTGATAGACTTACATTTCCGCCCAGAAAACACTCAGAATAGTTCAAGATGATGAATTACATTAGTAAGATCAAGTTTCTTAAGATAATTTGTCTGTATTCAACAGTGTCCATTTTGGCTAATTCTCCATTCTAATTCACCATTCTCACCAGCCTATTTTAGACACAGGAGGTGAATTGTCTTTCCAGGGGCTGGCAAACCTGACCTTCTGTACAGGAAACACTCAGAATAGTTCAAGATGATGAACTACAGTGGTTGGATGAAGTTTCTTAAGATAATTTGTCTGTATTCAACAGTGTCCATTTTGGCTTTCTCTCACCATTCTAAGCCTATTTTAGACACAGGAGGTGAAATGTGTTACCATGGACTGATAGACTTACATTTCCGCCCAGAAAACACTCAGAATAGTTCAAGATGATGAATTACATTAGTAAGATCAAGTTTCTTAAGATAATTTGTCTGTATTCAACAGTGTCCATTTTGGCTTTCTCTCACCATTCTAAGCCTATTTTAGCACAGGAGGTGAAATGTGTTACCATGGACTGATAGACTTACATTTCCGCCCAGAAAACACTCAAAATAGTTAAAGATGATGAATTACAGTAGTTGGATGAAGTTTCTTAAGATAATTTGTCTGTATTCAACAGTGTCCATTTTGGCTTTCTCTCACCATTCTAAGCCTATTTTAGACACAGGAGGTGAAATGTGTTACCGTGGACTGATAGACTTACATTTCCGCCCAGAAAACACTCAGAATAGTTAAAGATGATGAATTACATTAGTAAGATCAAGTTTCTTAAGATAATTTGTCTGTATTCAACAGTGTCCATTTTGGCTTTCTCTCACCATTCTCACCAGCCTATTTTAGACACAGGAGGTGAATTGTCTTTCCAGGGGCTGGCAAACCTGAACTTCTGTACAGGAAACACTCAGAATAGTTCAAGATGATGAATTACAGTAGTTGGATGAAGTTTCTTAAGATAATTTGTCTGTATTCAACAATGTCCATTTTGGCTTTCTCTCACCATTCTAAGCCTATTTTAGACACAGGAGGTGAAATGTGTTACCATGGACTGATAGACTTACATTTCCGCCCAGAAAACACTCAGAATAGTTCAAGATGATGAATTACATTAGTAAGATCAAGTTTCTTAAGATAATTTGTCTGTATTCAACAGTGTCCATTTTGGCTTTCTCTCACCATTCTCACCAGCCTATTTTAGACACAGGAGGTGAATTGTCTTTCCAGGGGCTGGCAAACCTGAACTTCTGTACAGGAAACACTCAGAATAGTTCAAGATGATGAATTACAGTAGTTGGATGAAGTTTCTTAAGATAATTTGTCTGTATTCAACAGTGTCCATTTAGGCTTTCTCTCACCATTCTAATTCTCCATTCAAATTCACCATTCTCACCAGCCTATTTTAGACACAGGAGGTGAATTGTCTTTCCAGGGGCTGGCAAAGCTGAACTTCTGTACAGGAAACACTCAGAATAGTTCAAGATGATGAACTACAGTAGTTGGATGAAGTTTCTTAAGATAATTTGTCTGTATTCAACAGTGTCCATTTTGGCTTTCTCTCACCATTCTCACCAGCCTGTTTTAGACACAGGAGGTGAATTGTCTTTCCAGGGGCTGGCAAAGCTGAACTTCTGTACAGGAAACACTCAGAATAGTTCAAGATGATGAATTACAGTAGTTGGATGAAGTTTCATAAGATAATTTGTCTATATTCAACAGTGTCCATTTTGTCTTTCTCTCACCATTCTAAGCCTATTTTAGACACAGGAGGTGAAATGTGTTACCATGGACTGATAGACTTACATTTCCGCCCAGAAAACACTCAGAATAGTTCAAGATGATGAATTACATTAGTAAGATCAAGTTTCTTAAGATAATTTGTCTGTATTCAACAGTGTCCATTTTGGCTTTCTCTCACCATTCTAAGCCTATTTTAGACACAGGAGGTGAAATGTGTTACCATGGACTGATAGACTTACATTTCCGCCCAGAAAACACTCAGAATAGTTAAAGATGATGAATTACAGTAGTTGGATGAAGTTTCATAAGATAATTTGTCTGTATTCAACAGTGTCCATTTTGGCTTTCTCTCACCATTCTAATTCTCCATTCTAATTCACCATTCTCACCAGCCTATTTTAGACACAGGAGGTGAATTGTCTTTCCAGGGGCTGGCAAAGCTGAACTTCTGTACAGGAAACACTCAGAATAGTTCAAGATGATGAACTACAGTGGTTGGATGAAGTTTCTTAAGATAATTTGTCTGTATTCAACAGTGTCCATTTTGGCTTTCTCTCACCATTCTAAGCCTATTTTAGACACAGGAGGTGAAATGTGTTACCATGGACTGATAGACTTACATTTCCGCCCAGAAAACACTCAGAATAGTTAAAGATGATGAATTACATTAGTAAGATCAAGTTTCTTAAGATAATTTGTCTGTATTCAACAGTGTCCATTTTGGCTTTCTCTCACCATTCTATGCCTATTTTAGCACAGGAGGTGAAATGTGTTACCATGGACTGATAGACTTACATTTCCGCCCAGAAAACACTCAAAATAGTTAAAGATGATGAATTACAGTAGTTGGATGAAGTTTCATAAGATAATTTGTCTGTATTCAACAGTGTCCATTTTGGCTTTCTCTCACCATTCTAAGCCTATTTTAGACACAGGAGGTGAAATGTGTTACCGTGGACTGATAGACTTACATTTCCGCCCAGAAAACACTCAGAATAGTTAAAGATGATGAATTACATTAGTAAGATCAAGTTTCTTAAGATAATTTGTCTGTATTCAACAGTGTCCATTTTGGCTTTCTCTCACCATTCTCACCAGCCTATTTTAGACACAGGAGGTGAATTGTCTTTCCAGGGGCTGGCAAACCTGAACTCCTGTACAGGAAACACTCAGAATAGTTCAAGATGATGAATTACAGTAGTTGGATGAAGTTTCTCAAGATAATTTGTCTGTATTCAACAGTGTCCATTTTGGCTTTCTCTCACCATTCTAAGCCTATTTTAGACACAGGAGGTGAAATGTGTTACCATGGACTGATAGACTTACATTTCCGCCCAGAAAACACTCAGAATAGTTAAAGATGATGAATTACATTAGTAAGATCAAGTTTCTTAAGATAATTTGTCTGTATTCAACAGTGTCCATTTTGGCTTTCTCTCACCATTCTAATTCTCCATTCTAATTCACCATTCTCACCAGCCTATTTTAGACACAGGAGGTGAATTGTCTTTCCAAGGGCTGGCAAACCTGACCTTCTGTACAGGAAACACTCAGAATAGTTCAAGATGATGAATTACATTAGTAAGATCAAGTTTCTTAAGATAATTTGTCTGTATTCAACAGTGTCCATTTTGTCTTTCTCTCACCATTCTAAGCCTATTTTAGACACAGGAGGTGAAATGTGTTACCATGGACTGATAGACTTACATTTCCGCCCAGAAAACACTCAGAATAGTTCAAGATGATGAATTACATTAGTAAGATCAAGTTTCTTAAGATAATTTGTCTGTATTCAACAGTGTCCATTTTGGCTTTCTCTCACCATTCTAAGCCTATTTTAGACACAGGAGGTGAAATGTGTTACCATGGACTGATAGACTTACATTTCCGCCCAGAAAACACTCAGAATAGTTAAAGATGATGAATTACATTGGTAAGATCAAGTTTCTTAAGATAATTTGTCTGTATTCAACAGTGTCCATTTTGGCTTTCTCTCACCATTCTAATTCTCCATTCTAATTCACCATTCTCACCAGCCTATTTTAGACACAGGAGGTGAATTGTCTTTCCAGGGGCTGGCAAACCTGACCTTCTGTACAGGAAACACTCAGAATAGTTCAAGATGATGAATTACAGCAGTTGGATGAAGTTTCTCAAGATAATTTGTCTGTATTCAACAGTGTCCATTTTGGCTTTCTCTCACCATTCTCACCAGCCTATTTTAGACACAGGAGGTGAATTGTCTTTCCAGGGGCTGGCAAACCTGAACTTCTGTACAGGAAACACTCAGAATAGTTCAAGATGATGAATTACAGTAGTTGGATGAAGTTTCTTAAGATAATTTGTCTGTATTCAACAGTGTCCATTTTGGCTTTCTCTCACCATTCTAAGCCTATTTTAGACACAGGAGGTGAAATGTGTTACCATGGACTGATAGACTTACATTTCCGCCCAGAAAACACTCAGAATAGTTAAAGATGATGAATTACATTAGTAAGATCAAGTTTCTTAAGATAATTTGTCTGTATTCAACAGTGTCCATTTTGGCTTTCTCTCACCATTCTAAGCCTATTTTAGACACAGGAGGTGAAATGTGTTACCATGGACTGATAGACTTACATTTCCGCCCAGAAAACACTCAGAATAGTTAAAGATGATGAATTACATTAGTAAGATCAAGTTTCTTAAGATAATTTGTCTGTATTCAACAGTGTCCATTTTGGCTTTCTCTCACCATTCTCAGCAGCCTATTTTAGACACAGGAGGTGAATTGTCTTTCCAGGGGCTGGCAAAGCTGAACTTCTGTACAGGAAACACTCAGAATAGTTCAAGATGATGAACTACAGTGGTTGGATGAAGTTTCTTAAGATAATTTGTCTGTATTCAACAGTGTCCAGTTTGGCTTTCTCTCACCATTCTAAGCCTATTTTAGACACAGGAGGTGAAATGTGTTACCATGGACTGATAGACTTACATTTCCGCCCAGAAAACACTCAGAATAGTTAAAGATGATGAATTACATTAGTAAGATCAAGTTTCTTAAGATAATTTGTCTGTATTCAACAGTGTCCATTTTGGCTTTCTCTCACCATTCTATGCCTATTTTAGCACAGGAGGTGAAATGTGTTACCATGGACTGATAGACTTACATTTCCGCCCAGAAAACACTCAAAATAGTTAAAGATGATGAATTACAGTAGTTGGATGAAGTTTCATAAGATAATTTGTCTGTATTCAACAGTGTCCATTTTGGCTTTCTCTCACCATTCTAAGCCTATTTTAGACACAGGAGGTGAAATGTGTTACCGTGGACTGATAGACTTACATTTCCGCCCAGAAAACACTCAGAATAGTTAAAGATGATGAATTACATTAGTAAGATCAAGTTTCTTAAGATAATTTGTCTGTATTCAACAGTGTCCATTTTGGCTTTCTCTCACCATTCTCACCAGCCTATTTTAGACACAGGAGGTGAATTGTCTTTCCAGGGGCTGGCAAACCTGAACTTCTGTACAGGAAACACTCAGAATAGTTCAAGATGATGAATTACAGTAGTTGGATGAAGTTTCTCAAGATAATTTGTCTGTATTCAACAGTGTCCATTTTGGCTTTCTCTCACCATTCTAAGCCTATTTTAGACACAGGAGGTGAAATGTGTTACCATGGACTGATAGACTTACATTTCCGCCCAGAAAACACTCAGAATAGTTCAAGATGATGAATTACATTAGTAAGATCAAGTTTCTTAAGATAATTTGTCTGTATTCAACAGTGTCCATTTTGGCTTTCTCTCACCATTCTAATTCTCCATTCTAATTCACCATTCTCACCAGCCTATTTTAGACACAGGAGGTGAATTGTCTTTCCAAGGGCTGGCAAACCTGACCTTCTGTACAGGAAACACTCAGAATAGTTCAAGATGATGAATTACATTAGTAAGATCAAGTTTCTTAAGATAATTTGTCTGTATTCAACAGTGTCCATTTTGTCTTTCTCTCACCATTCTAAGCCTATTTTAGACACAGGAGGTGAAATGTGTTACCATGGACTGATAGACTTACATTTCCGCCCAGAAAACACTCAGAATAGTTCAAGATGATGAATTACATTAGTAAGATCAAGTTTCTTAAGATAATTTGTCTGTATTCAACAGTGTCCATTTTGGCTTTCTCTCACCATTCTAAGCCTATTTTAGACACAGGAGGTGAAATGTGTTACCATGGACTGATAGACTTACATTTCCGCCCAGAAAACACTCAGAATAGTTAAAGATGATGAATTACATTGGTAAGATCAAGTTTCTTAAGATAATTTGTCTGTATTCAACAGTGTCCATTTTGGCTTTCTCTCACCATTCTAATTCTCCATTCTAATTCACCATTCTCACCAGCCTATTTTAGACACAGGAGGTGAATTGTCTTTCCAGGGGCTGGCAAACCTGACCTTCTGTACAGGAAACACTCAGAATAGTTCAAGATGATGAATTACAGCAGTTGGATGAAGTTTCTCAAGATAATTTGTCTGTATTCAACAGTGTCCATTTTGGCTTTCTCTCACCATTCTCACCAGCCTATTTTAGACACAGGAGGTGAATTGTCTTTCCAGGGGCTGGCAAACCTGAACTTCTGTACAGGAAACACTCAGAATAGTTCAAGATGATGAACTACAGTGGTTGGATGAAGTTTCTTAAGATAATTTGTCTGTATTCAACAGTGTCCAGTTTGGCTTTCTCTCACCATTCTAAGCCTATTTTAGACACAGGAGGTGAAATGTGTTACCATGGACTGATAGACTTACATTTCCGCCCAGAAAACACTCAGAATAGTTAAAGATGATGAATTACATTAGTAAGATCAAGTTTCTTAAGATAATTTGTCTGTATTCAACAGTGTCCATTTTGGCTTTCTCTCACCATTCTATGCCTATTTTAGCACAGGAGGTGAAATGTGTTACCATGGACTGATAGACTTACATTTCCGCCCAGAAAACACTCAAAATAGTTAAAGATGATGAATTACAGTAGTTGGATGAAGTTTCATAAGATAATTTGTCTGTATTCAACAGTGTCCATTTTGGCTTTCTCTCACCATTCTAAGCCTATTTTAGACACAGGAGGTGAAATGTGTTACCGTGGACTGATAGACTTACATTTCCGCCCAGAAAACACTCAGAATAGTTAAAGATGATGAATTACATTAGTAAGATCAAGTTTCTTAAGATAATTTGTCTGTATTCAACAGTGTCCATTTTGGCTTTCTCTCACCATTCTCAGCAGCCTATTTTAGACACAGGAGGTGAATTGTCTTTCCAGGGGCTGGCAAACCTGAACTTCTGTACAGGAAACACTCAGAATAGTTCAAGATGATGAATTACAGTAGTTGGATGAAGTTTCTCAAGATAATTTGTCTGTATTCAACAGTGTCCATTTTGGCTTTCTCTCACCATTCTAAGCCTATTTTAGACACAGGAGGTGAAATGTGTTACCATGGACTGATAGACTTACATTTCCGCCCAGAAAACACTCAGAATAGTTCAAGATGATGAATTACATTAGTAAGATCAAGTTTCTTAAGATAATTTGTCTGTATTCAACAGTGTCCATTTTGGCTTTCTCTCACCATTCTAATTCTCCATTCTAATTCACCATTCTCACCAGCCTATTTTAGACACAGGAGGTGAATTGTCTTTCCAAGGGCTGGCAAACCTGACCTTCTGTACAGGAAACACTCAGAATAGTTCAAGATGATGAATTACATTAGTAAGATCAAGTTTCTTAAGATAATTTGTCTGTATTCAACAGTGTCCATTTTGTCTTTCTCTCACCATTCTAAGCCTATTTTAGACACAGGAGGTGAAATGTGTTACCATGGACTGATAGACTTACATTTCCGCCCAGAAAACACTCAGAATAGTTCAAGATGATGAATTACATTAGTAAGATCAAGTTTCTTAAGATAATTTGTCTGTATTCAACAGTGTCCATTTTGGCTTTCTCTCACCATTCTAAGCCTATTTTAGACACAGGAGGTGAAATGTGTTACCATGGACTGATAGACTTACATTTCCGCCCAGAAAACACTCAGAATAGTTAAAGATGATGAATTACATTGGTAAGATCAAGTTTCTTAAGATAATTTGTCTGTATTCAACAGTGTCCATTTTGGCTTTCTCTCACCATTCTAATTCTCCATTCTAATTCACCATTCTCACCAGCCTATTTTAGACACAGGAGGTGAATTGTCTTTCCAGGGGCTGGCAAACCTGACCTTCTGTACAGGAAACACTCAGAATAGTTCAAGATGATGAATTACAGCAGTTGGATGAAGTTTCTCAAGATAATTTGTCTGTATTCAACAGTGTCCATTTTGGCTTTCTCTCACCATTCTCACCAGCCTATTTTAGACACAGGAGGTGAATTGTCTTTCCAGGGGCTGGCAAACCTGAACTTCTGTACAGGAAACACTCAGAATAGTTCAAGATGATGAACTACAGTGGTTGGATGAAGTTTCTTAAGATAATTTGTCTGTATTCAACAGTGTCCAGTTTGGCTTTCTCTCACCATTCTAAGCCTATTTTAGACACAGGAGGTGAAATGTGTAACCATGGACTGATAGACTTACATTTCCGCCCAGAAAACACTCAGAATAGTTAAAGATGATGAATTACATTAGTAAGATCAAGTTTCTTAAGATAATTTGTCTGTATTCAACAGTGTCCATTTTGGCTTTCTCTCACCATTCTATGCCTATTTTAGCACAGGAGGTGAAATGTGTTACCATGGACTGATAGACTTACATTTCCGCCCAGAAAACACTCAAAATAGTTAAAGATGATGAATTACAGTAGTTGGATGAAGTTTCATAAGATAATTTGTCTGTATTCAACAGTGTCCATTTTGGCTTTCTCTCACCATTCTAAGCCTATTTTAGACACAGGAGGTGAAATGTGTTACCGTGGACTGATAGACTTACATTTCCGCCCAGAAAACACTCAGAATAGTTAAAGATGATGAATTACATTAGTAAGATCAAGTTTCTTAAGATAATTTGTCTGTATTCAACAGTGTCCATTTTGGCTTTCTCTCACCATTCTCACCAGCCTATTTTAGACACAGGAGGTGAATTGTCTTTCCAGGGGCTGGCAAACCTGAACTTCTGTACAGGAAACACTCAGAATAGTTCAAGATGATGAATTACAGTAGTTGGATGAAGTTTCTCAAGATAATTTGTCTGTATTCAACAGTGTCCATTTTGGCTTTCTCTCACCATTCTAAGCCTATTTTAGACACAGGAGGTGAAATGTGTTACCATGGACTGATAGACTTACATTTCCGCCCAGAAAACACTCAGAATAGTTCAAGATGATGAATTACATTAGTAAGATCAAGTTTCTTAAGATAATTTGTCTGTATTCAACAGTGTCCATTTTGGCTTTCTCTCACCATTCTAATTCTCCATTCTAATTCACCATTCTCACCAGCCTATTTTAGACACAGGAGGTGAATTGTCTTTCCAAGGGCTGGCAAACCTGACCTTCTGTACAGGAAACACTCAGAATAGTTCAAGATGATGAATTACATTAGTAAGATCAAGTTTCTTAAGATAATTTGTCTGTATTCAACAGTGTCCATTTTGTCTTTCTCTCACCATTCTAAGCCTATTTTAGACACAGGAGGTGAAATGTGTTACCATGGACTGATAGACTTACATTTCCGCCCAGAAAACACTCAGAATAGTTCAAGATGATGAATTACATTAGTAAGATCAAGTTTCTTAAGATAATTTGTCTGTATTCAACAGTGTCCATTTTGGCTTTCTCTCACCATTCTAAGCCTATTTTAGACACAGGAGGTGAAATGTGTTACCATGGACTGATAGACTTACATTTCCGCCCAGAAAACACTCAGAATAGTTAAAGATGATGAATTACATTGGTAAGATCAAGTTTCTTAAGATAATTTGTCTGTATTCAACAGTGTCCATTTTGGCTTTCTCTCACCATTCTAATTCTCCATTCTAATTCACCATTCTCACCAGCCTATTTTAGACACAGGAGGTGAATTGTCTTTCCAGGGGCTGGCAAACCTGACCTTCTGTACAGGAAACACTCAGAATAGTTCAAGATGATGAATTACAGCAGTTGGATGAAGTTTCTCAAGATAATTTGTCTGTATTCAACAGTGTCCATTTTGGCTTTCTCTCACCATTCTCACCAGCCTATTTTAGACACAGGAGGTGAATTGTCTTTCCAGGGGCTGGCAAACCTGAACTTCTGTACAGGAAACACTCAGAATAGTTCAAGATGATGAATTACAGTAGTTGGATGAAGTTTCTTAAGATAATTTGTCTGTATTCAACAGTGTCCATTTTGGCTTTCTCTCACCATTCTAAGCCTATTTTAGACACAGGAGGTGAAATGTGTTACCATGGACTGATAGACTTACATTTCCGCCCAGAAAACACTCAGAATAGTTAAAGATGATGAATTACATTAGTAAGATCAAGTTTCTTAAGATAATTTGTCTGTATTCAACAGTGTCCATTTTGGCTTTCTCTCACCATTCTAAGCCTATTTTAGACACAGGAGGTGAAATGTGTTACCATGGACTGATAGACTTACATTTCCGCCCAGAAAACACTCAGAATAGTTAAAGATGATGAATTACATTAGTAAGATCAAGTTTCTTAAGATAATTTGTCTGTATTCAACAGTGTCCATTTTGGCTTTCTCTCACCATTCTCAGCAGCCTATTTTAGACACAGGAGGTGAATTGTCTTTCCAGGGGCTGGCAAACCTGAACTTCTGTACAGGAAACACTCAGAATAGTTCAAGATGATGAATTACAGTAGTTGGATGAAGTTTCATAAGATAATTTGTCTGTATTCAACAGTGTCCATTTTGGCTTTCTCTCACCATTCTAAGCCTATTTTAGACACAGGAGGTGAAATGTGTTACCATGGACTGATAGACTTACATTTCCGCCCAGAAAACACTCAGAATAGTTAAAGATGATGAATTACATTAGTAAGATCAAGTTTCTTAAGATAATTTGTCTGTATTCAACAGTGTCCATTTTGGCTAATTCTCCATTCTAATTCACCATTCTCACCAGCCTATTTTAGACACAGGAGGTGAATTGTCTTTCCAGGGTCTGGCAAACCTGACCTTCTGTACAGGAAACACTCAGAATAGTTCAAGATGATGAATTACAGTGGTTGGATGAAGTTTCTCAAGATAATTTGTCTGTATTCAACAGTGTCCATTTTGGCTTTCTCTCACCATTCTAATTCTCCATTCTAATTCACCATTCTCACCAGCCTATTTTAGACACAGGAGGTGAATTGTCTTTCCAGGGGCTGGCAAAGCTGAACTTCTATACAGGAAACACTCAGAATAGTTCAAGATGATGAACTACAGTGGTTGGATGAAGTTTCTTAAGATAATTTGTCTGTATTCAACAGTGTCCATTTTGGCTTTCTCTCACCATTCTCAGCAGCCTATTTTAGACACAGGAGGTGAATTGTCTTTCCTGGGGCTGGCAAACCTGAACTTCTGTACAGGAAACACTCAGAATAGTTCAAGATGATGAATTACAGTGGTTGGATGAAGTTTCTCAAGATAATTTGTCTGTATTCAACAGTGTCCATTTTGGCTTTCTCTCACCATTCTAATTCTCCATTCTAATTCACCATTCTCACCAGCCTATTTTAGACACAGGAGGTGAATTGTCTTTCCAGGGGCTGGCAAACCTGACCTTCTGTACAGGAAACACTCAGAATAGTTCAAGATGATGAACTACAGTGGTTGGATGAAGTTTCTTAAGATAATTTGTCTGTATTCAACAGTGTCCATTTTGGCTTTCTCTCACCATTCTAAGCCTATTTTAGACACAGGAGGTGAATTGTCTTTCCAGGGTCTGGCAAACCTGACCTTCTGTACAGGAAACACTCAGAATAGTTCAAGATGATGAATTACAGTGGTTGGATGAAGTTTCTCAAGATAATTTGTCTGTATTCAACAGTGTCCATTTTGGCTTTCTCTCACCATTCTAATTCTCCATTCTAATTCACCATTCTCACCAGCCTATTTTAGACACAGGAGGTGAATTGTCTTTCCAGGGGCTGGCAAAGCTGAACTTCTGTACAGGAAACACTCAGAATAGTTCAAGATGATGAACTACAGTGGTTGGATGAAGTTTCTTAAGATAATTTGTCTGTATTCAACAGTGTCCATTTTGGCTTTCTCTCACCATTCTCAGCAGCCTATTTTAGACACAGGAGGTGAATTGTCTTTCCTGGGGCTGGCAAACCTGAACTTCTGTACAGGAAACACTCAGAATAGTTCAAGATGATGAATTACAGTGGTTGGATGAAGTTTCTCAAGATAATTTGTCTGTATTCAACAGTGTCCATTTTGGCTTTCTCTCACCATTCTAATTCTCCATTCTAATTCACCATTCTCACCAGCCTATTTTAGACACAGGAGGTGAATTGTCTTTCCAGGGGCTGGCAAACCTGACCTTCTGTACAGGAAACACTCAGAATAGTTCAAGATGATGAACTACAGTGGTTGGATGAAGTTTCTTAAGATAATTTGTCTGTATTCAACAGTGTCCATTTTGGCTTTCTCTCACCATTCTAAGCCTATTTTAGACACAGGAGGTGAATTGTCTTTCCAGGGGCTGGCAAACCTGACCTTCTGTACAGGAAACACTCAGAATAGTTCAAGATGATGAATTACAGTGGTTGGATGAAGTTTCTCAAGATAATTTGTCTGTATTCAACAGTGTCCATTTTGGCTTTCTCTCACCATTCTAATTCTCCATTCTAATTCACCATTCTCACCAGCCTATTTTAGACACAGGAGGTGAATTGTCTTTCCAGGGGCTGGCAAAGCTGAACTTCTGTACAGGAAACACTCAGAATAGTTCAAGATGATGAACTACAGTGGTTGGATGAAGTTTCTTAAGATAATTTGTCTGTATTCAACAGTGTCCATTTTGGCTTTCTCTCACCATTCTCAGCAGCCTATTTTAGACACAGGAGGTGAATTGTCTTTCCTGGGGCTGGCAAACCTGAACTTCTGTACAGGAAACACTCAGAATAGTTCAAGATGATGAATTACAGTGGTTGGATGAAGTTTCTCAAGATAATTTGTCTGTATTCAACAGTGTCCATTTTGGCTTTCTCTCACCATTCTAATTCTCCATTCTAATTCACCATTCTCACCAGCCTATTTTAGACACAGGAGGTGAATTGTCTTTCCAGGGGCTGGCAAACCTGACCTTCTGTACAGGAAACACTCAGAATAGTTCAAGATGATGAACTACAGTGGTTGGATGAAGTTTCTTAAGATAATTTGTCTGTATTCAACAGTGTCCATTTTGGCTTTCTCTCACCATTCTAAGCCTATTTTAGACACAGGAGGTGAAATGTGTTACCATGGACTGATAGACTTACATTTCCGCCCAGAAAACACTCAGAATAGTTCAAGATGATGAATTACATTAGTAAGATCAAGTTTCTTCAGATAATTTGTCTGTATTCAACAGTGTCCATTTTGGCTTTCTCTCACCATTCTAAGCCTATTTTAGACACAGGAGGTGAAATGTGTTACCATGGACTGATAGACTTACATTTCCTCCCAGAAAACACTCAGAATAGTTCAAGATGATGAATTACAGTAGTAGGATGAAGTTTCATAAGATAATTTGTCTGTATTCAACAGTGTCCATTTTGGCTTTCTCTCACCATTCTAAGCCTATTTTAGACACAGGAGGTGAAATGTGTTACCATGGACTGATAGACTTACATTTCCGCCCAGAAAACACTCAGAATAGTTAAAGATGATGAATTACATTAGTAAGATCAAGTTTCTTAAGATAATTTGTCTGTATTCAACAGTGTCCATTTTGGCTTTCTCTCACCATTCTCACCAGGCTGTTTTAGACACAGGAGGTGAATTGTCTTTCCAGGGGCTGATAGACTTACATTTCTGCCCAGAAAACACTCAGAATAGTTCAAGATGATGAATTACAGTAGTTGGGTGAAGTTTCTTAAGATAATTTGTCTGTATTCAACAGTGTCCATTTTGGCTTTCTCTCACCATTCTAAGCCTATTTGAGACACAGGAGGTGAAATGTGTTACCATGGACTGATAGACTTACATTTCCGCCCAGAAAACACTCAGAATAGTTAAAGATGATGAATTACAATAGTTGGATGAAGTTTCTTAAGATAATTTGTCTGTATTCAACAGTGTCCATTTTGGCTTTCTCTCACCATTCTCACCAGCCTATTTTAGACACAGGAGGTGAATTGTCTTTCCAGGGGCTGGCAAACCTGAACTTCTGTACAGGAAACACTCAGAATAGTTCAAGATGATGAATTACAGTAGTTGGATGAAGTTTCTTAAGATAATTTGTCTGTATTCAACAGTGTCCATTTTGTCTTTCTCTCACCATTCTAAGCCTATTTTAGACACAGGAGGTGAAATGTGTTACCATGGACTGATAGACTTACATTTCCGCCCAGAAAACACTCAGAATAGTTAAAGATGATGAATTACAGTAGTTGGATGAAGTTTCTTAAGATAATTTGTCTGTATTCAACAGTGTCCATTTTGTCTTTCTCTCACCATTCTAAGCCTATTTTAGACACAGGAGGTGAAATGTGTTACCATGGACTGATAGACTTACATTTCCGCCCAGAAAACACTCAGAATAGTTAAAGATGATGAATTACATTAGTAAGATCAAGTTTCTTAAGATAATTTGTCTGTATTCAACAGTGTCCATTTTGGCTTTCTCTCACCATTCTCAGCAGCCTATTTTAGACACAGGAGGTGAATTGTCTTTCCAGGGGCTGGCAAACCTGAACTTCTGTACAGGAAACACTCAGAATAGTTCAAGATGATGAATTACAGTAGTTGGATGAAGTTTCATAAGATAATTTGTCTGTATTCAACAGTGTCCATTTTGGCTTTCTCTCACCATTCTAAGCCTATTTTAGACACAGGAGGTGAAATGTGTTACCATGGACTGATAGACTTACATTTCTGCCCAGAAAACACTCAGAATAGTTAAAGATGATGAATTACATTAGTAAGATCAAGTTTCTTAAGATAATTTGTCTGTATTCAACAGTGTCCATTTTGGCTTTCTCTCACCATTCTAAGCCTATTTTAGACACAGGAGGTGAAATGTGTTACCATGGACTGATAGACTTACATTTCCGCCCAGAAAACACTCAGAATAGTTAAAGATGATGAATTACATTAGTAAGATCAAGTTTCTTAAGATAATTTGTCTGTATTCAACAGTGTCCATTTTGGCTTTCTCTCACCATTCTAAGCCTATTTTAGACACAGGAGGTGAAATGTGTTACCATGGACTGATAGACTTAGATTTCCGCCCTGAAAACACTCAGAATAGTTAAAGATGATGAATTACATTAGTAAGATCAAGTTTCTTAAGATAATTTGTCTGTATTCAACAGTGTCCATTTTGGCTTTCTCTCACCATTCTAAGCCTATTTTAGACACAGGAGGTGAAATGTGTTACCATGGACTGATAGACTTACATTTCCGCCCAGAAAACACTAAGAATAGTTAAAGATGATGAATTACATTAGTAAGATCAAGTTTCTAAAGATAATTTGTCTGTATTCAACAGTGTCCATTTTGGCTTTCTCTCACCATTCTCACCAGCCTATTTTAGACACAGGAGGTGAATTGTCTTTCCAGGGGCTGGCAAACCTGAACTTCTGTACAGGAAACACTCAGAATAGTTCAAGATGATGAATTACAGTGGTTGGATGAAGTTTCTCAAGATAATTTGTCTGTATTCAACAGTGTCCATTTTGGCTTTCTCTCACCATTCTAATTCTCCATTCTAATTCACCATTCTCACCAGCCTATTTTAGACACAGGAGGTGAATTGTCTTTCCAGGGGCTGGCAAAGCTGAACTTCTGTACAGGAAACACTCAGAATAGTTCAAGATGATGAACTACAGTGGTTGGATGAAGTGGCTTTCTCTCACCATTCTAAGCCTATTTTAGACACAGGAGGTGAAATGTGTTACCATGGACTGATAGACTTACATTTCCGCCCAGAAAACACTCAGAATAGTTAAAGATGATGAATTACATTAGTAAGATCAAGTTTCTTAAGATAATTTGTCTGTATTCAACAGTGTCCATTTTGGCTTTCTCTCACCATTCTCACCAGCCTGTTTTAGACACAGGAGGTGAATTGTCTTTCCAGGGGCTGATAGACTTACATTTCTGCCCAGAAAACACTCAGAATAGTTCAAGATGATGAATTACAGTAGTTGGATGAAGTTTCTTAAGATAATTTGTCTGTATTCAACAGTGTCCATTTTGGCTTTCTCTCACCATTCTAAGCCTATTTTAGACACAGGAGGTGAAATGTGTTACCATGGACTGATAGACTTACATTTCCGCCCAGAAAACACTCAGAATAGTTAAAGATGATGAATTACATTAGTAAGATCAAGTTTCTTAAGATAATTTGTCTGTATTCAACAGTGTCCATTTTGGCTTTCTCTCACCATTCTCACCAGCCTGTTTTAGACACAGGAGGTGAAATGTCTTTCCAGGGGCTGGCAAACCTGAATTTCTGTACAGGAAACACTCAGAATAGTTCAAGATGATGAATTACAGTAGTTGGATGAAGTTTCATAAGATAATTTGTCTGTATTCAACAGTGTCCATTTTGGCTTTCTCTCACCATTCTAAGCCTATTTTAGACACAGGAGGTGAAATGTGTTACCATGGACTGATAGACTTACATTTCCGCCCAGAAAACACTCAGAATAGTTAAAGATGATGAATTACATTAGTAAGATCAAGTTTCTTAAGATAATTTGTCTGTATTCAACAGTGTCCATTTTGGCTTTCTCTCACCATTCTCAGCAGCCTATTTTAGACACAGGAGGTGAATTGTCTTTCCAGGGGCTGGCAAACCTGAACTTCTGTACAGGAAACACTCAGAATAGTTCAAGATGATGAATTACAGTAGTTGGATGAAGTTTCTTAAGATAATTTGTCTGTATTCAACAGTGTCCATTTTGGCTTTCTCTCACCATTCTAAGCCTATTTTAGACACAGGAGGTGAAATGTGTTACCATGGACTGATAGACTTACATTTCCGCCCAGAAAACACTCAGAATAGTTCAAGATGATGAATTACATTAGTAAGATCAAGTTTCTTAAGATAATTTGTCTGTATTCAACAGTGTCCATTTTGGCTTTCTCTCACCATTCTAAGCCTATTTTAGACACAGGAGGTGAAATGTGTTACCATGGACTGATAGACTTACATTTCCGCCCAGAAAACACTCAGAATAGTTAAAGATGATGAATTACAGTAGTTGGATGAAGTTTCATAAGATAATTTGTCTGTATTCAACAGTGTCCATTTTGGCTTTCTCTCACCATTCTAAGCCTATTTTAGACACAGGAGGTGAAATGTGTTACCATGGACTGATAGACTTACATTTCCGCCCAGAAAACACTCAGAATAGTTAAAGATGATGAATTACAGTAGTTGGATGAAGTTTCATAAGATAATTTGTCTGTATTCAACAGTGTCCATTTTGGCTTTCTCTCACCATTCTAAGCCTATTTTAGACACAGGAGGTGAAATGTGTTACCATGGACTGATAGACTTACATTTCCTCCCAGAAAACACTCAGAATAGTTCAAGATGATGAATTACAGTAGTTGGATGAAGTTTCTTAAGATAATTTGTCTGTATTCAACAGTGTCCATTTTGGCTTTCTCTCACCATTCTAAGCCTATTTTAGACACAGGAGGTGAAATGTGTTACCATGGACTGATAGACTTACATTTCCGCCCAGAAAACACTCAGAATAGTTAAAGATGATGAATTACATTAGTAAGATCAAGTTTCTTAAGATAATTTGTCTGTATTCAACAGTGTCCATTTTGGCTTTCTCTCACCATTCTAAGCCTATTTTAGACACAGGAGGTGAAATGTGTTACCATGGACTGATAGACTTACATTTCCGCCCAGAAAACACTCAGAATAGTTAAAGATGATGAATTACATTAGTAAGATCAAGTTTCTTAAGATAATTTGTCTGTATTCAACAGTGTCCATTTTGGCTTTCTCTCACCATTCTCAGCAGCCTATTTTAGACACAGGAGGTGAATTGTCTTTCCAGGGGCTGGCAAACCTGAACTTCTGTACAGGAAACACTCAGAATAGTTCAAGATGATGAATTACAGTAGTTGGATGAAGTTTCTTAAGATAATTTGTCTGTATTCAACAGTGTCCATTTTGGCTTTCTCTCACCATTCTAAGCCTATTTTAGACACAGGAGGTGAAATGTGTTACCATGGACTGATAGACTTACATTTCCGCCCAGAAAACACTCAGAATAGTTCAAGATGATGAATTACAGTAGTTGGATGAAGTTTCATAAGATAATTTGTCTGTATTCAACAGTGTCCATTTTGGCTTTCTCTCACCATTCTAAGCCTATTTTAGACACAGGAGGTGAAATGTGTTACCATGGACTGATAGACTTACATTTCCGCCCAGAAAACACTCAGAATAGTTCAAGATGATGAATTACATTAGTAAGATCAAGTTTCTTAAGATAATTTGTCTGTATTCAACAGTGTCCATTTAGGCTTTCTCTCACCATTCTCAGCCGCCTATTTTAGACACAGGAGGTGAATTGTCTTTCCAGGGGCTGGCAAACCTGAACTTCTCTACAGGAAACACTCAGAATAGTTCAAGATGATGAATTACAGTAGTTGGATGAAGTTTCACAAGATAATTTGTCTGTATTCAACAGTGTCCATTTTGGCTTTCTCTCACCATTCTCACCAGCCTGTTTTAGACACAGGAGGTGAATTGTCTTTCCAGGGGCTGATAGACTTACATTTCTGCCCAGAAAACACTCAGAATAGTTCAAGATGATGAATTACAGTAGTTGGATGAAGTTTCTTAAGATAATTTGTCTGTATTCAACAGTGTCCATTTTGGCTTTCTCTCACCATTCTAAGCCTATTTTAGACACAGGAGGTGAAATGTGTTACCATGGACTGATAGACTTACATTTCCGCCCAGAAAACACTCAGAATAGTTAAAGATGATGAATTACATTAGTAAGATCAAGTTTCTTAAGATAATTTGTCTGTATTCAACAGTGTCCATTTTGGCTTTCTCTCACCATTCTCACCAGCCTGTTTTAGACACAGGAGGTGAATTGTCTTTCCAGGGGCTGGCAAACCTGAATTTCTGTACAGGAAACACTCAGAATAGTTCAAGATGATGAATTACAGTAGTTGGATGAAGTTTCATAAGATAATTTGTCTGTATTCAACAGTGTCCATTTTGTCTTTCTCTCACCATTCTAAGCCTATTTTAGACACAGGAGGTGAAATGTGTTACCATGGACTGATAGACTTACATTTCCGCCCAGAAAACACTCAGAATAGTTAAAGATGATGAATTACAGTAGTTGGATGAAGTTTCTTAAGATAATTTGTCTGTATTCAACAGTGTCCATTTTGGCTTTCTCTCACCATTCTAAGCCTATTTTAGACACAGGAGGTGAAATGTGTTACCATGGACTGATAGACTTACATTTCCGCCCAGAAAACACTCAGAATAGTTAAAGATGATGAATTACATTAGTAAGATCAAGTTTCTTAAGATAATTTGTCTGTATTCAACAGTGTCCATTTTGGCTTTCTCTCACCATTCTCAGCAGCCTATTTTAGACACAGGAGGTGAATTGTCTTTCCAGGGGCTGGCAAACCTGAACTTCTGTACAGGAAACACTCAGAATAGTTCAAGATGATGAATTACAGTAGTTGGATGAAGTTTCTTAAGATAATTTGTCTGTATTCAACAGTGTCCATTTTGGCTTTCTCTCACCATTCTAAGCCTATTTTAGACACAGGAGGTGAAATGTGTTACCATGGACTGATAGACTTACATTTCCGCCCAGAAAACACTCAGAATAGTTCAAGATGATGAATTACATTAGTAAGATCAAGTTTCTTAAGATAATTTGTCTGTATTCAACAGTGTCCATTTTGGCTTTCTCTCACCATTCTAAGCCTATTTTAGACACAGGAGGTGAAATGTGTTACCATGGACTGATAGACTTACATTTCCGCCCAGAAAACACTCAGAATAGTTAAAGATGATGAATTACAGTAGTTGGATGAAGTTTCTTAAGATAATTTGTCTGTATTCAACAGTGTCCATTTTGGCTTTCTCTCACCATTCTCACCAGCCTATTTTAGACACAGGAGGTGAATTGTCTTTCCAGGGGCTGGCAAACCTGAACTTCTGTACAGGAAACACTCAGAATAGTTCAAGATGATGAATTACAGTAGTTGGATGAAGTTTCTTAAGATAATTTGTCTGTATTCAACAGTGTCCATTTTGGCTTTCTCTCACCATTCTAAGCCTATTTTGGACACAGGAGGTGAATTGTCTTTCCAGGGGCTGGCAAAGCTGAACTTCTGTACAGGAAACACTCAGAATAGTTCAAGATGATGAATTACATTAGTAAGATCAAGTTTCTTAAGATAATTTGTCTGTATTCAACAGTGTCCATTTTGGCTTTCTCTCACCATTCTAAGCCTATTTTAGACACAGGAGGTGAAATGTGTTACCATGGACTGATAGACTTACATTTCTGCCCAGAAAACACTCAGAATAGTTAAAGATGATGAATTACATTAGTAAGATCAAGTTTCTTAAGATAATTTGTCTGTATTCAACAGTGTCCATTTTGGCTTTCTCTCACCATTCTAAGCCTATTTTAGACACAGGAGGTGAAATGTGTTACCATGGACTGATAGACTTACATTTCCGCCCAGAAAACACTCAGAATAGTTAAAGATGATGAATTACATTAGTAAGATCAAGTTTCTTAAGATAATTTGTCTGTATTCAACAGTGTCCATTTTGGCTTTCTCTCACCATTCTATGCCTATTTTAGCACAGGAGGTGAAATGTGTTACCATGGACTGATAGACTTACATTTCCGCCCAGAAAACACTCAAAATAGTTAAAGATGATGAATTACAGTAGTTGGATGAAGTTTCATAAGATAATTTGTCTGTATTCAACAGTGTCCATTTTGGCTTTCTCTCACCATTCTAAGCCTATTTTAGACACAGGAGGTGAAATGTGTTACCATGGACTGATAGACTTACATTTCCGCCCAGAAAACACTCAGAATAGTTAAAGATGATGAATTACATTAGTAAGATCAAGTTTCTAAAGATAATTTGTCTGTATTCAACAGTGTCCATTTTGGCTTTCTCTCACCATTCTCACCAGCCTATTTTAGACACAGGAGGTGAATTGTCTTTCCAGGGGCTGGCAAACCTGAACTTCTGTACAGGAAACACTCAGAATAGTTCAAGATGATGAATTACAGTGGTTGGATGAAGTTTCTCAAGATAATTTGTCTGTATTCAACAGTGTCCATTTTGGCTTTCTCTCACCATTCTAATTCTCCATTCTAATTCACCATTCTCACCAGCCTATTTTAGACACAGGGGGTGAATTGTCTTTCCAGGGGCTGGCAAAGCTGAACTTCTGTACAGGAAACACTCAGAATAGTTCAAGATGATGAACTACAGTGGTTGGATGAAGTTTCTTAAGATAATTTGTCTGTATTCAACAGTGTCCATTTTGGCTTTCTCTCACCATTCTAAGCCTATTTTAGACACAGGAGGTGAAATGTGTTACCATGGACTGATAGACTTACATTTCCGCCCAGAAAACACTCAGAATAGTTAAAGATGATGAATTACATTAGTAAGATCAAGTTTCTTAAGATAATTTGTCTGTATTCAACAGTGTCCATTTTGGCTTTCTCTCACCATTCTATGCCTATTTTAGCACAGGAGGTGAAATGTGTTACCATGGACTGATAGACTTACATTTCCGCCCAGAAAACACTCAAAATAGTTAAAGATGATGAATTACAGTAGTTGGATGAAGTTTCATAAGATAATTTGTCTGTATTCAACAGTGTCCATTTTGGCTTTCTCTCACCATTCTAAGCCTATTTTAGACACAGGAGGTGAAATGTGTTACCGTGGACTGATAGACTTACATTTCCGCCCAGAAAACACTCAGAATAGTTAAAGATGATGAATTACATTAGTAAGATCAAGTTTCTTAAGATAATTTGTCTGTATTCAACAGTGTCCATTTTGGCTTTCTCTCACCATTCTCACCAGCCTATTTTAGACACAGGAGGTGAATTGTCTTTCCAGGGGCTGGCAAACCTGAACTTCTGTACAGGAAACACTCAGAATAGTTCAAGATGATGAATTACAGTAGTTGGATGAAGTTTCTCAAGATAATTTGTCTGTATTCAACAGTGTCCATTTTGGCTTTCTCTCACCATTCTAAGCCTATTTTAGACACAGGAGGTGAAATGTGTTACCATGGACTGATAGACTTACATTTCCGCCCAGAAAACACTCAGAATAGTTCAAGATGATGAATTACATTAGTAAGATCAAGTTTCTTAAGATAATTTGTCTGTATTCAACAGTGTCCATTTTGGCTTTCTCTCACCATTCTAATTCTCCATTCTAATTCACCATTCTCACCAGCCTATTTTAGACACAGGAGGTGAATTGTCTTTCCAGGGGCTGGCAAACCTGACCTTCTGTACAGGAAACACTCAGAATAGTTCAAGATGATGAATTACATTAGTAAGATCAAGTTTCTTAAGATAATTTGTCTGTATTCAACAGTGTCCATTTTGGCTTTCTCTCACCATTCTAAGCCTATTTTAGACACAGGAGGTGAAATGTGTTACCATGGACTGATAGACTTACATTTCCGCCCAGAAAACACTCAGAATAGTTAAAGATGATGAATTACATTGGTAAGATCAAGTTTCTTAAGATAATTTGTCTGTATTCAACAGTGTCCATTTTGGCTTTCTCTCACCATTCTAATTCTCCATTCTAATTCACCATTCTCACCAGCCTATTTTAGACACAGGAGGTGAATTGTCTTTCCAGGGGCTGGCAAACCTGACCTTCTGTACAGGAAACACTCAGAATAGTTCAAGATGATGAATTACAGCAGTTGGATGAAGTTTCTCAAGATAATTTGTCTGTATTCAACAGTGTCCATTTTGGCTTTCTCTCACCATTCTCACCAGCCTATTTTAGACACAGGAGGTGAATTGTCTTTCCAGGGGCTGGCAAACCTGAACTTCTGTACAGGAAACACTCAGAATAGTTCAAGATGATGAATTACAGTAGTTGGATGAAGTTTCTTAAGATAATTTGTCTGTATTCAACAGTGTCCATTTTGGCTTTCTCTCACCATTCTAAGCCTATTTTAGACACAGGAGGTGAAATGTGTTACCATGGACTGATAGACTTACATTTCCGCCCAGAAAACACTCAGAATAGTTAAAGATGATGAATTACATTAGTAAGATCAAGTTTCTTAAGATAATTTGTCTGTATTCAACAGTGTCCATTTTGGCTTTCTCTCACCATTCTAAGCCTATTTTGGACACAGGAGGTGAAATGTGTTACCATGGACTGATAGACTTACATTTCCGCCCAGAAAACACTCAGAATAGATAAAGATGATGAAATACAGTAGTTGGATGAAGTTTCTTAAGATAATTTGTCTGTATTCAACAGTGTCCATTTTGGCTTTCTCTCACCATTCTAAGCCTATTTTGGACACAGGAGGTGAAATGTGTTACCATGGACTGATAGACTTACATTTTTGCCCAGAAAACACTCAGAATAGATCAAGATGATGAATTACAGTAGTTGGATGAAGTTTCTTAAGATAATTTGTCTGTATTCAACAGTGTCCATTTTGGCTTTCTCTCACCATTCTAAGCCTATTTTGGACACAGGGGGTGAATTGTCTTTCCAGGGGCTGGCAAAGCTGAACTTCTGTACAGGAAACACTCAGAATAGTTCAAGATGATGAATTACAGTAGTTGGATGAAGTTTCTTAAGATAATTTGTCTGTATTCAACAGTGTCCATTTTGGCTTTCTCTCACCATTCTAAGCCTATTTTGGACACAGGAGGTGAATTGTCTTTCCAGGGGCTGGCACACCTGAACTTCTGTACAGGAAACACTCAGAATAGTTCAAGATGATGAATTACATTAGTAAGATCAAGTTTCTTAAGATAATTTGTCTGTATTCAACAGTGTCCATTTTGGCTTTCTCTCACCATTCTAAGCCTATTTTGGACACAGGAGGTGAATTGTCTTTCCAGGGGCTGGCAAAGCTGAACTTCTGTACAGGAAACACTCAGAATAGTTCAAGATGATGAATTACATTAGTAAGATCAAGTTTCTTAAGATAATTTGTCTGTATTCAACAGTGTCCATTTTGGCTTTCTCTCACCATTCTAAGCCTATTTTTGACACAGGAGGTGAAATGTGTTACCATGGACTGATAGGCTTACATTTCCGCCCAGAAAACACTCAGAATAGTTAAAGATGATGAATTACATTAGTAAGATCAAGTTTCTTAAGATAATTTGTCTGTATTCAACAGTGTCCATTTTGGCTTTCTCTCACCATTCTAAGCCTATTTTAGACACAGGAGGTGAAATGTGTTACCATGGACTGATAGACTTACATTTCCGCCCAGAAAACACTCAGAATAGTTAAAGATGATGAATTACAGTAGTTGGATGAAGTTTCATAAGATAATTTGTCTGTATTCAACAGTGTCCATTTTGGCTTTCTCTCACCATTCTAAGCCTATTTTAGACACAGGAGGTGAAATGTGTTACCATGGACTGATAGACTTACATTTCCGCCCAGAAAACACTCAGAATAGTTCAAGATGATGAATTACATTAGTAAGATCAAGTTTCTTAAGATAATTTGTCTGTATTCAACAGTGTCCATTTTGGCTTTCTCTCACCATTCTAAGCCTATTTTAGACACAGGAGGTGAAATGTGTTACCATGGACTGATAGACTTACATTTCCTCCCAGAAAACACTCAGAATAGTTCAAGATGATGAATTACAGTAGTTGGATGAAGTTTCATAAGATAATTTGTCTGTATTCAACAGTGTCCATTTTGGCTTTCTCTCACCATTCTAAGCCTATTTTAGACACAGGAGGTGAAATGTGTTACCATGGACTGATAGACTTACATTTCCGCCCAGAAAACATTCAGAATAGTTAAAGATGATGAATTACATTAGTAAGATCAAGTTTCTTAAGATAATTTGTCTGTATTCAACAGTGTCCATTTTGGCTTTCTCTCACCATTCTCAGCAGCCTATTTTAGACACAGGAGGTGAATTGTCTTTCCAGGGGCTGGCAAACCTGAACTTCTGTACAGGAAACACTCAGAATAGTTCAAGATGATGAATTACAGTAGTAGGATGAAGTTTCATAAGATAATTTGTCTGTATTCAACAGTGTCCATTTTGGCTTTCTCTCACCATTCTAAGCCTATTTTAGACACAGGAGGTGAAATGTGTTACCATGGACTGATAGACTTACATTTCCGCCCAGAAAACACTCAGAATAGTTAAAGATGATGAATTACATTAGTAAGATCAAGTTTCTTAAGATAATTTGTCTGTATTCAACAGTGTCCATTTTGGCTTTCTCTCACCATTCTCACCAGCCTGTTTTAGACACAGGAGGTGAATTGTCTTTCCAGGGGCTGATAGACTTACATTTCTGCCCAGAAAACACTCAGAATAGTTCAAGATGATGAA
Source organism: Pempheris klunzingeri (assembly GCF_042242105.1). Taxonomy (NCBI): domain Eukaryota; kingdom Metazoa; phylum Chordata; class Actinopteri; order Acropomatiformes; family Pempheridae; genus Pempheris; species Pempheris klunzingeri. The sequence continues at coordinate 30,168,886 of NC_092014.1, read as the reverse complement.
TTACAGTAGTTGGATGAAGTTTCTTAAGATAATTTGTCTGTATTCAACAGTGTCCATTTTGGCTTTCTCTCACCATTCTAAGCCTATTTTAGACACAGGAGGTGAAATGTGTTACCATGGACTGATAGACTTACATTTCCGCCCAGAAAACACTCAGAATAGTTAAAGATGATGAATTACATTAGTAAGATCAAGTTTCTTAAGATAATTTGTCTGTATTCAACAGTGTCCATTTTGGCTTTCTCTCACCATTCTCACCAGCCTGTTTTAGACACAGGAGGTGAATTGTCTTTCCAGGGGCTGGCAAACCTGAATTTCTGTACAGGAAACACTCAGAATAGTTCAAGATGATGAATTACAGTAGTTGGATGAAGTTTCATAAGATAATTTGTCTGTATTCAACAGTGTCCATTTTGGCTTTCTCTCACCATTCTAAGCCTATTTTAGACACAGGAGGTGAAATGTGTTACCATGGACTGATAGACTTACATTTCCGCCCAGAAAACACTCAGAATAGTTCAAGATGATGAATTACATTAGTAAGATCAAGTTTCTTAAGATAATTTGTCTGTATTCAACAGTGTCCATTTTGGCTTTCTCTCACCATTCTAAGCCTATTTTAGACACAGGAGGTGAAATGTGTTACCATGGACTGATAGACTTACATTTCCGCCCAGAAAACACTCAGAATAGTTCAAGATGATGAATTACATTAGTAAGATCAAGTTTCTTAAGATAATTTGTCTGTATTCAACAGTGTCCATTTTGGCTTTCTCTCACCATTCTAAGCCTATTTTAGACACAGGAGGTGAAATGTGTTACCATGGACTGATAGACTTACATTTCCTCCCAGAAAACACTCAGAATAGTTCAAGATGATGAATTACAGTAGTTGGATGAAGTTTCATAAGATAATTTGTCTGTATTCAACAGTGTCCATTTTGGCTTTCTCTCACCATTCTAAGCCTATTTTAGACACAGGAGGTGAAATGTGTTACCATGGACTGATAGACTTACATTTCCGCCCAGAAAACATTCAGAATAGTTAAAGATGATGAATTACATTAGTAAGATCAAGTTTCTTAAGATAATTTGTCTGTATTCAACAGTGTCCATTTTGGCTTTCTCTCACCATTCTCAGCAGCCTATTTTAGACACAGGAGGTGAATTGTCTTTCCAGGGGCTGGCAAACCTGAACTTCTGTACAGGAAACACTCAGAATAGTTCAAGATGATGAATTACAGTAGTAGGATGAAGTTTCATAAGATAATTTGTCTGTATTCAACAGTGTCCATTTTGGCTTTCTCTCACCATTCTAAGCCTATTTTAGACACAGGAGGTGAAATGTGTTACCATGGACTGATAGACTTACATTTCCGCCCAGAAAACACTCAGAATAGTTAAAGATGATGAATTACATTAGTAAGATCAAGTTTCTTAAGATAATTTGTCTGTATTCAACAGTGTCCATTTTGGCTTTCTCTCACCATTCTCACCAGCCTGTTTTAGACACAGGAGGTGAATTGTCTTTCCAGGGGCTGATAGACTTACATTTCTGCCCAGAAAACACTCAGAATAGTTCAAGATGATGAATTACAGTAGTTGGATGAAGTTTCTTAAGATAATTTGTCTGTATTCAACAGTGTCCATTTTGGCTTTCTCTCACCATTCTAAGCCTATTTTAGACACAGGAGGTGAAATGTGTTACCATGGACTGATAGACTTACATTTCCGCCCAGAAAACACTCAGAATAGTTAAAGATGATGAATTACATTAGTAAGATCAAGTTTCTTAAGATAATTTGTCTGTATTCAACAGTGTCCATTTTGGCTTTCTCTCACCATTCTCACCAGCCTGTTTTAGACACAGGAGGTGAAATGTCTTTCCAGGGGCTGGCAAACCTGAATTTCTGTACAGGAAACACTCAGAATAGTTCAAGATGATGAATTACAGTAGTTGGATGAAGTTTCATAAGATAATTTGTCTGTATTCAACAGTGTCCATTTTGGCTTTCTCTCACCATTCTAAGCCTATTTTAGACACAGGAGGTGAAATGTGTTACCATGGACTGATAGACTTACATTTCCGCCCAGAAAACACTCAGAATAGTTAAAGATGATGAATTACATTAGTAAGATCAAGTTTCTTAAGATAATTTGTCTGTATTCAACAGTGTCCATTTTGGCTTTCTCTCACCATTCTCAGCAGCCTATTTTAGACACAGGAGGTGAATTGTCTTTCCAGGGGCTGGCAAACCTGAACTTCTGTACAGGAAACACTCAGAATAGTTCAAGATGATGAATTACAGTAGTTGGATGAAGTTTCTTAAGATAATTTGTCTGTATTCAACAGTGTCCATTTTGGCTTTCTCTCACCATTCTAAGCCTATTTTAGACACAGGAGGTGAAATGTGTTACCATGGACTGATAGACTTACATTTCCGCCCAGAAAACACTCAGAATAGTTCAAGATGATGAATTACATTAGTAAGATCAAGTTTCTTAAGATAATTTGTCTGTATTCAACAGTGTCCATTTTGGCTTTCTCTCACCATTCTAAGCCTATTTTAGACACAGGAGGTGAAATGTGTTACCATGGACTGATAGACTTACATTTCCGCCCAGAAAACACTCAGAATAGTTAAAGATGATGAATTACAGTAGTTGGATGAAGTTTCATAAGATAATTTGTCTGTATTCAACAGTGTCCATTTTGGCTTTCTCTCACCATTCTAAGCCTATTTTAGACACAGGAGGTGAAATGTGTTACCATGGACTGATAGACTTACATTTCCGCCCAGAAAACACTCAGAATAGTTAAAGATGATGAATTACAGTAGTTGGATGAAGTTTCATAAGATAATTTGTCTGTATTCAACAGTGTCCATTTTGGCTTTCTCTCACCATTCTAAGCCTATTTTAGACACAGGAGGTGAAATGTGTTACCATGGACTGATAGACTTACATTTCCTCCCAGAAAACACTCAGAATAGTTCAAGATGATGAATTACAGTAGTTGGATGAAGTTTCTTAAGATAATTTGTCTGTATTCAACAGTGTCCATTTTGGCTTTCTCTCACCATTCTAAGCCTATTTTAGACACAGGAGGTGAAATGTGTTACCATGGACTGATAGACTTACATTTCCGCCCAGAAAACACTCAGAATAGTTAAAGATGATGAATTACATTAGTAAGATCAAGTTTCTTAAGATAATTTGTCTGTATTCAACAGTGTCCATTTTGGCTTTCTCTCACCATTCTAAGCCTATTTTAGACACAGGAGGTGAAATGTGTTACCATGGACTGATAGACTTACATTTCCGCCCAGAAAACACTCAGAATAGTTAAAGATGATGAATTACATTAGTAAGATCAAGTTTCTTAAGATAATTTGTCTGTATTCAACAGTGTCCATTTTGGCTTTCTCTCACCATTCTCAGCAGCCTATTTTAGACACAGGAGGTGAATTGTCTTTCCAGGGGCTGGCAAACCTGAACTTCTGTACAGGAAACACTCAGAATAGTTCAAGATGATGAATTACAGTAGTTGGATGAAGTTTCTTAAGATAATTTGTCTGTATTCAACAGTGTCCATTTTGGCTTTCTCTCACCATTCTAAGCCTATTTTAGACACAGGAGGTGAAATGTGTTACCATGGACTGATAGACTTACATTTCCGCCCAGAAAACACTCAGAATAGTTAAAGATGATGAATTACATTAGTAAGATCAAGTTTCTTAAGATAATTTGTCTGTATTCAACAGTGTCCATTTTGGCTTTCTCTCACCATTCTCACCAGCCTGTTTTTGACACAGGAGGTGAAATGTCTTTCCAGGGGCTGGCAAACCTGAATTTCTGTACAGGAAACACTCAGAATAGTTCAAGATGATGAATTACAGTAGTTGGATGAAGTTTCATAAGATAATTTGTCTGTATTCAACAGTGTCCATTTTGGCTTTCTCTCACCATTCTAAGCCTATTTTAGACACAGGAGGTGAAATGTGTTACCATGGACTGATAGACTTACATTTCCGCCCAGAAAACACTCAGAATAGTTAAAGATGATGAATTACATTAGTAAGATCAAGTTTCTTAAGATAATTTGTCTGTATTCAACAGTGTCCATTTTGGCTTTCTCTCACCATTCTCAGCAGCCTATTTTAGACACAGGAGGTGAATTGTCTTTCCAGGGGCTGGCAAACCTGAACTTCTGTACAGGAAACACTCAGAATAGTTCAAGATGATGAATTACAGTAGTTGGATGAAGTTTCTTAAGATAATTTGTCTGTATTCAACAGTGTCCATTTTGGCTTTCTCTCACCATTCTCACCAGCCTGTTTTAGACACAGGAGGTGAATTGTCTTTCCAGGGGCTGATAGACTTACATTTCTGCCCAGAAAACACTCAGAATAGTTCAAGATGATGAATTACAGTAGTTGGATGAAGTTTCTTAAGATAATTTGTCTGTATTCAACAGTGTCCATTTTGGCTTTCTCTCACCATTCTAAGCCTATTTTAGACACAGGAGGTGAAATGTGTTACCATGGACTGATAGACTTACATTTCCGCCCAGAAAACACTCAGAATAGTTAAAGATGATGAATTACATTAGTAAGATCAAGTTTCTTAAGATAATTTGTCTGTATTCAACAGTGTCCATTTTGGCTTTCTCTCACCATTCTCACCAGCCTATTTTAGACACAGGAGGTGAATTGTCTTTCCAGGGGCTGGCAAACCTGAATTTCTGTACAGGAAACACTCAGAATAGTTCAAGATGATGAATTACAGTAGTTGGATGAAGTTTCATAAGATAATTTGTCTGTATTCAACAGTGTCCATTTTGTCTTTCTCTCACCATTCTAAGCCTATTTTAGACACAGGAGGTGAAATGTGTTACCATGGACTGATAGACTTACATTTCCGCCCAGAAAACACTCAGAATAGTTAAAGATGATGAATTACAGTAGTTGGATGAAGTTTCTTAAGATAATTTGTCTGTATTCAACAGTGTCCATTTTGGCTTTCTCTCACCATTCTAAGCCTATTTTAGACACAGGAGGTGAAATGTGTTACCATGGACTGATAGACTTACATTTCCGCCCAGAAAACACTCAGAATAGTTAAAGATGATGAATTACATTAGTAAGATCAAGTTTCTTAAGATAATTTGTCTGTATTCAACAGTGTCCATTTTGGCTTTCTCTCACCATTCTCAGCAGCCTATTTTAGACACAGGAGGTGAATTGTCTTTCCAGGGGCTGGCAAACCTGAACTTCTGTACAGGAAACACTCAGAATAGTTCAAGATGATGAATTACAGTAGTTGGATGAAGTTTCTTAAGATAATTTGTCTGTATTCAACAGTGTCCATTTTGGCTTTCTCTCACCATTCTAAGCCTATTTTAGACACAGGAGGTGAAATGTGTTACCATGGACTGATAGACTTACATTTCCGCCCAGAAAACACTCAGAATAGTTCAAGATGATGAATTACATTAGTAAGATCAAGTTTCTTAAGATAATTTGTCTGTATTCAACAGTGTCCATTTTGGCTTTCTCTCACCATTCTAAGCCTATTTTAGACACAGGAGGTGAAATGTGTTACCATGGACTGATAGACTTACATTTCCGCCCAGAAAACACTCAGAATAGTTAAAGATGATGAATTACAGTAGTTGGATGAAGTTTCTTAAGATAATTTGTCTGTATTCAACAGTGTCCATTTTGGCTTTCTCTCACCATTCTCACCAGCCTATTTTAGACACAGGAGGTGAATTGTCTTTCCAGGGGCTGGCAAACCTGAACTTCTGTACAGGAAACACTCAGAATAGTTCAAGATGATGAATTACAGTAGTTGGATGAAGTTTCTTAAGATAATTTGTCTGTATTCAACAGTGTCCATTTTGGCTTTCTCTCACCATTCTAAGCCTATTTTAGACACAGGAGGTGAAATGTGTTACCATGGACTGATAGACTTACATTTCTGCCCAGAAAACACTCAGAATAGTTAAAGATGATGAATTACATTAGTAAGATCAAGTTTCTTAAGATAATTTGTCTGTATTCAACAGTGTCCATTTTGGCTTTCTCTCACCATTCTAAGCCTATTTTAGACACAGGAGGTGAAATGTGTTACCATGGACTGATAGACTTACATTTCCGCCCAGAAAACACTCAGAATAGTTAAAGATGATGAATTACATTAGTAAGATCAAGTTTCTTAAGATAATTTGTCTGTATTCAACAGTGTCCATTTTGGCTTTCTCTCACCATTCTATGCCTATTTTAGCACAGGAGGTGAAATGTGTTACCATGGACTGATAGACTTACATTTCCGCCCAGAAAACACTCAAAATAGTTAAAGATGATGAATTACAGTAGTTGGATGAAGTTTCATAAGATAATTTGTCTGTATTCAACAGTGTCCATTTTGGCTTTCTCTCACCATTCTAAGCCTATTTTAGACACAGGAGGTGAAATGTGTTACCATGGACTGATAGACTTACATTTCCGCCCAGAAAACACTCAGAATAGTTAAAGATGATGAATTACATTAGTAAGATCAAGTTTCTAAAGATAATTTGTCTGTATTCAACAGTGTCCATTTTGGCTTTCTCTCACCATTCTCACCAGCCTATTTTAGACACAGGAGGTGAATTGTCTTTCCAGGGGCTGGCAAACCTGAACTTCTGTACAGGAAACACTCAGAATAGTTCAAGATGATGAATTACAGTGGTTGGATGAAGTTTCTCAAGATAATTTGTCTGTATTCAACAGTGTCCATTTTGGCTTTCTCTCACCATTCTAATTCTCCATTCTAATTCACCATTCTCACCAGCCTATTTTAGACACAGGGGGTGAATTGTCTTTCCAGGGGCTGGCAAAGCTGAACTTCTGTACAGGAAACACTCAGAATAGTTCAAGATGATGAACTACAGTGGTTGGATGAAGTTTCTTAAGATAATTTGTCTGTATTCAACAGTGTCCATTTTGGCTTTCTCTCACCATTCTAAGCCTATTTTAGACACAGGAGGTGAAATGTGTTACCATGGACTGATAGACTTACATTTCCGCCCAGAAAACACTCAGAATAGTTAAAGATGATGAATTACATTAGTAAGATCAAGTTTCTTAAGATAATTTGTCTGTATTCAACAGTGTCCATTTTGGCTTTCTCTCACCATTCTATGCCTATTTTAGCACAGGAGGTGAAATGTGTTACCATGGACTGATAGACTTACATTTCCGCCCAGAAAACACTCAAAATAGTTAAAGATGATGAATTACAGTAGTTGGATGAAGTTTCATAAGATAATTTGTCTGTATTCAACAGTGTCCATTTTGGCTTTCTCTCACCATTCTAAGCCTATTTTAGACACAGGAGGTGAAATGTGTTACCGTGGACTGATAGACTTACATTTCCGCCCAGAAAACACTCAGAATAGTTCAAGATGATGAATTACATTAGTAAGATCAAGTTTCTTAAGATAATTTGTCTGTATTCAACAGTGTCCATTTTGGCTTTCTCTCACCATTCTCACCAGCCTATTTTAGACACAGGAGGTGAATTGTCTTTCCAGGGGCTGGCAAACCTGAACTTCTGTACAGGAAACACTCAGAATAGTTCAAGATGATGAATTACAGTAGTTGGATGAAGTTTCTCAAGATAATTTGTCTGTATTCAACAGTGTCCATTTTGGCTTTCTCTCACCATTCTAAGCCTATTTTAGACACAGGAGGTGAAATGTGTTACCATGGACTGATAGACTTACATTTCCGCCCAGAAAACACTCAGAATAGTTCAAGATGATGAATTACATTAGTAAGATCAAGTTTCTTAAGATAATTTGTCTGTATTCAACAGTGTCCATTTTGGCTTTCTCTCACCATTCTAATTCTCCATTCTAATTCACCATTCTCACCAGCCTATTTTAGACACAGGAGGTGAATTGTCTTTCCAGGGGCTGGCAAACCTGACCTTCTGTACAGGAAACACTCAGAATAGTTCAAGATGATGAATTACATTAGTAAGATCAAGTTTCTTAAGATAATTTGTCTGTATTCAACAGTGTCCATTTTGGCTTTCTCTCACCATTCTAAGCCTATTTTAGACACAGGAGGTGAAATGTGTTACCATGGACTGATAGACTTACATTTCCGCCCAGAAAACACTCAGAATAGTTAAAGATGATGAATTACATTGGTAAGATCAAGTTTCTTAAGATAATTTGTCTGTATTCAACAGTGTCCATTTTGGCTTTCTCTCACCATTCTAATTCTCCATTCTAATTCACCATTCTCACCAGCCTATTTTAGACACAGGAGGTGAATTGTCTTTCCAGGGGCTGGCAAACCTGACCTTCTGTACAGGAAACACTCAGAATAGTTCAAGATGATGAATTACAGCAGTTGGATGAAGTTTCTCAAGATAATTTGTCTGTATTCAACAGTGTCCATTTTGGCTTTCTCTCACCATTCTCACCAGCCTATTTTAGACACAGGAGGTGAATTGTCTTTCCAGGGGCTGGCAAACCTGAACTTCTGTACAGGAAACACTCAGAATAGTTCAAGATGATGAATTACAGTAGTTGGATGAAGTTTCTTAAGATAATTTGTCTGTATTCAACAGTGTCCATTTTGGCTTTCTCTCACCATTCTAAGCCTATTTTAGACACAGGAGGTGAAATGTGTTACCATGGACTGATAGACTTACATTTCCGCCCAGAAAACACTCAGAATAGTTAAAGATGATGAATTACATTAGTAAGATCAAGTTTCTTAAGATAATTTGTCTGTATTCAACAGTGTCCATTTTGGCTTTCTCTCACCATTCTCACCAGCCTGTTTTAGACACAGGAGGTGAATTGTCTTTCCAGGGGCTGGCAAACCTGAACTTCTGTACAGGAAACACTCAGAATAGTTCAAGATGATGAATTACAGTAGTTGGATGAAGTTTCATAAGATAATTTGTCTATATTCAACAGTGTCCATTTTGTCTTTCTCTCACCATTCTAAGCCTATTTTAGACACAGGAGGTGAAATGTGTTACCATGGACTGATAGACTTACATTTCCGCCCAGAAAACACTCAGAATAGTTCAAGATGATGAATTACATTAGTAAGATCAAGTTTCTTAAGATAATTTGTCTGTATTCAACAGTGTCCATTTTGGCTTTCTCTCACCATTCTAAGCCTATTTTAGACACAGGAGGTGAAATGTGTTACCATGGACTGATAGACTTACATTTCCGCCCAGAAAACACTCAGAATAGTTAAAGATGATGAATTACAGTAGTTGGATGAAGTTTCATAAGATAATTTGTCTGTATTCAACAGTGTCCATTTTGGCTTTCTCTCACCATTCTAAGCCTATTTTAGACACAGGAGGTGAAATGTGTTACCATGGACTGATAGACTTACATTTCCGCCCAGAAAACATTCAGAATAGTTAAAGATGATGAATTACATTAGTAAGATCAAGTTTCTTAAGATAATTTGTCTGTATTCAACAGTGTCCATTTTGGCTTTCTCTCACCATTCTCAGCAGCCTATTTTAGACACAGGAGGTGAATTGTCTTTCCAGGGGCTGGCAAAGCTGAACTTCTGTACAGGAAACACTCAGAATAGTTCAAGATGATGAACTACAGTGGTTGGATGAAGTTTCTTAAGATAATTTGTCTGTATTCAACAGTGTCCATTTTGGCTTTCTCTCACCATTCTAAGCCTATTTTAGACACAGGAGGTGAAATGTGTTACCATGGACTGATAGACTTACATTTCCGCCCAGAAAACACTCAGAATAGTTAAAGATGATGAATTACATTAGTAAGATCAAGTTTCTTAAGATAATTTGTCTGTATTCAACAGTGTCCATTTTGGCTTTCTCTCACCATTCTATGCCTATTTTAGCACAGGAGGTGAAATGTGTTACCATGGACTGATAGACTTACATTTCCGCCCAGAAAACACTCAAAATAGTTAAAGATGATGAATTACAGTAGTTGGATGAAGTTTCATAAGATAATTTGTCTGTATTCAACAGTGTCCATTTTGGCTTTCTCTCACCATTCTAAGCCTATTTTAGACACAGGAGGTGAAATGTGTTACCATGGACTGATAGACTTACATTTCCGCCCAGAAAACACTCAGAATAGTTAAAGATGATGAATTACATTAGTAAGATCAAGTTTCTAAAGATAATTTGTCTGTATTCAACAGTGTCCATTTTGGCTTTCTCTCACCATTCTCACCAGCCTATTTTAGACACAGGAGGTGAATTGTCTTTCCAGGGGCTGGCAAACCTGAACTTCTGTACAGGAAACACTCAGAATAGTTCAAGATGATGAATTACAGTGGTTGGATGAAGTTTCTCAAGATAATTTGTCTGTATTCAACAGTGTCCATTTTGGCTTTCTCTCACCATTCTAATTCTCCATTCTAATTCACCATTCTCACCAGCCTATTTTAGACACAGGAGGTGAATTGTCTTTCCAGGGGCTGGCAAAGCTGAACTTCTGTACAGGAAACACTCAGAATAGTTCAAGATGATGAACTACAGTGGTTGGATGAAGTTTCTTAAGATAATTTGTCTGTATTCAACAGTGTCCATTTTGGCTTTCTCTCACCATTCTAAGCCTATTTTAGACACAGGAGGTGAAATGTGTTACCATGGACTGATAGACTTACATTTCCGCCCAGAAAACACTCAGAATAGTTAAAGATGATGAATTACATTAGTAAGATCAAGTTTCTTAAGATAATTTGTCTGTATTCAACAGTGTCCATTTTGGCTTTCTCTCACCATTCTTTGCCTATTTTAGCACAGGAGGTGAAATGTGTTACCATGGACTGATAGACTTACATTTCCGCCCAGAAAACACTCAAAATAGTTAAAGATGATGAATTACAGTAGTTGGATGAAGTTTCTTAAGATAATTTGTCTGTATTCAACAGTGTCCATTTTGGCTTTCTCTCACCATTCTAAGCCTATTTTAGACACAGGAGGTGAAATGTGTTACCGTGGACTGATAGACTTACATTTCCGCCCAGAAAACACTCAGAATAGTTAAAGATGATGAATTACATTAGTAAGATCAAGTTTCTTAAGATAATTTGTCTGTATTCAACAGTGTCCATTTTGGCTTTCTCTCACCATTCTCACCCGCCTATTTTAGACACAGGAGGTGAATTGTCTTTCCAGGGGCTGGCAAACCTGAACTTCTGTACAGGAAACACTCAGAATAGTTCAAGATGATGAATTACAGTAGTTGGATGAAGTTTCTCAAGATAATTTGTCTGTATTCAACAGTGTCCATTTTGGCTTTCTCTCACCATTCTAAGCCTATTTTAGACACAGGAGGTGAAATGTGTTACCATGGACTGATAGACTTACATTTCCGCCCAGAAAACACTCAGAATAGTTCAAGATGATGAATTACATTAGTAAGATCAAGTTTCTTAAGATAATTTGTCTGTATTCAACAGTGTCCATTTTGGCTTTCTCTCACCATTCTAATTCTCCATTCTAATTCACCATTCTCACCAGCCTATTTTAGACACAGGAGGTGAATTGTCTTTCCAGGGGCTGGCAAACCTGACCTTCTGTACAGGAAACACTCAGAATAGTTCAAGATGATGAATTACATTAGTAAGATCAAGTTTCTTAAGATAATTTGTCTGTATTCAACAGTGTCCATTTTGGCTTTCTCTCACCATTCTAAGCCTATTTTAGACACAGGAGGTGAAATGTGTTACCATGGACTGATAGACTTACATTTCCGCCCAGAAAACACTCAGAATAGTTAAAGATGATGAATTACATTGGTAAGATCAAGTTTCTTAAGATAATTTGTCTGTATTCAACAGTGTCCATTTTGGCTTTCTCTCACCATTCTAATTCTCCATTCTAATTCACCATTCTCACCAGCCTATTTTAGACACAGGAGGTGAATTGTCTTTCCAGGGGCTGGCAAACCTGACCTTCTGTACAGGAAACACTCAGAATAGTTCAAGATGATGAATTACAGCAGTTGGATGAAGTTTCTCAAGATAATTTGTCTGTATTCAACAGTGTCCATTTTGGCTTTCTCTCACCATTCTCACCAGCCTATTTTAGACACAGGAGGTGAATTGTCTTTCCAGGGGCTGGCAAACCTGAACTTCTGTACAGGAAACACTCAGAATAGTTCAAGATGATGAATTACAGTGGTTGGATGAAGTTTCTTAAGATAATTTGTCTGTATTCAACAGTGTCCATTTTGGCTTTCTCTCACCATTCTAAGCCTATTTTAGACACAGGAGGTGAAATGTGTTACCATGGACTGATAGACTTACATTTCCGCCCAGAAAACACTCAGAATAGTTAAAGATGATGAATTACATTAGTAAGATCAAGTTTCTTAAGATAATTTGTCTGTATTCAACAGTGTCCATTTTGGCTTTCTCTCACCATTCTCACCAGCCTGTTTTAGACACAGGAGGTGAATTGTCTTTCCAGGGGCTGGCAAACCTGAACTTCTGTACAGGAAACACTCAGAATAGTTCAAGATGATGAATTACAGTAGTAGGATGAAGTTTCATAAGATAATTTGTCTATATTCAACAGTGTCCATTTTGTCTTTCTCTCACCATTCTAAGCCTATTTTAGACACAGGAGGTGAAATGTGTTACCATGGACTGATAGACTTACATTTCCGCCCAGAAAACACTCAGAATAGTTCAAGATGATGAATTACATTAGTAAGATCAAGTTTCTTAAGATAATTTGTCTGTATTCAACAGTGTCCATTTTGGCTTTCTCTCACCATTCTAAGCCTATTTTAGACACAGGAGGTGAAATGTGTTACCATGGACTGATAGACTTACATTTCCGCCCAGAAAACACTCAGAATAGTTAAAGATGATGAATTACAGTAGTTGGATGAAGTTTTATAAGATAATTTGTCTGTATTCAACAGTGTCCATTTTGGCTTTCTCTCACCATTCTAAGCCTATTTTAGACACAGGAGGTGAAATGTGTTACCATGGACTGATAGACTTACATTTCCGCCCAGAAAACACTCAGAATAGTTCAAGATGATGAATTACATTAGTAAGATCAAGTTTCTTAAGATAATTTGTCTGTATTCAACAGTGTCCATTTTGGCTTTCTCTCACCATTCTCACCAGCCTATTTTAGACACAGGAGGTGAATTGTCTTTCCAGGGGCTGGCAAACCTGAACTTCTGTACAGGAAACACTCAGAATAGTTCAAGATGATGAATTACAGTAGTTGGATGAAGTTTCTCAAGATAATTTGTCTGTATTCAACAGTGTCCATTTTGGCTTTCTCTCACCATTCTAAGCCTATTTTAGACACAGGAGGTGAAATGTGTTACCATGGACTGATAGACTTACATTTCCGCCCAGAAAACACTCAGAATAGTTCAAGATGATGAATTACATTAGTAAGATCAAGTTTCTTAAGATAATTTGTCTGTATTCAACAGTGTCCATTTTGGCTTTCTCTCACCATTCTAATTCTCCATTCTAATTCACCATTCTCACCAGCCTATTTTAGACACAGGAGGTGAATTGTCTTTCCAGGGGCTGGCAAACCTGACCTTCTGTACAGGAAACACTCAGAATAGTTCAAGATGATGAATTACATTAGTAAGATCAAGTTTCTTAAGATAATTTGTCTGTATTCAACAGTGTCCATTTTGGCTTTCTCTCACCATTCTAAGCCTATTTTAGACACAGGAGGTGAAATGTGTTACCATGGACTGATAGACTTACATTTCCGCCCAGAAAACACTCAGAATAGTTAAAGATGATGAATTACATTGGTAAGATCAAGTTTCTTAAGATAATTTGTCTGTATTCAACAGTGTCCATTTTGGCTTTCTCTCACCATTCTAATTCTCCATTCTAATTCACCATTCTCACCAGCCTATTTTAGACACAGGAGGTGAATTGTCTTTCCAGGGGCTGGCAAACCTGACCTTCTGTACAGGAAACACTCAGAATAGTTCAAGATGATGAATTACAGCAGTTGGATGAAGTTTCTCAAGATAATTTGTCTGTATTCAACAGTGTCCATTTTGGCTTTCTCTCACCATTCTCACCAGCCTATTTTAGACACAGGAGGTGAATTGTCTTTCCAGGGGCTGGCAAACCTGAACTTCTGTACAGGAAACACTCAGAATAGTTCAAGATGATGAATTACAGTGGTTGGATGAAGTTTCTTAAGATAATTTGTCTGTATTCAACAGTGTCCATTTTGGCTTTCTCTCACCATTCTAAGCCTATTTTAGACACAGGAGGTGAAATGTGTTACCATGGACTGATAGACTTACATTTCCGCCCAGAAAACACTCAGAATAGTTAAAGATGATGAATTACATTAGTAAGATCAAGTTTCTTAAGATAATTTGTCTGTATTCAACAGTGTCCATTTTGGCTTTCTCTCACCATTCTCACCAGCCTGTTTTAGACACAGGAGGTGAATTGTCTTTCCAGGGGCTGGCAAACCTGAACTTCTGTACAGGAAACACTCAGAATAGTTCAAGATGATGAATTACAGTAGTAGGATGAAGTTTCATAAGATAATTTGTCTATATTCAACAGTGTCCATTTTGTCTTTCTCTCACCATTCTAAGCCTATTTTAGACACAGGAGGTGAAATGTGTTACCATGGACTGATAGACTTACATTTCCGCCCAGAAAACACTCAGAATAGTTCAAGATGATGAATTACATTAGTAAGATCAAGTTTCTTAAGATAATTTGTCTGTATTCAACAGTGTCCATTTTGGCTTTCTCTCACCATTCTAAGCCTATTTTAGACACAGGAGGTGAAATGTGTTACCATGGACTGATAGACTTACATTTCCGCCCAGAAAACACTCAGAATAGTTAAAGATGATGAATTACAGTAGTTGGATGAAGTTTTATAAGATAATTTGTCTGTATTCAACAGTGTCCATTTTGGCTTTCTCTCACCATTCTAAGCCTATTTTAGACACAGGAGGTGAAATGTGTTACCATGGACTGATAGACTTACATTTCCGCCCAGAAAACACTCAGAATAGTTCAAGATGATGAATTACATTAGTAAGATCAAGTTTCTTAAGATAATTTGTCTGTATTCAACAGTGTCCATTTTGGCTTTCTCTCACCATTCTCACCAGCCTATTTTAGACACAGGAGGTGAATTGTCTTTCCAGGGGCTGGCAAACCTGAACTTCTGTACAGGAAACACTCAGAATAGTTCAAGATGATGAATTACAGTAGTTGGATGAAGTTTCTCAAGATAATTTGTCTGTATTCAACAGTGTCCATTTTGGCTTTCTCTCACCATTCTAAGCCTATTTTAGACACAGGAGGTGAAATGTGTTACCATGGACTGATAGACTTACATTTCCGCCCAGAAAACACTCAGAATAGTTCAAGATGATGAATTACATTAGTAAGATCAAGTTTCTTAAGATAATTTGTCTGTATTCAACAGTGTCCATTTTGGCTTTCTCTCACCATTCTAATTCTCCATTCTAATTCACCATTCTCACCAGCCTATTTTAGACACAGGAGGTGAATTGTCTTTCCAGGGGCTGGCAAACCTGACCTTCTGTACAGGAAACACTCAGAATAGTTCAAGATGATGAATTACATTAGTAAGATCAAGTTTCTTAAGATAATTTGTCTGTATTCAACAGTGTCCATTTTGGCTTTCTCTCACCATTCTAAGCCTATTTTAGACACAGGAGGTGAAATGTGTTACCATGGACTGATAGACTTACATTTCCGCCCAGAAAACACTCAGAATAGTTAAAGATGATGAATTACATTGGTAAGATCAAGTTTCTTAAGATAATTTGTCTGTATTCAACAGTGTCCATTTTGGCTTTCTCTCACCATTCTAATTCTCCATTCTAATTCACCATTCTCACCAGCCTATTTTAGACACAGGAGGTGAATTGTCTTTCCAGGGGCTGGCAAACCTGACCTTCTGTACAGGAAACACTCAGAATAGTTCAAGATGATGAATTACAGCAGTTGGATGAAGTTTCTCAAGATAATTTGTCTGTATTCAACAGTGTCCATTTTGGCTTTCTCTCACCATTCTCACCAGCCTATTTTAGACACAGGAGGTGAATTGTCTTTCCAGGGGCTGGCAAACCTGAACTTCTGTACAGGAAACACTCAGAATAGTTCAAGATGATGAATTACAGTAGTTGGATGAAGTTTCTTAAGATAATTTGTCTGTATTCAACAGTGTCCATTTTGGCTTTCTCTCACCATTCTAAGCCTATTTTAGACACAGGAGGTGAAATGTGTTACCATGGACTGATAGACTTACATTTCCGCCCAGAAAACACTCAGAATAGTTAAAGATGATGAATTACATTAGTAAGATCAAGTTTCTTAAGATAATTTGTCTGTATTCAACAGTGTCCATTTTGGCTTTCTCTCACCATTCTCACCAGCCTGTTTTAGACACAGGAGGTGAATTGTCTTTCCAGGGGCTGGCAAACCTGAACTTCTGTACAGGAAACACTCAGAATAGTTCAAGATGATGAATTACAGTAGTTGGATGAAGTTTCATAAGATAATTTGTCTATATTCAACAGTGTCCATTTTGTCTTTCTCTCACCATTCTAAGCCTATTTTAGACACAGGAGGTGAAATGTGTTACCATGGACTGATAGACTTACATTTCCGCCCAGAAAACACTCAGAATAGTTCAAGATGATGAATTACATTAGTAAGATCAAGTTTCTTAAGATAATTTGTCTGTATTCAACAGTGTCCATTTTGGCTTTCTCTCACCATTCTAAGCCTATTTTAGACACAGGAGGTGAAATGTGTTACCATGGACTGATAGACTTACATTTCCGCCCAGAAAACACTCAGAATAGTTAAAGATGATGAATTACAGTAGTTGGATGAAGTTTCATAAGATAATTTGTCTGTATTCAACAGTGTCCATTTTGGCTTTCTCTCACCATTCTAAGCCTATTTTAGACACAGGAGGTGAAATGTGTTACCATGGACTGATAGACTTACATTTCCGCCCAGAAAACATTCAGAATAGTTAAAGATGATGAATTACATTAGTAAGATCAAGTTTCTTAAGATAATTTGTCTGTATTCAACAGTGTCCATTTTGGCTTTCTCTCACCATTCTCAGCAGCCTATTTTAGACACAGGAGGTGAATTGTCTTTCCAGGGGCTGGCAAAGCTGAACTTCTGTACAGGAAACACTCAGAATAGTTCAAGATGATGAACTACAGTGGTTGGATGAAGTTTCTTAAGATAATTTGTCTGTATTCAACAGTGTCCATTTTGGCTTTCTCTCACCATTCTAAGCCTATTTTAGACACAGGAGGTGAAATGTGTTACCATGGACTGATAGACTTACATTTCCGCCCAGAAAACACTCAGAATAGTTAAAGATGATGAATTACATTAGTAAGATCAAGTTTCTTAAGATAATTTGTCTGTATTCAACAGTGTCCATTTTGGCTTTCTCTCACCATTCTATGCCTATTTTAGCACAGGAGGTGAAATGTGTTACCATGGACTGATAGACTTACATTTCCGCCCAGAAAACACTCAAAATAGTTAAAGATGATGAATTACAGTAGTTGGATGAAGTTTCATAAGATAATTTGTCTGTATTCAACAGTGTCCATTTTGGCTTTCTCTCACCATTCTAAGCCTATTTTAGACACAGGAGGTGAAATGTGTTACCATGGACTGATAGACTTACATTTCCGCCCAGAAAACACTCAGAATAGTTAAAGATGATGAATTACATTAGTAAGATCAAGTTTCTAAAGATAATTTGTCTGTATTCAACAGTGTCCATTTTGGCTTTCTCTCACCATTCTCACCAGCCTATTTTAGACACAGGAGGTGAATTGTCTTTCCAGGGGCTGGCAAACCTGAACTTCTGTACAGGAAACACTCAGAATAGTTCAAGATGATGAATTACAGTGGTTGGATGAAGTTTCTCAAGATAATTTGTCTGTATTCAACAGTGTCCATTTTGGCTTTCTCTCACCATTCTAATTCTCCATTCTAATTCACCATTCTCACCAGCCTATTTTAGACACAGGAGGTGAATTGTCTTTCCAGGGGCTGGCAAAGCTGAACTTCTGTACAGGAAACACTCAGAATAGTTCAAGATGATGAACTACAGTGGTTGGATGAAGTTTCTTAAGATAATTTGTCTGTATTCAACAGTGTCCATTTTGGCTTTCTCTCACCATTCTAAGCCTATTTTAGACACAGGAGGTGAAATGTGTTACCATGGACTGATAGACTTACATTTCCGCCCAGAAAACACTCAGAATAGTTAAAGATGATGAATTACATTAGTAAGATCAAGTTTCTTAAGATAATTTGTCTGTATTCAACAGTGTCCATTTTGGCTTTCTCTCACCATTCTATGCCTATTTTAGCACAGGAGGTGAAATGTGTTACCATGGACTGATAGACTTACATTTCCGCCCAGAAAACACTCAAAATAGTTAAAGATGATGAATTACAGTAGTTGGATGAAGTTTCATAAGATAATTTGTCTGTATTCAACAGTGTCCATTTTGGCTTTCTCTCACCATTCTAAGCCTATTTTAGACACAGGAGGTGAAATGTGTTACCGTGGACTGATAGACTTACATTTCCGCCCAGAAAACACTCAGAATAGTTAAAGATGATGAATTACATTAGTAAGATCAAGTTTCTTAAGATAATTTGTCTGTATTCAACAGTGTCCATTTTGGCTTTCTCTCACCATTCTCACCCGCCTATTTTAGACACAGGAGGTGAATTGTCTTTCCAGGGGCTGGCAAACCTGAACTTCTGTACAGGAAACACTCAGAATAGTTCAAGATGATGAATTACAGTAGTTGGATGAAGTTTCTCAAGATAATTTGTCTGTATTCAACAGTGTCCACTTTGGCTTTCTCTCACCATTCTAAGCCTATTTTAGACACAGGAGGTGAAATGTGTTACCATGGACTGATAGACTTACATTTCCGCCCAGAAAACACTCAGAATAGTTCAAGATGATGAATTACATTAGTAAGATCAAGTTTCTTAAGATAATTTGTCTGTATTCAACAGTGTCCATTTTGGCTTTCTCTCACCATTCTAATTCTCCATTCTAATTCACCATTCTCACCAGCCTATTTTAGACACAGGAGGTGAATTGTCTTTCCAGGGGCTGGCAAACCTGACCTTCTGTACAGGAAACACTCAGAATAGTTCAAGATGATGAATTACATTAGTAAGATCAAGTTTCTTAAGATAATTTGTCTGTATTCAACAGTGTCCATTTTGGCTTTCTCTCACCATTCTAAGCCTATTTTAGACACAGGAGGTGAAATGTGTTACCATGGACTGATAGACTTACATTTCCGCCCAGAAAACACTCAGAATAGTTAAAGATGATGAATTACATTGGTAAGATCAAGTTTCTTAAGATAATTTGTCTGTATTCAACAGTGTCCATTTTGGCTTTCTCTCACCATTCTAATTCTCCATTCTAATTCACCATTCTCACCAGCCTATTTTAGACACAGGAGGTGAATTGTCTTTCCAGGGGCTGGCAAACCTGACCTTCTGTACAGGAAACACTCAGAATAGTTCAAGATGATGAATTACAGCAGTTGGATGAAGTTTCTCAAGATAATTTGTCTGTATTCAACAGTGTCCATTTTGGCTTTCTCTCACCATTCTCACCAGCCTATTTTAGACACAGGAGGTGAATTGTCTTTCCAGGGGCTGGCAAACCTGAACTTCTGTACAGGAAACACTCAGAATAGTTCAAGATGATGAATTACAGTAGTTGGATGAAGTTTCTTAAGATAATTTGTCTGTATTCAACAGTGTCCATTTTGGCTTTCTCTCACCATTCTAAGCCTATTTTAGACACAGGAGGTGAAATGTGTTACCATGGACTGATAGACTTACATTTCCGCCCAGAAAACACTCAGAATAGTTAAAGATGATGAATTACATTAGTAAGATCAAGTTTCTTAAGATAATTTGTCTGTATTCAACAGTGTCCATTTTGGCTTTCTCTCACCATTCTCACCAGCCTGTTTTAGACACAGGAGGTGAATTGTCTTTCCAGGGGCTGGCAAACCTGAACTTCTGTACAGGAAACACTCAGAATAGTTCAAGATGATGAATTACAGTAGTAGGATGAAGTTTCATAAGATAATTTGTCTATATTCAACAGTGTCCATTTTGTCTTTCTCTCACCATTCTAAGCCTATTTTAGACACAGGAGGTGAAATGTGTTACCATGGACTGATAGACTTACATTTCCGCCCAGAAAACACTCAGAATAGTTCAAGATGATGAATTACATTAGTAAGATCAAGTTTCTTAAGATAATTTGTCTGTATTCAACAGTGTCCATTTTGGCTTTCTCTCACCATTCTAAGCCTATTTTAGACACAGGAGGTGAAATGTGTTACCATGGACTGATAGACTTACATTTCCGCCCAGAAAACACTCAGAATAGTTAAAGATGATGAATTACAGTAGTTGGATGAAGTTTTATAAGATAATTTGTCTGTATTCAACAGTGTCCATTTTGGCTTTCTCTCACCATTCTAAGCCTATTTTAGACACAGGAGGTGAAATGTGTTACCATGGACTGATAGACTTACATTTCCGCCCAGAAAACACTCAGAATAGTTCAAGATGATGAATTACATTAGTAAGATCAAGTTTCTTAAGATAATTTGTCTGTATTCAACAGTGTCCATTTTGGCTTTCTCTCACCATTCTAAGCCTATTTTAGACACAGGAGGTGAAATGTGTTACCATGGACTGATAGACTTACATTTCCTCCCAGAAAACACTCAGAATAGTTCAAGATGATGAATTACAGTAGTTGGATGAAGTTTCATAAGATAATTTGTCTGTATTCAACAGTGTCCATTTTGGCTTTCTCTCACCATTCTAAGCCTATTTTAGACACAGGAGGTGAAATGTGTTACCATGGACTGATAGACTTACATTTCCGCCCAGAAAACATTCAGAATAGTTAAAGATGATGAATTACATTAGTAAGATCAAGTTTCTTAAGATAATTTGTCTGTATTCAACAGTGTCCATTTTGGCTTTCTCTCACCATTCTCAGCAGCCTATTTTAGACACAGGAGGTGAATTGTCTTTCCAGGGGCTGGCAAACCTGAACTTCTGTACAGGAAACACTCAGAATAGTTCAAGATGATGAATTACAGTAGTAGGATGAAGTTTCATAAGATAATTTGTCTGTATTCAACAGTGTCCATTTTGGCTTTCTCTCACCATTCTAAGCCTATTTTAGACACAGGAGGTGAAATGTGTTACCATGGACTGATAGACTTACATTTCCGCCCAGAAAACACTCAGAATAGTTAAAGATGATGAATTACATTAGTAAGATCAAGTTTCTTAAGATAATTTGTCTGTATTCAACAGTGTCCATTTTGGCTTTCTCTCACCATTCTCACCAGCCTGTTTTAGACACAGGAGGTGAATTGTCTTTCCAGGTGCTGATAGACTTACATTTCTGCCCAGAAAACACTCAGAATAGTTCAAGATGATGAATTACAGTAGTTGGGTGAAGTTTCTTAACATAATTTGTCTGTATTCAACAGTGTCCATTTTGGCTTTCTCTCACCATTCTAAGCCTATTTTAGACACAGGAGGTGAAATGTGTTACCATGGACTGATAGACTTACATTTCCGCCCAGAAAACACTCAGAATAGTTCAAGATGATGAATTACATTAGTAAGATCAAGTTTCTTAAGATAATTTGTCTGTATTCAACAGTGTCCATTTTGGCTTTCTCTCACCATTCTAAGCCTATTTTAGACACAGGAGGTGAAATGTGTTACCATGGACTGATAGACTTACATTTCCTCCCAGAAAACACTCAGAATAGTTCAAGATGATGAATTACAGTAGTTGGATGAAGTTTCATAAGATAATTTGTCTGTATTCAACAGTGTCCATTTTGGCTTTCTCTCACCATTCTAAGCCTATTTTAGACACAGGAGGTGAAATGTGTTACCATGGACTGATAGACTTACATTTCCGCCCAGAAAACATTCAGAATAGTTAAAGATGATGAATTACATTAGTAAGATCAAGTTTCTTAAGATAATTTGTCTGTATTCAACAGTGTCCATTTTGGCTTTCTCTCACCATTCTCAGCAGCCTATTTTAGACACAGGAGGTGAATTGTCTTTCCAGGGGCTGGCAAACCTGAACTTCTGTACAGGAAACACTCAGAATAGTTCAAGATGATGAATTACAGTAGTAGGATGAAGTTTCATAAGATAATTTGTCTGTATTCAACAGTGTCCATTTTGGCTTTCTCTCACCATTCTAAGCCTATTTTAGACACAGGAGGTGAAATGTGTTACCATGGACTGATAGACTTACATTTCCGCCCAGAAAACACTCAGAATAGTTAAAGATGATGAATTACATTAGTAAGATCAAGTTTCTTAAGATAATTTGTCTGTATTCAACAGTGTCCATTTTGGCTTTCTCTCACCATTCTCACCAGCCTGTTTTAGACACAGGAGGTGAATTGTCTTTCCAGGGGCTGATAGACTTACATTTCTGCCCAGAAAACACTCAGAATAGTTCAAGATGATGAATTACAGTAGTTGGGTGAAGTTTCTTAAGATAATTTGTCTGTATTCAACAGTGTCCATTTTGGCTTTCTCTCACCATTCTCACCAGCCTATTTTAGACACAGGAGGTGAATTGTCTTTCCAGGGGCTGGCAAACCTGAACTTCTGTACAGGAAACACTCAGAATAGTTCAAGATGATGAATTACAGTGGTTGGATGAAGTTTCTCAAGATAATTTGTCTGTATTCAACAGTGTCCATTTTGGCTTTCTCTCACCATTCTAATTCTCCATTCTAATTCACCATTCTCACCAGCCTATTTTAGACACAGGAGGTGAATTGTCTTTCCAGGGGCTGGCAAAGCTGAACTTCTGTACAGGAAACACTCAGAATAGTTCAAGATGATGAACTACAGTGGTTGGATGAAGTTTCTTAAGATAATTTGTCTGTATTCAACAGTGTCCATTTTGGCTTTCTCTCACCATTCTAAGCCTATTTTAGACACAGGAGGTGAAATGTGTTACCATGGACTGATAGACTTACATTTCCGCCCAGAAAACACTCAGAATAGTTAAAGATGATGAATTACATTAGTAAGATCAAGTTTCTTAAGATAATTTGTCTGTATTCAACAGTGTCCATTTTGGCTTTCTCTCACCATTCTATGCCTATTTTAGCACAGGAGGTGAAATGTGTTACCATGGACTGATAGACTTACATTTCCGCCCAGAAAACACTCAAAATAGTTAAAGATGATGAATTACAGTAGTTGGATGAAGTTTCATAAGATAATTTGTCTGTATTCAACAGTGTCCATTTTGGCTTTCTCTCACCATTCTAAGCCTATTTTAGACACAGGAGGTGAAATGTGTTACCGTGGACTGATAGACTTACATTTCCGCCCAGAAAACACTCAGAATAGTTAAAGATGATGAATTACATTAGTAAGATCAAGTTTCTTAAGATAATTTGTCTGTATTCAACAGTGTCCATTTTGGCTTTCTCTCACCATTCTCACCCGCCTATTTTAGACACAGGAGGTGAATTGTCTTTCCAGGGGCTGGCAAACCTGAACTTCTGTACAGGAAACACTCAGAATAGTTCAAGATGATGAATTACAGTAGTAGGATGAAGTTTCATAAGATAATTTGTCTGTATTCAACAGTGTCCATTTTGGCTTTCTCTCACCATTCTAAGCCTATTTTAGACACAGGAGGTGAAATGTGTTACCATGGACTGATAGACTTACATTTCCGCCCAGAAAACACTCAGAATAGTTAAAGATGATGAATTACATTAGTAAGATCAAGTTTCTTAAGATAATTTGTCTGTATTCAACAGTGTCCATTTTGGCTTTCTCTCACCATTCTCACCAGCCTGTTTTAGACACAGGAGGTGAATTGTCTTTCCAGGGGCTGATAGACTTACATTTCTGCCCAGAAAACACTCAGAATAGTTCAAGATGATGAATTACAGTAGTTGGGTGAAGTTTCTTAAGATAATTTGTCTGTATTCAACAGTGTCCATTTTGGCTTTCTCTCACCATTCTCACCAGCCTATTTTAGACACAGGAGGTGAATTGTCTTTCCAGGGGCTGGCAAACCTGAACTTCTGTACAGGAAACACTCAGAATAGTTCAAGATGATGAATTACAGTGGTTGGATGAAGTTTCTCAAGATAATTTGTCTGTATTCAACAGTGTCCATTTTGGCTTTCTCTCACCATTCTAATTCTCCATTCTAATTCACCATTCTCACCAGCCTATTTTAGACACAGGAGGTGAATTGTCTTTCCAGGGGCTGGCAAAGCTGAACTTCTGTACAGGAAACACTCAGAATAGTTCAAGATGATGAACTACAGTGGTTGGATGAAGTTTCTTAAGATAATTTGTCTGTATTCAACAGTGTCCATTTTGGCTTTCTCTCACCATTCTAAGCCTATTTTAGACACAGGAGGTGAAATGTGTTACCATGGACTGATAGACTTACATTTCCGCCCAGAAAACACTCAGAATAGTTAAAGATGATGAATTACAGTAGTTGGATGAAGTTTCATAAGATAATTTGTCTGTATTCAACAGTGTCCATTTTGGCTTTCTCTCACCATTCTAAGCCTATTTTAGACACAGGAGGTGAAATGTGTTACCGTGGACTGATAGACTTACATTTCCGCCCAGAAAACACTCAGAATAGTTAAAGATGATGAATTACATTAGTAAGATCAAGTTTCTTAAGATAATTTGTCTGTATTCAACAGTGTCCATTTTGGCTTTCTCTCACCATTCTCACCCGCCTATTTTAGACACAGGAGGTGAATTGTCTTTCCAGGGGCTGGCAAACCTGAACTTCTGTACAGGAAACACTCAGAATAGTTCAAGATGATGAATTACAGTAGTTGGATGAAGTTTCTCAAGATAATTTGTCTGTATTCAACAGTGTCCATTTTGGCTTTCTCTCACCATTCTAAGCCTATTTTAGACACAGGAGGTGAAATGTGTTACCATGGACTGATAGACTTACATTTCCGCCCAGAAAACACTCAGAATAGTTCAAGATGATGAATTACATTAGTAAGATCAAGTTTCTTAAGATAATTTGTCTGTATTCAACAGTGTCCATTTTGGCTTTCTCTCACCATTCTAATTCTCCATTCTAATTCACCATTCTCACCAGCCTATTTTAGACACAGGAGGTGAATTGTCTTTCCAGGGGCTGGCAAACCTGACCTTCTGTACAGGAAACACTCAGAATAGTTCAAGATGATGAATTACATTAGTAAGATCAAGTTTCTTAAGATAATTTGTCTGTATTCAACAGTGTCCATTTTGGCTTTCTCTCACCATTCTCACCAGCCTGTTTTAGACACAGGAGGTGAATTGTCTTTCCAGGGGCTGGCAAACCTGAACTTCTGTACAGGAAACACTCAGAATAGTTCAAGATGATGAATTACAGTAGTTGGATGAAGTTTCATAAGATAATTTGTCTATATTCAACAGTGTCCATTTTGTCTTTCTCTCACCATTCTAAGCCTATTTTAGACACAGGAGGTGAAATGTGTTACCATGGACTGATAGACTTACATTTCCGCCCAGAAAACACTCAGAATAGTTCAAGATGATGAATTACATTAGTAAGATCAAGTTTCTTAAGATAATTTGTCTGTATTCAACAGTGTCCATTTTGGCTTTCTCTCACCATTCTAATTCTCCATTCTAATTCACCATTCTCACCAGCCTATTTTAGACACAGGAGGTGAATTGTCTTTCCAGGGGCTGGCAAACCTGACCTTCTGTACAGGAAACACTCAGAATAGTTCAAGATGATGAATTACATTAGTAAGATCAAGTTTCTTAAGATAATTTGTCTGTATTCAACAGTGTCCATTTTGGCTTTCTCTCACCATTCTCACCAGCCTGTTTTAGACACAGGAGGTGAATTGTCTTTCCAGGGGCTGGCAAACCTGAACTTCTGTACAGGAAACACTCAGAATAGTTCAAGATGATGAATTACAGTAGTTGGATGAAGTTTCATAAGATAATTTGTCTATATTCAACAGTGTCCATTTTGTCTTTCTCTCACCATTCTAAGCCTATTTTAGACACAGGAGGTGAAATGTGTTACCATGGACTGATAGACTTACATTTCCGCCCAGAAAACACTCAGAATAGTTAAAGATGATGAATTACAGTAGTTGGATGAAGTTTCATAAGATAATTTGTCTGTATTCAACAGTGTCCATTTTGGCTTTCTCTCACCATTCTAAGCCTATTTTAGACACAGGAGGTGAAATGTGTTACCATGGACTGATAGACTTACATTTCCGCCCAGAAAACACTCAGAATAGTTCAAGATGATGAATTACATTAGTAAGATCAAGTTTCTTAAGATAATTTGTCTGTATTCAACAGTGTCCATTTTGGCTTTCTCTCACCATTCTAAGCCTATTTTAGACACAGGAGGTGAAATGTGTTACCATGGACTGATAGACTTACATTTCCTCCCAGAAAACACTCAGAATAGTTCAAGATGATGAATTACAGTAGTTGGATGAAGTTTCATAAGATAATTTGTCTGTATTCAACAGTGTCCATTTTGGCTTTCTCTCACCATTCTAAGCCTATTTTAGACACAGGAGGTGAAATGTGTTACCATGGACTGATAGACTTACATTTCCGCCCAGAAAACATTCAGAATAGTTAAAGATGATGAATTACATTAGTAAGATCAAGTTTCTTAAGATAATTTGTCTGTATTCAACAGTGTCCATTTTGGCTTTCTCTCACCATTCTCACCAGCCTATTTTAGACACAGGAGGTGAATTGTCTTTCCAGGGGCTGGCAAACCTGAACTTCTGTACAGGAAACACTCAGAATAGTTCAAGATGATGAATTACAGTAGTAGGATGAAGTTTCATAAGATAATTTGTCTGTATTCAACAGTGTCCATTTTGGCTTTCTCTCACCATTCTAAGCCTATTTTAGACACAGGAGGTGAAATGTGTTACCATGGACTGATAGACTTACATTTCCGCCCAGAAAACACTCAGAATAGTTAAAGATGATGAATTACATTAGTAAGATCAAGTTTCTTAAGATAATTTGTCTGTATTCAACAGTGTCCATTTTGGCTTTCTCTCACCATTCTCACCAGCCTGTTTTAGACACAGGAGGTGAATTGTCTTTCCAGGTGCTGATAGACTTACATTTCTGCCCAGAAAACACTCAGAATAGTTCAAGATGATGAATTACAGTAGTTGGGTGAAGTTTCTTAACATAATTTGTCTGTATTCAACAGTGTCCATTTTGGCTTTCTCTCACCATTCTAAGCCTATTTTAGACACAGGAGGTGAAATGTGTTACCATGGACTGATAGACTTACATTTCCGCCCAGAAAACACTCAGAATAGTTCAAGATGATGAATTACATTAGTAAGATCAAGTTTCTTAAGATAATTTGTCTGTATTCAACAGTGTCCATTTTGGCTTTCTCTCACCATTCTAAGCCTATTTTAGACACAGGAGGTGAAATGTGTTACCATGGACTGATAGACTTACATTTCCTCCCAGAAAACACTCAGAATAGTTCAAGATGATGAATTACAGTAGTTGGATGAAGTTTCATAAGATAATTTGTCTGTATTCAACAGTGTCCATTTTGGCTTTCTCTCACCATTCTAAGCCTATTTTAGACACAGGAGGTGAAATGTGTTACCATGGACTGATAGACTTACATTTCCGCCCAGAAAACATTCAGAATAGTTAAAGATGATGAATTACATTAGTAAGATCAAGTTTCTTAAGATAATTTGTCTGTATTCAACAGTGTCCATTTTGGCTTTCTCTCACCATTCTCAGCAGCCTATTTTAGACACAGGAGGTGAATTGTCTTTCCAGGGGCTGGCAAACCTGAACTTCTGTACAGGAAACACTCAGAATAGTTCAAGATGATGAATTACAGTAGTAGGATGAAGTTTCATAAGATAATTTGTCTGTATTCAACAGTGTCCATTTTGGCTTTCTCTCACCATTCTAAGCCTATTTTAGACACAGGAGGTGAAATGTGTTACCATGGACTGATAGACTTACATTTCCGCCCAGAAAACACTCAGAATAGTTAAAGATGATGAATTACATTAGTAAGATCAAGTTTCTTAAGATAATTTGTCTGTATTCAACAGTGTCCATTTTGGCTTTCTCTCACCATTCTCACCAGCCTGTTTTAGACACAGGAGGTGAATTGTCTTTCCAGGGGCTGATAGACTTACATTTCTGCCCAGAAAACACTCAGAATAGTTCAAGATGATGAATTACAGTAGTTGGGTGAAGTTTCTTAAGATAATTTGTCTGTATTCAACAGTGTCCATTTTGGCTTTCTCTCACCATTCTCACCAGCCTATTTTAGACACAGGAGGTGAATTGTCTTTCCAGGGGCTGGCAAACCTGAACTTCTGTACAGGAAACACTCAGAATAGTTCAAGATGATGAATTACAGTGGTTGGATGAAGTTTCTCAAGATAATTTGTCTGTATTCAACAGTGTCCATTTTGGCTTTCTCTCACCATTCTAATTCTCCATTCTAATTCACCATTCTCACCAGCCTATTTTAGACACAGGAGGTGAATTGTCTTTCCAGGGGCTGGCAAAGCTGAACTTCTGTACAGGAAACACTCAGAATAGTTCAAGATGATGAACTACAGTGGTTGGATGAAGTTTCTTAAGATAATTTGTCTGTATTCAACAGTGTCCATTTTGGCTTTCTCTCACCATTCTAAGCCTATTTTAGACACAGGAGGTGAAATGTGTTACCATGGACTGATAGACTTACATTTCCGCCCAGAAAACACTCAGAATAGTTAAAGATGATGAATTACATTAGTAAGATCAAGTTTCTTAAGATAATTTGTCTGTATTCAACAGTGTCCATTTTGGCTTTCTCTCACCATTCTATGCCTATTTTAGCACAGGAGGTGAAATGTGTTACCATGGACTGATAGACTTACATTTCCGCCCAGAAAACACTCAAAATAGTTAAAGATGATGAATTACAGTAGTTGGATGAAGTTTCATAAGATAATTTGTCTGTATTCAACAGTGTCCATTTTGGCTTTCTCTCACCATTCTAAGCCTATTTTAGACACAGGAGGTGAAATGTGTTACCGTGGACTGATAGACTTACATTTCCGCCCAGAAAACACTCAGAATAGTTAAAGATGATGAATTACATTAGTAAGATCAAGTTTCTTAAGATAATTTGTCTGTATTCAACAGTGTCCATTTTGGCTTTCTCTCACCATTCTCACCCGCCTATTTTAGACACAGGAGGTGAATTGTCTTTCCAGGGGCTGGCAAACCTGAACTTCTGTACAGGAAACACTCAGAATAGTTCAAGATGATGAATTACAGTAGTAGGATGAAGTTTCATAAGATAATTTGTCTGTATTCAACAGTGTCCATTTTGGCTTTCTCTCACCATTCTAAGCCTATTTTAGACACAGGAGGTGAAATGTGTTACCATGGACTGATAGACTTACATTTCCGCCCAGAAAACACTCAGAATAGTTAAAGATGATGAATTACATTAGTAAGATCAAGTTTCTTAAGATAATTTGTCTGTATTCAACAGTGTCCATTTTGGCTTTCTCTCACCATTCTCACCAGCCTGTTTTAGACACAGGAGGTGAATTGTCTTTCCAGGGGCTGATAGACTTACATTTCTGCCCAGAAAACACTCAGAATAGTTCAAGATGATGAATTACAGTAGTTGGGTGAAGTTTCTTAAGATAATTTGTCTGTATTCAACAGTGTCCATTTTGGCTTTCTCTCACCATTCTCACCAGCCTATTTTAGACACAGGAGGTGAATTGTCTTTCCAGGGGCTGGCAAACCTGAACTTCTGTACAGGAAACACTCAGAATAGTTCAAGATGATGAATTACAGTGGTTGGATGAAGTTTCTCAAGATAATTTGTCTGTATTCAACAGTGTCCATTTTGGCTTTCTCTCACCATTCTAATTCTCCATTCTAATTCACCATTCTCACCAGCCTATTTTAGACACAGGAGGTGAATTGTCTTTCCAGGGGCTGGCAAAGCTGAACTTCTGTACAGGAAACACTCAGAATAGTTCAAGATGATGAACTACAGTGGTTGGATGAAGTTTCTTAAGATAATTTGTCTGTATTCAACAGTGTCCATTTTGGCTTTCTCTCACCATTCTAAGCCTATTTTAGACACAGGAGGTGAAATGTGTTACCATGGACTGATAGACTTACATTTCCGCCCAGAAAACACTCAGAATAGTTAAAGATGATGAATTACAGTAGTTGGATGAAGTTTCATAAGATAATTTGTCTGTATTCAACAGTGTCCATTTTGGCTTTCTCTCACCATTCTAAGCCTATTTTAGACACAGGAGGTGAAATGTGTTACCGTGGACTGATAGACTTACATTTCCGCCCAGAAAACACTCAGAATAGTTAAAGATGATGAATTACATTAGTAAGATCAAGTTTCTTAAGATAATTTGTCTGTATTCAACAGTGTCCATTTTGGCTTTCTCTCACCATTCTCACCCGCCTATTTTAGACACAGGAGGTGAATTGTCTTTCCAGGGGCTGGCAAACCTGAACTTCTGTACAGGAAACACTCAGAATAGTTCAAGATGATGAATTACAGTAGTTGGATGAAGTTTCTCAAGATAATTTGTCTGTATTCAACAGTGTCCATTTTGGCTTTCTCTCACCATTCTAAGCCTATTTTAGACACAGGAGGTGAAATGTGTTACCATGGACTGATAGACTTACATTTCCGCCCAGAAAACACTCAGAATAGTTCAAGATGATGAATTACATTAGTAAGATCAAGTTTCTTAAGATAATTTGTCTGTATTCAACAGTGTCCATTTTGGCTTTCTCTCACCATTCTAATTCTCCATTCTAATTCACCATTCTCACCAGCCTATTTTAGACACAGGAGGTGAATTGTCTTTCCAGGGGCTGGCAAACCTGACCTTCTGTACAGGAAACACTCAGAATAGTTCAAGATGATGAATTACATTAGTAAGATCAAGTTTCTTAAGATAATTTGTCTGTATTCAACAGTGTCCATTTTGGCTTTCTCTCACCATTCTCACCAGCCTGTTTTAGACACAGGAGGTGAATTGTCTTTCCAGGGGCTGGCAAACCTGAACTTCTGTACAGGAAACACTCAGAATAGTTCAAGATGATGAATTACAGTAGTTGGATGAAGTTTCATAAGATAATTTGTCTATATTCAACAGTGTCCATTTTGTCTTTCTCTCACCATTCTAAGCCTATTTTAGACACAGGAGGTGAAATGTGTTACCATGGACTGATAGACTTACATTTCCGCCCAGAAAACACTCAGAATAGTTCAAGATGATGAATTACATTAGTAAGATCAAGTTTCTTAAGATAATTTGTCTGTATTCAACAGTGTCCATTTTGGCTTTCTCTCACCATTCTAAGCCTATTTTAGACACAGGAGGTGAAATGTGTTACCATGGACTGATAGACTTACATTTCCGCCCAGAAAACACTCAGAATAGTTAAAGATGATGAATTACAGTAGTTGGATGAAGTTTCATAAGATAATTTGTCTGTATTCAACAGTGTCCATTTTGGCTTTCTCTCACCATTCTAAGCCTATTTTAGACACAGGAGGTGAAATGTGTTACCATGGACTGATAGACTTACATTTCCGCCCAGAAAACACTCAGAATAGTTCAAGATGATGAATTACATTAGTAAGATCAAGTTTCTTAAGATAATTTGTCTGTATTCAACAGTGTCCATTTTGGCTTTCTCTCACCATTCTAAGCCTATTTTAGACACAGGAGGTGAAATGTGTTACCATGGACTGATAGACTTACATTTCCTCCCAGAAAACACTCAGAATAGTTCAAGACGATGAATTACAGTAGTTGGATGAAGTTTCATAAGATAATTTGTCTGTATTCAACAGTGTCCATTTTGGCTTTCTCTCACCATTCTAAGCCTATTTTAGACACAGGAGGTGAAATGTGTTACCATGGACTGATAGACTTACATTTCCGCCCAGAAAACATTCAGAATAGTTAAAGATGATGAATTACATTAGTAAGATCAAGTTTCTTAAGATAATTTGTCTGTATTCAACAGTGTCCATTTTGGCTTTCTCTCACCATTCTCAGCAGCCTATTTTAGACACAGGAGGTGAATTGTCTTTCCAGGGGCTGGCAAACCTGAACTTCTGTACAGGAAACACTCAGAATAGTTCAAGATGATGAATTACAGTAGTAGGATGAAGTTTCATAAGATAATTTGTCTGTATTCAACAGTGTCCATTTTGGCTTTCTCTCACCATTCTAAGCCTATTTTAGACACAGGAGGTGAAATGTGTTACCATGGACTGATAGACTTACATTTCCGCCCAGAAAACACTCAGAATAGTTAAAGATGATGAATTACATTAGTAAGATCAAGTTTCTTAAGATAATTTGTCTGTATTCAACAGTGTCCATTTTGGCTTTCTCTCACCATTCTCACCAGCCTGTTTTAGACACAGGAGGTGAATTGTCTTTCCAGGGGCTGATAGACTTACATTTCTGCCCAGAAAACACTCAGAATAGTTCAAGATGATGAATTACAGTAGTTGGGTGAAGTTTCTTAAGATAATTTGTCTGTATTCAACAGTGTCCATTTTGGCTTTCTCTCACCATTCTAAGCCTATTTTAGACACAGGAGGTGAAATGTGTTACCATGGACTGATAGACTTACATTTCCGCCCAGAAAACACTCAGAATAGTTCAAGATGATGAATTACATTAGTAAGATCAAGTTTCTTAAGATAATTTGTCTGTATTCAACAGTGTCCATTTTGGCTTTCTCTCACCATTCTAAGCCTATTTTAGACACAGGAGGTGAAATGTGTTACCATGGACTGATAGACTTACATTTCCTCCCAGAAAACACTCAGAATAGTTCAAGATGATGAATTACAGTAGTTGGATGAAGTTTCATAAGATAATTTGTCTGTATTCAACAGTGTCCATTTTGGCTTTCTCTCACCATTCTAAGCCTATTTTAGACACAGGAGGTGAAATGTGTTACCATGGACTGATAGACTTACATTTCCGCCCAGAAAACATTCAGAATAGTTAAAGATGATGAATTACATTAGTAAGATCAAGTTTCTTAAGATAATTTGTCTGTATTCAACAGTGTCCATTTTGGCTTTCTCTCACCATTCTCAGCAGCCTATTTTAGACACAGGAGGTGAATTGTCTTTCCAGGGGCTGGCAAACCTGAACTTCTGTACAGGAAACACTCAGAATAGTTCAAGATGATGAATTACAGTAGTAGGATGAAGTTTCATAAGATAATTTGTCTGTATTCAACAGTGTCCATTTTGGCTTTCTCTCACCATTCTAAGCCTATTTTAGACACAGGAGGTGAAATGTGTTACCATGGACTGATAGACTTACATTTCCGCCCAGAAAACACTCAGAATAGTTAAAGATGATGAATTACATTAGTAAGATCAAGTTTCTTAAGATAATTTGTCTGTATTCAACAGTGTCCATTTTGGCTTTCTCTCACCATTCTCACCAGCCTTATTTAGACACAGGAGGTGAATTGTCTTTCCAGGGGCTGATAGACTTACATTTCTGCCCAGAAAACACTCAGAATAGTTCAAGATGATGAATTACAGTAGTTGGGTGAAGTTTCTTAAGATAATTTGTCTGTATTCAACAGTGTCCATTTTGGCTTTCTCTCACCATTCTAAGCCTATTTTAGACACAGGAGGTGAAATGTGTTACCATGGACTGATAGACTTACATTTCCG
Source organism: Pempheris klunzingeri (assembly GCF_042242105.1). Lineage (NCBI taxonomy): Eukaryota > Metazoa > Chordata > Actinopteri > Acropomatiformes > Pempheridae > Pempheris > Pempheris klunzingeri. The sequence continues at coordinate 30,134,914 of NC_092014.1, read as the reverse complement.
CCCAGAAAACACTCAGAATAGTTAAAGATGATGAATTACATTAGTAAGATCAAGTTTCTTAAGATAATTTGTCTGTATTCAACAGTGTCCATTTAGGCTTTCTCTCACCATTCTCAGCCGCCTATTTTAGACACAGGAGGTGAATTGTCTTTCCAGGGGCTGGCAAACCTGAACTTCTGTACAGGAAACACTCAGAATAGTTCAAGATGATGAATTACAGTAGTTGGATGAAGTTTCTTAAGATAATTTGTCTGTATTCAACAGTGTCCATTTTGGCTTTCTCTCACCATTCTAAGCCTATTTTAGACACAGGAGGTGAAATGTGTTACCATGGACTGATAGACTTACATTTTCGCCCAGAAAACACTCAGAATAGTTAAAGATGATGAATTACATTAGTAAGATCAAGTTTCTTAAGATAATTTGTCTGTATTCAACAGTGTCCATTTTGGCTTTCTCTCACCATTCTAAGCCTATTTTAGACACAGGAGGTGAAATGTGTTACCATGGACTGATAGACTTACATTTCCGCCCAGAAAACACTCAGAATAGTTAAAGATGATGAATTACAGTAGTTGGATGAAGTTTCTTAAGATAATTTGTCTGTATTCAACAGTGTCCATTTTGGCTTTCTCTCACCATTCTCACCAGCCTATTTTAGACACAGGAGGTGAATTGTCTTTCCAGGGGCTGGCAAACCTGAACTTCTGTACAGGAAACACTCAGAATAGTTCAAGATGATGAATTACAGTAGTTGGATGAAGTTTCTTAAGATAATTTGTCTGTATTCAACAGTGTCCATTTTGGCTTTCTCTCACCATTCTAAGCCTATTTTAGACACAGGAGGTGAAATGTGTTACCATGGACTGATAGACTTACATTTCCGCCCAGAAAACACTCAGAATAGTTAAAGATGATGAATTACATTAGTAAGATCAAGTTTCTTAAGATAATTTGTCTGTATTCAACAGTGTCCATTTTGGCTTTCTCTCACCATTCTAAGCCTATTTTAGACACAGGAGGTGAAATGTGTTACCATGGACTGATAGACTTAGATTTCCGCCCTGAAAACACTCAGAATAGTTAAAGATGATGAATTACATTAGTAAGATCAAGTTTCTTAAGATAATTTGTCTGTATTCAACAGTGTCCATTTTGGCTTTCTCTCACCATTCTAAGCCTATTTTAGACACAGGAGGTGAAATGTGTTACCATAGACTGATAGACTTACATTTTTGCCTAGAAAACACTCAGGGTAAAAATGTTACACCTTATTATCATTATTATTACTTTCGTGTTTGAAGTTTATTCTTATTCTTTTGGAGCTGTGTGGAACAAAAAGCAATTTCCCCCTGGGGATTATTAAAGTAATTCTGATTCTGATTCTGATTCTGATTTTGAATACAGACAAATTAGCTGGAGAAACTTCATCCAACTAATGTAATTCATCATCTTTAACTATTCTGAGTGTTTTCTTTACAGAATCTCAGGTGTGCCAGTGTTTCCTGCCCAGGTGTGCCAGTGTTTCCTGCACAGGATTTCAGACCTGTCAGACCCAGAAACACAATTCACCTCCTGTGTCTAAAATAGGCTGGTGAGAATGGTGAATTAGAATGGAGAATTAAAATCGTGAGTGGTTCCTGTACAGAAGTTCAGCTTTGCCAGCCCCTGGAAAGACAATTCACCTCCTGTGTCTAAAATAGGCTGGTGAGAATGGTGAGAGAAAGCCAAAATGGACACTGTTGAATACAGACAAATTATCTTAAGAAACTTGATCTTACTAATGTAATTCATCATCTTTAACTATTCTGAGTGTTTTCTGGGCAGAAATGTAAGTCTATCAGTCCATGGTAACACATTTCACCTCCTGTGTCTAAAATAGGCTTAGAATGGTGAGAGAAAGCCAAAATGGACACTGTTGAATACAGACAAATTATCTTAAGAAACTTCATCCAACTGCTGTAATTCATCATCTTGAACTATTCTGAGTGTTTCCTGTACAGAAGTTCAGGTTTGCCAGCCCCTGGAAAGACAATAGGCAATAGACAATAGGCTTCGAATGGTGAGGGAGAGCCAAAATGGACACTGTTGAATACAGACAAATTATCTTATGAAACTTCATCCAACTACTGTAATTCATCATCTTGAACTATTCTGAGTGTTTCCTGTACAGAAGTTCAGGTTTGCCAGCCCCTGGAAAGACAATTCACCTCCTGTGTCTAAAATAGGCTGGTGAGAATGGTGAGAGAAAGCCAAAATGGACACTGTTGAATACAGACAAATTATCTTAAGAAACTTCATCCAACTACTGTAATTCATCATCTTTAACTATTCTGAGTGTTTTCTGGGCGGAAATGTAAGTCTATCAGTCCATGGTAACACATTTCACCTCCTGTGTCTAAAATAGGCTTAGAATGGTGAGAGAAAGCCAAAATGGACACTGTTGAATACAGACAAATTATCTTATGAAACTTCATCCAACTACTGTAATTCATCATCTTGAACTATTCTGAGTGTTTCCTGTGCAGAAGTTCAGGTTTGCCAGCCCCTGGAAAGACAATTCACCTCCTGTGTCTAAAATAGGCTGGTGAGAATGGTGAGAGAAAGCCAAAAAGGACACTGTTGAATACAGACAAATTATCTTAAGAAACTTGATCTTACTAATGTAATTCATCATCTTTAACTATTCTGAGTGTTTTCTGGGCGGAAATGTAAGTCTATCAGTCCATGGTAACACATTTCACCTCCTGTGTCTAAAATAGGCTTAGAATGGTGAGAGAAAGCCAAAATGGACACTGTTGAATACAGACAAATTATCTTAAGAAACTTGATCTTACTAATGTAATTCATCATCTTTAACTATTCTGAGTGTTTTCTGGGCGGAAATGTAAGTCTATCAGTCCATGGTAACACATTTCACCTCCTGTGTCTAAAATAGGCTTAGAATGGTGAGAGAAAGCCAAAATGGACACTGTTGAATACAGACAAATTATCTTATGAAACTTCATCCAACTACTGTAATTCATCATCTTGAACTATTCTGAGTGGTTCCTGTACAGAAGTTCAGCTTTGCCAGCCCCTGGAAAGACAATTCACCTCCTGTGTCTAAAATAGGCTGGTGAGAATGGTGAGAGAAAGCCAAAATGGACACTGTTGAATACAGACAAATTATCTTAAGAAACTTCATCCAACTACTGTAATTCATCATCTTTAACTATTCTGAGTGTTTTCTGGGCGGAAATGTAAGTCTATCAGTCCATGGTAACACATTTCACCTCCTGTGTCTAAAATAGGCTGGTGAGAATGGTGAGAGAAAGCCAAAATGGACACTGTTGAATACAGACAAATTATCTTAAGAAACTTCATCCAACTACTGTAATTCATCATCTTTAACTATTCTGAGTGTTTTCTGGGCGGAAATGTAAGTCTATCAGTCCATGGTAACACATTTCACCTCCTGTGTCTAAAATAGGCTTAGAATGGTGAGAGAAAGCCAAAATGGACACTGTTGAATACAGACAAATTATCTTATGAAACTTCATCCAACTACTGTAATTCATCATCTTGAACTATTCTGAGTGGTTCCTGTACAGAAGTTCAGCTTTGCCAGCCCCTGGAAAGACAATTCACCTCCTGTGTCTAAAATAGGCTGGTGAGAATGGTGAGAGAAAGCCAAAATGGACACTGTTGAATACAGACAAATTATCTTAAGAAACTTGATCTTACTAATGTAATTCATCATCTTTAACTATTCTGAGTGTTTTCAGGGCGGAAATGTAAGTCTATCAGTCCATGGTAACACATTTCACCTCCTGTGTCTAAAATAGGCTTAGAATGGTGAGAGAAAGCCAAAATGGACACTGTTGAATACAGACAAATTATCTTAAGAAACTTGATCTTACTAATGTAATTCATCATCTTGAACTATTCTGAGTGTTTTCTGGGCGGAAATGTAAGTCTATCAGTCCATGGTAACACATTTCACCTCCTGTGTCTAAAATAGGCTTAGAATGGTGAGAGAAAGCCAAAATGGACACTGTTGAATACAGACAAATTATCTTAAGAAACTTGATCTTACTAATGTAATTCATCATCTTTAACTATTCTGAGTGTTTTCTGGGCGGAAATGTAAGTCTATCAGTCCATGGTAACACATTTCACCTCCTGTGTCTAAAATAGGCTTAGAATGGTGAGAGAAAGCCAAAATGGACACTGTTGAATACAGACAAATTATCTTAAGAAACTTGATCTTACTAATGTAATTCATCATCTTTAACTATTCTGAGTGTTTTCTGGGCGGAAATGTAAGTCTATCAGTCCATGGTAACACATTTCACCTCCTGTGTCTAAAATAGGCTTAGAATGGTGAGAGAAAGCCAAAATGGACACTGTTGAATACAGACAAATTATCTTATGAAACTTCATCCAACTACTGTAATTCATCATCTTGAACTATTCTGAGTGGTTCCTGTACAGAAGTTCAGCTTTGCCAGCCCCTGGAAAGACAATTCACCTCCTGTGTCTAAAATAGGCTGGTGAGAATGGTGAGAGAAAGCCAAAATGGACACTGTTGAATACAGACAAATTATCTTAAGAAACTTCATCCAACTACTGTAATTCATCATCTTTAACTATTCTGAGTGTTTTCTGGGCGGAAATGTAAGTCTATCAGTCCATGGTAACACATTTCACCTCCTGTGTCTAAAATAGGCTGGTGAGAATGGTGAGAGAAAGCCAAAATGGACACTGTTGAATACAGACAAATTATCTTAAGAAACTTCATCCAACTACTGTAATTCATCATCTTTAACTATTCTGAGTGTTTTCTGGGCGGAAATGTAAGTCTATCAGTCCATGGTAACACATTTCACCTCCTGTGTCTAAAATAGGCTTAGAATGGTGAGAGAAAGCCAAAATGGACACTGTTGAATACAGACAAATTATCTTATGAAACTTCATCCAACTACTGTAATTCATCATCTTGAACTATTCTGAGTGTTTCCTGTACAGAAGTTCAGGTTTGCCAGCCCCTGGAAAGACAATTCACCTCCTGTGTCTAAAATAGGCTGGTGAGAATGGTGAGAGAAAGCCAAAATGGACACTGTTGAATACAGACAAATTATCTTTAGAAACTTGATCTTACTAATGTAATTCATCATCTTTAACTATTCTGAGTGTTTTCTGGGCGGAAATGTAAGTCTATCAGTCCATGGTAACACATTTCACCTCCTGTGTCTAAAATAGGCTTAGAATGGTGAGAGAAAGCCAAAATGGACACTGTTGAATACAGACAAATTATCTTATGAAACTTCATCCAACTACTGTAATTCATCATCTTGAACTATTCTGAGTGGTTCCTGTACAGAAGTTCAGCTTTGCCAGCCCCTGGAAAGACAATTCACCTCCTGTGTCTAAAATAGGCTGCTGAGAATGGTGAGAGAAAGCCAAAATGGACACTGTTGAATACAGACAAATTATCTTAAGAAACTTGATCTTACTAATGTAATTCATCATCTTTAACTATTCTGAGTGTTTTCTGGGCGGAAATGTAAGTCTATCAGTCCATGGTAACACATTTCACCTCCTGTGTCTAAAATAGGCTTAGAATGGTGAGAGAAAGCCAAAATGGACACTGTTGAATACAGACAAATTATCTTAAGAAACTTGATCTTACTAATGTAATTCATCATCTTGAACTATTCTGAGTGTTTTCTGGGCGGAAATGTAAGTCTATCAGTCCATGGTAACACATTTCACCTCCTGTGTCTAAAATAGGCTTAGAATGGTGAGAGAAAGCCAAAATGGACACTGTTGAATACAGACAAATTATCTTATGAAACTTCATCCAACTACTGTAATTCATCATCTTGAACTATTCTGAGTGGTTCCTGTACAGAAGTTCAGCTTTGCCAGCCCCTGGAAAGACAATTCACCTCCTGTGTCTAAAATAGGCTGGTGAGAATGGTGAGAGAAAGCCAAAATGGACACTGTTGAATACAGACAAATTATCTTAAGAAACTTGATCTTACTAATGTAATTCATCATCTTTAACTATTCTGAGTGTTTTCTGGGCGGAAATGTAAGTCTATCAGTCCATGGTAACACATTTCACCTCCTGTGTCTAAAATAGGCTTAGAATGGTGAGAGAAAGCCAAAATGGACACTGTTGAATACAGACAAATTATCTTAAGAAACTTGATCTTACTAATGTAATTCATCATCTTTAACTATTCTGAGTGTTTTCTGGGCGGAAATGTAAGTCTATCAGTCCATGGTAACACATTTCACCTCCTGTGTCTAAAATAGGCTTAGAATGGTGAGAGAAAGCCAAAATGGACACTGTTGAATACAGACAAATTATCTTAAGAAACTTCATCCAACTACTGTAATTCATCATCTTGAACTATTCTGAGTGTTTCCTGTACAGAAGTTCTGGTTTGCCAGCCCCTGGAAAGACAATTCACCTCCTGTGTCCAAAATAGTGAGAGAAAGCCAAAATGGACACTGTTGAATACAGATAAATTATCTTAAGAAACTTCATCCAACTACTGTAATTCATCATCTTGAACTATTCTGAGTGTTTCCTGTACAGAAGTTCAGGTTTGCCAGCCCCTGGAAAGACAATTCACCTCCTGTGTCAAAAATAGGCTTAGAATGGTGAGAGAAAGCCAAAATGGACACTGCTGAATACAGACAAATTATCTGGAGAAACGTCATCGAACTTCATTGAAAGACACATTTCAAATCCCAACCCATCCCTACAATCTGCATACAAACAATCACAAGAAACTTGATTCAAAAATCACTTCATCCTTCATGGCCATCGAGATTCAATGTGTATAATGTAGAAACTTGTGTCTGTGTCTGCTTACAAGTAGAAACAGGTGTTGAGGACACCTTGATCTTATTGTGTGTACCATTACATGCATGACATGACACGATAAGCTACGGGGGAGCTAGAGGTCATGACTGTAAGACGTTGCATAGGTGGTCATGTTCCCCTTAACACCACAAATCAATCTGAGAACATCAGCGGAATTGTGTGGCAGGACTGTGGTGCCTAATAGGCTACCTTACCTCATAGTCCAGAGAAGTACTGGGGTAACTGCATCTGTGTGGGTGATCCACATCTCCCTCTGGGTCTCCCTCATCTAGGCTGTACATCTTGGGGTGAAATTGTTAACTAGAAACTCTGATATTGCAACAAAATGTCTTCAATGTTAATTAGAACTTTAAATCATAAAGTGTTTCATATGTTCCTCAAACGTTGTACAGGTCAGTGTGACCTGACAGACTGGTGTCTCCTCTATTGTTTTAAGCAGCAGATGTAATATCTTGATTGTAAGAAACAGAAAGTTCTTGTTTTATAAACATATTCCTGCTAGATACATGCCTACGCAGACAACGCTGACGGCTGGTGGAGACTGATGTACAGACAAGTGATGTGTCGGTCCTGATTGGGAGCTGATCCGATCGGGAGCCGATATGTTTGTTTTTCTCCCATCATTAGTACGGACCTTAGCATCCAATCAAACAATGGTTACGTGTGATATTGTGATACTCTACCCTTTAAAATCTGTTGGAAAACCCAATTCTTAGTTCCCCTGGCCAGAACCTCCCCCCAAGGGCTGTCCATTAAAAGAACGCGGGTCCTTACAAAATAGTTCCTTTAGGTCCAGCTGAAAGACCAGCAAAATTGTGTAAAAAAATGTATACATTTTGGTGTTCAGGTGTGAAAAGAAGAAGCAAGCGTCTACATCTAGAGTGTGGATGCTAATCTATATCAAAAGCAAGTACAGGTAAAGGTGTGTGAAGTGAGCCTAATGAGAAAATAAAGGTATAAAAATGCAAAGGTTCATCACAGTGTGTGATTATTGAACAATAGAACACAATAGGATGATTAGTAGGGATGGGTCATACTTTTCGAATATTAGTCATAAAATTACAAAATTTGTTTTTGCCAGAGTAATAAATAGATCCTGGCTGTAAAGGCGATGTCAGGTCTCTGTAAAGATGTGGGTACAAACAGTCTCTGATTTCTTTATGCTTAGGGAGGGAGTTTAGGGAGTAGGGAATCCCATTTCATCTACTAGACAACTGTGACCATTAGCTGGAAGGAGCCCTCAGTACAAGCTGGGTTAGCTTAACTCGTATCTTCTAGTGATGGGAATTTCGGCTCTTTCAGCTCCTCAGATTTTTTTTGTTGCTTCAATAAATATATTACCAAATTATGTGTAAAATGAATTACTAATGTAAAATACACATTATATAGAATATTTACCTTCATTAACAGCAGGTTCCCTTGCTTGTCTTTCCTCCTCTAACTGAATTGATGGGTGAACAGTACACGCATGCCTGTGCAGGTTATTTGTGGAGCCTGCCTGATATGAAATTTTAATTTTGCAAAGTCTGCACTCTGCCTTTGAACTATCATTATTAGAAAATAAATAAATAAATATCATATTAAAATGTGTCCAAATTTTTCTACATTTTCTGTTGCTCATGTTTCTCACCTGTCCTGCCTGCAGTCAGACTTGTAGCAGTGCTCTCTCTCGCTCTCTTGTCTCTCCCTCACTCCAGTTCCTGTGCTCACTGCGCTGTGTTGTGTCCCGATCGGATCGGCACCCGATCAGGAGCCAGCTCCCGTCGTTCACTTCAAAGAGCCGGCTCTAAGAACCGGATCGTTCGCGACCTACACATCACCAGTATCTGCTGTCTTTCTCTCCTTTTGGGGTGATCGCACTGCCCTTCAGCGCTTGGTCATGGCTGGATGCCAGTAGACAATGATCGACTTTTTTTGCTCGAAATGCACATGCCTTGTGATTACTGTTGGAAAATCTAGCACAGACAGCAAAGCTAGAGTTAGGCATCTACACAGTCTAGATAAACATATAATTTAGCATACAGAGCTAACTTGTACTGAGTGTGTAATAAGCTAGCAATAGCGATTAGCAAGAATTCCGTACGTAAAACAACAGAAAATGGCGACGAAACGCACAGAAACTGTAGCGTTAGCTAGCAGACTGCAGTGCTCACGATAAGCTAGTAACTAGCTCTGAATCACATCAACATGTCATGATTTAGAGCTAACAAGTAATGTTAGCTTGTAGTAAGGAGTGAGGGTTGTCTTACTGCATTTGGCTAGCTAGTGTTCCTATATATTTCAGTTGCTATAATTCTATTGGTTATAGCTTGTGCTTATTTGCTTGCTAGTACTGTTTTACAACGTGCTCATTATCAGGCCCACTTGAATCTGTGCCTGCAGAATTCCAACAACATCTCTGCAGATTGATCACCGATTTTGAAGGAATTTCAATTCAGTTAACATTGTCATCTGAAAACGCTATTATATTTACAAGCAAAAAAGTATTCTGCTAAATTCCGCTAACTACTAAACTATAAAAAAATCTGCAGATGCTGTTTGGATCTGGTCATTACTAGCCTTTTGCTCTGTATGCTAGCTGTAACAAATGCCTTTGTGTCGTTAGTTTGCTTTTCCCCAATGACAGGAGAGGGATAGTCGGGATCATTCGTGATGCTGCCTCCTCTGCTAATGCATTGGTTGTACATGTCCACCAAAGATGGAAGAAAGACATCAGTGATCCTGTCGCTCATCTGACCTGCTGTGGACCAGGAAGTGAAGATCATGTCTGCTTCAGTAGCCCAGTTGCATTCCAACTGGAGACAAGTTGACGGTTTGGGTGAGGAAATCATTGAAGCTTCAGGAAGATCCAAATACACATGAAGTTCAACAGATCCCAATGGTCCCTAAATTTGAGGTTAAATTAGAGCCTGAATTTTGTCTCTAATAGAATTAAAGACTTCATGAGGTTCTTTATTGATAAAATTCTCTCCAAGTTCTATAGAAATAGAATACAATGCTCAATAGAGTTCTGGCTCTTTGCCAGCCTGGCTGACATGCTGACATGTTTTTATGTCCTTCTATTAATGAAGAGTAATAGACATTGCATTATAGAGGGCCTTTCTATAGGTTTTAAAGCTGTCCAGATTAAGCATGGTTCTTCTAATTTGGTGGCACGCAGTATCCTCCAATGAGCTTGTCTATTTAGTTTTGTTATCTTCTTTTTTAAAGAGAAAAACTGTCGTGGTAGGTAAAAATATTTTTAAAAAAAAATTAAACTGAGAAATCCTCTTCATATTGCAGCATCATGAGTTGTTTGTATACATTACATTAGATGAGGCAGCCTCCCTGTCTGCTCTGTGCAGTGTTTGTTCCCTTAGTTTGACACCGGAGTCAGATGTATTACCATTTATCCACGACTCTGTAAACACAAGGACACAGGAGTCCCTCCCTTCATGATAAAGTGTAGCTCCACAATCGGATGCAATCTGTCTTCATATCCAGGAAGCGGAGCCAGAAGGACGCTGGGATCCTTGATGTAAATTTCTTCACTGCTAGCATAGTTAAACATGATATATGATACAAATTTCTGTGAGTTAAAAGTCTCCTGTTCCAGTCCCTGGAAACATAATTCACCTTCTGTGTCCAAAATAAGCTTACAATGGCGAGAGAACGCCAAAATGAACACATGTTGGATACAGACAAATTATCTTAAAAAACTTGATCTTACTAATGTAATTCATCTGAGTGTTTCCTGTACAGAATTTCAGGTGTGCCAGTTTTTCCTGCACAGGGTTTCAAGTGTGCCAGTGTTTCCTGCACAGGGTTTCAAGTGTGCCAGTGTTTCCTGCACAGGATTTCAGACCTGTCAGACTCAGAAACACAAGTCACCTCCTGTGTCCAATTAGCTTAGTTTGGGGAGAAAACATGAACATGAACGTATGATGAACACAGACAAATTATCTTAAACATAATGAATTACATTAGTTAGATCAAGTTTCTTAACTCTCTGATTATTAAAGTTAAATTCAGGATAGCGAAGGAGCAGAGAATCTAAGTAGAGATAATAATAATAATAATAATACATTTGATATTAAAAAATACATATCATTATTCGCAGTTACTGTGCCTGTACAGTATCTGAACTTTCATAGCACCCTGTTGCCATCCCATCCCGTTAAAAGAAAAGCTATTCTGGAAAATACGAATTAAACATATATGCATATCAATGCATATCAATCTCGTGTTTATTCATTCAGTAGTACAGAACTGGAGTCTGGAGGGGATAAATAAGCTTTCAGATACAAAGTGCTGTATGATTTAGTATAAGAATGTAAAATAGTAATGGATGATAAAATCTGGATCACGTTTTGCTGATGTTTTTTTTCCTTAATAGCAGATGGGCATTGTTACCTTCTGTTACTGACGCTGTTTATTTTTGAAATTTAGTTGAGGAAGTGGCTCTTGGAGTCCTGATAGTGAAAGTACCTTTTGACCTCTTTAATTAAGCTGATTTTTGACACTGCAGTAACACTGACTTGCCAGCAGGTGTCACTTACAAAGTTATGCAGTTTAGTGTGGGAATGTTAAATCAGAATCAGAATTCCTTTAATAACTAAATAATAAATCATAGTGGTTAATGCATTTTAGTTGAAGTTTTACTGGTGAGTTTGAGTCCTGATAGTAAAAGTACCTTTTGGCCTCTGTGAGATGAACTCATGTTTGACTCTTGAGGTGAATTTACTTGATATAAGCTTTCAGATACAAAATTCTGCATAGTAGTGATGGGAATTTTGGCTCTTTTTAGAGAGCCGGCTCTTTTGGCTCGGCTCCCTAAAAAGAGCCGGCTCTTTCGGCTCCCAAGTGGCTCCTCAGATTTTTTGTTGCGTCAATAAATGTATTACCAAATTATGTGTAAAATGAATTACTAATGTAAAAAACAGTTTATATAGAATATTTATTGTTTATATTGCTTTATTAATTTTAAATTATTTAGTTTTACTGGGGTCATAGAGCTCTGGGCTGTAGGTCTTGGTGGCTGTGGTGTTGTCCTGGATGATGCTGTAGACATTGTAGGAGCAGTAGACACACTGGCACCTTCATTAACAACAGGGTCCCTTGCTTGTCTTTCCTCCTCTAACTGAACTGATGGGTGAACAGTACACACTTGTCTGTGCAGGTTGTTTGTGGAGCCTGCCTGATATGAAATTTAATTTTGCAAAGTCTGCACTCTGCCCTCAAACTATCAATTGTATAAAAATTTGTCCAAATTTTACTACATTTTCTGTCACTCATGTTTCTCACCTGTCCTGCCTGCAGTCTGACTATGTAGCAGTGCTCTCTCGCTCTCTTGTCTCTCCCTCACTCCAGTTTGTGTGCTCACTGCGCTGTGTGTCTGTAGCCCCCCCCCCCCCCCCCCCCCGCTCAGTGTGAACACACAGACACTACCACACATCTTGGCCAATCACATGCGGCTTTAACAGAAAAAAGACGAAAAAAAACTTATCGGCTCCCGATCGGATCGGCTCCCAATCAGGAGCCGGCTCCCGTCATTCACTTCAAAGAGCCGGCTCTAAGAACCGGATTGTTCGCGACCGACACATCACTAGTTTAGTATAAGAATGTAAAATAATAGTGGATGATATAGTTTGGATCACGTTTTTTTTTACCTTAATAGCAAAAGGGCATTGTCACCTTCTCACTGATGTTGTTTATTTTTGAATTTTAGTGGAGAAATTGGCTCTTCCACCTGATTTCAGATGTGCCATGCATGTAATGTTATTACAACATTGCATGTATGGCATAGCCCAACATACCTCTGCAACTCATTTTAGTCTGAAGCATTCCGTCTTGGTCCTGGGTGGGATGAGCCGGTGACTGACTGAGCTGCTCAGCTGCCACAGCTCATTGTGGAGATGGTGAGGAAGTTTTCAGGATGCCTTTGATCTTGTCAATCCTCCTCCTCTCTGCCACTGTCTCCAGACTATCTAGCTCCAGTCCAACCACTGACCTGGCCTTCCTCATCAGCTTGTTCACCTTGTTGGCATCACCAGCCTTGATGCCTCCACCCCAGCACACCACTGCGAAGAAGAGGGCGCTGGGTACCACAGACAGGTCATTCAGTGTGTGCAACAAAATGTTAAAGGGATTCTATCTGAGTATCCTCAGGAAGAACACAGGAAGAACAGAGTGCTCTGTCCTTTCCTGTAGAGGGCGTCAGTGTTGTGCGTAGGAGACCACCCTCTCCACTTCCTCTCCATGAAAACAGGGACAGGGCTCCTTCTGCTCCTTTGGTAATCCACCACCAGTTCCTTAGTCTTGCTGATGTTGAGCTTCAGATGGTTGTTGGTGCACCATACGATGAAGCTCTCTATCTCCTCCTTGTTGTCCTTGGTGATACATCCAATGATGGAGGAGTCGTCTGAGAACTTCTTGCAGGTGGCAGGTACCAGAGTTATATTGGAAATCCTAGGTGTAGAGAACCAGAACCGTTCTTTGGGGCGCTCTAGTGTTACTGACCACAGTCTCAGAGACACAGCTATCCACCCTGATGTACTGTGGTCGGCCAGTGAGGTAGTCTGTGATCCAGGCTGTGGTGTTGGGGGGCAGCTGCATCTCCAGTAGCATCTTGGGTTGAAACGGTTGCTTGGATCCAGCTGGAAGGACAAAAAAAAAGGAGTGAGAGAATGTAAATGCCAGCAAACACTTCAGGGTGTTGGATGTTCAGATGAGTGTTAAAGGAGATAAATACTAAATGTCACATTTGGACCATGATCATTAGCTAGGAACAGCCTTCGGTACAACCTGGTCTCCTCTTAAATGATTTCTCCTGGAGAGGTGGAGAGACAGCACCGATAAGAGATAGATTAACACTAGCTCTGAAGTGAAGCTTGTGTTGTGGATCTGTCTTCTGGAGCCTCTTTTCTGGCTGATGGGCGGCTGGTAATGATGCCAACAGTTACTAACCAGCTGATGTTAAAGTAACATCTACTGTATAGACCCGTATATACCACCTTACAGGGGGTAAGCATCTGCAGATTTTGTTCATTGAGTTTCTGATTCCACACAGTCCTTCCAGTTCAGATTAGCCTCTTTCAACTAAGTATCAATGATTTTGAACAACTCGTGCAGTATTGTAAAGTTAGAGAAAGACTCAAGCTTGTTCTCCATACTACACGTTATTAATTTCTTACATTTTTTGTTAATTGCTGCAGCAGATTTCGATCAATCAATCTTTATTTATATAGCTGCAATTCATAACAGCGTTATCCCAAGACACTTTCCATAAGGAGCAGGTCTTGACCATATTCTTTAATTAGAGAGAGACCCAACGATTCAGGAATTCAAAATTAAGCATTCAATAATCCCCACATGAGCAGCATCAGTTATTATATTGAGCAACAGTGGCAGGAAGCACTTCCCTTTAACGGGAAAAAACCTCGAACAGAACCAGGCTCAGAGGTGGGGGGCTTTCTGTCAGGATTCGTGTTGGGTGGAGGTTGGACAGAGAGAGAGACAGAGGGAGAGAGAGAGAGAGAGAGAAAGAGAGACAACACAAACAGCAACTATACAACAGCAGCTTTCGCACTCACAATAGGAATGTGACTAATAAATTAGCACTATGGTAGCATTGAAAAACATGACGAGTGGCCGACAATCCGCAGCAGTGATTCATGAAGCCAGAGAACCAGCAGCAGGAGAACCAGGACCAGGATCCACAGGAACCTGAGAGATGAAAAGCACAGCAAGATACCAAGTTAATAACAGACATTAAAGAGACATGAAGCATAAGGATGGAGAGGAAGAGGAGGATAGAGAGGAGCCCAGTGCATCATGGGAGTCCCCTGGCAGTCTAAGCCTATAGCAGCATAACTAGGGGCTGGTCAAGGCCTGAGAGCCAGCCCTAAACTATAGGCTTTATCACTAAGGAAGGTTATTAGTCTACTCTTAAATGTAGAGAGGGTGTCTGCCCCCTGAACCCAAACGGGAACGACATTCCACAGGTGAGGAGCCTGATAGCTGAAAGCTCTGGCTCCTGCACTACTTTTGAAGACTTTGGGAACCACCAGTAGGCCTGCATTCTGGGAGCGCAAGATTTAGATGGCACTCTGTGTCACTGGGGTCGATTACTGTGTAAGGCTATCAAGATGTTTAGCTGATCAATATTCAGCCATATTAGCCATTTTTGATCCAAAAAGTTTGCTTCAATGCCATATTGCTTCTGAGGTCTCCCTACTACTATTCTGACAATCCTTACAGCTGAAGACTGTAGCAGTATACCACAACCTTTGATAGTGTGCTGCTACAGTCTACTCCAGCTAGCAGGACCAGCTGTGGTCTAGTAGCTGATAAAACCAACAGACATTTTCTATTCTGGCCCTGCTGGCTTACAAAAAAGTACAAAATACTGCTAATTGTTTCATTCCTCGCCTATAGTATATATGACCTATAAACTCTATTTTGAGGGAGTGCCGGCCTTTACTTTCATTTAAAGTGCTCAAATAGAACATCTGTTGTTTGTACAGTAGCCATTTTGACCCATTGAGACAGGAGGAGAGAGAATAGAGGTTTAACAGGCTAATAGTTAAAGATGATGAATTACATTAGTTAGATCAAGTTTCTTAAGATAATTTGTCTGTGTTCATCATACGTTCATGTTCATGTTTTCTCCCCAAACTAAGCTCATTGGACACAGGAGGTGAATTGTGTTTCTGGGTCTGACAGGTCTGAAATCATGTGCAGGAAACACTGGCACACCTGAAATCCTGTACAGGAAACACTCTATCTGTTTTGATCGATAATTCATCATCTTTAACTATTCTTTCAGGTATCAGCACCAAAACACAGCATCATAACTTCCTCAGAATGGTAAATATTTCAAGTTTACACAGCACAAAGTATAAACAGAGCAAAAGTTTCAAGGTTCCAGCTGTTTTTAAGTGTGATAAAGTGTCATAAACAAGCTTATTAAGACGAGAGACGATCAAAACAGAAATTCAAGTATCAGCACCAAAACACAGCATCATAACTTCATCTGTACTGTGTAAACTTGCAATATTGAAGTTAAGTTATACATCCCCTGTTTTTATAGTGGTGGTGGGTCTGATCTCCGACAATAACGAGGAGGACTATTTGACGGAGATCAGCCACCTGGAGGACTGGTGCAGAGACAACAGTCTCCTCCTGAACGTCAGCAAGGCCAAGGAGCTGATTGCGGACTATAGCAGGAAGAAGCAGCGGAGCTACCAACCACTCAGGATCAGCAGGACTGAGGTGGAGAGAGTGGACAGCTTCAAGTACCTGGGTGTCAACATCACGCAGGATCTGACGTGGTCCTGTCACATCTACACCCTGGTGAAGAAGGCTCGACAGCGTCTCCACCACCTCAGAAGCCTGAGGGACTTTAAGCTCCCTCTCATTGTGCTCAGGAACTTTTACAACTGCACCATTGAGAGTGTTCTGGCTGGGAGCATCACCACCTGGATGGGCAGCAGCACCAAGCAGGACTTCTTTGCCTTGAGGAGGGTGGTCCACTCAGCTGAGCACACCATGAGAACCACCCTCCGCAACCTGCAGGAGATTTACCAGCAGCACTGTTGGTCAAAGGCCAGGAAGATTGCAAGGGAGCCTACTCACCCCAGCCACAGACTGTTCTCTCTGCAGATTGGCGTTACCGCTGCCTGAGGGCTAACACAGAGAGGATGAGGAGGAGCTTCTTTCCTCAGGCCATCCGTCTGCTGAACCTGGAACAATAGACTTTATGGACAATCTATTCACAACCTGCAATATTCTGTCATGCTTGTAAATACATCCACATATTCTGCACAAACCCACATATCTTGCACAGGTTTAGACTTTCTGTTTTTTTTATTCTGTGCAGGAATTCTGTGCAGGAAACACGGGTACACCTGAAAATCTGTACAGGAAACACTCAGAATAGTTAAAGATGATGAATTACATTAGTAAGATCAAGTTTTTTAAGATAATTTGTCTGTATCCAACATGTGTTCATTTGGTCGTTCTCTCACCATTCTAAGCTTATTTTTGTGTTTCCAGAGACTGATAGACTTACATTTTTTCATAGAAAACACCAACAGTTAGAGATGATGAATTACATTAGTTGGATCAAATTTTTTAAGATAATTTATCTGTATTCAACATGTGTTCATTTTGGCGTTCTCTCGCCATTCTACGCTTATTTTGGACACAGGAGGTGAATTATGTTTCCAGGTACCGATAGACTTACATTGCCGAGAAAACACTCAGAATAGTTAAAGATGATGAATTACATTAGTTGGATGAAGTTTCTTATGATAATTTGTCTGTATTCAACAGTGTCCATTTTGGCTTTCTCTCACCATTCTAAGCCAAAATGGACACTGTGGAATACAGTCAAATTATGTTAAGAAACTTCATCCAACTAATGTAATTCATCATCTTTAACTATTCTGAGTCTTTTCTGGGGGAAAATGTAAGTCTATCAGTCCATGGTAACACATTTCACCTCCTGTGTCCAAAATAGGCTTAGAATGGTGAGAGAAAGACAAAATGGGCACTGTTGAATACAGACAAATTATCTTAAGAAACTTCATCCAACTAATGTAATTCATCATCTTTAACTATTCTGAGTGTTTTCTGGGCAGAAATGTAAGTCTATCAGTCCATGATAACACATTTCACCTCCTGTGTCCAAAATAGGCTTAGAATGGTGAGAGAAAGGCAAAATGGACACTGTTGAATATAGACAAATTAGCCGGAGAAACTTCATCCAACTAATCTTTAACTACTCTGAGTGTTTTCTGGGCAGAAATGTAAGTCTATCAGTCCATGATAACACATTTCACCTCCTGTGTCCAAAATAAGCTTAGAGTGGCGAGAGAACGCTAAAATGGACACATGTTGAATACAGACAAATTCGATGGAGAAACTTCATCCAACTAATGTAATTCATCATCTTTAACTATTCTGAGTGTTTCCTGTACAGAAGTTCAGGTTTGCCAGCCCCTGGAAAGACAATTCACCTCCTGTGTCCAAAATAGGCTTAGAATGGTGAGAGAAAGCCAAAATGGACACTGTTGAATACAGACAAATTATCTGGAGAAATTTCATCCAACTAATGTAATTCATCATCTTTAACTATTCTGAGTCTTTTCTGGGGGAAAATGTAAGTCTATCAGTCCATGGTAACATATTTCACCTCCTGTGTCCAAGATAGAATTAGAATGGTGAGAGAAAGCTGTAGGAAATTATACCTGGCTCACAGGAGGGCACCAATAATGTAGGAAGTATAGGTGCTTCACAACACGGGCACCATAAAATGTAGGAGATATTACCATTTAATTAATTAATTAAAAGCTCTCGTATCAATAGGGGCACCACCCGTCATTGGACGGGAAATTCAACTTATTATTTTCTTAGCACAGATGGCTTCAGGTCTTTAACCTTAAGAATTAAGCATTAAACATTAAACAGTCTCAGTTCTAAATGTGTAAGTTCTCAGTGGCATTGATCCTCTTAGACCTTGTTATGAAGAAATATCCAGGCAGCGAAGTGGCGGTTAATACACCTTTTTATTAATAAATGCTAAATATCAACATTGAACACTAATGACTATAAAGGCGGATAAGACAGAAATGACACTAGACAGACAACAAGGACAGAAGACTAACATTGCTGATAAACCTTTGGATTGGTGATAGTGAAATGAAACTGAATACTGATTGTACCGGAGGACGAGGGGAACCCGTCTGACTTTAAGAACGTTGTAGTTAGAACCACAGAGGATTCACTGACTACTCTCCCTGCAGATTTAGATAGATCTCAGAGCTACATTGACACCAACTTGTGAACTAACACCAGCTGTTATACTTCACGTGGGCCCTTGGTCCAGCAGTGATGCATCCAGCGGTGGTCCGCAGTCACACAGGCAGGGTCAGCTGTCAGCGTCCCTGGCAGGTTTCCAGGAGGAGGAGGAGAGAGAGGACCTCTCTCTGGAGGCTGACACGGGAGGCTGGAGGGCCTTGGCGATATCAGCTCAGTTCACTCGGCACCGTGGTTCAGGAACTTGAAGGTTCTGGTGGATCAGGATGTGCTGGTTCTTGGCGGTGGCGTCTGTCGGTCCGTTCGGACTACAGGACAGCCAGCGGCATTCAGCTCTTACTAGGCAGGGTGCTGGATCTGGATCTGATGTTGGCCTCAGCTTCAAAACTCATTTAAAGCTCACTAAGAAAAAGTTGTCGCTGGTCACACGCAACAGTTCAGAGTTATCAAAAACGAGAGTTGCTATCAAAAGTACTTGGTTCTGGCTGGTGTTTCAGGCGGTATTTAAGAGGACTTTAAGAAAACTCTGTTATACTTTCAGTCATAGTGATCAGCTATAACTTCAGAAGAACGGTCTACAAAAGTTTAACTTGAAGGTAGCAGGCCCAAAGATTATAAGTAACAAAGTAAAACTTAAAAGGGAAAAATAAAAATAATAAAAACAGCAAAGCAGAAAAATAGGGGCTAAGCAATGACAGAAGGGAAGACAGAGGTTTTATCCTCTGCATCTTAGGGGCGTGCTCTCCTCTGACAGAGGAACGCCTGTGTCATCACTAAAAGTTTAGACGTACTAAATTAGATTTCTGTTTCATATTCACTATGTTCCAAATCCATTTTCATTCCTAACATTGCATGGTATACAGAATCAAGATATTTCAGTCTTTACCAAATAACTTCCTAAATGGCATGACACACAATAACCTAATCTTTAACATTCTCAAGTTTGCATTAACTTCCATTACTCTAATTATCACATTACACAGATTACACAGACCTGGATTGAATATACTGTTGGTTAGTTTCTAACTTATTAGACACAGATTATTAATTATATGGACTTTCTGAGTCTTCTCACCCATTGGTGAATTGCAGTGTTATCACAGGATTTGAAGCAGCATCCTCAAAAGTTGTAATTGGTTAGTTGGTCATCCTTGGATATTCATGAACATGTGGGTTACACCATTAGACAAAAGAACACATTAATTAGCATTAATTGATCTGTGGGCACTTTGGACAGTTTCTTTAACCACATTTCTTATAGCAGAAATGGAAGAATGTTCATACAGACTTCACTCATTCCCCTCCCTGATCAGTCTGGCCTGGGCCTCAGGGGTCCACGAGTGAGGGAGACCACGGGGTCGCTCGGACAGGACCCTTCTGTCCTAATCACTGGTTCATAGAGGGTTCAGAACGTATATGTCGATAGAAGCTCTTTGCTAATTTTTGTGGCAGCCACTGTGAGGCCTTTTACACAACACCTACCCAGAGGCAAGCTTTGGGTTCCATCACTTCATCATTGTCACTGTCTTTTTAGCGTTCATCACGTTATCATCCGGAACTCTCATACAATGGCATCCTGTTTTGGATAAGTCAGTTCAGGGTTAATTCACAGCCAGTACACTGTTAAAGCATGGGTTTGTGGCAAACCCCACCCTTTCCTCTGTCACAGGACAGTCCAGGAGGTCATAGGGTGAGAGAGTCAGCCACACTACTGGTTTGACGGGCTACAGTCTATCAGTCCATGGTAACACATTTCACCTCCTGTGTCCAAAATAAGCTTAGAATGGTGAGAGAAAGCCAAAATGGACACTGTTGAATACAGACAAATTATCTTAAGAAACTTCATCTAGCTAATGTAATTCATCATCTTTAACTATTCTGAGTGTTTCTTGTACAGAAGTTCAGGTTTGCCAGCCCCTGGAAAGACAATTCACCTCCTGTGTCCAAAATAGGCTTAGAATGGTGAGAGAAAGCCAAAATGGACACTGTTGAACACAGACAAATTATCTTAAGAAACTTCATCCAACTAATGTAATTCATCATCTTTAACTATTCGGAGTCTTTTCTGGGGGAAAATGTAAGTCTATCAGTCCGTGGTAACACATTTCACCTCCTGTGTCCAAAATAGGCTTAGAATGGTGAGAGAAAGCCAAAATGGACACTGTTGAATACAGACAAATTATCCTAAGAAACTTCATCCAACTAATGTAATTCATCATCTTTAATTATTCTGAGTGTTTCCTGTACAGAAGTTCAGGTTTGCCAGCCCCTGGAAAGACAATTCACCTCCTGTGTCCAAAATAGGCTTAGAATGGTGAGAGAAAGCCAAAACGGACACTGTTGAATACAGACAAATTATCTTAAGAAACTTGATCTTACTAATGTAATTCATCATCTTCAACTATTTGGGTGTTTCCTGTACAGGATTTCAGGTGTTCCAGTGTTTCCTGCACAAGATTTCAGTTTCTCCAGCTAATTTGTCTGTATTCAACATGTGTTCATTTTAGAGTTCTCTCGCCATTCCAAGGTTATTTTGGACACAGGAAGTGAATTGTGTTTTCAGGGGCTGGCAGACCTGAACTTCTGTACAATTCAATTCAATTAAATTCAAATCAATTTTATTTGTATAGCCCAATATCACAACAGAGTGTCTCATAGTGCTTTACAAAGTTCACTGAAATAAACAAGTGTAAGCGAACAAACAATCTAATAAAGAGTCCAGCAGTCGATGAGGCCAATGGATCAGTCCGAGGCATCACCTGCCCTTTATGACCCTCCTTCTTTGGGAAGGAAAAACTCAAAAAACCCAGTGGGAAAAGAGAAACCTCCGGGAGCACCACAGTGAAGGAGAGATCCAGCTCCCAAGGACGGACAGGCTGTAGCCTTGGACAGACGCACATCCATTGGCTGGTGGAGAACCACATCAGCGGGGCCAGGACCAGGATCCATAGGAACCAGGGAACCACATCAGCAGAACCAGGACCAGGATCCACAGGAACCAGAGAACCACATCAGCGGGACCGGGACCAGGACCCACAGGAACCAGAGAACCACATCAGCAGGGCCAGGACCAGGATCCACAGGATCCACAGGAACCTGAGAGATGAGAAAGCTCCGGGGAAGATAGCAAGTTAGAGGCAGACATTTGGCTGACATGAGACATAACGATGGAGAGGAAGAGGAGGAGAGAGAATAGAGGAGCTCAGTGCACCATAGGAGTCCCCCAGCAGTCTGAGCCTATAGCAGCATAACTAGGGGCTGGTCTAAGGCCTGATCCAGCCCTTAAATATATGCTTTGTCAAAAAGGAAGGTTTTTAGTCTACTCTTAAATGTAGAGAGGGTGTCTGCCCCCCGAACCCAAACTGGAAGGAGATTCCACAGGAGAGGAGCCTGATAGCTGAAAGCTCTGCCTCCTGAACTACTTTTGGAGACTTTGGGAACCACCAGTAGGCCTGCATTCTGGGAACGCAGTGCTCTAGTGGGGTAGTACGATACTATAAGCTCTTTAAGATATGATGGGGCCTGACCCTTAAGAGCCTTGTAGGTGAGGAGAAGGATTTTAAACTCTATTCTAGATTTTACTGGAAGCCAATGAAGAGAAGCCAGTACAGGAGAAATGTGGTCTCTTCTTTTAGTTCTCGTCAGAACACGAGCAGCAACTGGAGAGTCTTTAACGACTTATTGGGGCAGCCTGATAATAAAGAGTTACAATAGTCCAACCTAGAAGTGACAAATGCATGGACCAATTTTTCTGCATCATCAGTGGATATTCTTCCTGATAATATTACCAAGAGGAAGCATATATAAGATAAAGAGGTTTTGACCTCTAGCTGGGTGTGGACAGCCTGCTCTGGTTGACCGCTGTGGATGTGGTCCTCCAGCAGGCAGTAGCCAGCCTGCTGTGGTACAGGAAACACTCAGAATAGTTAAAGATGATGAATTACATTAGTAAGATCAAGTTTCAAGGGTTTTGACCTCTAGCTGGGTGTGGACAGCCTGCTCTGGTTGACCGCTGTGGATGTGGTCCTTCGGCAGGCAGTAGCCAGCCTGCTGTGGTTCGCAGTTAATGGTTTTTACTTCTAGCTGGGTGTGAACAGCCTGGTGGCCTTGCTCGATGTGATTGGCTGCAGCGGGTCTGGTCCTCTGGCTGACTGTGGGTGGCCTGGTCCTCTAGCTGGCTGTGGACAGGCTGCTGTGGTTGGCTGTCAAGGGTTTTGACCTCTAGCTGGGTGTGGACAGCCTGCTCTGGTTGACCGCTGTGGATGTGGTCCTCCGGCAGGCAGTAGCCAGCCTGCTGTGGTTCGCAGTCAATGGTTTTTACTTCTAGCTGGGTGTGAACAGCCTGGTGGCCTTGCTCGATGTGATTGGCTGCAGCGGGTCTGGTCCTCTGACTGACTGTGGGTGGCCTGGTCCTCTAGCTGGCTGTGGACAGGCTGCTGTGTTTGGCTGTCAAGGGTTTTTACCTGTAGCTGGGTGTGGACAGCCTGCTCTGGTTGACTGCTGCCGATGTGGTCCTCCGGCTGGCTGTAGAAGGCCTGCTACATTTGAATGCTTCAGTTCTGGTTCAGCTATGATCAGCTGTTTAAGGTCTTTTCCTTTGGCGGGCTTTGGACTGCCTGCTTTGGTTGACTGCTTCGAGTCTGGTAATCTCGCTGGCTGTGCACAGCCTGGTCATTTGGCTGGCTGTGGACGGCCTGCTGTTATTAGCTATCAAAGGTCTTTTCCTTTGGCTGGATGTGGACGGCCTGCTGTGGTTGGCAGCGGTGGGTCTGGTCCTCTGGCTGGTCGTCTGGCCGGATGTTTTTGGTTGCTCCGCGTCTGGTCCTCAGCCTGGTTGTGGACGGCCTGGTCTGCTGGGTGTGGACAGCCTGCTCTGGCCGACTGCTGCGGATGCGGTCCTTCAGCTGGCTGTAGACGGCGTGCTACATTTGGTTCTGGTTCTGCTATGATCAGCTGTAAAAGGTCTTTTTCTTTGGTGGGCTTTGGACGGCCTGCTGTGGTTTGTAGCTGTGGGTCTGGTCCTCTGGCTGGCAGTGGACAGCCTGCTGTGGTTGGCTGTCAAGGGTTTTTACCTCTAGATGGGTGTGGACAGCCTGTTCTGGTTGACTGCTGCGGATGGCTGGATGTAAACGACCTGGGTATTTGGCTGGCTGTGGATGGCCTGTTGTGGTTGGCAGCTGCGTTTCTGGTCCTCTGGCTGGCTATGGACAGCCTCATTATTTAGCTGGCTGTGGATTGCCTGCTGTGGGTATCTGCTTGCTCTTGCTGGCTGAAGATGGCCTGGTTATTTGGCTGGCTTTGGACAGCCTCCTGTGGTGACCTTGTAATGGAAAAATGCTGAAATGACAGTTAGTTGTTGATGACCTTTGAAAGCAGCAGTTATGTATATCTGCCCTGCAACAGCCCTTTCACCTATGCTAAGAAAAGGGTCATGACTGGGACAGGAAAGTAGTCTTACC
Organism: Pempheris klunzingeri; assembly: GCF_042242105.1. Taxonomy (NCBI): domain Eukaryota; kingdom Metazoa; phylum Chordata; class Actinopteri; order Acropomatiformes; family Pempheridae; genus Pempheris; species Pempheris klunzingeri. The sequence goes on along the minus strand of NC_092014.1, from coordinate 30,110,773 downwards.
AGATGTGTGAGGTCGAATAGCTAGAAGACAGGAAGTTCATCTCATGGTTAACTCGCTTCATGTCTATGATGTAAATATATATATGCTATGTTTTACTGAGTGCCTTTTACCTTAGAAGGATGAAGATCATGATTATACCTATGTACCCAGCTTGTTGGAATTGGGGGTAGAGCCAGTTCCTTGAGCTAAATGAGGGAGGAAACTGTTTGTGCTGATGACACGCTGTGTGTGTGACTCGACTCTCTTGTGCAAGATAATTTGATAATAAAGAATTCAGTTTGCTTCACATACACCGAGCTTGGTTTTATTCCATATAGTGATTTTCCACAACAACTTGGTGTCAGAAGTGAGAGCGCTTGGGATCTTGTCACGGAGCCGAAGGACCACGGGCGTTAGCAACCATGGATCATGACTGATTCCACCTCCAACCTCAAGCAAACATCATTCAGAGATGGGAGGACTGTGGTCTGACGGAGCCTGACCCGATTTCACTGCGATCCAACAAAAAGGAAACAATCGCCAAAAGCTGATTTCTGTGGATCCTTAATATACAAATTGTTTGAAAAATATATATATATATAAAAAAAAGGTTTAAAGGAAACTAAGAGTCCGCGCAGACGGGAAAGTCTTTGCAGGTTGGTGAAGTTTCTGCCACTGATTAACGTACCACTCGTGGGGGTTTTAATCTTTATTCAACCCAAAGGGAATCCAGAACTTACAGTGACGACTGTATTTTAAGAGGCAGTATATTACTGGAAGGTGTGAGTCCCCAGTATACTATTTGACATTTTCTGAGAGTAGGTAATACTCAAGATGAATAACAAATTCAGATTTCTGAGAGTGAGGCAGCTAGGCAGGCAATCGTGGGAAACCATGGTGGGAAGGAGTTGAACACTCCTGAAGGACCAATAGTTGATATGTCACAAAAACACTGACAATCGAATATTTAAATGATTGGACAAACAAATTTTTTTTTTAGTAGGAAAGTGTTGTAAGGGTTAAGAGGAAAGTTAGATAAGGAGGAAGAAAGGATAAGACAGAAGAAACAGGTTAAACTTATAGATTTAGAAAATGTTGAAAAACACAAGAAATGTTTGACTATGTGGGAAACTGAATGTGAAGCAAGGGAAAGGAAAACACTCCAAAAACAAATGACTAATTTGGCAGTAGGGAGCAAGAAAAGAAAACAATCAAATATTCCACACTTTCCCTCTTCTCCTCTGTATCCTAGTTTAAAGGCGCTGCAAGATCCTCTCCTCAACACATGCCCTCCCCAGAGACCACCACCAAAAGTTGCCTATGAACCTGGGCAGAGACTGGAAGCCTCGGCACCACCACCACCAGAAGTTGATCCACCTAAATACACCCCTCTCCCCTGGAGGACAAAAAAGAAGACCCAGACAGACGCCATCTGTACTGCCTTCCCTCCAAAAAGAGACATGTCAAAAATCACAGCAACAGCAACGAAGAAGACGTTCACGCATACCTTGAACGTTTGTTGGAAGTTTACCTTGAACACTGTGTCATGCTGCCACCCGAAACATGGAAGTTTGGGAAGCAGACCTGAAGAACGCCTTTATGAACGGTGTGCTGCCAGAAGTGAGAAGACATGCCATTTGTGCACATTCGCTGCGTGACAGCAAAGACAGCGAGGAAAAGAAACACTCAAAACAACAGGAGGCACAGCTCACCATGGTACAAGCTGTGACAACAATGGTGCAACAGCAAGATAAAGACAGTTTCAACCAACAGAGACAAGGTGGGGAACATGAACATTTTATGGACAAATTCAGGGGTGACCAGGGCAATCCCCAGGGCCCCCTGAACCAACAGGATCACCAGGACCGCCCCTGTTTCAACTGTGGCGAGACTGGTCACTGGATCAAAGACTGTCCTCATCCACGACGCTCCCGGGGACGAGGACGTGGAGGGCCAGGCAACCAGCATCCCAGGCCAACATCTGACTGAAACGAAGACGGTGGTCAAGGGTGTGACGCATGTGCAGAAGAGACGAGGCAGCCGCTGACAGAGTGAGAAAAGGGAAGTGAGACACACACACACACACACATCCACAAGCACATACACCAGCACAACCACCAGTCACTGATCACACACACACACATTTTGCTCCACAGAATCACACAAGTTTTGAACTGCCTGGCAACGAAGACATGCTTACAGCTGCAGCCGACACACACACATCACAAAAACATACACCTGAACAACAGTGTTAGTTGCAAGAAGTGATAGCACATTTAGAAAAAACATTTGAGCCTGAACAAACACACACCGATGCCAAATATACACAAGAGATGTTTAAGAAGCTTCCCACAACACAACTAATGGTAAGGGGAAACACATCGACATTTTTGGTTGATTCTGGGGCTACTTATTCAAAGATTCAAAAGCAACTCATGCCTAATGTGAAACTCCGACCGGCTGAACTGTTAATTCACAATGTTAATTCACAAGGCGCCTCAGGGGTGGTAACTAGAGAAACTTTTACAACTCCGTTGACATGTGTACATACTGACTTGACTGACCCTGACCCTGACACGATTGTTAAGCATTCTTTTTTGCTGTCACCGGTGTGTCCTATTAATTTAATGGGCAGAGATCTCATGTGTGCATTTGGTTTAAATCTACTGTCTACACCAGAAGGTGTACAAGTACAAAGACAAAGAGTATCCATTTCAGTCCAACCACACCTTTGTATGTATATCAGTGGGGAATAAATTTAGTTTCAGCTGTCGACATGCTCCAATTGGCTGCACCTCATTTGGATCCACTCTCAGATCACATGGACCCTGAGCACATGCATTGCACTGCGCATGTGTCCTGGGGCCCTGACACATTGTATGAAAAAGAGTTTTTCAGGGATCTTAATGACACCCTGATCATAGGCACTTTTTATTGGACTGATTGCAAATCTGTGTTTTCTGTTTGTTTGTCTCCCACACAGCTAGCTCTGTACAAAGTGGATGATGCACGCTCACACGTGTCGGTGTCTAAATCTCCAAACAAGCATCGGAGACATCTTGGCCCATTCATGTGTCGCTGTGAGGCTGTCTCTGATTGGCAAACTGCTGCAAGTCCACAAATCATGTTCTCTCCGTCAACCAACATCCGTCGCACTCCATATCAGGCAAAGGTCAAAGTGTCTGTCCATCTGGTTGAAGAGAGCCATGACACACATGCTTTCAAAACACTGTGGCTCTCCTCAAACATCTGGCTGCAACTGGACATGAGGCTAGCCTGTCAAAATTGCAGTTTTCCAAAGAATCAGTGCATTTCCTAGGTCATGATATGTCTGGTACTGGTAAAACTATCTCTCAAAAACGCGTTGAAGCCATTGTTTCACTGCCAAAACCTCGCACAAAAAAGCTGTGGTTGCCTCTAGAGACATAGTAGGCTATGCTCCATTGACTATGTTAGTACCACACTCTGTGTCTCTGATTTTGACTGAACAATGTTCTTCTCATTTGTCTGCCACATGTTTCCTGAGGTACCACACCTGTCTCCTGGATATGCCTAATGTCACTCTTAAGCTTTGTAACATACTTATACCCAGCTACTCTTCTCCCTCTTCCAGGTGATGGCGAACCTCATGACTGTGTCTCAACTTTAGCATCAGTGCACTCCACGTGTAAAGAACAAACCCTTACTTCAAGGAGGATGTGTCTTTGCTGTGGAGGAGGACTGTTTTGACTGTCTGTGTATTGGACACATCAGTAAAGACTGTAAAAAGCGCATTTCCTGTGCAAAATGTGGTCTCCAACATCCCAGTGTACTCCATATTCTTCTCTACTCTTCAACAGGAGCACACCAGCAAGTTAGCACCGAGCTGCTAACTAGCCAGGAACAAAGGAGCGACCGGATTCCTCCAGCCTGCAACCACACAGCAAGGGACAAAGAACCACACCTTTCCTCCAGCAACAAGCTGGGAAAAGCGGCATCCTCAAGGACTCTTCTTTTCCGCCTTTAAGGACTGGTAACAAACTCTAACTGAGCATAATTGGCATAGCATTACTGCATACATGGTTTATCCTTGTTAATGTATTCTCTTGCTTTAATGTTCATTGAGTTTGGTTATTGTTTTGTGTTGTAGTTTTACTGTGCAGCCATTAAGTTTAGTTGATGTTAGTTTGTTCACACAGACACAGGGTCTACATGCAATTAACCATCCTTTCTTAACCTGGCACCTTTATCTACACACACACATACAGTTTACAACAGGCCTAGACTGAGAGACAAAGCTAAGCTAACAGCTAAAGCACTTAGCTTTTCTTTGTTCCTCTGCCCCACACCCCAGGGGGTCTGGCCATCACCATTTGGGCTCTCCCCCACCTTTGTGGTCCTACCTCACATTCCTCAGCCTAATCACACACACACACACACACACACACACACACACACACACACACACACACTCTCCCTATTGTTTGTTTGCTAGTCATAGACACAGTTAGATTGTTTGATTGATTTTGTTCTGTTTTAATAAATGTTTTAATACCTGCTGTCTTCTTTAATATTCCTAACCTCTACACTGTCAAGAACTCCAAAATCCTTCAGCTGTACTTGCAAACATGTACAAATGGTGCATCTAGCTATCAATGTGGTAATTTTGGTAGTAATTATTAAATTAATTATAAAACATAATTCCAAATTGATAGTTTAGTAATTTATGAGACTAAATCAATTAAAACGGCTATCTTTTCCTCGTTTTTCGAGGTGGTGCCCCAATTGAGGTGGACTTTATTCAAAGTTCCATTAATTCTAATAATTATTAATTATCTTTGATAATTATTAATTATTTCTGATAGCCAAATTAAACTTAGCACTTGTTAAACCCCAACAGCACCCTGGTGTCAAGTGGGCTAACTTGGGCTGGTGATCGTTATTGTAAACTTCAGATTGTTCCTGTGCAAGTTAAATCCAAGAAAGGCTGTAAGACCCTGACCACATATGCTTTCCAGGATCAAGAAAGTACGGCAGTCTTTTGCACACAAGCATTGATGCACAAGCTAGGCCTCATAGGAAAGAAGGCACATATTCTCTTGAGGACGATGGGCCAAAAGAAAGTGGTGAGTAGCCATATTGTCTCAGGGCTGGAGGTTGCTGGCTTAGAAGGTGACAACCAAAGCGTATACTCAGGAGCGTATGCCTGTGCACAGAGGGAACATTCCAGAAGAAAGGGATCTTCAGGGATGGGCTCATTTGGAACCTGTACATCTGCCTAGAATAGATGCAGAAGTGGAGCTGCTGATTGGGACTAATGTTCCTAAGGTCTTGGAACCATTAGAAGTTATTAGCAGTGTGGATGGTGGATCGTACGCAGTCAGGACAATATTGGGCTGGACTGTGAATGGACCTCTAAAAGGAGAAAAGGAGGAAGTAATGGATTATGCTCAGCCAGAGTTATCAGTGAACAAGGTGTCAGTTGTGAATTTGAAGGAACTTGGGCAGCAACAGAAGTGGCTTATGACTCGCTGTTGGAAGAAGAAGTCTGGCTTGGATGTGGAGCAAAGGTGCACAGTGGAGAGGGATGAAGACACTTTCAAAGGAAAAAAAGTTCCAAGTTGTCTGTCAGTGGAGGAGCTTGAAGAGGCTGAGCTGGGAATAGTCCGGTTATGCCAGAGGAAGAGGTTTCTAGAGAAACACTCTAGGTTGCAAAGTGGCAAAAGTGCCAAAGGTTGTAGCCACATTCATAAACTCTCTCCGATATCCCCAGATGGTGTTCTGAGGGTTGGTGGTCAACTGAGCAGGTCATCTATGCCTGCAGAAGCTAAACATCCCATAATACTGGCAAAAGCTTTCCATATCTCAGACATTCTTCTAAGACACATCCATCAGGAAGTGGGACATGGTGGTCGTAACCACGTTAGCAAAACTGTTGGACTTATTCTGGAAAAGATGGGTTAAAGCATACTTACCTCAACTGCAGGAGCGTCAGAGATGGTCTTGAGTGAAGCGGAACATTATCCCAGGAGATATAGTGCTGATTGTGGATAACACAGCACCTCGAAATTCTTGGGTTATGGGAAAGGTTCTACAAACATTTCCAGACAGAAAAGGATTTGTGTGTCAGGTACGGATTAAAGCAAAGAGCAGCTGCTTGGACCGACCAATAACGAAGATCTGCCTGCTACAGGAAGCTGACGCTAAATGAGGAGCGTCTGCAACACACAAACACTTTGACCTCCTTCTTGACTTGATGTCGGTGACATCTGGCTATACAGACTCTGGACTCTGTTTTCAGGAAGAAAGAAGACAGAATATGAATTATGGACTTTTGATATTAAGCATTTAATGGTTCATGTCTCTTAATGTGAATGTGGGTAATTATTATGTGTAATAACCTAATAATTAGGGGCTGGTGTGTAGGAACCATGAGTGAACTGTTTTGTTGTTTAAGGGGCATATTAATTTATTAGGTTTTGGTTATATTATTGTTTGAGATTATTGGATAGCAGGTCACATGGGTATGGGCGAGGTTATTTAGCTAAATGACTCACCTGTGAGTTGTGGATTATTGGATGGAGAGAGAGGGGGTGAGCTGGGTGGCCGTATTTTTTGTTGACCGTTGTTTTTGCTATTTTCGCTACTTTCCTTTGTTGGCTGTGACAATTTTGATTATGAGTTTACATATTTTTATCCTGAGTGGATCTTCTTGTTTTCTTAAATAAAAGGCAAAGTTATTATTGGTAATCGCAGTTAATTGTTCTTTTACGCGCGTCTGACATACAGGCCCAACCTCAGTCCCTCAGCGAATTTTTTTGGGTTGAAGTCGCTACACCACGCACAGACTTAAAAGACATTTTTCTGACCAACCCTGATTTGGTTTTCTATGTAGATGGCTCTGCTTCCAGGGACTCCACAACTGGCCTGAATTGTGTAGGCTACTCTGTGGTTACTGACTCTGCTGTGGTCGCTTCTGGACCTCTCCCCTCATGTTACTCAGCACATGCAGCCGAACTTGTTGCCCTTAGAGAGGCCTGTAAACTGGCTAAGGGTAAGCGTGTCACCATCCATGCTGATAGTTGCTACGCTTTCGGCGTAGTGCATGATTTTGGCACATTGTGGAAACACAGAAAATTTCTAAAATCAGATGGAAAGTTTTGAACCACACATTGATTGCTGATCTACTCACAGCTATTTTGGCGCCAGCTGCTGTCTGTAAGTGTGCAGCTCACACATCAGGCACTGACATAATCTCATGTGGTAACGCACGCACAGACGCTGCTGCAAAAATCGCAGCTCAGACACCATGTCTGCCCACACACCACAAACACACACGCACAATGGTTTCACTTCCGCTCTCTCTCAGAGCGATGCAGACACTTGCTACTCCTGATGAAAGACGTATGTGGTCCTCCTGTGGAGCCCGGTTTGAGTCCAATGTTTGTATAGGACCTAACCCTTGTCTTCCAAAACATTTTTTCCCCTCACAATGCCAATGCCTCACTGACCATGTGTCCGAAGGGGGGATGTTGACAAAAGGTTTTTCAGTACAGGCACAAAAACATTGCCATGCATGCGTGATTTGTGCAACACACAATGTTGGGCGAGCAGTACCTATGACACAACAAGCAGCTCATCCACCACCAACATGACCTTTTGAACATGTAATGATGGATTTTTTTGAACTAACACCCTCTGAAGGTAAAAAACACTGTTTGGTAATGGTAGACATGTGGTCAAACTGGGTGGAAGTTTGGTCTGAGGAGTGTGATGGGAATTTGCATGTCAGAAGACAAAGAAATGTAAATTCACAGTTTGATCCACCAGGGTGTGTTCCGACCAGACCAGAAGAAAGAGGTGTTAAAACTTTTGGTCTGTCAGGATGCATCCCGGCCAGGTATGAAACAAAAGAGGTGTTAAAGTAGCGTCTGATCAACAGGATGTGTATTCTCTTGCATGTCCCAAGTCTACAGGCAGGCCCCCCAAAGTCTGCAGGTAAACCCCATTTGACCCACCCTATAAATAGCAACAGAGACAGAGACTCAGGGAACTCTGTTTCAGAACTGTTAGACTGCGTGACTGTCTCTGTAACAGCTGTTCCTTTTTGCAAAAATAAATGCGTACAAGAACTCCATGCAGCAGACTTTATCTCCTAGAAATTTCCACAACAATTTGGTGTCAGAAGTGGGATTCCACGAGCAATCGTCTGGGATGGAGCGCGGACAGTGACAGGCCATCCTGGAAGGACAAAGATTTCCAGCCTCCAACATCAAAAACTCCTTATGAAAGGAGGACTGCCCGCGGCCACACCGGATCATTGCCGCTGGAATTCCAAGAACGCAATTCAGCAAAATTCATCTGGTGAGATATTGACATTTGAACCTTTTCTTCTTTAAAATTTGGTTTGTAATTTGGCATAACAAGTTCGTTTCTCATGAGATCCACAATCGATCTGCTTTTGTCACTTGAGCCTAAACGAAGTGACCTGCTTTTTTTCGAAATATGGGTTCCCAGAACATGGCTCTTAGTATGAATGAGCTGAAGAAACTGTAGGAAAGATTGGAGAAGCGAGGCAAAGGATATGAGAAGGAAAAGGAAAGTTTCTGTAAGGGAGTTAGAAGATATGGAGAAACACATGAAGTGTCTCACAGTGTGGGAGAAGGAAGCGGAATGTAGGGACAGAAAGCGTACAGCAAGTTGTTAAAGTGATTGTATGAATGACGTGAAGCCTGATGATAAACCTGAATTAACACAAACTTCGCACGCACTTAATTGTCCTCCCCCATACTCACAGCCTGTTTCTGTTTTTTTTTTTTTATCCGCAGCTCACCGCTCTGAAGCTGGACCCCGACCTCAACACTGCGCCGCCCCGTCATCAACAACAAGCCACCTCCTTAAATTTGGCAACAGCACTATCAGATTAGGATCTACACCACCTCCCTCCCATGAACATCAATGGAACAGTTTTTGTAGCTCAGTCTAATGACTTTTGCCATCAATTCCATCCCACAATGCCTGAAATAAAACGCCTTCTGGCTGTGAAGACCAACCCAGCTGGGCCCCCACCCAACATTGCTCATGATGCCTGCACCACCAGCAGCGGCAGACACCTCACACATCGGATTGACATACGGGCGCCAGTGGAGAGGGAGGAGTTCCAGAATCAGACCGGGGAGTGCGAGCCACAGAGACAGATCACACACACACACACACACACACACACACACACACACACACACACAGTACACACACAGGTACACACACACACACAGGTACACACACACACACACACACATACAGTACACACACACACACACACACACAGTATACACACAGGACACACAGGTCACACACACATAGGACGCACACAACACACAGGACACACACAACACACAGGACACACAGGTCACACACACAGGACGCACACAACACACAGGTCACACACACAGGACGCACACACACGTCACATACACACACAGGTCACACACACACACGACACACACACACATGTCACATACACACACGACACACACACACACGTCACATACACACACAGGTCACACACACACACTGCGTTGCAATGGAGAATCTGCCTCTGCTATGTAACATCTTAGACAACAGCTGACACCTCCTATAGACACACATACAAAGTACAATAAGGAGACATGTTACGGAAAGCCGATGTAAACATCAACCATTTCTGGACATGATTCTCTCCTTGTTAGTTGACTTGGGTGCCACATAGTGTTTTGAAAGCGTATGCTCTGCTAAGCAAGTGATAGGTGTCTGCTAAACGATGTGAATGTGACACTGTTACACTGTTGAAACACCTAGCTGAAAGAGACCACGAAGCTAGTCAATCAAAACTTCAATTTGTGAAACAAGAAGTAACATTTCTAGGACATGTTATCTCTTCCACAGGGCAAATCTCTCTCTCAAAAAAAGAACTGAAGCCATTCGCAGGCTTCCCAAACCACAGACTAAAAATCAAATTATGTCCTTACTGGGAATGTGTTCTTACTGTCGCACATTCATTCAAAACTTTGCCATTATAGACAAACCACTCCGTGAGCTCACGATAGGCCTTCCCCACGCGCATGCGCCCCTGACCTGGACTGACGAAGCCAACAGCTGACTAGGCTTACCTGACATGACTCGACCCTTCATACAGACTGTAGACGAACGACAAGGTTGCATAACTTCTGTGCTTTTGCAGGACCATGGAGGGAAAACTGCGCCCTGTGGCGTATTTCTCTGCAAAACTTGACCCTGTGGCTGCAGCACTCCCTCATTATCTTTGTGCTGTTGCAGCAGCTGAGAAGGCTGTGCTGGCATCACAGGATATTGTGTTTTATGCTCCTCTCACCCTGTCTGTTCCTCGCTCTGTATGTAAACTCTTCCTCGAACAGAAAACATCTAACCTCCCTGCTGCTCGATGGCTACAGTATCACTCTCTGTTCCTCGAGATTCCAAACATCACCATCAAATGATGTGTCTCTCTCAACCCAGCTACTCTCCTCCCTCTTCCAGATGATGGCGAGCCACATAACTACGTGGCTGCAGTCCAACACCTCTGTGCCCCTCGTATAGATCTGTCTGCTCAACCTCTAACTAATCCTGACTTGATTCCTTTGTAGATGGCTCAGCTTCCTGAGACCCCACTACAGGACAAAACTGTGTGGGTTTTGCTGTGTGCTCTCAAACTGAAACTCTTGCTTCAGGTTCTTTCCCCTCTCATTTCTCTGCACAAAAAGCTGAACTTGTAGCGCTCACCGAAGCCTGTAAAATTGCAAAAGGGAAATCTGTTACTATACATACAGATTACAGGTATGCTTTTGGAGTCGTTCAAGATTTTGGTGCCCTCTGGAAACAAAGGGACTTCATTACCTCCTCAGGCACATCTATTTCCAATGCTCAACAGGTATCTGACCTTCTCAAAGCCATTCTTTTGCCTTCCTCTATTGCTGTCTGCAAGTGTGCTGCTCACACCAGCAACTCTAACCCTATTTCCACAGGCAACGCTCGTGCAGATGCAGCTGCTAAGGTTGCTGCAAAGAACAGTGGAAGTTTCCCCTCCATCTCACCTTCTGACATTTTTGTTTCTCTCCCTCTTGACTGATGATCCACTTCATTCCATACAGCAGTTTGCCACTGGGGATGAGGCATTGTGGCGCAAATGCAATGCTTAGGTGTATGAATCAGCCCTGACAGCAAGCCATACCTAACCAAATATTTCTTTCCACATTATGCCCATTTGACACACGGTTCTGACCATGTGTCAAAAAGGGAGGAATGTTGGATCAGATTACACAGTCTTGGTTCACTAAAGGATTTTCTAGTTGCAGCTCAAAAAAATTTTTTTTGTGAAAGTTCCTCCACCTGATGGCCCTTTTTGAAGACAGCCCTCCCTCAACCTACTGATCACACGCTGCATCATTTCAAGCCTGGAGACTAGGTAGTCATCAAGGATTTCCGATGGCGTCAGTGGAAACACAAGCGTTGGCTAGGTCCGTTCCAGATCCTCCTAACCACACACACGGCCTCCAAAAAGATCTCCAAAAGAGTCACCTGGATTCACACTAGCCACTGCTGTGAACAGCCTAGCCTGCATGGACTTCATTACACCCCCAACTCTTTGCAAAATGTGTCCATTGTTCAATTCAATTCAATTTCAATTCAATTTTATTTGTATAGCCCAATATCACAACAGAGTGTCTCATAGTGCTTTACAAAGTTCACTGAAATAAACAAGTGTAAGCGAACAAACAATCTAATAAAGAGTCCAGCAGTCGATGAGGCCAATGGATCAGTCCGAGGCATCACCTGCCCTTTATGACCCTCCTTCTTCGGGAAGGAAAAACTCAAAAAACCCAGTGGGAAAAGAGAAACCTCCGGGAGCACCCCAGTGAAGGAGAGATCCAGCTCCCAAGGACGGACAGGCTGTAGCCTTGGACAGACGCACATCCATTGGCTGGCGGAGAACCACATCAGCGGGGCCAGGACCAGGATCCATAGGAACCAGGGAACCACATCAGCAGAACCAGGACCAGGATCCACAGGAACCTGAGAACCACATCAGCGGGACCGGGACCAGGACCCACAGGAACCAGAGAACCACATCAGCAGGGCCAGGACCAGGATCCACAGGATCCACAGGAACCTGAGAGATGAGAAAGTACAGAAACGCTCCGGGGAAGATAGCAAGTTAGAGGCAGACATTTGGCTGACATGAGACATAACGATGGAGAGGAAGAGGAGGAGAGAGAATAGAGGAGCTCAGTGCACCATAGGAGTCCCCCGGCAGTCTGAGCCTATAGCAGCATAACTAGGGGCTGGTCCAAGGCCTGATCCAGCCCTTAAATATATGCTTTGTCAAAAAGGAAGATTCCACAGGAGAGGAGCCTGATAGCTGAAGGCTCTGCCTCCTGAACTACTTTTGAAGACTTTGGGAACCACCAGTAGGCCTGCAGTCTGGGAGCGCAGTGCTCTAGTGGGGTAGTACGGTACTATAAGCTCTTTAAGATATGATGGGGCCTGACCCTTAAGAGCCTTGTAGGTGAGGAGAAGGATTTTAAACTCTATTCTAGATTTTACTGGAAGCCAATGAAGAGAAGCCAGTACAGGAGAAATGTGGTCTCTTCTTTTAGTTCTCATCAGAACACGAGCAGCAGCGTTCTGGACCAACTGGAGAGTCTTTAACGACTTATTGGGGCAGCCTGATAATAAAGAGTTAAAATAGTCCAACCTAGAAGTGACAAATGCATGGACCAATTTTTCTGCATCATCAGTGGATATGATGGGCCTGATTTTGGCAATATTACGTAGATGGACAAAGGCAGTTCTAGAAATCTGTTTAATGTGGGAGTTAAAGGACAAATCCTGATCAAATAAGACTCCCAGATTCCTCACAGTGGAGCTGGAGGCCAGAGTAATGCCGTCCAGAGCAGTTAAGGTAGTGGGAAAGCTGTCTCTGAGGTGTCTGGGGCCAAGCAAAATAACTTCAGTTTTATCTAAATTTAGCAGCAAAAAGTTGCTGCTCATCCAGGACTTTATGTCCTTAAGGCAGATTTGAAGTTTAACCAACTGATTGGGTTCATCTGGCTTTATTGATAAATATAATTGTGTATCATCTGCATAACAGTGGAAATGAATGGAGTGCTTCCTGATAATATTACCAAGAGGAAGCATATATAAGATAAAGAGTATTGGTCCAAGCACTGAGCCTTGTGGAACTCCATGTCTAACCTTAGTGTGGACAGAGGATTCGTTATTAATATGTACAAACTGAAATCGATCTAATAAATAGGACTTAAACCAGCTTAATGCAGTTCCTTTTATACCAATGAACTGTTCCAGTCTCTGTAACAGGATGTGATGGTCGATGGTGTCGAAAGCAGCACTCAGGTCTAACAAGACCAGGACAGAGAGAAGTCCTCTGTCTGATGCCATAAGGAGGTCGTTTGTAACCTTCACCAGTGCTGTCTCTGTGCTGTGGTTCGCTCTAAAACCTGACTGAAAATCCTCAAATAGACTATTACAGTTTAAAAAATTACACAGCTGATTAGCTACAACTTTCTCCAGGATCTTGGAGAGAAAGGGAGGGTTGGATATAGGTCTATAGTTAGCTAACACACCTGAATCAAGAGTAGGCTTTTTCAGGAGAGGTTTAATTACTGCTACTTTAAAGGACTGTGGTACATAGCCTGTTAGTAAAGACTGATTTGTCATATCCAGTAAGGACGTGTTAATTAGGGGCAGGACCTCTTTAAGGAGTCCAGTAGGAATGGGGTCTAGGAGACATGTTGACGATCTAGATGAGGAGATTATTGAGGTCAATTCAGCAAGATCAATTGAAGAAAAACAGTCCAAGTACACATCAGGTGTAACTGCTGTTTCTGTGGTTCCTAGGTTTGAGGTTGGACCAGACCCTGTTAAGGGCAGGAGGTGTTGAATTTTGTCCCTAATAGTTAGGATTTTATCATTAAAGAAGCTCATGAAGTCGTTACTGCTGAGCTCCAAGGGAACACAAGGATCAATAGAGTTCTGGCTCCTTGTCAGCCTAGCTATTGTGCTAAAAAGGAATCTAGGGTTGCTTTTATTTTCTTCTATTAATGAGGAGTAGTAGACGGCTCTGGCATTACAGAGGGCCTTTCTATAGGTTTTAAGACTATCTTGCCAGATTAAACGGGATTCTTCCACTTTGGTGGCCCGCCATGTCCTTTCTGTCTTTCGTGAGTGTTGCTTAAGCTCACGTGTCTGGGAGTTATACCAGGGAGCTTGTCTGTTTTCTTTAATTCTCTTCTTTTTTAGAGGGGCAATAGAGTCTAGTGTCATTCGCAGTGAACCTGCAGCACTATCGACCAGATAATCAATTTGGGAGGGGCTAAGATTAGCATGGGGGTCATCCACAGCACAGGGACACACAGGCTGAAATACTGAAGGAATCACCTCCTTAAATTTGGCAACAGCACTATCAGATTAGAATCTAGTGAGGACCTATCTGCATAGTCTAGTAACAAGAAATCAAATGTTATCAGGTAATGGTCCGATAGAATAGAGTTATGTGGAAAGACTGTTAACTGTTCAATTTCAACACCATAAACCAAAACAAGGTCAAGAGTGTGGTTAAAACAGTGAGTTGGTTCATTTACACTCTGGGAGAAGCCAATTGAGTCCAGTAGTGAGACAAAAGCAGTGCTAAGACTATCATTATCATTATCCACATGAATATTAAAGTCACCTACTATAATCACTTTGTCCACACTGAGAACTAAATCTGATAAAAACTCTGAAAACTCAGTTAAGAATTCAGAGTACGGACCAGGAGGGCGGTACACTGTGACAACCAACACTGGTTTTAGAGTTTTCCAGGTTGGGTGTGAAAAACTAAGAGTAAGACTTTCAAAGGAGTTATAATTAAGTTTGGGTCTAGGTTGGACTATTAAACTAGAGTTAAAGATTGCTGCAACTCCACCTCCACGTCCAGAATCTCTGGGAATATGAGTATTAGTATGACTGGGAGGAGTGGCCTCATTAAGGCTAACATACTCCTCAGGACGTAGCCAGGTTTCAGTCAGACACAATAAATCAATTTCATGGTCAGATATCAGATCGTTTACTAAAACAGCTTTGGATGGCAGAGATCTGATGTTTAAAAGTCCACATTTCACTCTCCTGTCCTGTTTCATAGTACCAGTGGTATTAACTCTGATTAAATGTTTATGCTGAACTCCTCTCCTGTTGGACTTAATAGATCTAAATGATCTGAGTGGTCGGGGGACAGACACAGTCTCTATAGGATGTTGGGTGGGTGACTGTTCTAATGGAGGAGCAGAGAAGCGTGTAAGACTGCAGCTCTGCCTCCTGGTCTCGACTCTGGATTGTCAAGTTTTAGGACTAATAAACTTCGCCATATTTCTAGATAAGAGCGCAGCTCCGTCCAAAGTGGGATGGATGCCGTCTCTTCTAATGAGACCAGGTTTTCCCCAGACAGACTGCCAATTGTCTATGAAACCCACATTGTTAGCTGGGCACCACCTCGACAGCCAGCGGTTAAATGATGACATGCGGCTGTACATGTCATCACTGGTCAGGTTGGGCAGGGGACCAGAGAAAACTACGGAGTCCGACATTGTTTTAGCAAAGTTACACACCGACTCCACATTAATTTTAGTGACCTCCGATTGGCGTAATCGGGTGTCATTAACGCCAACGTGAATTACAATCTTACCAAATCTACATTTAGCCTTCGCCAGCAGTTTTCAATTTGACTCTATGTCGCCCGCTCTGGCCCCCGGGATGCACTTAACTATGTTCGCTGGTGCCGCTAGCTTCACGTTCCTGACTATGGAGCTTCCAATGACCAGAGTCTGGTTCTCAGCTGGTGTGTCGCTGAGTGGGGAAAATCGGTTGGAAACCTGAAGGTGGTGGTGCACCGTGGGCTTCTCCTTTGGACTATGTTTCCTCCGGACAGTCACCCAGCCGCCCTGGTTTCCCGGCTGCGCGGGAACCGCCGGGGGAGTAGGAGCTAAGCTAGGTCGGCCCGCACCGGCTACTGGGGGCTGGCTAGCTACAGCTGACTTATGCTCCATGGTGCGGAACCGTGTCTCCAACTCACTAAGCCTCGCCTCCAGTACAGCAAATAAACTACATTTATTACAGGTACCGGTTTCGCTAAAGGAGGCCGAGGAGTAACTAAACATATGGCACACTGAGCAGGAGACAGCAGAAGACTGAGAGGGAGAGAGAGAAGCCATTGCAGTGGTTTTAGTTTTAAGAAGCTAGCTAGTGATTTAGGTAAAAACTACAGAAATAACGAGATTATCACCACAAAAAGTGAGAAATATGTGTGCAGGTTTGTAAATTTAAATGTACAGCTGGTGGTTAAGACAGTAAAGCGTGAAAATAGATCCAGTGGAGAAAAAGGAACGAGAGACGCTGTTGATAGCGCAGTACACGGAAACTCCGATGGAAATGACGCTTACCGTAACAGGAAGAGTTCTGGCTCTTTGTCAGCCTAGCTATTGTGCTGAACAGAAAAACACATCCGGTTGATCAGACGCTACTTTAACACCTCTTTTGTTTCATACCTGGCCGGGATGCATCCTGACAGACAAAATGTTTTAACACCTCTTTCTTCTGCGGTCTGGTCGGGACACACCCTGGTGGATCAAACTGTGAATTTACATTTCTTTGTCTTCTGACATGCAAATTCCCATCACACCATACCCCAGAAAGACAGCATTATTTTCTCATGAATACCTTATGATGACAAACCTTAAATCTACCTGAGGTGGTTTTGTTTGATGTAATATTCTTGATGTTAATATTGTGATTAATGTATAATCAAAAGGGAGGAATTGTGATGGGAATTTGCATGTCAGAAGACAAAGAAATGTAAATTCACAGTTTGATCCACCAGGGTGTGTTCCGACCAGACCAGAAGAAAGAGGTGTTAAAACTTTTGGTCTGTCAGGATGCATCCCAGCCAGGTATGAAACAAAAGAGGCGTTAAAGTAGCGTCTGATCAACAGGATGTGTATTCTCTTGCATGTCCCAAGTCTACAGGCAGGCCCCCCCAAAGTCTGCAGGTAAACCCCTTTTGACCCACCCCATAAATAGCAACAGAGACAGAGACTCAGGGAACTCTGTTTCAGAACTGTTAGACTGCGTGACTGTCTCTGTAACAGCTGTTCCTTTTTGCAAAAATAAATGCGCACAAGAACTCCATGCAGCAGACTTTATCTCCTAGAAATTTCCACAACAGGAGGACAGTGACACAACCCACGTATAAATTAACAAGTACGACCTAGACCATGACAGATGTATACTCCATTGATAAGCTTGCTACATTCGGACCTGATAGGGTCAACGTTTGAGTGAATTTTCTATTTTCTATACTTTTTGTATTTTTGTATTTTTTATTATTAACTTTTTTAATGTGCATTTTGAGTGATTTTGTAATCAAAAGGGGGGAAATGTAATGGAAAAATGCTGAAATGACAGTTGTTGATGACCTTTGAAAGCAGAAGTTATGCATATCTGCCCTGCAACAGCCCTTTCACCTATTCTAAGAAAAGGGTCATGACCGGGACAGGAAAGTAGTCTTAGCAGAGGTGTGAGGTCGAATAGCTAGAAGACAGGAAGTTCATCTAACAGTTAACTCGCTTCATGTCTATGATATAAATATATATATGCTATGTTTTACTGAGTGCCTTTTACCTTATAAGGATGAAGATCATGATTATACCTATGTACCCAGCTTGTTGGAATTGGGGGTGAAGTTCCTTGAGCTAAATGATGAAGGAAACTGTTTGTGCTGATGATACGCCCAATGGCTTTAAAAATCCCTCTGTTACCCCTTTGAGTCAGTCAACTCCTTCACTCTCCTGGAGTGTGTGTGACTTGATAATTTGATAATAAAGAATTCAGTTTGCTTCACATACACCGAACTTGGTTTTATTCCATATAGCGATTTTCCACAACAACCTATCAAAGGTCTTTTCCTTTCACTGGTTGTGGACGGTCTGCTGTGGTTGACTGCTGCTAGTTTGTTCCTCTGGCTGGCTGGCTGTAGACAGCCTGCTGTGGTTGGCTGTCAGCTGTCTTTACCTCTGGCTGTTGTGGACGGCCTTATGCTCTGCTGGCTGTGGATGGTCTGAATCTCTGGCTGGCTGTGTACAGCCTTGTCCTCTGGGCGGCTTGTTGTGGAAAATCACTATATGAAATAAAACCAAGCTCGGTGCAATGTGAAACAAACTGAATTCTTTATTATCTTGCGCAAGAGAGTCAAGTCATCCACACCACAGGAGAGTGAAGGAGTTGACTGCCACAATGACATATCCGAGAGAATATTATAGGCAGTTGGGTGTATCATAAGCACAAATGATTTTCTTCCTTATAAGGTAAAAATCTCAGTAAAACATAGCATTATAAATCACAGACACAAAGAGCAACAATAGCCAAGGTAACTCCCTAATTTCTGGTCATCCTCCCCGATGCTAAAATCAAGGTGGTTTCCTGATCAAATGCCCTCAAACTCAACTCCAGGTGTTTTCCTGTTTTCGCCATGTCCTTTTCTTAGGATCAGTTGCAGGGCAGACATATACATTTGGCGTGTCTCAGTGTTGTTACACTTCTGCTTTCAAAGGTCATCAACAACTAATTGTCATTTCAGTATTTTTCCATCACAGGCCATCCACAGACAGTCAGAGGGCAAGATTGTTCACAGCTAGTCGTAGGATAAGACCATTGGCAGTCAACCACAGGAAACTCTCCACAGCTTCCCAGAGGACAATTCCGTCCACAACCAGCCAGAGGACCAGGTCGTCAAAAGCCAGCCAGAGGACTAGTCTGGCCACAGCCAGTCAGAAGTCCAGGCCGTCCACTGCCAGCCAGAGGACCAGAGCT
This sequence comes from Pempheris klunzingeri, assembly GCF_042242105.1. Taxonomy (NCBI): domain Eukaryota; kingdom Metazoa; phylum Chordata; class Actinopteri; order Acropomatiformes; family Pempheridae; genus Pempheris; species Pempheris klunzingeri. The sequence continues at coordinate 30,091,903 of NC_092014.1, read as the reverse complement.
GCAGCAGCCATCCACAGTCTGCCAGAGGACCAGACTTGCAGCAGTCAACCACAGCAGGCCGTCCACAGCCAGCCAGCCAGAGGAACATTCTGTCCAGCTGTCCAGTCTGTCCACAGCCAACAGAGGATAAGGCCGCCCACAGCCTGCCAGAGGACAAGGCAATCCACAATCAGCTAGACTACCACATCAGCATCAGCTAACCACAACAGGCCGTCCACTGCCAGCCAGAGGACCAGACCCGCAGCAGCCAATCAGAGCCAGCCAGACAACCAGGCTGTCCAAAGCCAGCCAGAGGACCAAGTCGTCCACAACCAGCCAGAGGGCAAGGTTGTTCACAGCAGGATGTCTATAGCTAACCCATAGACAAGGCTGTCCACAGCGAGCAAGAGGTCAAGACCATTGACAGCTAACCTCAGCAAAGACTACAAAATCCGCGACAGCACCAATCCAAACCAGGCCGTACAAAAATTTTGTCCACAGCTAGTCAGAGGTCCAGGCCGTCCAGAGCCACGAGAGCATAAAGCCGTCCACAGCCAGCCGAAAGAGCAGGCCATCCACAGCCAGCCACAGCAGGCCATCCGCAGCCAGTGAAAGGAAAAGACCACTGACAGCTAATCACAGCAGGCCGTCCACAGCCAGCTAAAGAACCAGGCCATCCAAAGCCAGCCAAGTTCGTTGATAGCCAACTTAAGCAGAATGTTAACAACAAGCCAGAGGACCAGACTCGCAGCAGTCAACCACAGCAGGCCGTCCACAGCCAGCAAAAGCAAAAAAACTTTTGAAAGGTAAAAACAGCAGGCTGTCTGCTACCAGCCAAAGAGCAAGGTTGTTCACAGCGAGCCATAGAAGAAGACCATCTACAGTCAACCACAGCAAACCCTCTACAACCAACCAGAGGAGCAGGCCGTCCACAGCCAACCAGATAACCAGACCTGCATTATCCAACCAAAGCAGGCTGTCCACAGCCAGCCAGAGGATCAGACCCGCAACAGTCAACCACAGCAGGTCGTCCACTGTTAGCCTAATAACCAGGCCGTCTAAAGCCAACCAGAGGACCAGTCCTGCAGCAGCCAACCACAGCAGGTTGTCCACACCCAGCTAAAAGACATGACTGTTGACAGCCAAAACCAGTCAGAGGACCAGACCTGGGGCAGCCAACCATTGCAGGCCGTTCACAACCAGTCAGAGCACAAGGGTTGTTCACAGCCAGCCTGAGGACTATTCCATCCACAGCCACCCGGGCATAAGTCCGTCCTCAGGCAGTCAGTGGATCAGTCTGTCCACATCAAGCAAGTGGACCTTTCCATCCACAGCCAGCCAAATCTCCACGTCGTCCACAACCAGCCAGAGGGCAAGGTTGTTCACAGCTAGTCGTAGGATAAGACCATTGACAGCCAACCACAGGAACCTCTCTACAGCCAGCAAGATGTCCAGGCCGTCCACAACCAGCAAGATGTCCAGGCTGTCCACAACCACCAGAGGATAAGTCCGTCCACAGCCAGCCAGAGGATCAGGCCGTTGTTGTGTCTTCTCTGATGCCGATGATGTGCAGTTGATGAAAGGAAACTTCCGCTGACAACTACTTAGTGAATAAAAAATAGGTTTATTGCAACAAGGTCAGTTGTCTAACAGGCACCATGGAAGCCTGGGAAGACGTTCAGCCAATTGTAGGAACAGACAGCGTAACCCCCGGCCGAATCTGCTGCCTGTGTCCCCGTCTCCTCTCGAGCCCATTCTGTGGTCACCTTATATACTCTTCTTGACCACCTAGCTCAACATCTGGTGTCTTTGTTAAAATGCAAAGGAATGTAACATAAACATCTGCTTTCCTCTGTGTCCAGATAAGGAGACAAAGGTCAGGTCACTCCTGCCTAGGTCATGCTTTCCAAGGTCTGATTCCTTTAGATAAGCTTTGGTACAAATACCAAACTGACTGTCATTAATAACAGTCCTTTGATGCACACACCAGATACCACACCGTCCACAGCCAGCCAGAGGGCTAAACCTGCGGCTACCAATCACAACAGGCCAGATGACCATGTGCCAACCACAGCAGGCCGTCTACAACCAGTCAGAGCACAAGGTTGTTCACAGTCAGCCACATGTCAATGCCATCCACAGCCAGCCTCAGGACCAGATCCACAGCAGTCAACCAGAGTGGTCTGTCCATACCGAGCCATTGACTGCCAACCACAGCAAGTCGTCCACAGCTAGCCAGAGGACCAGAATTGCAGCAGTCCAGATTCTGCGGCAGGCCCAATGACCAGGCTGTCCAGAGCCAGTCAGAGGACCAGACCCACAGCAGCCAACCACAGTAGGCTGTCCACAGCAAGCCAAAGGTCCAGTCACAAGGGTTGTTCACAGCCTGCCAGAGGACACTTCCGTCCACAGCCAACCAGATGTCAGGCCGTCCAAAGCCACCAGGGGATAAGTCCTTCCACAGCCAGCCAGAGGATCAGGCCGTCCACAGCCAGCAAAAGGAGAAGATTGCTGACCAACCATAGCAGACCCTCTACAACAACCAGAGGACCAGTCTGTCCACAGCTAGCCACGGGACCAGATCCGCATGAGTCAACCACAGCAGGCCGTGCAGCAACCAGCGAGAGCACAATGTTGTTCACAGCCAGCCAAAGGACCCTTCCGTCTACAGCCAACCAGATGTTCAGGCTGTCCAAAGCGACCAGGGGATATGTCCGTCCACAGCCAGCCAGAAGACCAGACCCGCAGCAGCCAACCACAGCAGACCGTCCACAGCCAGCCAAAGGAGAAGATTTTTGATAGCTAATGAGAGCAGGCCGTCCACAGCCAGCAGAAGGACCCTTCCGTCCACAGCCAACCAAGGGATAAGTCTGTCCACAGCCAGCCAGAAGACCAGACCCGCAGCAGCCAACCACAGCAGACAGTCCACAGCCAGCCAGAGGAACATTCTGTCCACAGCCAGCCAGCTGTTCAGGTCGTCCACAGCCAACAGAGGATAAGGCCGTCCACAACCTGCCAGAGGACAAGGCAATCCACAGCCAGCCAGACTACCACATCCGCATCAGCCAACCACAACAGGCTGTCCACAGCCAGCCAGAGGACCAGACCCGCAGCAGTCAACCAGAGCAGTCTGTCCATACCGAGCTGTTGACTGCCAACCACAGCAGGCCGTCCACAGCCAGCCAGAGGACCAGAATCGCAGCAGTCCAGATGTTGCGGCAGGCTCGATGACCAGGCTGTCCAAAGCCAGTCAGAGGACCAGACCTGCAGCAGCCAACCAAAGCAGGCTGTCCACAGCAAGCCAAAGGTCCAGTCACAAGGGTTGTTCACAGCCTGCCAGAGGACCCTTCCGTCCACAGCCAACCAAGGGATAGGTCCGTCCACAGCCAGCCAGAGGATCAGGCCGTCCACAACGGGCCAGAGGACCAGGCCATCCTCAGCCTTTCAGTAGGCCATACTCGCAGCGGCCAACCACAGCAGGCCGACACCCGGCCAGCTGCCTTGTCTATCCACAGCCAACAGACGATAACGCCGTCCACAGCCTGCCAGAGGACAAGGCAATCCACAGCCAGCCATATTACCACATCCACATCAGCCAACCACAACAGGCCGTCCACAGCCAGCCAGTGGACCTTTCTGTCCACAGCCAGCTGAATCTCCAGGCTGTCCACAGCTGGTCAGAGGACCAGGTCGTCCACAACTAGCCAGAGGGCAAGGTTGTTCACAGCTAGTCATAGGATAAGACCATTGACAGCCAACCACAGGAAACTCTCTACAGCCAGCCAGAGCACAAGGTTGTTCACAGTCAGCCAGAGGGCAAGGTTGTTCACAGCTAGCCTCAGGAGCAAGCCGTCCACAGCCAGCTATAGGACCAGATCCGCTAGAGGTAAAGATCATTGACTGCCAACCACAGCAGGCTATCCACAGCCAGCCAGAAGACCTGTTCCGCAGCAGCCAACCACAGCAGGTAGTCCACACCCAGACAGAGGACCAGGCCCACTGCAGCCAACCACAGCAGACCATCCACAGACAGCCAGAGCACAAGGTTGTTCACAGCCAGAAGACAAGACCGTTGACAGCCAACCACAGCAGGATGTCTATAACTAGCCCATAGACAAGGCCATCCACAACAAGCAAGAGGTCAAGACCACTGACAGCCAAACTCAGCAAATGCTCTACAGCCACCCAGGGGACAAGGCCATCCACAACAAGCAAGAGGTCAAGACCACTGACAGCCAAACTCAGCAAATGCTCTACAGCCACCCAGGGGACAAGGCCATCCACAGCCAGCCAGGCTAACAAATCCGCAGCAAACATCCAAAGCAGGCCGTACAAAAATTCTGTCCTCAGCTAGCCAGAGGTCCAGGCCGTCCAGAGCCACCAGAGGATAAGGCCGTCCACAGCCAGCCCAAGGACCAGGCCATCCACAGCCAGCCAGAGGACCAAACCCGCAGATGCCATTTACAGCAGGCTGTCCACAGCCAGCCAGAGGACCAGACTCATAGCCAACCTTAGCAGGCTGTCCAAAGCCAGCCAGAGGACCATATCGGCAGCAGCCAACCACAGCAGGCTGTCCACTCTCTGCTAGAGGAAAAGACAGCTGACAGCCAACCACAGCAGGACGTCTATAGCTAGCCCATAGGCAAGGCCGTCCACAGCAAGCAAGTGGTCAAGACCCACAGCAGCCAACCAGAGGAGCAGGCCGTCCACTGACACCCAGAGGACCATTCCGTCCACAGCTAGCCAGAGGACCAGACCGGCAGCATTCAACACAGCAGGCCATCCACAGCCAACCAGAGGATTACACTCACAGGATTCAACCATAGCAGGCCGGAGGAGCAGAACTGCAGCAGCAAACTGCAGGAGGCCGTCCACAGCCACCAGAGCCACCCAGTGGACAAGGCTGTCCACATCCAGCCAGAGGACCAGACCCGCAGTAGTCAACCACAGCAAGCCGTGCAGCAACCAGCCAGAGCACACAGCCAGCCAGAGGTCCAGGCCATCCACGGCCAGCCTCAGGACCAGGGTGTCCACAGCCAGCCTCAGGACCAGGTTGTCCACATTCAGCCAGAGAGCAAGTTTGTTGATAGCCAACCGCAGCAGAATGTTAACAGCAAGCCAGAGGACAAGATCCATATCTGCAAACCAAAGCAGACAATCCACAACCAGCAAAAGGTCCAGGCTAGTCAGCCAGAGGACCAGACTCGATAGGCAAAAACCTTTGATAGCTAACTAGAGCAGGCAATCCACTGCCAGCCAAAAGACCATGCTGTCCACAGCCAGCCAGAGGTCAAGGTTGTTCACAGCCAGCCAGAGGACTAGACCGTCAAAATCCAGATAGAGGACTATGCCATCCCACAGTCATCCAGAGGACCAGTCCATCCACATCCAGCCAGTGGACCTTTCCATCCGTCAGAAGTCAGACGCACAGCAACCAACCAAAGCAGGCCGTCCACAGCCAGCCAGAGGACCAGAACCGCAGCAGCCAACCACAGAAGGCCGTCCACAACCAGCTAGAGGGCAAGGTTGTTCACAGCTAGCCATAGGATGTAAGGGAAAAATATGTTAATTTCTGATACCACAGGCTCACAAGAGGAGCCATAACAAATTCCTGACAGGGCAAGCTAACCTAAGATAGGAGGGAATCACCACACATACACTGTGCAGCAACAGAAGGACATATATGCAAGTCACACAAAGGTAATCTAAGTTAGGAGCAGAGCAAAGATAATCTAAGTTAGAAGAAGAACACCACATACATACACACACACACACACACACAGAGTAATGGAATGTATTTGAACATCAGGACCTGGAGCAGTTTACCACAGCAGTTTTGGATTATATAAAGTTCTGCACAGACACCATCACTGTGGACAGGCGCATCCAGGTTTATCCTAACAGGAAGCCGTGGATGACAAAAGAGGTGCAGTGCATGCTGAGGGAGAGGAACAGCGCCTTCAGGTCTGGTTGACAGGGACCTACATACAGAAAGAGGATAGAGGACTGCTTCAGGACCAACGACTCCAGGCAGGTGTAGCAAGGGGACCAACATTTAACAAACTAGAGACCCAGCAGCTGACGATGGTGGTGCCTCACTGGCGGTGCAGCTGAACCACTTCTACGCTCACTTTGAGGTGCCATCACGAGAGACGGCCTCACCTCTTCCAACAGCCCACGGTGGCAACAGCCTCACAGTGGAGGAGCACCAGGTGAGGCTATCAGAAATAATTAATAATTATCAAAGATAATTAATAATTATTAAAATTAATGGAACTTTGAATAAAGTCCACCTCGATTGGGGCACCACCTCGAAAAACGAGGAAGAGATAGCAGTTTTAATTGATTTAGTCTCATAAAATACTAAACTATCAATTTGGAATTATGTTTTATAATTAATTTAATAATTACTACCAAAATTACCACATTGATAGCTAGCTGAAGGATTTGGGAGTTCTTGACAGTGTAGAGGTTGGCAGTATTCACCCTTGTACAACATTAAATAAGACAGCAGGTATTAAAACATTTATTAAAACAGAACAAAAATCAAACAATCAATCTAACTGTGTCTATGACTAACTAACAAACAATAGGGAGAGAGTGTGTGCGTGTGTGTGTGTGATTAGGCTGAGGAATGTGAGATAGGAGGCCACTAAGGTGGGGGAGAGCCCAAATGGTGATGGCCAGACCCTTTGGGGAGCTAAGTGCTGTAGCTGTTAGCTTAGCTTTGTCCCTCAGTCTAGGCCTGTTGTAAACTGTGTGTGTGAGTGTATAGATAAAGGTGCCAGGTTAAGAAAGGATGGTTAGTTGCATGTAGACCCTGTGTCTGTGTGAACAAACTAACATCAACTAAAATTAATGGCTGCACAGTAAACTACACCACATCACAATAACCAAACTCAATGAACATTAAAGCAAATCAAATACGTCAACAAGGTTAAACCATGTATGCAGTAATGCTATGCTAATTATGCCCAGTTAGAGTTTGTTACCAGTCCTTAAAAGGGGGAGAAGAAGAGTCCTTGAGGTGAGCTGCTTTCTCAGCTCATTGCTGGAGAAAGGTGTGGTTCTGTGTCCTTTGCTGTGTGGTTGCAGGCTGGAGGATCCGGTCGCTCCTTTGTTCCTGGCTAGTTAGCAGCTTGATGCTAAGAGGATCTCTCTCTTCAGGTGAGATGTCCAGAGAAGAGAGCTAGTCTCTCCTCTTCAGGAGAAACGTCCGGAAAGAGGTCTGGTCTCTCCTCTTCAGGAGAGACGAGGGAAAAGAGGTCTCTCCTCCTCGGGAGAGATGTGGAAAGAGAGCAGGGTCTCTCCTCTTCAGGAGAGACGACGGGAAAGAGAGAAAATTCAGTGGGGGTAACTTGGTTTTGTTGGCCTGAGGTCGTAAAATCATGTGTCCCACTCTGGCCAAAGGTGCCTGTGGAGCTGGGTCTAGGGGTGATTTCACACCTATCCGTGAACCTTGGGGACACTGGGAAATGGAGTCCACACTTCCACAGACAAAAGAAACATGTGGTCTTCACCGTGTGGTGAGGCCTAACAAATGATTACTGTCCGGTGGCACTTACACCTATTGTCATGAAGTGCTTCGAGAAACTGGTCCGAACTCACATTATCTCCAGCCTATACCCTGGTTTTGACTCCCACCAGTTTGCCTACAGGGCTAATAGGTCCACAGAGGACGCCACAGCTACAGTCCTGCATGCTGCTCTATCCCATCTGGAGCAGCGGGGGAGCTACGCACGGCTGCTCTTTGTGGACTTCAGCTCGGTGTTTAACACAATCCTCCCTGACAGACTGGTGTCAAAACTGTCCCACCTGAGAATATCGGACTCCATCTGCCTCTGGATCAGGGACTTTCTGACCGATCGCTCCCAGAGGGTGAGAGTAGGCCCCCATGTCTCCTCAGCCATCAGCCTCAGCACCAGCTCCCCTCAGGGCTGTGTGTTGAGCCCCCTACTCGACACCCTCTACACACATGACTACAGCTCCACACACCCCAGCAACAGCACCATCAAGTTTGCCGATGATACCACCCTGGTGGGGCTCATCTCAGGGGGGGATGAGTCGGCATACTGGGACAAGGTGGAACAGCTGTCAGTGTGGTGCAAAAACAACAACCTGCTCCTGAAATCCGCTAAGACGAAGGAGATCATCGTAGATTTCAGGAGGAGGAAAACGGACATTCAGCCCCTGTTTATTGGTGGGGATTGTGTGGAGAGGGTCTCCAACCACCGGTTCTTGGGCGTGCACATTGAGGATGACTTGACCTGGAGTGCCAACACCAGAGCCATTATTAAAAAGGCACAGCAGAGACTCTATTTTCTGAGGATTCTCAGGAACAACCATCTCTCCCAGAAACTGCTGGTGTCTTTTTACCGATGCTCCATAGAAAGCATCCTGTCATACTGCATCTGCGTGTGGTTTTTGAGCTGCACGGCAGCAAACACAAAGGCGCTTCAACGGGTCATCACCATGGCCCAGAAGATCACCGGCTACCCTCTTCCTTCCCTGGAGGAACTCTACAGCTCCCACTGTGTGAGGAAGGCGCGGAAGATCAGCAGGGATGCAACCCACCCCGGCTTTTCACTGTTCAAACTTTTGCCCTCTGGCAGACGTTTTCGGACACTGAAGGCCAGTACGAACAGATTAAATTAAATACTTTTTATATTTTTTTATGGCACTTAAAGTGGATTGTACTTTCAATTTCGTTGTACCTGTACAAACAACAATAAAGACATTCTATTCTAGTATGGCAACAGACAACACATTGATTAAATGACGGTGTGTGAAGGTATAAAGGCCTCTAAAGTTGATCAGAACGCTGGAATCTTTATTCCTTTGATTTTCCATGACATAATTGGTAACCCTGATGTGATTTGCTGGGACCAGCTGAGTGAGGATCGCTGAGTTCCCACATCGGAGCTCATAATAGCAGTTGGTTAATAGCAATTAGCCATTAGCAATAACATTAGCAATGACAATCTATTTATAAGTCTTAAGCTGTGATAGTTATTAACATTAATAGTTATGGCACATTTGATGTGGAGGTGTGTGATGATATGGAACGGCGAATCGGAAATGATAAAACTAAAGATAAAAGTAAGAAAAGTCAAGAGAAAAGAGGATTTGAGCTGAAAATTATGAATCTTTTTAAAGATGAAGAAATCACTTGGGACCAAATGAAAACAAACAACAAACTCCTCCAGATGGATTATATCCCAGTCTAGCTGGAACAGTCAAAATTAGAGGAGAATTTGGGGGAGACCACTTTTGAAGGCTGAGAACCCAACCACATATATCACCCGACAAATGAAAAAATGGAAACAGGAAGAGATTGAAAAAAGCCGTGTTAGTGACATTGTTCAGAAATGCTATAATTGAAGCCATGCCTGCCTCAGTCCAGAGTAGGTTGGAGGATGTAGTGGGCCTGTCAGCCGTTCAGCAGTTCCGTGATCATGTAGTGCATGCTGTTGACAAATATAGAAAAGATGAAAGGAAAGTGAAAGAACATGAGAGGTACATGCAGATGAAAATTGCACAATTACAGCTTGGAGAACTGCAAGGAAAGTAAAACAAAGTCACAAGTAATGGTGATAAAAGAACCTGACAAGCAACCAACACTGCAGAGCTCAGGTGGTACAACACAACCACATTTGCCACCTGCTGTATTGCCACCAGTGCCATTAGCTCCACCAGCGCAGCCACCTACAGTGATCAATGTATATCCACAATCGCGTGTCACACGAAATAAATATGGGCATTCGTATTTACCCTGTGGGGGTCGCCGGAGAGGACTGGGTGAATGGAGGTCCAATGGGATGTGTTGGAAATGTGGTGAACCAGGACATTTTACTGACAGGTGTCCCAGATGCCCCATGGTACGAGGTGGCCGTGGTTGGCCCTCGCAACATGGAGCAAGAGACCCGGCTAACTCCTGGGCGGGGCCAGATTTTGGCTACTAGGGATGCCCAGAGAGTCTTACTGGGGAGGGTCAGTAACAGTGGAAGAAGATAAAGAACCTATGCTGCAGGTTCAAATTGGAGGTAGGCAAACACTGGAGCCACTTACACACGTGTAAATCTAAATTACGCTGTCAAGGAATGTTTTTGTGACAGTGAATCTTGTGTGACATGTTTTACGGCAGTGGCATTACGACAGGTGTGCAGGGTTAAGTTTGGGGGTTTGTTCAGTGGAGACCATGTTTAGGGAATGTCGTGTCAATAAAGCCAGCAGGTGAAATTACAACTCTCATGATTCTTTGAATAAACAGACACGTTTTATCACGTGGTGTCAGGAGTGGGATCGAGCATGGCGATGTTCCAGCCACTGGAGAGTTTTTGTTTTAAGAAACCGGCAGAGTAGCCTGAGTGGAAGAAACGCTTCTCCCGTTACCGGACGGCTACTAAGCTGGACAAAGAAGACGGCCCAGTCCAACTGAGCTTGCTGATGTATGCGCTCGGTAAGGAAGCCAAAAACATCCTCAGCTCTTTTACCTATGGAGAGGGGGAAGATGAAGATCAGTTTGATGTTGTCATGGTCAAGTTTGATGCCTATTTCATCCAAAGACGCAACATTATACACAAACGCGCCTGCTTCAACCAGAGAGTGCAGCATGTGGGTGAGCGCGCAGAGACTTATTTGCGCTCTCTATGAACTGCGACTTCGGTGCAAAACGAGAGGAACACATCAGAGACCGGATTGTGGTAGGCATTTTAGACAAAGAAGTATCACAGAGGCTGCAGCTAATCCCGAATCTCACTCTGGAGATGACTGTATAAGAGGCACGGCAGTCAGAGGAGGTTAAAGCGTAGGTGAACCAGCAGGGAGAGCGAGCCTGTGCTATTCAAGAAGTCACTCACAAACACAGCAGCGACGCGCAGACTAATGGATGGAGACCACGCAAAGGTAAACACAAAGACACTGATCGCAGAAAATGTGGACGGTGCAGTAAAACACCACACAGCCAGCAGGATACGTGTCCAGCAAGACAGTCTATATGCAACAAATGTGGGAAAAAGGGGCACTGGGAAAGAGTACGTAGAAGCAGGCTGGTGAGTGAAGTGACTGAGGGTGATGGACATAATGAACATTATTACCTTGGCTCAGTTAATAGCATGTCACATGATGATGATGAGTGGACAGTAACACTTGATATTGAAAATAAACCTGTTAAGTTCAAAATTGACTCTGGGGCCGTTTGTACTGTTTTGAGTGAGGCTGTGTATAAAACACTGGAGCCAAAAAGAGTCCTGTACAGGGCAAAGAAAGTACTGAGTGGTCCAGGGGGTGGTTTGAACTGTTTGGGGCAGTTTATCACAAACTATATACAAGGGCAAAACATACACATTCAGGCTCTATGTTATTCGGGGTGAAAGTGTGAACAACTTGCTCAGCCGGCCAACATCTTTAGCAATGGGGCTAATCGAGAAAGTGTATGAAATCAGTACCAGCGAACAGGAGCTTGGCTTACTGAAAACACAACCTGTGAAAATTGCTCTACAAGAAAATGCTCAGCCGATACCAAGGTCCATGAGATCAGAAATGTTAGAACGGATACATGATGGTCATCAAGGACTAAACAAATGCAGAATTAGAGCAAACACTTCAGTGTGGTGGCCTGGCTTACAGCTTCACAAATCACACAAAAAGTGGAGAACTGCATGTACTGTCGGGAGCATAGGAGAGCACAGAACAGAAAGCCTCTTCTGTCAACGCCCCTCCCAGACAGGCCGTGGAAGAAAATTGGCGTAGATCTGTGTGAACATGGGAAAAATAACTTTCTGGTCATATCAGACTACTACTCCAGATACCTGGAGATACTCCACATGCCAACGACAAGTGCACAGGTAACTATTAAGCTGAAACCTACATTTGCCAGGTTCGGATCACCAGAAGAGGTGGTTAGCGACAACAGGCCACAGTTCAGCAGTGATGTGTTAAGAGACTTTGCCCGTGAGATGGACTTTAAGCATGTGACCTCAAGCCCCCACAATCCACAGGGAAATGGACACGCTTAATGTGCAGTCCAAATTGCAACAAGACGATCCGTTATTGGCTCTTATGATTTATAGATCCTCACTGCACAGCAGTACTAGTGTTAGTCCAGCTGAACTATTAATGGGCAGGAAAATCAGAACAACTTTACCAACCCTGGTTAAAAACCTGCAACCGAATCGACAGCACATCAGAGCGAAGGATGCTGTGGAGAAAAATAAGCAGGCCTTTCACTACAATAAGCGATATGGAGTGAGACCGCTCATACCACTGCAGCCAGGGGTTCTTGTTCTCACTAGGCTGGACAATCAAAACACTTGGTCTACACCTGCAGAAGTGGCCGGTGAGAGCACGACTGAGAGGTCATAACTCATTGAGACAGAGTGAGGAGCCCTATACAGGCGGAACCGTCGCCATCTCCAAGCACTGCGTGTGTGGGGAGATCCCCAATGAAAACTTCCAAAGAAAGCCCAAATGCACCAGACACTCAGGTAAGCCCAGACTGTAGCCCTCCTCTTGGTCCAACAGTGGCCCCTGATGGACTGTCTCAAACCAGGTCTGGTAGGATTGTTAAACCTGTTCACAGACTTAATCTGTAAAGGACATTATGCTCACATTGTGGAAAAAAAGGGAAATAACTATGTTTTGTAGAAGAAAATATTATTTTTGTTTAGGAAAATGATACAAATACAAAAATTTTGTTTAATGATAAGGCATTTAATTGCTGTTTGGTTATTTAGAGACCTCAAAGGGATGCTGTTTAAAAGGGGGAGATGTCAAGGTATGTTTTTGCGACAGTGAATCTTGTGTGACATATGTTTTACGGCAGTGGTGTTGCGACAGGTGTGCGGGGTTAAGTTTGAGGGTTTATTCAGTGGAGACCATGTCGTGTCAATAAAAGCCAGCGGGTGAAACTACAGCTACTCTTATGATTCTTTGAATAAACAGACAAGTTTATCACATACGCCACTCACCTCCCCTTGACTAACAAATTTGTTGAGATCGTAGGATCCTTGGGAATAAAGCAGCTGATTCCCATGATGGTTCCAGTGTCTATAACCACAGAGAAGGACGAAATTAAAATTCCCATTCTAGTATCCGACCAAACACCTGTCAGTTTATTAGGAAGAGATGCATTGTGTAAACTACATGTCACAATATGGTGTTCTCCAAAAAATAAACATGCAAATTGTCAGGAAATTATTTCTGTAAAACAAGAACTGTATTTTCGCTATTAGTTCGTACCATTAATTTCCCAACACACAAGATAAACTCCCAAAGACAGAGATCTCAGTTCAAAATTTTACTTGCAACAAGCAAAGAGTACAGGCAAAGATCTACATCTGCACTGAGCAGTCTCAGTGTCTTTCAAGCATATATGTAACATGTATAAGCAAAGTTCCTCCTCTCAGCAGTCCTCCGCCGCACCCTGCTCCCTCTCCTCCTCGCAGGGGCGGTTGGTGGGAAACGCAGGTACGCTGACTTCTCACTGTTCAAGGCCTTCTCGAACTCTTCTTTATCTCAAGAATGCAAGCACAGTCTGATACATCCTACACCAACACACATCTCTTTGGTCTGTATAAAAGTCACAGCAACTATCACACAGTCCTGCATCAGGCTAAAACTTCATGATAATAAAGCATAAATGTACTAACATAAAAATGTATTAACATAAGCGTGTCTGCACATTTTCTATTTCCTAACATTCCCTCCTGTTTAACATGAATTTTAGCCGTAGCATAATAAGTCACTTTCTCACATCAGTATAATACCTCTTCTCTCGATTTTCAATATTAACGTCACATTGAACTTAAAATGCATAGTCAAATTGGAATCTGGAATGGTAGAAAAACAGGAGAGACATTAGTAACAACAAAACAGACATACGTACATTGCACAATAGTGTACGCGGAATTAAAATTCAGAATGTTCACTAGGACCAGACATGGGAGGTGCAGTGGGGACAGGTTTATATTTAGCTGCAGGAGACATGAAAAACAATTGTGTGGAAACCTGGGTTGCGACCAAACGCAGCATCATATCTCTCAGGCAGGGCAGAATGCAGGATGTGAATAAACAGAAGAGCAATAATGCTACGAGAACAGGCGTCAGAATTTTAAGAAGCACTTGTTGCCAGGGGCCAGAAGTCAGCCAAGCCAGGAAGTCACCTTTTGCCACATGATCCCCATCAATCTCATCACGCAGAGCAGTCAGATTTGCAATTGCCTGGTGTATCGTACCTCCGTCTGCGTCATTAGCTGGAATAAAAGAACAACATGCCGCGCCCACAATAGTGCACACACCGCCCGCTGATGCTGTCAGTTGATCTAACACTAGGCGGTCCTGCAATGCCATCAGTCTCAGCGCCTGCAGCTCCTCACGCACTCCAGTCCAAACCTTGAGTGACAGATTAACAAAATATCCCAACCTGTAGTCCAATGTTTCTACCCGCAGCATCACCTTACCAACACCAAGCCATGGGAAAAGTGATAAAACGACCTTCTGGCCGTCAGACCACAGCTTATGGTCAGGTGGGACGTCAGTTCCCCAAACAGAATCATGTCTCTGAAAGGAACGCCGAGTCCTACTGCTCAGGACGGTTGAGACGTCAGAGGCCACAATGAAAGAGTGGTCAGAGGGAATGACCAGACCAGCCAGGCGGCAGGCTGAGGAAAGCATTGGTACCGCACATCCAAACCACAGCTGACCATGGATAAGTACCCATTCTGTCTGGAACAGTGAAGTAAGGTTTACATGTAGTTCCTGGCGGGGCCTCGGAGGAATTGAACGTGCCATTAGAGTACATTGTACAAGGGACGTAGGTGGCGCTGCAATGAAATTTAGCCACTGACCCCATGTAGGTTCGTCCTGCACTTAGGAATGTAACATGATTCTCATAACAGACAAATTTACTCTGAGATGGTATATGTAGGGGGCCATAGACAGGTTTGTTTCCCGTACCATTAATTCTTAAGAAGCCATTATAATTTATTGTATGCACATCAACAGGGAAGGACAGTTTCCAGTTGACAGATTGATTTAAGGGTCTCGTATTAGGAGCAGAGGGTAGGATATGGGGAAACAACACACTGTCATTCACAAGAGGACGCAGAATGACGTGGATTTCTTACTGCCAGTGGCATTCTAGTGCAAACGTAGAAGTTGGCCAGATTCTTGCTCCTGGCAACATACGAGGCATATCTGTACCACAGATTGACTTGGAACGAGTTATTGTATTGGTCAAAAGTAAACTGAGTCTGCAGGGAAGAAGCAAAGTTCCTTTTGTATCTGTTTACAGGGAATTCCAGTGTCAGCAAGGGAAACATAACTGTGGCTAAAACCAGAAGGACCAACAGCTTCATTTTGATGAAATCAACTATTATTGACATAAGTGGCACTAAACACTCCCTGGTGGACATCCGAAATTAGACACCTGTTGGCTTGTTTACAGACGTTGAGAGAAGCTACTCACTGTAAGGGCTGTAGGTATTGAAATTTTTTTATTATTATTATTGATGTTATTGTTGAGCTTGCCTGATTTCCCTATCTTCCTACAAGAATCAAACTCTAATTAAAGCTGCAAGCAGCAGTGAAGGGCCCTCGCAAATGTGCGCCACGCGGTCCGGCCGAGGCTGCGTAAATTTGCGTGACATCTGCACGGAAGCCAGGCCTACATCACGCCAATCACTCCAAAGTTTCATATAAATCTGACCATCTTTGTCACGAGAGACTGAGATCCTGTCGTCTGCGGCTGTTGCTGTGACTGCGAGGCAACGAGGGCACGTAGATGTCCGTTAATCCTAAACTCTTATCAAGCATTTGATGTGTGGAAGAATTAGTCAGTCAGTAAGAATGTACACAAAACACGTAGAATTCAAAGAACCTGTGTGTTCATGAGATCAGACACTATAAGATGTTCCCTTATTAGTGTTGCAGTAGAGTAACACACACTGAAAACACATTTTTAACTCCTTCCAAAGAGGTTTAAATCCATTAGAAAGCCAGTATTGCCCTGTGGTGGCAGATGAAATAAGTGCAGAATAAATGTTGGTATTTCTAGTGATTTCTGAGCCAAAGTTGTTTTTTACCATGCACGCAGTTACACTGAAAGAAGAAATATTGTCAAAGAAGCATCTTGGAGGATTTAAAAGTTTAAAATGACCACAATTCAGGTCGGTGTAGTTTGTCTGCTTGGAGCCTCTTTTTAGACACATAATTTAAAAATATTTAATAATTCTTCTGTTGGTTTTAGGACATGGACCCAAGAGACTTTTTTGTAGGTCTTGGCATTGGCCATATACACAGTGAATTTGAAACATCTGGGTGAAACACTGTGCGGGGGCTGCTTCGTTAACGTTTTGAAAAAATATTGTAGGTGGCGCCGTTGAGCCGTTTTAGCAAATCCAGACCTATAAACCAGATCAAATTACTCATTTTAAGCCTCTTGATGTTTGTGGCAATTTTCGTGAGGTTTGAATCATGCCTGGCCGTTTTACAGCAATCACCAGTTTTATGGCGAAGGAGGCGTGGCCACAGGGACAGCATTTCACGAAAGCTCACGAGCTTCACAACACAGCATCATCAAGTCTGGGGAATGTTTTCACTACATTTGAGATGATTTGTTGAAGTTTCAGCTGTGCTTGGACACTGTACAGCAACTTTCCATCAACTTTTTGCTCTGAAAACGAAACGCCACGCCACAGCTACGCCCTTAAGAATCTACTCAGACTTTTGATAACTTTTCATCGTTAATATTATGGGCACACACACATGAAGTTTGAGGGAGATCTGATAAACCCCCTGGGACTAGTTAGACAATTTACGAACCCTATTTATGGCCAAAAATCCATTCAATTTTTCATTCTTACTGACTGACTAATTCTTCCACACATCAAATGCTGGGTAAGAGTTTAGGATTGACGTACATCTACGTGCCCTCGTTGCCTCGCGGTCACGGCAACAGCCGCAGACGACAGGATCTCAGTCTCTCGTGACAAAGATGGTCAGATTTATGTGAAACTTTGGAGCGATAGGCGTGACGTACGCCTGGCTTCCGTGAAGGCTTCCGTGCAGACGTCACGCAAATTCGCCCAACCTCAGCCGAACTGCGCAGCCACGTCCGTGGCTGCACACGCCCCAACGTACGCACATTTGCGAGGGCCCTTCAATGCTGCTTGCAGCTTTAATTTATTTTTTTTATTTTTTTTCAGTCCAAACAAGCACTACTTTATTTTCCTGATTAATGTCTGGGAAGTGCTGAATTTTACAGTGTGTGATGTGAATCCAGGAAGGTCTCTCTGCAATCTTAACTGCCGTAGGAGTAGATATGATTACCTGGAATGGTCCAAGCCAGCATTCCTCCCTCCACACACGTCTCTGTATATTCTTCACAAAAATCCAGTCCCCAGGTTTTAATTGTGGTTTTGGCTGGTCCTCTGTTCCTGGAGACACAACAGGGAGACGGAGAGTTTTACATGTCAAGTTCTCAGAGTTATTATCAGACAATTGGGAGAATGCAAGAAGATTGAATGGTCTATTAAAAACACATTCAAATGCAGTTAATCCAGTTGATCTGACAGTTGTGTTTATTACTAGTCTAACTATATCTAAACAATACAGCCAATCTTTTCCTGTGTCTGCCATACACTTAGACAGGTGTTGCTTTATTGTCCCATTCATTCTTTCTACAAGGCCTGCACTTTGTGGATGATAAGCTGTATGATGTTTTACATTTATTCCAAATCTAGTCATTGCTTCATGTACTGGCTTTCCAGTGAAATGTGTTCCATTATCACTACAGATTATCTGCGGAATACCAAAACGTGGGATGATGGCTTTGGTGAGAATATTTGCAGTGGTCTTGGCATCTGCAGATTTCACAGGGAATATTTCAGTCCATTTTGAGAACCGATCAATGATCACTAGACAATATTTGAAACCCTGACATGGAGATAATTCAATGTAATCCATGTTCAAGACTTCAAAGGGTGCGTTTGGAACAGGAAATGAGCCTAGTCTCGTTCTCATGGCTCCTTGAGCATTGTATTTCGAACATATCAGACATTGTTTCACTATTTTATCAGCAATTTTTGCAAAGTTTGGAGCATGGAATACTGAATTAACTTTGGAACACATCCCTCCTGTCGACACGTGAGCCAAAGAATGGGTCACGTGTGCAGCCCAGGAGTAGAGCGAGGAAGGAAGGCAAATTTTGCCATCAGAGGACACAATAAGTCCATCAGAGCGCTGTGAATAAGGTGGTTTCTGCCAGGGGGGTATTTTAGATCTGCTCTTTGGCGCGAGAGAATGACGGAAACATCTACAGAATGCGGGATAGTTTCGGAAAAATTAAGAGGGGTGGCTAATTCACCACGCGCACAGGCTTGAGTGGCTATGTCAGCTAAGGCATTACCAAGAGAAACAAGACCGGTGTGCGCAGGGCAATGAACAATTGCTAGTTTCGCCGGAAGTAATAGAGCATCGCGGAGCTCTTTTAGTAAATTTGCATGTTTCACAGGAGTGCCTGAAGCATTTTTAAAACCACGGAGGTGCCACTGAGCCGTGTATATGTGAGCAGCATTGTGAACATATTTACTGTCAGTATAAATAGTTACGGAGACCAGCAGCCCATTTGCAGGCCGCAGTCATAGCACATAACTCAGCAGACTGTGCAGAACAGGAACTGGGCAAAGTCTCAATGAGAATTGGATCCTGAACTGCTGTAACAGCGTAAGCTGTGTGTGTGATGCCATATTCATCTTTAAGAGAGGAACCGTCAGTAAACAGCCACAACGAATGAGGAAGTGGCTGTGACTGCAAGTCGGGACGGGGCAAATAGGTGGATAGTGAGGTTTCCAGACAGTTATGTGGCTCACCGTCTGAAGTAATAGGCAAGAGAGTTGCTGGGTTTAAAGTGGTACAACGCTCAATAGTGAGATTAGGTTGAGATAGTAGCACAGCCATACAGGAGAGGTGACGCGCGGGTGAAAGGAAAGATATTTTGTTTTGAGTCAGGAGGAGAGAAACAGCATGAGGGACACGTAGGGTAAGCGGATGAAACAAAACGTCTGCTGAGGCTTGAACAGCCATAGAAGCCGCAACTACAGCTTGCACGCACGGAGGGAGGCCTTGACCTACAGCATCAAGTTTTTGTGAGTAGTAGGCTATGGGGCGGAGCTGATTACCGAAACTTTGAAGTAGAACTGACACCATGAAACCATCCTTAGAATCAACTATTTGAACAAATTGTTTGGAATAATCTGGCAGGCAAATATGCGTAGTCTGTGACAGGGCTAATTTTAGGTCTGTAAATGATGTTTCTGTAACAGAAGTCCATGCAACAGATAGCACAGCATAATTAGGAATCCATTGTCTACAGTAATTAGCACTGCCCAGAAATGACATCAGAGCCTTACGTGTGGTTGGTTTGGGAATTTCGAGAAGAGCTGTAATAAGCGAAGGAAGCAGCTGTCTGCCTTTTTTACTGAGAAGGTGTCCAAGGAATTTGACTTCTTGTAGCACAAATTGGAGTTTTGGCCTCGAACATCTATGACCATTTTCCGCAAGGAAACAAAGTAGAGCGATCGAGTCTGTACGACATGCAGATTCAGTTTTAGATGCCAAAAGAACGTCACCTACATAAAGTAGAAGCTGGCTACCACAAGGTGGAGTAAATTTGGATAGGTTAGAGGACATGTGATGAGATAATATGGCTGGAGAATCAACAAATCCCTGTGGCAAGCGGTTAAAGGTGTAACCTTTACCTTTAAATGTGAATGCAAACCAGAACTAGGAACATGGGCTCACGGGAATAGAGAAGAAGGCATTAGCTAAATCCACAACTGTAAAGAACTTAGATTTTGGTCACAAATTATTCAGCAGGGTATGTGGATCAGGAACTGTGGGAGCCCTAGTGATAACTGTTCTGTTTACTGCCTGTAGGTCCTGTACCATGCGCCATCCCACACTTGGGGGTGCCTTAGGTACAGGGAAAAGTGGAGTGTTAACTGGTGAGTCGTTACATTCTCTAATTACCCCAGAGGATAGGAGAAATTCAACTATTGGAGTTATACCTGCTTCTGCTTCAGGTTTGAGTTGGTATTGACAAACATAGGGACGTTGGTCAGATTTGGGAAGAATAACTACAGGTTCAACTCCTTTCATTAGACCCACAGAAGCTGGGCCTGTGGACCACAGGTGCTCTGGCACCTGGTCCAAAGATCAGTCAGTTTGATGAAAAAAAATCTGTCCCCCTATTGCTGTCGTGTTCATGGAACACACCTTCTACCAAGAAGGTTGCTACCATTTGTGTCTGATACAGCCCAGAAGCTGCTGAATGTTACACATCAGGGTGGTCAGTCAGAGGGATCCAGTCGGTCTGTTCTGATCCCTCCTTAGCCATAAAGGCATTAAATGCATATCTGATGGGCTGATATGAACCTTCATGAGGACCTACAGCAATATTAAGGGCAAACATGATGTCACGACCTAGGAGGTTCACAGGACAGTTAGGAGCATAGACCAATGGTTGTGTGATTGTTAGTACAGTCACTGGGTCAGTCACAACAGTTGGAATTGTCAGGTGTGATCTGTCCAGCTCCCCGTTAGCGCTCCTAATTGAGATAGCATCACAAGACAGCTTTACCTTTGGAGGGAGGTTATTTAGACAGGAGCGTGTAGCTCCAGAGTCGCAAAGAAACTCTACATCCCTGCCTGCTACAGTCAAAGTGATCAGAGGTGAACTAGTTTGACTGCAGTATGCATTGAATACCTCCAGTGGTTCAGGGTCATGTCTTTGTTGTATGTGAGTCATTGCTTCCTCCAACAGTCTAGTCTGTTCATCCAGGGTCGCCTGATCTGTTGGGGAAATGTCATTACCGGCTAGTCATGTTGAGTTATATTGATTTGGATAGTAAATTTTAGGACGGTAACCACGATAACTGCATCCACGGAAAGATCGAGGTTCATAGTCATGTCCATAACTCTCCTCTTGACTTTTAAAGGGACAGTCTCTAGCGCGATGTCTAGGCTGACCACATACGTAACACACCTCTTCCTGTCTTACATTCTGTTGATCATGATAGCCACCTGCCTGATCCCATCTACGTGGTCCTCCACTACCTCCTCCTCTGCCTCTGCCTCCCTGGCTGTGATATGGCCTTCTCTGTCTGTCAGCACCACGGTAAAAAATTTCTTCAGAGCCCAGGAGAACCTGAATAGGCTGCTGTTTTGCCTTTTCCTCCTTTGCCTGTTGTTGTTGACCATGAACACGGATTGCATGACGCAAATGATTGCAGAAAACATCCTCTTCACACGTAGGGAGTTCAACTACTACAGCTCAACTACCAGGAGCAACAAAACCATCCTTAGACTATCACTGCACAATGTTCTATGGCGTTGCAAAGAGTGTAGAACTTGAGAAGAAATGGAGGGAAAGGAATAAAGGGATGGAGGTTCAGATGATAACCCAGTACATTGTAATTTGAGAACAAGGGGCGGCCATTAATACGGAGTCCAATGATTTTCTCTCCAATTGGTACAATGTGCCGAATCCCCAATCAAGCTTTATTTATATTGCTTTTTTATTATTCATCTCAAGACGCTTTACATAAAGAGCAGGTCTAGACCAAACTCCTTAATGAAGACAAAGACCCAACGATTCGGGAATTCAAAATTAAGGATTCAAAAATCCCTGCATGAGCAAGCATCAGATTGAGCAACAATGGCAAGGAAAAATTCCCCTTTAACGGGAAGAAACCTCGAACAGACCGACAGATGTGGGCGGCTTTCTGTCAGAGTCTGTGTTGGGTGGAGGTTGGACAGAGAGACAAAACAAACAGCAACCAATATACTAACAGTAGCTATAGCACTGACAATAGGAACGTGACTAATAAATTAGCAATATGGTAGCACACTCCTTACAAACGTGCCACCTGACGCAAAGTTTTCACAGTAATAGTGATTTGTGTGCATTCTCCAGTGTTCCTTTGGCTGAAGACTCCCAATATTTGTTTGCATTCACATACAGAGGAAAACAATAAACATACACACGCATCCCACAGGGTTTCCGCCACTTGCCACATACGTTCAATCAAGTTCTAAAACAGGATTTTGAAAGATTGGAGCTAAACTGTACTCTTTTATGTTATGCTGATGATCTCATGATATGTGGATCCTCTTTTGAGGATTACCACCAAGATTCTATCAAAATCCTCCAGAAATTTGCAGAAGGAGGTCACAAAGTCTCAGTCCACTCGCTCCAGTACAGTCAAACACAGGTATCTGGATCACAGAGTATCTAGGACGAAAGATCTCACATGGAGCAGTAGCTATTTCACCTTCCCAGCTGGAAGGGATAGCCAGAGCTCCACGCCCACGCACCATTGGGAAGATGAAGACATTTTTGGGAATGACAAAGATCTGGTCATTGATTATGTTGACATGATGAAATCAGTGCAGGGCAAGAGATACATGCTTGTGGTGATTGATCAGTTCAGTCATCGGGTTGAAGCCACCCCATCAAAAGACCTAAGTGCTGAAACGGTTGTCAAGTTCCTGATGAGAGAAATTATCCCTCGATTTGGCATTCCATCAGAAATCAGCTCAGATAACGGCTCTGATTTTGTGCAGAAAACTGCCAAAGGTATCCTACAACAGCTGAGGATTAAACAGCAATTGGGAGCTGTATATCATCCTCAAAGTCAGGAAATGGTTGAGAGAATAAATGGAACCTTGAAAGCCAAGCTAAACAAAATTTGTGCTTCCACTAAACTGAATTGGGTAGATGCTTTGCCGATAGCACTGATGAGTTATCCCATGCAGACGCACAGAAGTACACATCTAACACCGCATGAAATGCTTATGACTGCCTGATATGTGCAAAAACACCAGGGACAGAGCCTACTGTAATTCCAGAGAAGCACAATTCCAGAGAATGTGCTGAGACACAACGACATATATGTGGCGAAGGAAATTTCACATCACAAGATAAGTCTTAAGTCCATCTTCCTATGTGTGGTCTCAAATGCAGACTATTATTTAGGCAAATACAGAGGATATACATTTTAAACAACGTGCACTTATTTTAATATCCGGGCTGTACAAGAAGAACCTCCAGAAACTTACAATGTAGAGCATGAAACACTACAGTTAAATGTAATGTGACATGGGTGTTATCATGGTTTCCACACACAAACAGGACTCCAATATTTGTCACAACACAACACCAGTGTGGCTTGAGAACCATGAACCATTAGATTGGGATTGTGATAATAATAAAATAATAACTATCTGTTCCAACTATCTTTTTCTTCACTGATCAAACTTATCCCGTAGCAGACAGTTATTGGATATGTGGAAAGGATAAAATAGTCAACACATTACCAATTACATGGGTGGAGTTGTGTGCTTTGGTAAGACTGGCCAGTCCATCCACAATTAGCCAGAGGACCAGACCCACAGCAGTCAACCAAAGCAGGTTGTCCACAGCCAACCATAAGTCCAGACCGTCAACAGCCAGCCAGAGGACCAGGCCATCCACAGGCACCCAGAGGACCAGTCCATCCACAATTAGCCAGAGGACCAGACCCACAGCAGTCAACCAAAGCAGGTTGTCCACAGCCAACCATAAGTCCAGACCATCAACAGCCAGCCAGAGGTCCAGGCCATCCACAGCCAGCAAGAGGACCAGACCGGCAGAAGCCACCAACAGCAAGCTATCCACAGCCAGCCAGAGCACAAGGTTGTTCACAGCCAGCCAGAGGACAAGACCGTTGACACCCAATCACAGCAGGCTGTGTATAGCTAGTCCATAGACAAGGATGTCCACAGCAAGCAACAGGTCAAGACCCACAGCAGGCCATCCAAAGCCAGCCAGAGGAACAGGCCATCTACATCCAGTCAGATGACCAGTCCATTCACAGCCAGCCAGATGTTCAGGACGTCAACAGCGATCAGAAGGAACAGGCCATCTACGGCCTGTCAGATGACCAGGCTGTCCACAGCCAGCCAGAGGACCAGAACCGCAGCAGCCAACCACAGCAGGCTGTCCACAACCAGCCAGAGGGCAAGGTTGTTCACAGCCAGCCATAGGAAAAGACCATTGACAGCCAAGCACAGGACCAAGCCATCCACAGCCAGCTTCAGGACCAAGCCATCCAAAGCCAGAAAGAGAACCAAACTCGCAGCAGTCAACCACTGCAAGCCGCCCACAGCCAGCCAGACTATCACATCCACATCAGCCTACCACAACCGGCCGTTCACAGCCAGCAAAAGGACCAGACCCTCAGCAGCAAATCACAGCTGACCAAATGACCAGGCCATCTGAAGCCAGCCAGAGGATCAGAACCGCAACAGCCGACCACAGCAGGCCATCCACAGCCACCAGAGGATAAGGCTGTCCACAGCCAGCGGCAGGAAAAGACTGTTGACAGCCAACCACAGCAGGTCATCCACACCCATCCAGAGGACCAGGCCTGCAGCAGCAGACCACAGCAGAATGCCCACAGCCAGCCAGACGACCGGGCTGCCCACAGCCAGCCAGAGGTCCAGGCCGTCCACAGTCAGACAGATGCCCAGGCCGTCCACAGCCAGCCAGAGGTCCAGGCCGTCCACAGCCAGCCAGAGGGCAAGGTTGTTCACAGCCAGCCGTAAAAGAGGACCATCCACAGTCAACCACAGCGAACACAACCAACAGAGGACCAAGCCATCCACAATCAGCCAGAGAACCAGACTCACAGCAGTCAACTACAGCAGGCTGTCCACTTCCAACCAGAAGTTCAGGCAATCCACAGCCAGCCAGACTACCAGATCTGTATCAGCCAACCACAATAGGCTGTCCATAACCAGCCAGAGGACCAGGCCTGCAGCAGCAAATCACAACTGACTAGATGACCAGACCGTCCATAGCCAGCCGGAGGACCAGACTCGCAGCAGTCAACCACAGCAGCCCGTCCACAGCCAGCCAGAGCACAATGCTGTTCATAACCAGGCAGAGTTCCAGGCCATCCAAACCCAATTTCAGGACCAGGCAGGCCACAGGCAGCCTCAGGACCATGCCATGCACAGCCAGCCAGAGGACCAGACTCACAGCAGTCAACAGCAGCAGGCCGTCAACAGCCAGCCAGAGGAACATTCCTTCCACAGCCAGCCAGCTGTCTAGGTTGTCCACAGCCTGCTAGAGGACAAGGCAATCCACAGCCAGCCAGACTACCACATCTGCATCAGCCAACCACAACAGGCCGTCCACAGCCAGCCAGAGGACCAGACCTGCAGTAGCCAATCACAGCAGGCCAGATGACCAGGCCGTCCACAGCCAACCAGGGCAGGGGTGTCAAACTCAATCAAAGAAGGGGCCAACCTCCGATAGACAAACAGGTAAAACTCTGCTGTGAAATTCTCTGTGTTCAAAGTCCACTTTTCCTTTAGCCATTTATTTTGGGGGATAGTTGAAGTGTTGCATAAAGGCGCTGATCGATGCATTGATCCGCTGATAGGTGTGTCATTATACCTGCTGCACGGGTCTGCCTGACTAGCGTGGCAGCTGTTCAGTGCATTGTGGGATTTGTAGCATGAGAGGTGGAAGTGCTATTTACCAACGGGCCTTTGTTGTTGTCACATGAAATTATCTCGCGGGCCATATATAATTGTATCGCGGGCCAGATGTGGCCTTGAGTTTGATATGTCTGGTGTAGTCTGAAGGCCAAAAAGCAAAATGTTTGTCTCATCAGACCAAAGAACACAAAGGCTGTGGCACTTTGACAAAAGGTTTTTTCTCTTTGCTCCACCTGGATGCTTGACCCTCTGAATATCTTTCTACTGCTTTGGTTGCCATGGTTACAACACTGTTATCCTTCCATCACACCAGTAACTTCTCCCCCTCTGTAAGGACCTCAGTGCTTCCACAAGGCATTTTTTCAAAATCCTGTGAAAGGGATGTCATGCAGGTGGCACTGTCTCAGTGTGCCAAGGGACTTATAACCTTGCTTGTTTTCAGCAATGAGGCTAAGTGAGGTGAAAAGGTTATCATGCACAAATGCGCATCCCGGAGGAACTTCTGCTTGTTCAGCCAGATCAAGGACTACACTTGGGCCCTGCCCTAAGTCATTTTCAGGCAGATGTGTGTGGACTCCACAATAGGGCTCCATGTGAAACATGTACCCTGCGGATGAAGCAAGGTTCCTCAACTTGCACCCAAACCGGATTGGTTTGCCCCTGATAAACTGCTTGCAGCCATGTTTGCCATAATAGGGTGTCATGCTTTTCTGGGGGTAGGTTTGGACTTATCGGGTTAACATCTTCCTCATCCTCCAGATAGGTCACATCTGCTTCACCATTCAGCAGTCTAGCAGGCAAATGGCCTGTTTCACCTTGGTACTCTCTATCTGAGCAGTCACCATCACAGTCACTTTCAATTGCATCTTTTTCAACTGTAGGAATGACTGATGTAGCACACATCACTTTGGGGTCAACATATTGCAGACCACTCGACCACGCGACTCGTTCGCAAGAATCAAACCCGCCATTTTTAAATCCCTGGCAACAGCGACCGTGTGTTTTTATTATTTCTGTGAACGAGGTAAACGGCTACACGCACACCAAACACTCCATGTCCTTAGTTGTGTTTGTTTGTGCTGCATACAAATTACGCCACTGGAGTTTCGGGCCGCCTCGCTATGACGACCCCACCCACTTTGAGGTGGTACGCAACTGTAATGGAAAATGACCCAAAGGCGAGTCGAGGCGAGTAGAGCTAAAACTGTAATGGAAAAGCGCCATATCTCTCTGCCTCACTAACCTGTATAAATCATTCTCTCCCTCCTTACTGTCCAACCTAGCATACAAGTATGCCCTTTGTTTGGCCTTTGCCACCTCTACTTTCCCTTTACGCTGTATCTCCCCGTACTCCTGTCTACTCTCTTCAGTCCTCTCAGTGTCCCACTTCTTCTTAGCCAACCTCTTTCCCTGTATACACTCCTGCACTTCCTCATATCTACTTTCCTTCCAGAAGACACACTAAGTATTCTCCTACCTGTCTCCCTGATCACAATAGCTGTACTTGTCCAGTCATCTGGAAGCACCTCTTGACCACCCAGAGCCTGTCTCAACTCTTCCCTGAAAACACTTTTCCTTTTTCAGCTTCCACCACTTCGTCCTCTGCTCTGCCTTTGTCCTCTTCATCTTCCTCACCACCAGAGTCATCCTACACACCACCATTCTATGCTGTCTAGCTACACTCTAACCTACCACTACTTTGCAGTCAGTGATCTCCTTCAGATTACATCGTCTACACAACATGTAGTCCACCTGTGTGCTCCTACCTCCGCACCCTATGATCCTGCCTCTTCTGGAAGAAAGTATTCATTACAGCCATTTCCATCCTTTTTGCAAAGTCTACCACCATCTGTCCTTCTGTGTTCCTATCCTGGATACCAAATCTCCCCATCAACTCTGTTGCCTGCACCAACATGTCGATTGAAGTCTGCACCAATCACCACCCTCTTACTTCTGGGGATACTCTGCATCACTCACACTCACATCTCCCTCCAGAATTTCTCCTTCTCTTCTAACTCACATCCTACCTGTAGGGCATAACCACTAACAACACTGAAAATCACAACTTCAATTTCTAGCTTCAAACTCATCACTGACATTCTTTTCACCTCCAGAACATTCCTAACAAAATCCGCCTTCAAGATAACTCCTACTCCATTTCTTTTCCCATCTACACCATGATAAAACCGCTTGAACCCTGCTCCTGAGCTTCCACCTGGTCTCCTGAACACACAGTATATCCACCTTCCTCCTTTGCATGTCAACCAACTCTCTAGCTTTTCCTGTCATAGTCCCAACATTCAAAGTCCATACTCTTTTGCCCTGTAGGTTAACAGCACTGATGGCGGTCGTTGTTAACCCGGGCCTCGACCAATCGATGGAAGTCATAGAATTGATTCACATATTAACTTTGACACAGTTTTTATGCTGGATGCCCTTCCTGACACAACCCTCTGCATTTGGATTCCCAGGCTAGAGGCTGCATTGCATTGAACTGGGTGGTGGTGGTCCATGGGCTTCTGCTTAGTGCTATGCTTCCTTCAGACAGTCAGGCAGCCCAGGCTGATAAAGCTTATAGTTCAGGGCTGGCTCAGGCTTTGGAACAGCCCCTAGTTATGCTGCTATAGGCTTAGACTGCCGGGGGACTCCCATAATGCACTGGGCTCCTCTATCCTCCTCTTCCTCTCCATGATTATGCCTCATGTCCGCTACTAACTTGGTTTCTTCCCGTTAAAGGGGAGTTCTTCCTGCCACTGTTGCCCAATATCCAATGCTGCTCATGTGGGGATTCTTGAATCCTTAATTTTGAATTTCTGAATCGTTGGGTCTCTCTCTTGATTGAAGAGTTTGTTCTAGTCCTGCTGTTTATGTAAAGCGTCTTGAGATAACGCTGTTATGAATTGGCGCTATATAAATAAAGATTGATTGAGCTATGCTAGGTCGGCCTGCACTGGCTACTGGCAAACTACAGCAGCTACTGATTTGCATTCCATGGTGCGGAACTGCATTTCCAATTTACAAAGCCTCCAGCACAGCAAATAAACTACACAAACTACTCATTTCTGCTAAAGGAGGCAGAGGAATTACTAAATACAACACCCTGAGCAAGAGGGAGAAAGAGAAGCTAAGCTGACTGCTTAGCCAAGTTAGCTGTTAAACTAGCTGATAAACTGTGTGTGCTGCCCTCGCTATATGTGCTGTATATAACTTGGCAGTCAGCTAAACGCTTTCTTAACACCAAGACTCTGAAGACCACTGTCCACAGGTTCAATGATGTTGCAAGGAAAGATGAAACTAAAACATACAAAAATGCATGGTTAATATTTTTCTTACTTTTAACATATGCAAATAATATTGTAAATAGGCCAGTCAAGTCAACATAAATAATGGCACATGTTCTAGCCAGCTTCCACATATCTTCAACCAGAAAATGCTAACATGGCATCAAACTTTGCAAAAACACACAAGTATGCACATATACTGATTTGAAGTAACAAGTAACAATAAACCAAGCATGTACATACGTATGACGTATGCAGACGTATGCAGATGTTCCTGGATTAACTTGCAGGATGGATTAAAACAACATTCAGAGCCACATTCACCTACTTCCTTACCACTAGTCACATGACCTCAATATCCTATTGCTCACTTCCTGTGACCTCACACCCCAAAGTGAACACCCTCAGTGACTCAAAATGACCACACACCTCAAAGTGAGCAAAGCCAACAGACAAGCCAGCTGCAACAGAACACTCCCTGTCTGACGTGGTTACATGTCACTACACAAATTCTTAACAACAAACATCTGGGGAGAGAAGAAGTACTGTCTCTGTGACAGGCCTAAGGAAAAGTGCAGTCCCTCCTGGTTTAATGATCTTCACCTCGATCTGGCGCACCTTCCCATCCTTGCTTGGGAAGGTCTGTGTTACCAGTCCAAGAGGCCATTCATTTCTTGGCACTTGGCTGTCCCTAACCAGGACAACACTTCCTAGTTCAATGTTTGGATAAGTAGACTGCCACTTCTTGCGTGGCTGCAGCGTAGGGAGGAACTGCTTTCGCCATCTGTCCCAGAATATGTTGGACAGATGCTGACTTGACGCTACTGGCATTTGTAAAGGTCTGAAGCTCCAAACTCCCCTGCAGGAGCTGGAACAATGTTGACCTTCTGTGTGAGGAGGGCAGATGGTGTGAGTATGAAAGAATCATCAGGATCCATTGTCACAGGAACTAGAGGCCTGGCATTGATAATGGCTGCCACTTTTGCCATGAAAGTCACCAGAACTCCATGGGTAAGTTTGTCTTTTAATTGCAGAAACAGAGTCCAGAATTTTCCTTGCCAAACCGATCACCCTCTCCCATGTCCCGCCGAAATGAGGCGTGTGGAGGATTAAACGTCCAAGAACAACCTTGGTCCGACAAGTAAATCTTGACTGTTGTGTTATGAATGTTAGAGGGTATCTTCAAGTCTTTGCAAGCACCCACAAAGTTAGTGCCACTGTCTGAATGAATATCCTTAACTGGTCCTTGCACACTGAACATTGGTAAAGGGAGGGTCTGTTGACAGACGAGCTGCAGAGAGGCTGGCCATTTTCTGGATGCTGAGCGGAGCCCTCAGCCGTCTGCAAGTTACACACTGGTGAATAATGCTGCTCACTTTTCTTTTTCCTCCAACTATCCAAAAGCCAGCTGAACGGACAGCTCCTTCAGTAAAGAGCCGACCTTGATGGTGAATCTGCTCGTGGTGATGTCTGATGAGCAAAGTTGCAATGTGATACTTTCCAGGAATGATCAGTGGAGTCTTCTCACTCTGATCAAGACTTGAATGGTGGAGCCAGCCTCCAACTCTCAGAAGACCATGTTCGTCAATGAAAAGATCCAGATCTTTAAGAGGACTGCTTCTGGGAATCCATTTGTGTTCTTGAATGCATTGAATCTCTTGTCCTGTACCACTTTAACGATGATTGCTGAGGCTTCATTGGATTCCTCCACAGTGAATTCTGCCTTGCAGTAATGCCAGCCCTTGCAACATTTGTTCTTTGTTGAGGTTGCTTTAAACAGACGGGCTATGTGTACAAGACGAGTAACAGCACGAGTTAGTGACTTCCATGAGGAGAACTTGGTGAATCTTTGAGAACCAAGGCACTTGGATTATATGGTGGTGCTTAGGGTGGACACTTGAAGTCAGGATCTGAACTTGGATTAACAAGATCACAAGTGCTCTCTGGGACCTTTGGCTCTGTTGTGAATAAAAATTTGGGACCACTCAGCCAATTGGTATTTTTTAAATGGGCTGCAGCAACGGACCGTGTTGCATGATCTGCAGGATTCTGCTCGGTGGGCACAAAGTGCCACTGGTCTGGATGGGAGGATCTTCGGATGCGTAGTACTTGGTTGCTGACGTACACATAGAAGCGTCTTTTTTCATTATGAATGTAACCCAGAACCATCTTGCTGTCTGAGTAATAGGTTATAGCATCTAACTGAAGGTCTGGTTCAGCTGAGACCAGATCAGCTAGCTCAACAGCAAGCACAGCTGTGCAGAGTTCTAACCTTGGTACTGTGTGCTCAGGGCGGGGGGCCAGCTTGGCTTTCCCCATTACAAACCCAACCTGATTGTTTCCAGCAGCTTCTGTGACTTTTAGATATGCTACTGCAGCAATAGCTTTGGTTGATGCATCAGAGAAGACGCACAGTTCTTTTCTGATGGCTGCTGAGGGTGAGGTTTTGGTGTAAAGCCTCTGGATAGAAAGGTTAGACAGTTCTGTCAGAGAAGCTCTTCATGATGTCCAGGTTTCCTCCTTACTTTGAGGTAATGGTGCATCCCAGTCACCATTTTCAGCAGTGAGTTTTCGTAGAATAGCTTTACCTTGGATTGTGACTGGTGCTACAAATCCGAGAGGGTCGTAGAGGCTGTTGAGGCTTAGATAAGACACCCCGTCAAGTGTAAGGCTTTGTCTCATCAGAAACACTGAAGAGGAAACAGTCTGTTTGGAGGTTCCAGTTAAGCCCAAGACTGCGCTGTATTGGAAGAAAGTCTGCATCAAGGTCAAGGTTTTTGAGATCACTTGCATGATCTTTGGTTGGAAAGGCTTCCATGACCTCTTTGCTATCTGCTGCAATCTTGTGTAACCTCAGATTTGACTTGGAGAGAATGTCTTGTGTCTTTTTTAGTGAGTCAACAGCAGCTTTAACTTTAGACGGGGACTTCAGGCCATCGTCTACATAGAAGTCACGCATCACAAAGTGTTTCACCTCAGGGTCAATGTGGAACTCACTGTCCTGAACAGACTGATGTAGCCCATGAATAGCCACTGCGGGTGAGGGGCTATTACCAAAGACGTGGACCCTCATACGATATTCCACAGTGTCTTTTGAGAGGTTGGTGTCTTGAAACCAAAGGAAACGCAGGACGTTCCTGTCTCCCTCTCTTACCAGAAAACAATAAAACATCTGTTCTATATCTGTTGTAAAGGCAATTGCTTCCTGTCTGAAGCGGATCAGTACACCAAGCAGTGTGTTGTTCAGGTCAGGGCCAGTTAACAGCACATCATTGAGTGACGTACCATCGTATTGGGTGCTGGAATCTAACACCACTCGGATGCTCTTTGGTTTCCTTGGATGATACACTCCGAACATTGGCAGGTACCATCGTTCTTCTTCCTCACTGAGAGGGGCGGCTAATTCAGCATGGCCATTTTTTAACATCTTGTCCATGAAGCTAAGAAAGTGAGCTCTCATTTCAGGCTTTTTGTCCAAGTTGCATCTAAGAGACATGAGACGTTTCAGTGCTTGGGGCCTATTGTTGGGAAGCCGCCGACGTGGGCTCTTAAAAGGCAGTGGTGCTACCCAACTGTTGTTTGGATCTTTACGTAGCCCTTCATCCATTATTTTCATGAACATGTCATCCTGAATTGAAGGAGCTATCTGATTATCCTCTTTTGTCCGCTTAAACACAGCACATCCCAGATGGTCAGCATCACATGGCATTTTCTCCTCCAAACATGTTAGGGGATGATTGGAAATCTGGATTTCACTGTATTTTTAGTAGGGCGTTTTGAGTCTGTCATGTTGGTGTAGGTGGTGACTGTCTGGTTTGTGGACACTTCCCAAACATACATTGCCTACAATGACCCACCCCAAGTCCAGCTTCTGTGCATAGGGTAAATTGTGTGGGCTATTCACTTGTTCACGGACTTTCTGAACTCTGATAATGTCCCGACCCAAGAGAAGCATGATTGGGGCTTGTGGATCAATGACCAGGATGAGGCGTGCCACTGACCTCAAGTGCTTGTGATGAAGAGCCACACTGGGGGTTGGAATCTCATCTCTGTTATTTGGAATGTCATTGCATTCTGTGAGGCTTGGTAATAGGATGCGAACAGTTCCATCAAAGGATTCCACTTTGTAGCCACTGGCCCTTCTCCCAGCTGACAACTTTACTCCTGCGCACATTTTCAAAGTGTAAGGAGCACTTGGACTTGGGTCACTGAATACTTCAAAGAACTGTGAACAGACTAGTGACCTGTTGCTCTGTTCGTCCAAAATCGCATACAGTTTTACTGCTTTGTCTCTGTGGCCCACTGGATATACTTTTACAGGACATATTTTTGAGCAGGATCTGTCTGACAGGCCTTCGCCACAGACCTCAGTGCATTTAGTGTTGACATGAGACTGAGGTGAGGTTTCCTCTTCCTCCCTGCCGTGCTCTGTTGCAGGACTCACCTCTTCAGTCCAGGGTGCAGGTCCAGGGTGAAGAGCTGTGTGGTGTCTTTCACTTTTACATTCAGAACATTGTACTTTAATTTTACAGCTCTTTGCGATATGTGATGATGAAGAACAGCATTTACAGCACACATTATTCTCTTTCAAGAACCTCTTGCGATCTTGAATTGGCTTTTCCCAAAATGCGCGACATTTTCGTAGTGGGTGTGGTTTTTTTGTGTATGGGACACAGTTTATCACAGTCATCAAACCTTGTGGGGGGCTTACCAGTATCAGAGTTCGCTCTAGGAAACACATCAGTTTTGTGGACAGAGATCTCTCGCTGTTTGTTTGGCTTCCAAGCGGTCTTCTCGGTCCTGGAAGTCATATCTGTGTGAGAGATGAAGTCAAAGCTTGGGTCATTCCTTATGCTAGCTTCCTGCTGAACAAAGTCTGCAAAACAGGCAAATGGAGGATAAGAAACATGATGTTTCTGCTTGTAGGATGCACCAACTGACACCCACTTTTCCTGCAGATTAAAAGGGAGCTTCCGTACTATTGGGTTGCCACCTCTTGCTGTGTCGAGGAAAGAGAGGCCAGGCAAGTCTCCTTCATCCTTGGCTGCCTGAAGTTTCATCACCAGATCACTTAACCTTGTTAGCTTGGAATAATCTCGGTTGGTTATTTTTGGAAAGGCATCAATGCGTTTGAATAGAGCATCCTCTATCACTTCTGCTGAGCCATAAGTTTGATCAAGCCTGTTCCATATCATTTCCAGCCCCGTTTGTGGATAGTTGATGTGTATTGCTCTTATCTGTTCAACATGCTCTGCTGACTCTTTACCAAGCCATTTAAGTAGGAGATCCATCTCCTCACTTGCTGTTAGGTCCAAACCTCTGGTTGCAGTCCGAAAAGAACATTTCCAGGCCCTGTAATTCTGCAGCTTGTCAACTTGTAAACTGAAGTAAGCCTGTAGCCACAAGCTCACGGTGAGCAAGGTATCTCAGAAAGTCACTCGTGTTGTTGTCATAATTAGAGTTTGGAGACAGAATATGGCAAGGGACCAGGACGGCTATTGTCTGTTTGAGGGCTGGGATGTTGTACAGGAGTAGCATGCTCATGCTCAAACTTAACTCTGCGTGACTCATGAACAGATCCATTTTCATAGATGTGAGGCTGCTGTGAGGTAAGATGAGATGGTTGGGAAGCAGTATTGGTTTGATTTGGAAAGAAGGGCTCAGCTTCAGGTTTGAGATGTGAAGGTAAAGTGTCGTTGCTTTGGCTTAGCTCAGTCTTTGCTGGAACGTCGTCATCACTTAAGTGTGCTTCTGCCTCTTGCACTGTGGTTTGTGCAATAACATTGTTCAGTGTGTTGTGTTGCTTCCCAGGGAGTTGCATCTAAATTTAAGCTACAGCTATGTTTCTCCCCATTTAACTCAGCAGCAGCTTCAGCAGTCTCTTTTGTAGTTAAGTATGGTAATCGACGCTTCCAACTTAGCTTGTTGTAGCTTTAGTGTAGCTTCCTCTTCTGCAAACGAAAGACGAGCTTTGGCTGGCTCTGCTCTCGCTCTTGCCCTAGCTGCAGCAGACCCAGTTGATGCTGTGCTCAAGCATGTTGAAGAACATGAGGCGTGGGAGCGTATCTTTAATGATGTCTCCTCCACGGCATAGTCTGCTTATGAATGTCTGCTTTGGCACTGCTCTGATGATCGTCCACAGGCTGTGTGCAACGATGTGGTTGTCCTCTGCATTGTCTCGTCCTTTCGAAGCCATGGTTTCACTGTGCTGCCCTTGCTATATGTGCTGTATATAACTTGGCAGTCAGCTAAACGCTTCCCTAACACCAAGACTCTGAAGACCACTGTCCACAGGTTCAATGATGTTGCAAGGAAAGGTGAAACTAAAACATACAAAAATGCATGGTTAATAATTTTCTTACTTTTAACATATGCAAATAGTATTGTAAATAGGCCAGTCAAGTCAACATAAAGTGGCACATGTTCTAGCCGCAACAGCTTCCACATATCTTCAACCAGAAAATGCTAACATGGCATCAAACTTTGCAAAAACACACAAGTATGCACATATACTGATTTGAAGTAACAAGTAACAATAAACCAAGCATGTATATACCCACGATGCTACTACAGGCAAAAGACATATGCAGATGTTCCTGGATTAACTTGCAGCATGGATTAAAACAACATTCAGAGCCACATTCACCTACTTCCTTACCACTAGTCACATGACCTCAATATCCTATTGCTCACTTCCTGTGACCTCACACTCCAAAGTGAACACCCTCAGTGACTCAAAATGACCACACACCTCAAAGTGAGCAAAACCAACAGACAAGCCAGCTGCAACAGAACACTGTGAAAAAGCAGTTGCTAAAAGAAGGTAAGAGGTAGGCCACTGCCACTGGGAACCTATACTTGCGTCTAAGATCACACTGATCAAACGACGAGCAAACGAGCAAACGCCAGTTCACGCTGGTTTTGGCTGGCTAAAGAAGGGGGAGAGAGTGGATGGAGCACTCCACTGCTTCATATACACTCCTGCTAATCACTGATTAAGGACACCTCTTTCACCTCTCCTGCAGAGGCGCAACCTGTGGGGAGAGAGAGAGAGAGAACCCACATATACGTGGGGCACGTAACAATGTACAACAGGTGATTAGACATAAAAATTAAATATAAAATAGGATTAATTAAATTAGAATGCAGTGACTCTATCGACAGCACAATACACAGAAGCTCTGCCAAACCGGAAATTATAACATATGTGGCATGAGGAGCTCAGGAAACCTTAATCTAAAGTCACCATGAACTTAGCCACGCAGGCCAGATACCACTGGGCAGGACGTGTTTTCAAAAATCATTTATTAATAAACTTGATCATAAGAAAATAAACAAAATCACACACCAGATCAAACACTCGATAAAATGGGCAGAAAAATATAAAACCACAGGGCTGGGGGCTTACCATGCGGCAGGATAACCAAGGAGGAAGAAGGAGTCCCTCAAATGAATCACCCGTGACACTGCAAATGCACACGCACACAAAATCAAAAAAAGGAGGGAGGGGATCGTGAAGAACACACCACCACCAGGGAGTAACTGCCGCAGTCAGCCCACAGCACCTGAAAGCAGCAAAAAAACACAGATTTATACAACATGCCCATAAACATAAAAACTGGTGTGGACTAAACAAAGAAACCCCCAAAAAACAATGAGTTAATAACTAAAAAAACAATAAATAAAGCAAAATAAATTTATGCAAATATACAAACAAATCAGATTAACACAATACAAATTAAACCAAAATACCAAACAAATTACTAAATCTATCATTAGACAATCAAACGTGGACAACCACGCATTTCCAGACGGTGCGTGACACCATTATCCACTTATCTTATACAACGGGTCCAGGCGACGGTCAGTCGCTGAACCAGTCCTCTCTGCGCTGACCCCACGCCGCAACGGAACCAAAAACGAAACAAAGAGAAACCAGAAGAATACAAAAATAACCAGAACCAAAACAGCAGTGTAGTCCAGGGAGTGCTGATAGCAGCGGGCAGGCAGTTGCTCCAAGCAGCGCAGCAAATCCCCAAGCCCCCGGAGGATGTGGGCCTCGATGGTTGGCTCAACCGCACAGCCTAAAAGTTACGCTCTGTGTTAGCAAGGCAAACGGCAGACAAAAGGGCAGGCAGACAACGTGGAATTTACGTACCGGAGCGAGCAAGTGACCGTACACAGTGGTGCGCCAGTGAATCTCTCTCTCTCCCCTGCCCCGGCCGTCAGCCGCGCTGAAAGGAGCGGAGATCTTGTGATTCCCACACACGCTAACGTGCAACCGAAAGGAAGAAAGACGGCAGGGTACTCACCCGGGAGGAAACTCAGGGTGCCCGAATGGGAATCACCAACCCACGGTGCACGCACCAAACAAAGGGGTTGCCACGCCACACAGCGCTGCCACGCCGCACCAGTCACCACAGGAGTCAGCAAAGAGCGGAAGAGACCTGTACTGCCGCCACAGCCCTGAACTTAAAAGTTCCCCTGGCACCGCCCCGCAATCAATACCTGCGCCGCACCTGGCACCGCCCCGCCATCAGTACCTGCGCCGCTGGCGCAGTGCCCAGCAGTGGCAAAAAGGGGGAACAACCCCCGGCCACATATAATTTATAATTACATATAATTACCGGCTACATCACCGTATGGTACGGCAGCACCACCATCATGGACCGTAAACGCCTGCAGAGAGTGGTGAAGACTGTGTCCAAGATCACCAGGACTCCCCTGCCCTCTCTGCAGAGCATCTACAGACACAGAGTCCCCCGGAGGGCTGCCTCCATCATCAAGGACCCCACCCACCCCCAACACAAACTGTTCACTCTCCTCCCCTCAGGCCGGAGGTACAGGAGTCTGAAATGCAGGACGTCCAGACTCAGAAACTCCTTCTTTCCCTCTGCCATCAGGCTCCTTAACAGCCAATAGGAGTCACAACTACCTCTAATCTGCACATTCATCTGCACATTGACTGTACTTTATGTTAAGTTGCACATTTTGTAAATATATTTATATGTTAAGCAATAGCAGTTTATTTAGCAATAGTAGTTTATATTTATATGTTTTTATATTTTATTCTATCCTCTTCTTTTTTTACTCTTTGGCATTCAGGGTGGATGGCAAAGTAAGATTTTCATTGTACAGGGAAACCCGTTTCTGCACTGTACACTTGACAATAAACGCTTTGAATCTTCTCTTGAATATGATATAATGCCATTGTCTCACAATAGGTTAATTCACCCTAGATTTGGTAATATTTACTTTGAGTAACAAAAAAGAACAAACTATCCATTTTTCTTCAAACTTGAAACACATCTTTTAAAACGTAATACTCCTGGTGAGTTTTAATAATAATACCTTAGTCCCTCTGCTTATCATACTGGTCCACATTTGTTGGAGATATTTATTGGGGTAGTTTTTTTTTAACTAACAAAGTAAAAGAGATATTCACCAACTAATCATTGTTTGCAGAAACCCAAGAAAGACATTGATACAAATTATAAAGATTTGACAAATTTTAAGGAAGGACTATTTATAATAGGAAAGTTGTATTGAATTGCTGCTTGACACCTGCTCAGAGAAGAAGAAGGACCGCTGGTGAAGCAGCTTTTGTTCCTTTGCATGTAATCTCACATCGTCATTATTTTTAGCAGTGACCTTTCATGCAGCCTGGTGTTATTTTAGATGATTAATGCCCAAAAGAAGCATTACTGAATGTAAAGCAAAATCTGGACAAAATCTGATTTAAGATAATGTAAATATAAGTCCTTCACTGAATGTAAAACAAGATCTGGACATAAGTAAATATAATACATTGTGTGTGTGTGTCTGTCTGTTCATTCTTATGATTAGGCCTCCAGTGGATAGAATTTCTATTAACAAACCATACAATCTGTAATTGTTGATCTATGTTTATGTTTAAGATTAAATGTATATTATGTGTAGATATAAATGTCATTATGAAAAAAAACATTGAATTAGTCCTGAATTCTGTCCCTCCCACTTTTGCTAGCTACATTTCTAAGTATGTGTATCCAGTGAGGATCATATTTCAAGAATGTCTCACTGTGGGCACGCCCCAACTCCACAATTCACCAAAGGAAAAAAAGGAAAAGAAAGAAAACCTTACATATCTCTCTGAATCCAAAGTGCATTTGCTTCCCAGATGGATTCTCAGGCCAAAACAGGGAAGGTTTTCCTCCAATCACACAAAGCTGGCAAAGTGAGTACATATTTAAACATTAATAGCTGTTTCTCAGTAGATATGACATAGACTTATACAGCCACGTTCTCTTACATTGGATAATTGCTTTGTGTTATGTTTACAGTAATAAAACCATAATCCTATCAGCCTCTAAGGAACATTGCATGAAAATTAACTTGACACTACAACAATAAAAAAAATCATAAAGATAGACAGAAAGATTGACAGACTTATCGTACTGTGCTTTATGTTTTTCATATATACTTTAGTATCATTTCTGCCTTAGGTTGATTCAGATTCCACAGTTAGCTGAGGGAATACAAGAGGACACAGAGTTTTGGTAGAATAAGCTGTAAGTCTTTCTGTGCGTTGCTCAAAGGACACTTCGGCGCAGGAATCCAAATGAACAAGTTGAAACACAACACAGTTTCCACACTACACATTCCTGTGCAGCACTGACAGAGAGCACACTTTAATGTTGTGTGCTTTCAGCGCAGTGGCCATCTTAATCTCAACCATCACGCCTATAACTTTAAACTGGTATAGAAATGCAATGGATCCATTATAAATCACTGTAACCCTACTGCAAATTATCATAGTTGAAATACATTACATAAAATGTGAGATATATGTGGCTTACTGTTACTAAGTAATAATGTATAATGTGTTTAAAAATTAGATTGTAGTCCTGTAACGTGTTCCTTAACAGCACTGTAATACTCACTCGGACAATGATAAGTAATAATTAGTAATAAGGTGTGTGGCATTCTGACACTCATCTGGACTATTCTGTATGGGACTAATGTTTACTTCTCTATGTCACATGTAAGAGGGTTGAAACTGATAACCACCTTTACAGGGAAAGGTTTTAGATTGAAGGTACAGTTGCACTCAAAAGTATTCAGCCCCCATTGTGAATTAGGTGTATTGTCAAAATTGATAACCTGTCAGCTGTGTTAAATGAATATCTCAAACAAGAACAATTTAAATACATCAGAACAACTAATATTACAAGTGGTTTCAACAGAATAAATTCAACAGAATATGCCTCTCTTAATGACTGCTGCAGTCTCAACATTATACAACCCCCTGAATAGAATCCCTCACAAGAGCACTTACACTACTCACAAAAAGTTAGGGATATTCGACTTTCAGGTGAAATGTATGGAAAATGTAAAAAGTTAATGCTACATTGATATTATATCATGAAAGTTGGGCATTTAAGTAGAAGCTTGCAATGGCAATTTCTTCATCTTAAACAATTTATTGAAAGAAAGACTAACAACAGTGGTGGGTATACCACAACAAAAAATTTCAATGTCTCAATAAATTGGGATGTGGCCAAAAGACGTCCACTCCTCTCCTTTCTGTGACTCTTCCAGTCTCTCTTTATCACTGTTGCAACCTGCTGATGACACTCTGTGACACTATAAGCTCAGTGGCCACTTCCGTCTGAGGACCTCCTGTTTGAAGCCTCGCAATGGCGAGGTGCTGTTGATCAATTGTTAGGTGTCGTCTTGGTCTCATGATGTCAGAATGTGAACAGCACGATGAGGAGGACTGTTTAAATACCAATTCTAACTGAACCAGGAAATGTATTGGTCGATTCATGGATCAAACCTGTTGTGAATTTTGCTGTCAATTAATCTCCTCCGTGCCGTGTCTGTACAGGACAGAATGCGTTCGGCTTGCCAAATTTACATAAATGTTCAATCGCTAGCAGTGTGACTTTTAAGTGTTGCCTGTTTGCAAGACAAACAAACAAGTCAAACAAGAGATAAATGTGAGAAAATGTTAATGCCTGTCTGAGAAAAGTGTATAAACTGTATGGTGAGGGGTTTTACAGCATTAAAATATATATAATAATTGTAAAAAATAAAGCTGACTACTTCGCGGATTTCGCCTATTGCGGGTTATTTTTAGAACGTAACCCCCGCAATAAACGAGGGACCACTGTACTTGTCAAGAAGGGGCTGAATAATTTTGAGACTACAGTAGTCATTAAACGTGGTATATTGTGTTGAATTTGGAGAAACATCCTGCAATTTTAGTGCCGTTGAGTTATCTTAATGGTTCTTGTTTGAGCTGTTTGTTGAACACAGTTGAAAGTTTGTATATTTTTCCACTACACCTAATTTGCAATGAGTTTGAATAATTTTAAGTGCAACTGTAGTGTGTGTGTAGGGGCAAGATTATGTAAACTTGAACTACGTAACATAGATATATTTACACAGTTATCCATTTATAGCCAGCTTTCTCTCTCATTAATCATCTATCTCTGTCACTTGTCAGGAATGGAAGCCTGTGTGGTTGTCTCTGTTTCCTCACAGTTGCAATGGAGTCGGTCGACTGGAAATCCAGGATATGGGAGGTACAGAATAGCTCATAATGTTTCCAAATCACTTCAGAGTAAGCCAGAAAAAACATGAGCAGGGTAGGATAACCATAGTACCTGTCATGAGGAATCACGGGAAAATGGGCCATAGGTGAATCATGGTGGATGTGTAGTATGCAGCAGCAAGATCAGTGGCAGCAAATGAATATGAACAGTTGAGTTGGCAGCTTAAATAGAGCCCAGAATTGGTGATGGTGTTATATAAGATCAGCAGATGCATCTTCATGATGCAGCTCTTCTCCAATTATCTATCTGAAGTCATATGCACACTCTTGTGCACACACAACATATAGTCTATATATAAAAATTTTATAATTTAATGAAGTTTATAATGATAACTGGACCTACAACTATAGCAGAGTAAAAACGGAAAACATAAATCAGCCATTAGATTGGAAGGAAAAGTGTGACACCTTAAGTGTAGAAAGCTGTAGTTATAGCAGTCAAGAAAGTGAAGTGTAGCACAGTAGATTGACAGTGTTTTGTTAATGCCAGCAATAGATGTCTCACAGCACAGCTGTTTCTCGTAAGTGTAAGTAAATATTATATTTAATGAATAACAATAAGATAAAACTCTGAAAAGAAAAATGTCTGTTAAAAAAAAAAAAACAGAACCAACATTTGTTTCTTCTTTGGTTGCCTTTGTTTATGAATCATACACACACATGCACACACGCGCACACACGCGCACACACACACACACACACACACCCTCAGCTGAAGACAAAAATGGCAATGATGACCTCTAGTGTTTATTTTTTGTGCTTTTGTTTAATTTTTCTGACTTTTCATTTGATTATATTTTTCACTTTTATCCTTAAAGATATTTGGTTGTTTAGTACCAGGTAATCCGTATACTGTATATTCTTTTCCTTTGATTTTAATTAATTTTAACAGGTAGAACCTGAACCCTGTCATTTCATTCAGATCTCCTAGTGGCAGTTCTGTTTTTGTCTCCTCCTGCCATCTTTATATTTGTCACTTTTACATCTTTCTCATAGATGTTTTTCATCTAAGCCTGGGAAGAAGGGAAAAAAAGTGACCGTTGGATGAAAATATTCAACAATTTTATTGGGGTTTGAATGAATACAGACAGATAATGGAGGTCCAACTGTATTTTAAGGTTAAGCCTGGCAGAGCTACCAAATTCCAGAACAAATAAACAAAAAAAAGCACTCCAACCAAGATATGTCAGTTATGAGACTTTGTCTTGGGTCATGCTAAATCTGTCAAAATCTTTAATTCAGAGGTATTCTTTAAAAAATATTCATGAGTGGTATGTGTGTTTTTAGTCCATAGTGTGACAGGGTTCAGAGTGTGAACAAGCAGGAATGTTTGACATTGCATTGGAAAAACACAAGAGTTAACAAGCACAACAGCAGAACATTGTAAGAGCATATATATATATATATATATATGTATATATACACACTGTTGCCCATAAAGTTGGAATAATTGTTCAATACCCCCAATTTTGTTAAAACCTGAATACACAGTTTGCAAAGGTTCATTGTGGTTTAAGTTGGAAGAGTTTGATGAATAAAGTTGAGAAGATATAAACTTTATTTATCAAGAATAAATCACATTGTCACAATCATTTCATGAGAAGAGGTAAAAAAAATGTATTCCAACTTTATGGGCAACAGTGTATATATATATATATCACTAATTTATATATACTGTATATAGATATATAAATTAGTGATTAGTTCCTCATTCTGTTAGCCTTTGGTGGGTAATTATTATAATGTATGTGTAGCGGAGTATAGGTGTCTCACAACGGGAAGCCAATAATGTAGGAGATATACCTCGCACGCGGGCACCAATAATGTGTAGTAGATATAGGGCCTCTCACTGGGGTACCAAAATATGTTACAGGTATAGAGGTGGACCTCACGCGGTGGCACCAATATAATGTAGCAGGTTAACCCTCTAAGCGCCAAAGTCGCAAAATTGCGACAAGCAACATTGCTGAATAAAACAGGCTGTATCTATAAATGTGGTGCCGAATCTTGTTATTACTTTTCACCAGGACATGGCGGACATGTGTGCCTGTAATCTGAGCAACATTTGTGGGCGTGGTTCTATTCAAAGTTTTACAGTAAAAAGAGTTTGTAAAACACCCTCCGGCGCAGAGACGCGGCGGCGAAGCAGAAGTTGTAGTGCAGAGCATAGCGAGAGCGAAAGAGTGTTTTTTCATTTACTCATGATGCTGAGAGGTCGGTTTACCATCGACGAAGTACTTTGTCAGGTACTGGCTGACTCCGATTCCGTGGAGGAAGACATGCAGTTGTCCAGTGAAGCAGAAACTGACATTAGTAGTGACGGCGAGTCCGCGCGCCATAGTCCACAATCAGCACATGGTATAGCGGATGCTTCACCTCAGCGTGGCCGGGGTGAAGCATTCTGCGATCGTCAAGCAGGGGACGTGGTCGAGGTGGCAGGGGGGCTCATAACACCGCAAATATGGGTGAATGTAGCGGGGATGAAAACAACCGCGGTTGTCGTGGCAGACGCGGGAGACGCCGCGGGAAAAAACACACCGCTAATAGCGGCGGAGGTGGCGTTCATCGCCGCACCGTAAATCACGGCGGCGATGATAATGATGATGATGGCTGGCAGTTCTTGAGAGAAGAGGAAGAGTATCAAAAGTGGATCCGAAATTTTGTTGAGCCTGTTGGTTGGACGATCTGACAAATTCTGAGCCCATTGATTTCATCTCTCTTTTTCTGAATGATGAATTCTGGAGCCTATCCCAAATTTCGTTTCATACTAAAGATATTTCACATTTACAGTATGCCTTTATCTCAAACCACTTTAAAGTTATAGCCTTTTGAAACCTTGATATCAAAATTGAACATTTTCCAATATGTCCGCCACCTTGTGACGTCATAATATGCAAATTAGATGAATAATTTCACTCCCATCACAGACTTTGAGTCATACTGAACAATTTTCTCTTTGACAGTATACCTTTATCTCAAACTACTTTCAAGTTATAGCCTTTTGAAATCTTGATATCAAAATTGTATATTTTCTTGAAAAAACTCCGGCGCCTAAAGGGTTAACTACCATTTAATTAATTAATTAAAAGCTCTCGTATCAATAGGGGCACCACTCCGTCTTTACGGAGAATTATTAATTACTTTATTAGCACAGATGGCTTCAGGTATGTAACCTTAAGAATTAAGCATTAAACATTAAACAGTCTCAGTTCTAAATGTGTAAGTTCTCAGTGGCAATGATCCTCTTAGACCTTGTTATGAAGAAATATCCAGGCAGCGAAGTGGCAGTTAATACACCTTTTTATTAATAACCGCTAAATATCAACATAAAACACTAATGATTATAAATGCGAATTAAAGCTGCAAGCAGCGTTGGAGGGCCCTCACACCTCCGTGCACGTCGGGGTGTGCGGCAGCTTCGTCCCATTGCTGGACTCCGACCCTTCCACGCGGCTCAGAA
The DNA here is from genome assembly GCF_042242105.1 of Pempheris klunzingeri. Classification (NCBI taxonomy): domain Eukaryota; kingdom Metazoa; phylum Chordata; class Actinopteri; order Acropomatiformes; family Pempheridae; genus Pempheris; species Pempheris klunzingeri. The sequence goes on along the minus strand of NC_092014.1, from coordinate 30,047,040 downwards.
TTTTCATGTATTTTGGACAGTGGATGAGTTACATGTCACTTCCTGTGTCCCCTATGTGGCGCTAGAGAACAGCCACTAATGACGTCCTATATTCCAGTATATGAAGTGTTGACTACACTGTGAAAATGTCGTGCAAATGAAATGATCATTGCCATAGACTTGTTACTTTCTGTTGCCACCAGGTGGCGCAATGACTGTGGTCACTAATTGCCATCTAGATGTCTTCAGGCCGGGACTCTTATTAAGCGTGACAAGTTTGAAACAGATTGGATAATGTACACTGAAGTTGAAGCAATTTCCTATTCCATGGCGAACAGCGTTGCCATGGTGACAGCGTCTGACAAAACGTCAAGAGCTTCATAACTTTGTATCATCCATGTCTTGAGAATCTTTGGTTCAAATTTGAGATGGCTGTGATTAACCTGCTGAGAGAGAGACGTCCGAGAAAAAAAACATGCACTTCCTCCCGGCAGTAGGTGGCGCTATAACTATGGTTCAAAATTGGCATGTACATGTCTTCAGAGCAGGACAGTCATCAAACTGTATAAATTTGGTGAAGATAGGACCTTGTACAGTGGAGTTACAGCACTTTAAATGCTCATGGCGAAGGAAAATGCATTATCGAAATTTGCCACGTCGTCACGGCAACAGCTTTTGGCGGAGACTCACGTTTTTCACTACAGACCAACATCAACGTCTTGAGGCTGACCTGAGAAAATTTGAAGTGGATCTGATCAACTGGCTGGTCTTGAGCCATCATAATGTAAAACATAGCATTTCCTGTCGCCACCAGGTGGCGCTATGACTGTGAATGAATATTGACATGTAGACGTGTTCAGGGCGGGACTCTCATGAAACATGCCAAGTTTGGTGCTGATTGGATCATGTACAGTCAAGTTATTAACAACTTCCTGTTTGACTACGAGTCATGGCGAGACACTGAAGTTTGACAGCTCGCCACGCCCAAACCGTTAAAGTTTTGTAGAGACCTTTAATAACTCTTCATCGTTGATGCCTTCTCTACCAGCTGACCAAGTTTGAAGTCGATTGCTTGAACCCCCTCGGACTAGTTCGTTCATTTACGTCCCCTGTAAATCGCCAAAAATGGTGGTTAACCTGCTGGGAGATAATCATTCGAGAGTTAAACGTTACACTTCCTCCCGCCAATAGGTGGCGCTATGACTATCGTTCAAAATTGTCCTGCACAGCTGTTCAGACCCGGACTGCCATTAAACACAGGAAATTTGGTAAAGATAGGAGCTTGTGTGACCAAGTTATGGGTGATCGAAATTTCATGGTGAAGGGTCAAACTTCGCCGCCACGCCAGATCCCCTCCATGTTGACAAAAAGTCACCGATTTTTCTCCACAGCTTCATCTAAGACGTTAGGATCATCTGACAGTATTTTGAAGTAGATCTGCTCATTCGTCTCGTCTGTGGACGCCACGGCGTAAAACATGACGTTTCCTGTTGCCACCAGGAGGCGCTATGAGTGTCGGTGAATATTGTCCTACAGATGTGTTCAGGGCCGGACTGTCATCAAACATGATAACTTTCGTTCAGATATGATCATCTACAGCCGAGTTATGATCCATTTCCTGTTTCGTGGCGAAGGCTAAAGTTTGAGGCTCCGCCCACGGCATGCCGTTCTATATTGTACTCTGCCTTTGATAACTTTTCATCATTAAGTCTTTGACTGCAACATAGTCAAATTTCAGCTTGATCGGATGAACGGTGTCGGACTAGTTAGATTTTTCATAAACCCAAAACTGGCCAAAAATCATCAGATTTTGACACTTTATGCAAAAAACTGGATGCCCTGTTCATTTCCCGGTATGGGTCCTTGAGACTTTTTTGTGCCTGGATGTCATACACGTGCTCACCAAATTGCATGTTTCTAGCTCAAAGTGGTGGGAGGGGCTGCCGTTTAGGGGGCGCTATAGAGCCATTTCTGCACGCACATATTTGACACCCATAAAATATCGAATTTTTCGCCACTCCTGAAATGTTTGCACATTTTGGTGAGTTTTCGACTATCCCTTGCACCCCATTTCCCCTTGCAAAGTGGCTGAAGACAAATAATAATAATAAGAATACGTAGAAGAACAATAGGGTCCTCGCCGAGTGTGCCACTCGGTGCTCGGGCTAGTTCGTTCATTTACGTCCCCTGTAAATCGCCCAAACTGTGTGAAAAATCCAATATGGCCGACTTCCTGTTTGGTTGAGGTTATCACTCCAAGAGACTTTTTTGTACGTCTTGAAGAGATTCATGAACCCACCAAATTTCGTACATGTACATAATACGCTGTTCCGGGGCTTGACATTAGGGGGCGCTACAGAGCCATTTTGCCACGCCCATTTACGAAACCTTTAAAATACGTAACTTTTCACCATGACTAATGCGTGTGCAAATTTTGGAGTTTTCGTGCATGTTCAGGCCCCCAAATTAGCAATTCATTGTGGATAAGAACCAGAAGAATAATAATTTCAACTATGTTTTTGGCCCCCTGGTAGCCTGGTTTTTTGCATTTGTCGTATTTTTTCATCCCCTTTGTGCTCGGGGCCTATGGGGTCCATACACCTCTTGGTTCTTGGGTTCTGGCATGTTTTCCTCCCTTGCATGTTTTTCCCCCACGCAATTTCAATAGGGTCCTCGCACCGCTTGGTGCTCGGGCCCTAATAATTCCTTGCATTTCAATTATGTTTTCGCCCCCCTGGTTGCATTTCACGTATTTTTTCAGCCCCTTCCTGCTTGGGGTCTATGGGGTCCTTACACCTCTTGGTTCTTGGGTACTTGCATGTTTCCTCCCTTGCATGTTTTGCACCCACGAATTTCAATAGGGTCCTCGCACCGCTTGGTGCTCAGGCCCTAATAATAAGAATTCCTTGCATTTCAACTATGTTTTTGGCCCCCTGGTCGCCTGTTTTTTTTGCATTTCACGTATTTTTTCATCCCCTTCGTGCTCGGGGCCTATGGGGTCCGTACACCTCTTGGTTCTTGGGTACTGGCACGTTTCCTCCCTTGCACGTTTTTCATGCTCGCATTTCAATAGGGTCCTCGCACCGCTTGGCGCTCGGGCCCTAATAAGACAGAAATGACACTAGACAGACAACAATCAAGACATAAGACTAACATTGCCGATAAAACTTTGGATTTGGGGATAGTGAAATGAAATTGAATACGGATTTTACCGGAGGACGAGGGAAACCCGTTTGATTTTAAGAATGTTATAGTTAGAACCATAGAGGATTCACTGACTACTCTCCCTGCAGATTTAGATAGATCTCAGAGCTACACTGACACCAACTTGTCAACTAGCACCAGCTGTTATACTTCACGTGGGCCGTTGGTCCAGCAGCGTTGCATCCAGCGGGGGTCCGCAGTCACACAGGCAGGGTCAGCTGTCAGCGTCCCTGGCAGATTTCCAGGAGGAGGAGGAGAGAGAGGACCTCTCTCTGTAGGCTGAGACAGGAGGCTGGAAGGCCTTGGCGATGTTGGCTCAGTTCACTCGGCACCGTGGTTCAGGAACTTGAAGGTTCTGGTGGATCAGGATGTGCTGGTTCTTGGCGGGGGCGTCTGTCAGTCCGTTCGGACTACAGGACAGCCAGTGGCATTCAGCTCTTAATAGGCAGGGTGCAGGATCTGGCTCTGATGTTGGCCTCAGCTTCAAAACTCGTTTAAAGTTCACGAAGAAAACGTTGTCGCTGGTCACACGCAACAGTTCAGAGTTATCAAAACGAGAGTTGCTATCAAAAAGTACTTGGTTCTGGCTGGCGTTTCAGCAGGTATTTAAGAGGACTTTAAGAAAACTCTGTTAGACTTTCAGTCATAGTGATCAGCTATAACTTCAGAAGAACGGTCTACAAAAGTTTAACTTGAAGGTAGCAGGCACAAAGATTATAAGTAACAAAAGAAAAACTTAGAAATAAAATTAAAATAAAATAAAAAAACGGCAAAGCGGAAACGGAGAGCTAAGCAATGACAGGAGGGGATACAGAGGTTTTATCCTCTGCATCTTAGGGGCGTGTTCTCGTCTGTGTCATCACTTAAAAGTTTTAGATGTACTAAATTAGATTTCTGTTTCATATTCACTATGTTCCAAATCCATTTTCATTCCTAACATTGCATGGTATACAGAATCAAGATATTTTATTTCTAATACATATATTCATTAAGTCTTTACCAAATAACTTCCTAAAAGGCATGACACACAATAACCTAATCTTTAACATTCTCAAGTTTGCATTAACTTCCATTACTCTAATTATCACATTACACAGATTAAACAGACATGGATTGGATATACTGTTGGTTAGTTTAGTTTAAATGTTGTAATTTGTTAGTTGGCTTCTTGGATATTCATGAACATGTGGGTTACACCATTAGACAAAAGAACACGTTAATTAGCATTAACTGATCTGTGGGCACTTTGGACAGTTCCTTTAACCAAATTTTAATTCACAGCCAGTTCACTGTTAAAGCATGGGTTCGTGGCAAACCCCCCCTTTTCCTCTGTCACAGGACAGTCCCGGAGGTCATAGGGCAAGTGAGGCAGCCACAAACTACCGGTTCGACGGCTACATATGTAAGATTATCTTTTTGGCTTTCTCAGTAAATAATCTTCCTAATTCTATATCTGCTTGTCCACAATGTATCCTTTAGGTGGCAGTGCTGGAGGTGATCATGGTGCTGGGATCAGGAGACACCACCAGCCTCGTGTGGATAGGAAGCTGAAGGTGGTCCGACTGTCTGAGCTGATCAGTGTCCTCAGACTCCCCCCAAACGCTGAGGCCTGTCCCATGGTCAGCATTTTGGGTTGTTCTAATGTTTACATATGAGTAATAGTAACCAAGCACTGCAAGCTGCTTTTCTGTGCTGTTCGCAGGAGAACATGTCAGCATTTTGCGTGGAGACACATGACAAAACAATCGTGTTTGCTGCACTCAAGGATGACTGTGTGGAGTGGGTGGAAAACCTGTGTCACAGCACGTTTCAGGTGAAAGAGAAATTACAATAGAATTGTTGAGTGTTTATACCTTGATAATTGTTATTCCAGGTAAATCAATAATCATCAATTCTGTTATATTCACAACAGCATTATCTCAAGACGTTTTCCATAAAGAGCAGGTCTAGACCAAACTCTTTCATTGAGAGAGACCAAACGATTTAGAAATTCAAAATGAAGGATTCAAGTATTCAAGAATCCCCACATGAGCAAGCATCAGATATTATATTAGGCAACAGTGGCAAGGAAAAACTCCCCTTTAACAGGAAGAAACCTCAAACAGAACTAGGCTTAGAGGTAGGTGGCTAAACACGCCATAAGCAGACAACAATTTTGTATCTAGTGATGACATGTACAGCTGCATGTCATCATTTATTCACTGGAGGTGGTGCCCAGCTAACAATGTGGGGAAAACCTGGTCTCATTAGAAGAGACGGCCTCCATCCCACTTTGGACGGAGCTGCGCTCTTATCTAGAACTATGGTGAAGTTTATAAGTCCTAAAGCCTGACAACCCAGAGTTGAGACCAGGAGGCAGAGCTGCAGTCTTACACACTTCTCTGCTCCTCCATTAGAACAGTCACCCACCCAACATCCCATAGAGACTGTGTCTGTCCCTTGACCATTCAGATCATTTAAGTCTATCAGGAGAGGAGTTCAGCATAAAAATCTCATCAAAGTTAATCCCATTGGCACTATGAAACAGGACAGGAGAGTGAAATGTGGACTTTTAAACATCAGATCTCTGCCATCCAAAGCTGTTTTAGTAAATGATCTGATATCTGACCATCATATTGATTTATTATGTCTGACAGAAACCTGGCTACGTCCACTCCTCCCAGTCATATTAATACCCATATTCCCCGAGATTCTGGACGAGGAGGTGGAGTTGCAGCAGTTTAATAGTCCAACCTAGACCCAAACTTAATTATAACTCCTTTGAAAGTCTTACCCTTAGTTTTTCACACCCAACCTGGAAAACACTAAAACCAGTGTTGGTTGTTACAGTGTACCGCCCTCCTGGCCCATACTCTGAATTCTTAACTGAGTTTTCAGAGTTTTTATCAGACTTAGTGCTTAGTGTGGACAAAGTGATTATAGTAGGTGATTTTAATATTCATGTGGACAATGAAAATGATTGATGATGAGTCTCAGCACTGCTTTTGTCTCACTATTGGACTCAATTGGCTTCTCTCAGAGTGTAAATGAACCAACTCACTGTTTTAACCACACTCTTGACCTTGTTTTGGCTTATGGTGTTGAAATTGAACAGTTAACAGTCTTCCCACACAACTCTATTCTATCAGACCATTACCTGATAACATTTGATTTCTTGTTACTATACTATGCACTATATAAAGAAGAGGTCCGCACTAGATGCTTATCTGATAGTGCTGTTGCCAAATCTAAGGAGGTGATTCCTTCAGCATTTCAGCCAGTGTGTCCCTGTGCTATGGATGACCCCCATGCTAATCTTAGCCCCTCCCAAATTGATTATTTGGTCAATAGTGCTGCAGGTTCACTGCGAATGACACTAGACTCTATCGCCCCTCTACAAAAGAAGATAATTAAAGAAAAGAGACAAGCTCCCTGGTATAAGTCCCAGACACTCGAGCTTAAGCAATATTCACGCAAACTAGAAAGGATATGGCGTGCCACCAAATTGGAAAACTCTTAATCTGGCAAGACTTTTAGAGACAAAATTCATCACCTCCAGCCCTCAACAGGCTCTGATCCAACTTCAAACCTAAGAACCATAGAAACAGCTCTTAGACCGGATGTGTACTTGGACTGTTTTTCTCCAATTGATCTTTCTGAATTGGCTTCAATAATCTCCTCATCCAGACTGTCAACATGTCTGCTAGACCCCATTCCTACTGGACTACTTAAGGAAGTCCTACCCCTAATCAGCACGACCTTACTAGATATGATCAATCAGTCTACTAACAGGCTACGTACCACAGTCCTTCAACGTAGCAGTAATTAAGCCTCTCCTGAAAAAGCCCACTCTTGATTCAGGTGTATTAGCTAACTATAGACCTATATCCAACCATAGCACAGAGACAGCACTGGTGAAGGTTACAAACGACCTCCTTATGGCATCAGACAGAGGACTTCTCTCTGTACTGCTGAGTGCTGCTTTTGACACCATTGACCATCACATCCTGTTACAGAGACTGGATCAGTTCATTGGTATAAAAGGAACTGCACTAAGCTGGTTTAAGTCCTATCTATTAGATCGATTTCAGTTTGTACATATTATAGGTTAGACATGGAGTTCCACAAGGTTCAGTGCTTGGACCAATACTCTTTATCTTATATATACTTCCTCTGGGTAATATTATCAGGAAGCACTCCATTAATTTCCACTGTTATGCAGATGATACACAATTATATTTATCAATAAAGCCAGATGAATTCAATCAGTTGAGTAAACTTCAAGTTTGCCTTAAGGACATAAAGTCCTGGATGAGCAGCAACTTTCTGCTGCTAAACTCAGATAAAACTGAAGTTATTCTGCTTGGCCCCAAACACCTTAGAGGCTCTGGATGGCATTACTCTGGCATCCACCTTCACTGTGAGGAATCTGGGAGTCTTATTTGATCAAGATTTGTCCTTTAACTCCCACATTAAACAGATTTCTAGAACTGCCTTTTCCCATCTACGTAATATTGCTAAAATCAGGCCCATCATATCCATAGATGATGCAGAAAAATTAGTCAATGCATTTGTCACTTCTAGGTTGGACTATTGTAACTCCTGCCCCAATAAATCCTTAAAGACTCTCCAGCTGGTCCAGAACGCTGCTGCTCATGTGCTGACGAGGACCAGGAGAAGAGACCATATTTCTCCTGTACTGGCTTCTCTTCATTGGCTTCCAGTAAAATCTAGAATAGAGTTTAAAATCCTTCTCCTCACCTACAAGGTTCTTAAGGGTCAGGCTCCATCATACCTTAAAGAACTCATAGTACCATACTACCCCACTAGAGCACGGTGCTCCCAGAATGCAGGCCTACTGGTGGTTCCCAAAGTCTTCAAAAGTAGTGCAGGAGGCAGAGCTTTCAGCTATCAGGCTCCTCTCCTGTGGAATCTCCTTCCAGTTTGGGTTCGGTGGGCAGACACCCTCTCTAAATTTAAGAGTAGGCTAAAAACCTTCCTCTTTGACAAGGCATATAGTTAAGGGCTGGCTCAGGCCTTGGACCAGCCCCTAGTTATGCTGCTATAGACTTAGACTGCCAGGGGACTCCTATGGTGCACTGGGCTCCTCTCTATTCTCTATCCTCCTCTTCCTCTCCATCATTATGTCTCATGTCCGCTTAATGTCTGCGTAACATGAGACCTTGTCTCCGTAGGTTCTCCCGGCACGTACAGAACAGACCGGACTCGGTTAACAGTCAGTTCTTTTATTTTTGAGCAAGCAAACAATAGGTCAGGCCGCTGGCTTCTGCTCTGGCCACGTGTCTTCCTCCTTCTCCTCAGGTCCCAGCGTGCTACCGTATAAATAGGAAGAGAGGCAATTTACTGCACCTGTTCCCGGTGCGCTGGTGTTACTTACCTCTCTCCCACGCCATCTCCTGCCCTGCAACTCTCTCCGTTGCAGCTGAGCTCAAAACCAGCCACCCCTCCACAGTCTGCCACTAACTTGCTATCTTCCCCGGAGCCTTTCTGTGCTTTTCTCATCTCTCAGGTTCCTGTGGATCCTGGTCCTGGTTCTGCTGCTGTGGTGCTCAGGTTCCTGTGGATCCTGGTCCTGGTCCTGCTGCTGTGGTTCTCTGGCTTCATGAATTACTGCTGCAGATCGTCGGCCACTCGTCACATTTTTCAATAATATCATACTGCTAATTAGTCACACTCATATTGTTAGTGCTATAGTCACTGTTAGTACATTGGTTGCTGTTTGTGTTGTCTCTCTCTCTCCACCCTCCACCCAACGTGGACCCTTACAGAAGCCACCCACACTGAGCCTGAGTCTGTTTGAGGATTCTTCCTGTTAAAGGGGAGTTTTTCCTTGCCTCTGTTGCTCAATATAATATCTGATGCTTGCTCATGTGGGAATTCTTGAATCCTTAATTTTAAATTCCTGAATCGTTGGGTCTCTCTCTTAATTCAAAGAGTTTGGTCTAGACCTGCTCTTTATGTAAAGCGTCTTGAGATAAAGCTGTTGTGAATTGACGCTATATAAATAAAGACTGATTGATTGATTGATCTAGTATATAAATCAATTTGTACACAACACCTGGTTTACAGACATTCTTTGCTAATTTGATGTAACAATTTGATGCTTCCCTCTCCTCTCCCTGCACTTTGTCTTTCTCAGAGAGGTGGTGGCTCAGGCTGTAATCTTCATATGGAGGAAAATCAGATATATGCCTCAGCAGATGAAGGTGAACTTTCTGTTCATATATTTTTATCTTCTCATCTTTTCCACTATTTTCCCCTTTTCTTAACTATTCCTATTATATTGCATCATGTGTGCCACAAAAAAGCCCATAGAGTCACCAAAACTATTCATCCTATTGGTAATGAATATCCACAGCAAACTACATTGAATAAAGTCTTGTTCTGGATTAACATCTGTAACTCCAAAAATTGACTTTTTTAGGACCCGAGCACCAAGCAGTGTGAGGACCCTATTAAAATGCAAGGAAATGCATCTGAAATGAATTGCAATTTTGAGGGCCTAAACATTCTCGAAAACTCATGAAACTTACACTCACAAAAACTCACAAAAATTACATATTTTATTTTAAGCCCTGGAACTGTGTTTTATGTACATGTACGAAATTTGGTAGGTACATGCATCTCCTCAAGATGTACAAAAAAGTCTCTTGAAGCGATTACCTAAACCCAACAGGCAGTCAGCCATATTGCATTTTTCGTTCTTTTTTGGCGATTCATAGGGGTCATAAATGAATGAACTAGCCTGAGGGGGTTGATTCGATCGACTTCAAACCTGGTCAGCTGGTAGATAAGACATTAATGAAGAAAAGTTATTAAAAGCTTGTGTTTTCACCAAACGGTATGGGCGTGGCTAGGCCTCAAACTGCAGTGTCTTGCCATGAAAAAGGAAGTTGTTGATAATTAGACTCTGCATGATCCATCAGCACCAAACTTGTCAGTCCCACCCTGAAGACGTCTACATGTTGATATTCATTAACAGTCATAGCGCCACCTTGTGGCAACAGGAAATGCTATGTTTTACACTATGATGGCTCAAGACAAGCCAGTTGACCAGATCCACAAATTTGGTCAGGAAAGCCTCAAGACGTTGATGTTGGTCCATAGTGAAAACTGTGCGTTTTTGTCTAAAGTCGTTGCCGTGCAGCGTTACAAATTTCATCACCACCAACATTAAAAGTGCTATAACTCCACTCTACAAGGTCCTATCTTTACCAAATTTGTGCTGTTTGATGACAGTCCAGGTCTGAAGACATGTACATGCCAATTTTGAACCATAGTCATAGCACCACCTAGTGGTGGGACGAAGAGCATGTTTTAGCGTCAGACATCTCTCTCTCAACCGGTTAACCACAGCTGCCTTAAATTTGGTTCAAACATTCCCAAGATGTGTATGACGCCCCTTAAGTTTTGTCTGTCACTGTCGTGGTGACGCCTTGTTCGCCATGAACAAGGAAGTTCGTTTTGAAGGGCTAAACATGGTTGAAAACTCATCAAATTTGGCACACATGTCAGGAGGCCTAAAATGAGTAAGCTAATTTGGTTCATGGGTTTGGGTTGAGCAAAATGGCTCTACGGTGCCCCCCACAAAACTTCAATGAACTAGCCCCCTGGCTACGTTTCACCTATATATATAAAATTTGGTACGCATATGAAGCATAATGAGACCTATAAAAATGTCTCTAGTGCCATGACCTACAGGAAGTCAGCCATTTTTAAGTGTCAAAATTTAGTCAACTTTCATTGATTTACAGGGGATGTAAATGAACGAACTAGTCAGAGGGGGTTGATCCAATCCACCTCAAAATTAGTCAGCATGTAGAATAGACATTAATGATGAAAAGTTATCATTGGTCTGTACAAAACTGGCATGCCTGTGGCGAGCTGTCTAATTTCCATGTCTCGCCATTAGCACAGAAAGTTATTGCACGTTCAGTGTAGATTATCCAGTGTGATTCACACTTCTCATGTTTTGTCAGAAAAGCCTCAAGACCTTGATGTTCCATGGTGACAACTACCAGTTCTTGGTCAAAGGCGTTGCCGTGGCAACGTGACGAATTTCGATCCTTCACCATGAGAATTTCAAAGTGCTGTTACTTGATGGTACAAGGTCCTATCCTTACCAATTTGAACAGGTCTGATGACAGTCCGAGTGTGAAGACATTTACAGATACAATTAGCGACCACAGCCATTGCGCCACCTAGTGGCAACAGCAAGTCAGACTTCTGTGGCAATCATCATTTGATTCCCATGAAATTTTTATGGTGTAGTCAGCACTACATATACTGGAATATAGGACGTGATTAGTGGATGTTCTCTAGCACCACATAGGGGACACAGCAATTGACATGTAACTCCTTCATACACTGTCCTGAAAATTCTTAGCCGCATGGAAAGGTCGGCGTCCAGCAACAAGACGCAGTCCTAATCTTACATCATTTAATGAAAATGACAAATTGTGTAGAGTGGATATGGTTCAAATCCATTTGTGGTTTGAGCCATGAACCTTTCTGTGTAGAGTTTGCATGTTCTTCTTGTGCTTGCGTGGGTTCAGGACAGGTACTCTGGCTTCCTCCCATGGAGTCTTATTGTCTTAATACCCACATTTTAGTTGTTAATTCCTGATTTTTGAGGATCCATTTTGTTGTAAAATTATGTTTTCACTCTACTGAGCTTAATCAAACTACAAGTTGCTTTATTTGCATGGTACATTTCATTTCTTCTTTCCAACCCCAGAGTTCTGGGTGGTGGTTCAGAAAACTGATGCAGCAACACGCTGCGGCTTGCAGGGGTCATACTGGCTGCAGGTTGGGCGAGAGGCACTGCTGCTGAGAGAAACACAGAGGAGGAACATTCTTAGAGAATGGCCATATGAACTGCTAAGACGATATGGAAAAGATAAGGTAAGGTTTAACTGCTTATATGATGTCTATTAAAAGTGACTTATACACATGTCACAAGTGTAGGAATTAATAAAGGGGTGTTACATTGGATTAATTTTCATTCTTAGAATTGATGAACATGCTTCATCAGAATCAGACACAAGTTTATTGCCAAGTAGGTTTAAAGGAATTTGTCTTGGTGTTTTGGTGCAGAACAATAAGTCTTAAATAGAACAAGATAACAAGCCAATAAGAAATACAATATACAAATCAAGATGCATAATACAAAAGAAGAAAAATATGTACAATTAAAACTGTATGGGTGCAGGGTAGTGGCTTACAGTATAATATATTATATATATTATGTTTTCTTACCAGCTGGCCTTAACCATTGAAGCTGGTAGACGTTGTGACTCTGGTCCTGGAACATTCACCTTTGAGACACAGCAGGCTGAAAAAATATTCTCCCTGATTCAGAGGATCATCAAACAGAAGACTTCAACTGATACTTTAGGCAACCAAAACCAAGAGGGTGAGAATGTTATGGTGCACAACATACAAGGTCATTCCCCTCTCCCCAAAATACCTGATATGACCAGTTTAACTGCCATTCTAGAGAACAAACTCAGGACACAGGACAGGAAATCTACTGGTTTAAAGGATAGTGCACATGTTCAAGAAGATTTGTTTGGTTCATCAGAGTGTGTATCATCGCAACCAGCTCCTATCACCCTCACGCCTCTCCCACTGATTCCTATACATGACAGCCACTCTGGCCATCTTGGTGGCCAGTCAGAAGCTGTATATGCTGACCCAGTTGATTGCATTCAATCTGTACCAAAACCACACCCAACCATAGCTCTGTATGTAGACCCTGCAAGTGTTCTCCCACTCAAACCTCCCAGTTCGAGAGAATCTGCAACTCCCCCTCCTGACTCATACGCTTCACATCCCTGCTTTAACACTGACCACCCAGATACAGTCTACTCAGAGGTGTATGACAAAATCAGTCCATTAAAGAATAAACAAACTGTGACTCAGAATAAAGCAAAAACAATGTGTCTTGCAGATGACGAACCAATTTATACTGACCCCATGAGCAAGATTGAGGAAGTGTCATGTAAAAATGAAAACAAACCAGACCCGTTTGCCCACCTTTATGCTCAAGTCTGCAAAACAACACAATCATCTAGTCCTTTTTCATTTTCTAACACAATTTCTTCATCCTCTGCTTCCTTGTCTTCTGTAACTGCCAGTATGAGCACAACAAAAGGCACAGATCAGTGCCTTGATGATGACATTTATGAAAACCTAGGCACCATTTGATTCAGCTGTCAAGTGTAGCTTAATACTAAAGTGCCCAAACCAGTCTGACAATGATGCTAAAGACTGTGGGAGTTAATTAGGAAGCAATATATCTGTTTAGCACATCTCCTGGATGCAGTTTCTTTTGTGTATATCTGTATACATAATGGATTTCTGATGAAAATAGGGCTGTGTAATGTTGTGACTGGTTATTCAAAAATAAAGCTAGTTCTACAACTATGACTAGCTTAAGTACTTTTCAAACTTGCAGTCTTCAGGCCCAAGTGTTATAATATAATTAATATAATTATTAATTAGTAAAAGGCAAGACACTACTTGTTCACATAATGCAGAAGTACGGTATGTTTTATGTCCTTTGAACAAAGGACTTCCTCTTTGAACAAAGGGCTACCTTTCTGAACTTGGTTTCCCAAAGTCTTTAGGTTTTCATACCTATGTGGAACACCCCTGGATCCAGCTTTCCAGCCATCAATGTGTGGCACGTGACCCCCACAACTTCAGGTCAATATAACATATAATATAAGAGTGAGTTCCCCCACACTTTCCCTCTTTTCCCTGGCTCTTCTCACCTGGGCTCTGCCAGACTCCTCTGTTAATGGATTGGTTTTTGATTTGCTTTTGTGTTCACTGAGTTTGATTATTGTGTTGTGTTAGTTTACTATGAAGCCATTAAGTTAAGTTGATTTTAGTTTGTTCACACAGACATAGGTTCTTGCATGCTAAGTAATAATCTTTTCTTAACCTGGCACCTACCCCACACACTCACATATAAATCCCACACAAATTGGCCTTCTGAGAGACAAAGCCACTGCACAGGCTTGGGCCTTTGGCTTCCTCTACCCACACACCAGGGGATCTGACTAACCAACATTTTGTAGTGAGTCTCCTCCTGATTCTCAAACCTTTTGTAGTCCTCCATCTTACCTTCTTTTGCATATTCACATGTACACCCCCCCCCCCCCCACACACACACACACACACTCTCTTTCTCTCTCCTTATTGTTCTTTAGTTACCCACATTTAGATCGATTGTTTGTATGTTCAACTTTGTTATGTTTTAATAAATGTTCCAACACACACAGTCTTTTTTAATGTACAAGAACTCCAAGAACAATCAGCAATCAGTATGATAACTTTTGTAGTTAAGTTGATTATTTATCATAATAAATATATATATAATGGATAGTCTAGCTAGTTTATGAGATTGAAGATTGAGATTGAAGATTTTCATGAGGTGGTGCCCCAATTGCGGCAGACTTTACAGCGGTGCGAGGACCCTACTGAAATGCGAGGAAGCAAGACATGCAAGGAAGGAAACATATCAGTAAGGAAGGAAACATATCAGTACCCAAGCACCAAGAGGTGTCAGGACCCCATGGGGCCCAGGCACCAAGGGGTCGAAAATATAGTTGAAATGCAAGGAATTATTAGGGCCCGAGCATCAAGCGGTGCGAGGACCCCATGGGGCCCGAGCACCAAGGGGTCGAAAACATAGTTGAAATGCAAGGAATTATTAGGGCCCGAGCACCAAGCAGTGCGAGGACCCCATTGAAATGAAAGGATGCAAGAAAATGTCAGGGGCCAAACACCAAGAGGGAAATATCAGTACCCAAGCACAAGAGGTGTGAGGACCCCATGAGGTCTGGGCACCAAGGGGTTCGAAAACATAGTTGAAATGCAAGGAATTATTATTATTCTCCTCCCCAATGAATTGCAAATTTGGGTGCCTAAACATACACGAAAACTCACGAAACTTTGCACACGCATCAGTCGTGGCGAAAATGGCTCTCAAGCCATCAAACCTCGAGCCCCGGAACTGCATTTTATGTACGTGTACGAAATTTGGTTGGTTCAGCGAACACTGTGAGTCTCCATCAAAAGTTGTTGCCATGGTGATGCAGCAACTTTCGTTTGAAAATTTTCCTTCGCCATGAGCATTAAAAGTGCTATAACTCCACTGTACAAGATCCTATCTTCACCAAATTTATACCGTTTGATGACTGTCCGGATCTGAAGACATGTACATGCCAATTTTGAACCGTTGTCATAGCGTCACCTAGTGGCGGGAGGAAGTGCATGTTTTATTCTGGGACGTCTCCACAGCCACCTCAAATTTGGTCCAAACATTCTTAAGACATGGATGATACAAAGTTATGAAGCTCTTGAGGTTTCGCTAAACGCTGTCACCATGGCAACGCCTCGTTCACCATGAAGAGCAACATTAGTTTTTAAGGTTAAACATACATGAACACTCACCAAATTTGGCACACATGTCAGGAGGCCTAAAATAAGTAATCTGATTTAGTTCATGGGTTTGGGTGGGGCAAAATGGCTCTACGGCGCCCCCTACAAAACTTTGACGAACTACAACTATGTTTCACCTACATGTACCAAATTCAGTATATATATGCAGGATGATGAGACCAATAAAAAAGTCTCTTGGAACCATGTCCTAAACCCAACAGGAAAAGTACTATCTTTATTTTTATTATGTGTCCAAGCAGACAAACTACACCGACCTGAATTGTGGTAATTTTAACCTTTAAATCCTTCAAGATGCTTTTTTAAGAATTATTTTTTGTTTCTGTGGAAATATATGCATGGTAAAGGACAAACTATGGCTATTGTCATAAGAAATCCCAACATTTATTCTGCACTTATTTCATCAGCCAACAGAGGGTGATACTGGTTTTCTACTAGATGTAAACCTGTTTGGAAGAAGATGACAATGTGTTTTCAGTGTATGTTACTCTACTGTAACCCTAATAAGGGAATATCTTATAATATCTTATCATATCAGAATCAGAATCAGAATTACTTTAATAATCCCCAAAGGGAAATTGCTTTTTGTTACACACAGCTGCCATAATAATAATGATAAGAATAAGAATAAACTTCAAACACAAAGTAAAATATAAATATATAAAAGTATGAATGAAAAAAGATGTATTAAAAATTATTATTACTATTACTAATTATTATTATAATTATTATTATTATCACTAAGGTGTAGAGTCTGTACCCGAGCTATGGTGAAGTGGATGACGCCACACGCCAAAGTCAGGTTGGCAGAAGGAGAAATGTAAACAGTCGCCAAAACAACATGTGAAAACTCCTGTGGCAGATAATATAGACGAAGACCAACAGCAAACAGTTCAATGTCCAGGCTGCAGATGCGCTCCTTGATAGTAATATGAGCAGGATTGCACCACCTGTTGTTCACCAGAACAGCAAGCCCCCCTCCTTTCCGTTTACCGCTCTTGGTGCAATCCCTGTTGGCCCGAACAGTTTGGAAGCCACCAATGGAAACAATGGAAACATCCTCCATCTTGTTTACCAGCGATCTCATGTTGCCCATAGTAACGATGGGGAGACAGGGTTTAAATTTCTTAGATGTAAACCTGTTTGGAAGAAGATGACAATGTGTTTTCAGTGTATGTTACTCTACTGTAACCCTAATAAGGGAATATCTTATAATATCTTATCATATCAGAATCAGAATCAGAATTACTTTAATAATCCCCAAAGGGTTACACACAGCTGCCATAATAATAAGAATAAGAATAAGAATAAACTTCAAACACAAAGTAAAATATAAATATATAAAAGTATGAATGAAAAAAGATGTATTAAAAATTATTATTACAAATTATTACACAGAGGTAAATTACTGCACCAGGTGAGTCCAGAGTCTTATAATAATAATAATAATAATAACAATAATACCACTACTAATAATACTAATAATAATACTACTAATAAAAATATATAACAACATGTACTATCATAGTAAGACGCTGTACTATATAATACCAATAATACTACTACCACTACTAACAATAACATATAACAACATGTACACTCAGAGTGAGGAGCTGTATAGATTAATGGCCAGAGGCAGGAATGATTTCCTGTGGCACTCTGTAGTGCATCGTGGTGCAATTAGTCTGGCACTGAAAGAACTCCTATATCTAACCAGCACTTCATGGAGTGGGTTGGACACATTGTCCAAAATAGCTCCCACTTTGTGAAGCATTCTCCTCTCTGTCACCACCATCAGAGAGTCAAGCTTCACTCCTACAACGTCACTGGCCCTGCGGATCAGTCTGTTCAGTCTATTGACATCCTCTACCCTCAGCCTACTGCCCCAGCATACCACAGCATAGAAGATAGCACTGGCTACCACGGACTCATAGAACATCCTGAGCATAGTCCTGCAGATGTTGAAGAACCTCAACCGCCTCAGAAAATAGAGGCGGCTCTGGCCCTTCCAATAAAGGGCATCAGTGTTCCTCCCCCAGTCCAGTTTGTTATCAATGTGTACCCCCAAGTACTTATAATCCTCAACAATGTCCACACTGACCCTCTGAATGAAAACAGGGGACACCGGCACCTTGGTCCTCCTCAGATCTACCACCAGTTCCTTTGTCTTTGTCACATTGAGCTGTAGATGGTTCTGCTCACACCATGTGACAAAGTTGTCCACAACAGCCCTGTACTCAACCTCATCACCCTTGCTGATACATCCAACCACTGCTGAGTCATCAGAAAACTTCTGGAGATGACAGGACTCCATGAAGTAATTGAAGTCCGTGGTGTAGAGGGTGAAGAGGAAAGGAGAGAGGACAGTCCCATGTGGGGCCCCGGTGTTGCTGACCACTCTGTCTGATACATAGTGTTTCAGGCGCACATACTGTGGTCTGCCAGTCAGATAGTCCACAACCCAGGACACGATGGCGGGGTCCACCTGCATCGCTGACATCTTTTCACCCAGTAGACCTGGGCTGATGGTGTTGAAAGCACTGGAGAAGTCAAAAAACATGACTCTCACAGTGCTCGCCATCCTGTCCAGGTGAGTGTAGACGCGGTCAAGCAGGTAGATGATGGCATCCTCAACTCCAAGTTGGGGCTGGTAGGCGAACTGTAGGGGGTGAGGGGGAGAGAGTGGAGTAGGTGTTGTTGGGGACAGAACAATCGAGGTGTTGATGGTAGTGTCTGTAGGGAGAGCAGAGGCCTGGGCATCAAATCTGTTGAAGAACAGATTAAGTTCATTGGCCCATTCCACACTGCCTTCAACTCCACTGTTGCCAGCTGATCTTAATTTCAGCCAATGAAATTAACCTCTCTGATTAAAAAAAAAAGAGGAAGAACTCTTGGAGTGCAAGAGTATCCCAATGGATCTACACTGTGTTCCAAATTATTATGCATATGTTGTTTTTGTTCATTTTTCCTAAATAGTCAATACAAATGACAGTAGGTATGAATTTTGAAGTCCTCAACTATTATATTATAATCAGGATTTTATTAAACAAAACTTCAGATGATGACGACTGTATTTTTTTTTAAATAACTCAAAATACAGTGTTCCAAATTATTATGCACAACAGTTTCAAAGCAATCAATGGGTTATAAAGAATTGAAAACTGAAATCTGTTGTATTCTCTGCATTAGGAGATATTTTTTTCTCAAAATAAATGCTGTTTCAATCAAAAAAATTTTTACACGTCAAGTTACATGTTAACATAGGAGCCCTGCTTGAATATCACCTTCACAACTCTCCCATCGATTGAACTTGTGAGTCAATGTATAGTTTCTGCCTGGATTTCATTTGCGTATGCCAGAATTGCCTCCCAGAACTCTTGTTTTGAGGTATACTGCCGCCCACCCTCAGATCTTCCTTTTAAGGGTGCTCCACAGGTTCTCAATAGGATTGAGGTCAGGGGATGATGGTGGCCATACCATGATTTTCTCTCCCTTTATGCCCATAGCAGCCAAGGACTCAATGGTATTTTTTGCAGCATGGGATAGTGCATTGTCTTGCATGAAAATGATTTTACTCCAAAAGGCCCAGATCTTTTTATGCCATGGCAGGAGATGATCCGTTCTCTACATACTCTACATATTTTGCAGAGGTCAAAACATCACTCCACCACCTCCTTGCTGACGTCGCAGCCTTGTTGGGACATGGTGGCCATCCACCAGCCACCCAGAACTCCATCCATCTGGACCATCCAGTGTAGCATGGCATTCATCAGTGAATAAAACTGTTTGAAAATTGGTCTTCATGTATTTCCGAGCCCATTGCAAACGTTTCTCCTTGTGAGCATTGGTTAGGGGTGGCCGAAATACAGCTTTATGCACAACTGCAAGCCTCTGAAGGATCCTGCATCGAGAGGTTCTTGGGACTCCAGAGGCACCAGCAGCTTCAAATACCTGTTTGCTGCTCAGCAGTGGCTTTTTAACAGCTGCTCTCTTAATACGATGTATTTGCTTGACAGAAATCTTCGTCAATATACCTTTATCTGAGCGAGCCAGTCTGCACTCTGAATCACCCACATATCTTTTCACAGTACGATGACACAGTCTCTCTTAAGTTTTCGTGAAATTCCCAGTGTTTTCATACCTTTTGCAAGGCATTGCAATATTTTACGCTTTTCATCTGCAGAAAGATCTTTCTTTCTCCCCATATTGCATGAAACCTGTGACTAACTAAACTGTGTAGTTTCCCTTTAATTAGGCTCACCTGCCAAATAAATTATCAAACCTTTCTGAAATTGATGTCAATGTTTTAAATAGACAGGAGAAACAACACAAGCAAAACATTTCATTGAAAAACAAAAAAAACAAAAGCTTATTTAACTGAAATCCTACATGCATAATAATTTGGAACACAGTGTAGTTGGGTAGTCCTATAGGCAATCCAGTTGAAACCAAGGATTTCCTGCTTCTGTTCTGCAGAACCTTCTGGTGTTCCAATGTGTTATCTGTGCTGTTTGCATTCAGTTGGTAAGTATCAAATACATTTTGTCATTTGTAACATGTAACATGTTCATGTAACAAAGTCACATATCATCAACATCAACATCAAGTCACCTGGATGTTTTGTAATGATACAGTGACCTTTGAATCTTAATTCTGCAATATCTAACCTGCCGTCACATACGTGTCAACTTTTGTTGACAACAATATTGTTTTAGTGGGTATGTTCACAATAATCTAAATTATTTTGACAATTGACCTTGAAAATGTATTGGTGGTT
Source organism: Pempheris klunzingeri (assembly GCF_042242105.1). Lineage (NCBI taxonomy): Eukaryota > Metazoa > Chordata > Actinopteri > Acropomatiformes > Pempheridae > Pempheris > Pempheris klunzingeri. Next base: position 30,026,609 of record NC_092014.1, on the reverse strand, counting down.
CAGAGGTAGAATGGGTCTTCCATCAATCAGGTAATCAGTTTGCTCTGTTGGCAAGATGGAGCTACAAAACATCTGTAATTATGAGTCTTACTGTACTTAATTATGATTAAGTATCGTACATTTATCATTACACACACAGAAAGTATGCATTCCTTTGGGATAAGCGCATGGTATACTCTTGTGATTTAAAACTGCACTTGACTCATGGAAAATCTTGAGAGATATTAAAATCCCCTACCAGTGTTTATTATGTTGCCCTTGATTTAACTTGGCAGCCACCAGGCGTGATACCAGTCTGTGCTTTCACATTGTAATAGATATGTTGGATTTCAATGCACTTTGATAGCACTTAACATGTTCATTATTTGTTATAGAATAATCAATATTATTCTATAAAATGTCAAAATTATCTACAAAGACTTTTAGACAACCACAAAAGCAGCTGAAATGAAGACGCAAACTCAAAATGTTCCCTTATTAGTAGTACACAAGTGTATTATTTAATTTTATTTATATATGCAAGCAAGTCTTTACAAATAAAAAAGCCACTGTCTGCCCAAGCTGTTGGCACAGATATGTACAAAAATGGAGGAGTGAATCAGATAAAGCCTGCAATTAAGCAACCAGTAGTGAGGTACAAAAAGTTTAGAGTACTATGGAGAAACACAAACAAATCTACTCCCAATGTCCAAAATGTCCAACCTGGCACTATGCATGTATCTGAAACGTGTGATGATCAGTTTAAGGTCACAGACTGACATCATCAGCTTTAAGAACTGTGGTTCAGTTCATGATGGTCATGAACTGAAGTTGTTCAGGCACAGATGATCTGATTTTTCATCCTGTGATACAGAGCTGAGGTTTTATAGCTGCACAAACAGTCAAAAACAGATCAAATCTTTCTCACAGAAGGTTAGAAATCAGATTTCATGTTATTAAAATGCATGCTTTAGGAGGCTGACATGTTCAGTTTTCTGAATCCTCTCACAAATATGTGCGTTTAGGATCATGGAATGGTAAAGTGAGTCCATGTTCAGCTGTTTTCAGATGGGTAGACAAGCATATTCATCTTTACAAGGAGATGTGAGAGCAAATGAGGAGACTTTATCAAATGGAAAATGAGCAGCTCACATCCTCTTCATGATTACAACAGCAGACAAATCTTCCCAGGGCTGTTGAAACAGTAAATACCAGATTGTAGGTGCTTTGACTTCATTTAGGTTATGTTTACACTGCCTGGCAAAGATGACCTATTTGACATTTTGCTCAAATGGAAAACTGCATATTTTCAAATCTATTCTAAGGCCATATCCATATATGAATAATCAATATAAGATAAATCTAATACCTGCCAGTGTTCAGTCCCTTGGCCATAACCCAGGTTCATTCTTCTTCAAATGTAATTGTTCAACCCTAAATATGCCTTGGAAATGGCCTGAATTATTATTTTCCCTTATTACAGATAATGATTTGGCTGTATGAGATGGGTAGACTCTGTTTGTTGCTAGGTTACATGGAGCTTTATTTATGCAGCTGTGACTGTTGTGTACACATGCAGGTTGTTTCAAGCACACAGGAAGTCATTTTGAAATTCAAATATGGTCAATGAAATCAGACATCCAGAACTATGGTGATTGTAGTTTAAATGACCAGAATAAGGAAGAGGGTGTGAGCAGAGGTGGGTGCAGGACAATGGGTAGCCAGAGCAATACATTACACCACATCTGCAAATCTGTTTTATTCAGATAAACAATAAAGAACACCATGATATCATATCACTTAAGTCACTTGTAATCATGCAATTCTATGCCAAAAACGCCAGAAGGGTATGGATTTTTTGTTTACGTCTTGATTTTGTCAAATTGCTTCAATATATTGCTCTGGTGGTAAACAACTGAGAAAGCAAGCTAGCATAGCAACACGATTAGCAACAGGGACCGCAATACTGCACACTGAAAAGTGGAAAACAAAACAAAAACAGCAGAACAGCGTCAGTGGAAAATAATTACTTTTTTTGTATTGTTTTAATCATTAAAATTATGACCATTGAATGCATAACCATGCCACAAACAACAACTAGATTCACTGTCTTTTTTTTACCTAGTATAAGATTATCTTAATTAAGATGAATTCATTCATTTTAATCATTGTTATTTCTTCAGGTTATAACCAATGCTGCAAGACTATACACAGGTCCCACAATGGGGATCTCAATGCACTTACACACCAAGAATAAGAGAGAGAGCGCTCACAATGGTCAATAAGTGCACAAAACTACTTTTTCTTTTATCTTAGTTTAAAAACACTGACAAGACATCCATTGTCAGGCAATGAAATGATAGAATACTGTTACTGTAAAACTAGACCCTTAAAAATACTGAGCTTTGCAGCCGAGACACACGTGAACAAAACACAAGTCTGGTGGGGTTTCCCTGCATCGACACTGATGGTGCATTTTCTAAAATATTTTTCAAATTCGGCTGCATACAACACAAAGCATCAGATTCAAACTCTTTTTTACCAATATAATCATGGAAGAAATTAGATTCCACATGGTTTATCAGAAAACCTCAACCAACTTCAGTGACTATATGGACACTCGGTCACTAAATATGTTTTGTGGGCTGGCTGTCTCGATTAGTTTGGCATTTATATTGGTCTCTAAGTGTAAAACATCGTAGTTCCTGCTTGACTAGCACTAATTTAAGTATCAAACAGAGACTCATGACAATTGATTACAAAGTCTTTACACTGCTCTGATTTACTTCATCATTAATATGAAAAAACAACAAACATGCTTTTCATCAGAGGCTGAGACACTATCTTTGACTATTTCTTTTGACCACTTCTGCCTCTATACAGGTGTTTTTGCATGTTTGACCTCTTACTGTATTAACGTCATGTGTACTTAACAGCATTGCCAAAGCTTTTTTGAATATTTAAATGTTATTTTCAACCCTTAAATCAGCCAATACATCCACTACCATGTGAAGATCATCATCAAGTCATGAACCTCTGATCTGATCTGTTTTGTATGTACAATTTTGGTTTAGATTTTTCTGATTTTGGGTTACCAGTGTATTGCAAACCCTTCAAAATTTTAATGTGTGTGTAAATGCAGCTCTTTTAGGGAGTAGGAGCTCAGGACATTGAGACTAAACCACCTTCTCCAGACTCTGAAATCAATAGGTAATTCTCCCGGCTGCTTGCTCACCTCAACTGTTTCACATATATGTATATCTTTATACAGAGTTAATGTAGATACAGTGTTTACTCCTGCCCACAAAAATAAAATAAATAATAAAAACACATTTTTATTGATTGACACAATTAAATGATTTCACATTTAAAAAGTTAAAGATAAAAAGTTGAAAATAAAATAGTGAAATGTTATTGGTGAAAAGTAAAAGAGCAAGGAATTATGGCTCAGAGTGATGGCGGTGGTAGAGTGTGTGTGTGTGTGTGTGTGTGTGTGTGTGTGTGTGTGTGTGCCCGGTAGTCTCATCAAGTCAAACCCTTAAGTGACCAATGTCATCACCACTATCATCACTATCCTCAACACCATCAGTACAGTAATAATTCTGAAGACAAACTGGATTCCCTCTCAGTCATCTCTACTGGCAGATAGAGAATTGTTACTTTCCTTCATAACTGTAACCAGACCTAAAATATTATTCCTATTCTAATGGCTGGCTCAACATAACTTAAGATATAATTCAAACATACTGTACACAGTTCACAGAAAATTAAAAAGTGTTTTAATTTTCAAATCATACGAACAAAAAAAAGTTCAAGTTTCCCATTGTGTTACACTTATAGGTCTGAGGGCAACAGTCCTTAAAATCACAAACCTACCCAGTAAAGACAATATTTCCTAAACCATGAGCTTATTAGCTGGGACATCATGCATCTTGGCCTTCTTTCCCAATAACACTACTCCAGCCTAATGCTAAATTTAATCTTCTTTTCCTGGTTCCTTTCATTCATTCCTTTCATTAGATGTTACATGTATGCACACCTTAAAATGCTTTTGTATTCACAGTTCAAACATTTTCTGCTCAGACCAAAAATAACGAGCTCAGCCATGACATCCTTCACTGAGGCCACTCCTGCACAGCCAAGACACCACCCAGAATTCATAGTAGTCATGTGTTCATGTCACCAATGGCATGCTTGTTATTAGTATCAGTGATTTTTTTTAAAAACTCAACTTGTAAATAAACAGAAATGTGGGTCACATTTGGCTTATTGAAAGATATAAAAAAGAAAACATGACAATGAAAGAATGAAACTCTCAAGATGATACGTGTATAATCAGGTGTATGTGTGTTTGTGTATTTGTGTGTGTGCAGAACTACTAAAATACAGAATCATTACATGAAAATGTAAAAGTGATATAAACCTATTCCAACCCCATTTAAATGCCTCCAATCCTAAATTTGACCTATACTGATAATCATGTGGCAAAATTCCAAAAAGTGAGACAAACATTATTTAACAGATGGATGACACACGTTAAAAAGACTTTGTGCTGCTAAGATGTGCTGTTTCTGAGGACAAATCACAAGTTTCTACAAACTGGGGATGAAGGGGGAAGGAGCCCTGTTTCACTAGTTCTTTTAAATGGCATCTTTGAAATCCCCATCACCATCTTAAGTGCTTCTACTCTGAAAGTTCACATGAGCTTAACATGTGATATAAAGTACAACCAAATTAATATTAGGGGGATTATGAAAAGAAGATAACTTATGACATCAATTCATCTGCATATTTTATCAATCAATATATGGTTTCATTGTTATAACAATCAACTATAAAGCTTTCATTTCCTTTCAAAAACCCTACCAGCGCTGGAAACAGCCATTTGTTACACATACCAACTTGTATGTGTAATAAGACTGTGGAACAACCAGTGGAACTGGGCTCAAAATGAAGAGTTCACAGAGTCAAGAATGGAAGGGTAAGGTCGGAGGAAAAAGGAGGGGAAAAGCGAGGCGAGGGGAAAAAAAGTTAGCAAAGCTACCCATTTGTACTTGGGAGGTACAAAATTCCTCATGGACCATATTTCTCTGCAGTACCAGTCATCATAATGTGGTGAAACGACACGGCACAGCATGACACCACCATACAACACTGCTTATACAACACTGACCATTCAGCCACATCTATGTGTTTGTGTGTGAGTGTCTGTGTGGATGGATTGTGTGACATTGTCCTGTTGGACACCCCCCACATTGAATGATGAGTTCATAAACACCGAACTCATTCATGTGTCTGCTGTAGATTTTTGGCTTTTAGTGTGGTGTGCTAACAGTTCATAATAGTTCTGCAGGTAGCTTTGATGAGCAGCAGGTTAGCATGAGTGACAGTAAACCAGTAAAACTGACAAAAAAAAAACACTAACCTTTTGGGAAAATATTGCATTTTTATAAAGACAAGCATGGCTGGCCAAACTAATTAGATGCTTAAGGAAACCACAGGACCAATAACAAGCAAAATTCTATGTGACATTTCTTTGGGCTCTCCTGTTCATTTCTCTTTTTTGGTATGTAATCATCCTTTATGTTTCTTGTGCTATTTTATACATGCTGCAGATTTTGTGTTTTTTCCAATTTTTTAGTAATGTGGTTTCCATGGTTACTTTTGTTTCTTTCTTGGGCAAAATGTAGTTGATTGTTCTGCACACTAACACCCTGGGGTATTGTGGGTTGAAGGGGGTGAAAGGCAAAATTCTGAGGCCACCCCTGGTAAATTTTTCTTTATATTTAGAATCTTCAAAGTGAAATATCATGAACTTTGATGCAGCCAGATATCTTTTATGAACATTTTAATTGACCGGTTGTGTACTTAGCTTCTTATAAGTGTTTTTTTTAGCTATACACAGTCTCCCTTAAGCAACATCACTTCCTCTGATGAGAGGTGGTCTCTGCTTTTTTTTTTTTTTTTTATCACAAATGAGGTAATGCTAAAGGCTTTCTTTAACTTAAAAGCAGAAGTCAGGGTAAAAGCCAATATGCTGAAATGTTAGCATAGACCACTGGAACCAAGGATCTACTGCGGACAATGGATGATGATGGTGTCTATGTTTTCATCTCTTTTTATTATCAACGAATTTCTATCTACTCGTGTCTTTATTTGTTGTTTGTTTGTTTGTTGTATTTTCACTCATGTATATACTAAATGTGTGTGTGTGTGTGTGTGTGTGTGTGTGTGTGTGTGTGTGTGTGCGTGTGTGTGCATGTATAATCTTTTATGTGTTTGACAGGTAAGTGTGTGTGTGTGTGTGTGTGTGTTTATTTGTGTCTGGGTGTGCCAGTGTGCATCGTTTCTAATAGGTGTCTGTTTATGTGTAGGCATTGAGGCGTTCTTTTGAGCGTGTAGAGTGGATGTCATGCAGCTCCTGCTCCTCCTTTGACTTGATGTCCTCATACTTCTGCATCCGGCTGGCATCCTTCAGATAGCCCCAGTTGGCAGCTAGAGCCATCAGGAAATGGACCTGTGGTAGGTGAGTAAAAGTCTGGGTTAATAAAAGCATTGACAAGACAGACTTCAGACTTCATTTTGAGCATACTGACACCATTGACCATCACATCTTACTGCAGAAACTGGAACAGTTCATTGGCATAAAAGGAACCACATTAAGCTGGTTTAAGTCCTATCTATCAGTTTGTACATGTTAACAGTGAATCCTCTGTCCACACTAAGGTTAGACATGGAGTTCCACAAGGTTCTGTGCTTGGACCAATACTTTTTACCTTATATATGCTTCCTCTGGGTAATATTATCAGGAAGCACTCTATTAATTTCCACTGTTACGCAGATGATACACAATTATATTTATCAATAAAGCCAGATGAACCCAATCACTTGAGTAAACTTCAAGTCTGCCTTAAGGACATAAAATCCTGGATGAGCAGCAACTTTCTGCTGCTAAACTCAGATAAAACTGAAGTTATTCTGCTTGGCCCCAAACACCTTAGAGACAAATTTTCTAATAACATACCTGCTCTGGATGGCATTACTCTGGCCTCCAGCTCCACTGTGAGGAATCTGGGAGTCGTATTTGATCAAGATTTGTCCTTTAACTCCCACATTAAACAGATTTCTAGAACTGCCTTTTCCCATCTACGTAATATTGCTAAAATCAGGCCCATCATATCCATAGATGATGCAGAAAAATTAGTCAATGCATTTGTCACTTCTAGGTTGGACTATTGTAACTCCTTATTATCAGGCTGCCCCAATAAGTCCTTAAAGACTCTCCAGCTGGTCCAGAATGCTGCTGCTCCTGTACTGACGAGAACTAAAAGAAGAGACCACATTTCTCCTGTACTGGCTTCTCTTCATTGGCTTCCAGTAAAATCTAGAATAGAGTTTAAAATCCTTCTCCTCACCTACAAGATTCTTAATGGTCAGACTCTAACATATCTTAAAGAGCTCATAGTACCGTACTACCCCACTAGAGCACTGTGCTCATAGAACACAGGCCTACTGGTGGTTCCTAAAGTCCTCTGAAGTAGCAATGGAGCCAGAGCTTTCAGCTATCAGGCTCCTCTCCTGTGGAATCTCCTTCCAGTCTGGGTTCGGGGGGCAGACACCCTCTCTACATTTAAGAGTAGACTAAAGACCTTCCTTTTTGATAAGGCATATAGTTAAGGGCTGGCTCGGGCCTTGGACCAGCCCCTAGTTATGCTGCTATAGGCTTAGACTGCCATGATGCACTGGGCTCCTCTATCCTCCTCTTCCTCTCCATCATTATGTCTCATGTTCGCCTAATGTCTGCCACTAACTTGCTATCTTCCTCTGAGCCTTTCTATGCTTTCTCATCTCTCTGGTTCCCGTGGATCCTGGTCCTGGTCCTGCTGCTGTGGTTCTCTGGCTTCATGAATCACTGCTGCGAATTGTCAGCCACTCGTCATGTTTTTCAACATTACCATATTGCTAATGCTAATTTTTTAGTCACTCTTATTGTTAGTGCTATAGTCACTGTTAGTATGTTGGTTGCTGTTTGTGTTGTCCCTCTCTCTCTATGTCTCTCTCTCTCCCTCTGTCTCTCCCTCTCTCTGTCCAAACCTCCACCCAAAGTGGACCCTGACAGAAGCCGCCCACATTGAGCCTGGGTCTGTTTGAGGTTTCTTCCCGTTAAAGGGGAGTTTTTCCTTGCTCAATATAATATCTGATGCTGCTCATATGGGGATTCTTGAATCCTTAATTTTGAATGTTTTTTTTTAAATTGGGTCTCTCTCTAATAAAAGAGTTTGGCCTAAACCTGCGCTTTATGGAAAGCGCCTTGAAATAACGCTGTTATGATTTGGCGCTCTATAAATAAAGATTGATTGATTGATTGATTGATTGATTTACCATCTGAACACTTTTAGTCCAGATGGTAACTTAATGAGAGAACTTGGACAAAGCATACTAAAGCAATAGAGACAAGGTTTGTTGACAGGATGATGATTTTATCAGGTTCATGTGGGAATATTACTTTTAAACCCTATATCAATGGTTTTCAGTTAAATGTAAAGAAAACGTCAGCCTCTTTGAGTGATGGAAGTCTTTGGATGAGGGTAGCAAAGGCAGTCACCAAAGAAAAGATGCTGGAGAACTTAATATCTTACACAGCAACATGCATTGTTACACTGCGGAGGAGACGTGAGATGGCATTCAGTATGAACACTGTCTCGTGTCACCCCATTTCTGCTGCTTCCTGTGATCAGTCTTTTAACCCCAGGTAAGCCAAATTTGCCTTATGACCAAATGTGGTATGTGTAACACAAGTAGTCTAATGGCTCTCTTAAATCTAAACAAGGAACTATGACCATTCACGCTACCACAGATCGCATTGTATGAATCTCCAAGTCACTGTGTCACTGTATGTCTTAGAGCACAGCACAGCTATCTCCTGCAACCTTGGAAACCCTGACAACAGAGCTCCCTAACCCTTCAGGTTACAGCTGGGACTGAGGGTGACCTCTCTGACCCAATTTGTCTGTTATGGTGCAGTGTATTTGGGACAACAGTACCTGTGCTGTGTGGCCCTTTAGCTTAAGCTCTCATGCCCCCTAGTGACCAGCTATAGGATATGTTCATTAATCCTTTTTAGAAATGGCAGCACGTGGTGCATTGTTTAGCACTGTTTCCTCATAGCCAGAAGGATCCAGAATCTGCTGGTGGACTAGTCTGAAGCTTGAGCCTGGGGACTTTCTGTGTGGAGTTTCTATGTTCTCCCTTTGCTTTTGTGCATTCTCTCCAGGTTCTCTGGCTTCCTCCCACAGTCCAAAGACATGTAGGTTAAGTTAACTGGTGATTCTAAATTGCCTGTAGGTGTGAGTGTAAGCATGAATGGTTGCCTGTTTTTGTTGGCCCTGGCAACCAGTTCTAACTTTTATTTTCCTTTGAGACTACCCCAGGTAATCTTTAGTATTGCATTAGTAAATAAACAAACCAGTAGCATTCTCTTCCACAAATCCATCATGAGAACAACCTGTTGCATGCTCACCATACACTATTGTTCTTCATCGTCTGGGCCTAATCAAATAATGAACACCAATTTGCATTCTTTAAATAGCCTAAAATATACATATTGTATTATTATTTGTCATATTACTACTTGATATACCATCATACCACCTACCACAAAGCAGAACTACATCATATTCATCATTTTCCGTACATTTTGTCAAATTAGATGTCCCTCATTCTGTTGAAATTTTAATGTTTAAGGCTTCACAATTTGTATCTCTGAAAGAAAACAGTTGGGGAGGTGAAGATTGTTTCTGGGATTGACTTTAACTCCCTGTGACTCAACAGGAATAAAGAAGTACAGAAAATAGATGCATGTGTGTTAATGCTCTGCTTATTATGCTGGTGGTGGATAGGAGGAAGAGATAGCATTAAGCAACAGTGGCCAAGGTTAGTAAACACCCGCTGAATGTATGCAACGTAGAGAGAAATATCTGACAAAACTGATACCTTCCACACTTCTGATAGCTGAACAGCTTTGTGACTCACTGTCTTACTTACTGCAGACATATTGACACCTCTGTATTGACTCTCTTTCTCTCACTCTCTCTCCTTCTCCCTCTAAGTGGGTTTAAGAATGAGGCCTATTTCTATCATTTGCACTGACAAACAGTAAAGCTGTCAAAGATATAGTATTATAGTTGGAAAAAAAGGTACAGTACTATACTAGACATATAGATAGATAGATATTCTGGTCAGCTATTTGTCCACTGTTTTCCTATAGTTGATTTGGAGGTCATAGTCAATCAGATATGAGGATAATGGTCCTCACCATAGCGATGACAGCAGCTCCTGCTCCTGCCAATGCACACACGAACAGATGGAAGGTCAAGTCCAGCTGTAACAGACAAGTGCCATTTTTGCTGAGTTTTGAATTTTCTGCTTTTTGTCTTGATGCAGATCACAAATTATCATATTTGCATCTCTGTAACTATAACACCAGCCAAGTTCCTCCCATCCTCTGCTCCTGTATTCTCTTACCTCATTAGATTCACACATCTTGACAAACTTCTCAGATCCTGTACACACCTTCCTCTCCTCAGAGATGGTCACAGCTCCTGATAAACACAATTATTAAGAATACAAACTCATTACTCTGGCTTCTTCACCTACTTCATCTACTTCACCCATTCCTGTTTTGCAAGACAGAGGATGAATGCACTGAGGAAATCTCTGTATTTATTTAGTTATTTAATTGACCATTACTTAATTCACTGATATTAATGCTTTACTTGTCTTGAACTGTTGGCCACTGGGGACTGCCCAACATGACCACTGACCACTGGTAGGAATACACTCACAGCAACCTCAAACTTCTCACAGTGTTGAATTCAAACCTTCATAAGCCAACAATGTTCTGTTAAGTAAAATACTGTAATTATTCCCCACGAAAAAGTTGATTATTACTTTGCTGACAGGAGACCCATTTGTAGTTCAGACAGTAAATGGCAGTGCTACAAAAGACTCTACAAAATGCCTTTTGGTGTGTGTTTTGTGATTTTATGTGGGCAATCAGGGACACAACACCAAAGACAGAACTGTGACTGCTTCATTTAATACATAATCATTACAATATCTGGTTGAAATACAGTATTTATGGTTACCATGTACTGAGGTGCATAACTAGAATCAATTTAAGTCATTTCATTGGATGGTTTAATATGGTGTGACTAGTCATAGATAATGAGTTGACCCATAAACCACTGTGTTGTTAATTGCTAAGGAATTTAATCTTGATATGTCACGTCTAACCTTCAAAACACAGACCCACCTGTGTAATCAGTGGCATGGCTGCCTAGTTATAGATACAAGTTGAGGTACATGATTTGTGACTGACAAGGGGAAGGATAAAGCTCAACTTATATTGTACCATAAAATAGTATAGAGAGATATAGATATAACTAATTTTGATCCAAACTACACAAGATATTAGACAGCTAATAAAGAAATCCAGGTTAGTTCAGCAGGTTGATCTGTGCTTTTGAGTAGTTAAAAGATACTGGGCTTCATTCATGGTTCATTACTGGTAAAGGCAATTTTGTCACACACACACAAACACACACAGGTTTTTCCACTGTGTGTGCCAGTTTGGCATTTTGGTGTGTTTCCAATGACTTGCCTGCACTAAGAAGGAGGATACACACCAAGATTGGGCTCTCTTCATGAGATTCTTTGTCTCTCATGGCAAAGTCTTCCAAATTATCTTATCTTTCTTATGTCTCAACTGCATTTGTGGATTCCCCCAACACACTGAAGGTGAAGACCACCAGCTGCCATTATTTTTAAAACATTACACAGATAATGTAGAGGTGATAAACTCTATTTAGTTTATTTCAATGATAAAAATAGATATGACAGATAGATATGATACATCCTTTCATCTATTTCAGAGTTATCTCAAGTTAGGTGCATACCAAACTGACGCAGGTCTAGGCAGAGGTTAGCTCCCTCCACCAAGCTGGTGTTTTGACACATGGACCAAACGTTAAAGTACATGAAGACCGGCAGGCTGGTGAATGCTGTCACCCCAAGCCACACTAGGAAGAATAGGTAGGCCAGGAACATCAGCTGCAAACAGAGACAAGATGTAATGACAGAGATGATCTATTTTGCATCAATGATTTGTTATTTACACACCATAAAAACACTGAAAACACAAAAAAGTAGAATTAGCAAGTCATTTTGCTTGTTGTGTGTGTGTGTGTGTGCGTCCGCACATGTCTTTGTATAATTATGAGAACAAATTTTGTACACACTATGGCTGTGAGGACATTCCTGCGTTGTGTGGACATTTTGCTTGACCAGCGGCAGAGAATTTTTATGATGTGGTCTGAAAGCGGTTTAAGCGGCTCTAACGTGAAACAAGTAATGGGAATTTAATTAGGAAAATTATTGGTAAAGCATGATGGGCTAGCCTCTGGGAGAATGGTTCAGAATGGGCTTGAAAGGGCTCAGATAAGGGCTTAATGGGTTAAATCTCATTGTATCTGTGGAATGGATGGAAATTTCGGCAAGGTTGGCGTCCTGTGAAGGACAGGGTGAATGAGATGGCATAAATCACTGTGTTGTTAATTGCAAAGGAATTTAATGTTGATATGTTATGTCTAACATGTCAATCAGTGGCATGGCTGCCTAGTTATACATAAAAGTGGAGGTGCATGATTTGTGACGGGCAAGGGAAAGTATAGCGGGAACATTTTCATTAAATCAACACCTGAAAATATTATTTCCTACAATACAACATTCAGTGAAATAAAATGTTTAAAAATAGCAAAACTGTCTGATCAAAAAGTGGGGGTGTGAAAACATATGCTAGAATACCACTACCACAACACAGGCCTTCTACCATCATCTACTAATATACTACACAAGATGTTAGACTGATAAAAAAATCCAGGTTAGTTCAGCAGCTTGATCAGTGCTTTGGTAGATCAGGTAGAACAGGAAAATTTGGTGTCCACAATAATGAGGATCTTTATTTCTTCATTTGCACTATTTTAAGAGTACAATATGTACAGACACACTGCATTCAAAGGCTGTTATCTGTGGAATGGATGGAAATTTCGGCAGAGTTGGCGTCCTGTTAAGGAAAGGGCGAATGAGATGGCCATGAAAAGTATAGAAAACCAAAGAAGGCCAGGAAGAACATTGCTTCAAGTGTTGAGTCACCAGACAGGGATATGTACCATAAGTACGAAGGGTTTTGATGCAACGCTGAGTAGATCTGATGAAGGGGTATGTGCTTTGGTGCCAGCTGGGGTTCTGGCTTTCCCAGGCTTTTGATTAACATGTCGATGTGGAGGTGAATAGTGGAAAGTGCTGGAGCTCTAGAAAGCAGTTTGATAAAGAAGCTAATAGCGCAGAAATACACTTGGATGGTGGATATTCTGATATTGAGAACTGAGTGAGCAGAGGTGATGAAGCTGGTTAATGATATAATGTTGGAAATGATAGGCCATGCAAGGTATAGAAGTTTTTTAAATTGCTCCATCCTGAATAAAGTTGATGAATAAAGTATCTATCTATCTATCTATCTATCTATCTATCTTTCTATCTATCTATCGGCAGACCTTGAATCAATCACCGTCCTTCATCTTCCGTAGTGGGAGAGGCAATCACTCTGGGAGTAGAGGAGAGAGAGAGAGAGAGGGAGAGAGAGCTCAGAAAAGAGCTGAGCTAATTCAGCTTGTACCTAAGGCTGCTTATGTCCAGTTGTAAGGAGATCAACTGGATGAAAAGGGACTCTGGCTAAGCAAGGAAAAATCAGAGACTATTTGTGCCCACCTCTTTACAGATACAGTACAGTATCTGTATCTTTCATACTGCACCTGTACAGATACAGTATGAAGATCCGAGTCTCTTGCCAAGGATTTGAATTTCTGGAATGAGAAATGAGAGAGTCAGCAATGAAGTTCTCGTGGACTGGAATATAGACGACATGGATGATGAATTGGGAGAGAGTGTGGATGAATTTCATGGTGTCAAGTGACTGGAAATTACCTTTGTTTATGATGTCTACAGCAACGTGTTTGTCTGAGTGGATGAGAATAATAGGATCAACGGGAAGATGGTGGTGTAATGATAAAGAACTCATCCAGAAGTTGGATGATGTGTGCAAGTCTGTAATTGTTTGGTAGGACGGCAGATGGCGAAAAAGGAAAAACCCTTTCTAAGAGATGCCAAAGAACCTTGTTACGTTACAGTTTGCTGGCTCTCTCTCTCTCTCTCTCTCCCTCTCTTTGTCAGCTCTGTCTCCCTCCTTCCTCTACCTGCTGCGCACCTGAGGTAAATCACCACTCAGGTAGAGAGGAAGGGATAAGAGGGAGGGAGAGGAGGAGGAGGAGAGGCAGAACACATGGCACATGGCTGACGACTCTTGGTGCAGGTAGAGAGGAGGTTTTTCCTTCCTCTGTTTTGGTTTTTCCTTTCCCCCAAGCCTGTTCATTTCCATGCCCACTTAGGGGCTGGAATTTTGTTATTTTAGTTTGGGTTGGAGACCGCCGGTAGCTACATTATCCGTCTTTTGTTTATTCTAGTTTTTGTCTTTAATAGTTTAGGGGGAGACGTCAGGAGCGACGATCCGCTGTAGGGTTGGCCTGACGTTTCCCTTCTTTTGTTTCTTTTGGCTGGGGTCTCCAGTCCCTTTTTGTTTCACTTTTGGTTTGTTTGGGATTTGTTCTAAAATAAAGCTTGTGGGTAAATAGTCAACTACCTGTATTGGTGTCCTTTTTCTTATATGTTGCTGCCTCCTGCCCCTTGACAGCTTTGTTTGATTTGTTTGTGGGGAGGCCGTAACAAACCTCCAGAGGTGTGGGTGAAAAAAAACAACTTTGAAAGCACCTGCATCCGCACCATAGCCAGTAACCAGTTCCCGTCTGGGAAGCGGTTCAGAACTTTGAAATACACCACAAACAGGCTGAGGAACAGCTTCTACCCCAGAGCTGTGGCCTCCATCACACCCCTCCCCCCTGTTTCCAAGAAGTCATAACCAGGACTACCTCAGCAGCCTCTAAGCACAGAGGCTAGCTTAACATACTGCACTATCTTTGCACAACCACTGTATTCACTTTTTCATGCTGCAATTGCACTGCTCTGTATATATTGTATATACTGTTACTGTTATTTTTGATACGTGTGTGTGTGTATATATATATGTGTGTGTATATATATATGTGTATATATATTTCTTTTTGCTATTTTTATATTTTACATCTCTATTTATTGTCTTGTTTGTAAATGTCATATGGGAGAGGTCAGACGGAATTTCATTGTACTTTCCCGTATAATGACAATAAACCTGATTCTGATTCTTCAGTAAGGTGGATGAGGTTGACGTGTGATCATTGCATAATACATGGAAAAATCTGCACGGGTGATGAGGCTGTTAATGCTCATTCTAGTGAGTCCGTGAGGGGAAGAGGGATCAACAATGAGTCTCTTCTTGCCAGGATACTTTCTTGTAGCTTTGCCGATAAGGCTGATGTGATGGACTGGGAACGGGGGGCTTCTTGGGCCAAGAGCTTGGCTTGTATCGGGCTTGGCAAGGGCAGACAGCAGATTATGGTAGATGAATCAGGATGACCTTGATGCCTTGGTGGAGACCAAAAGTGAAATGATGAATGAGTGGATGAACTGGTGGTCGAGGTGGTTCTTGAGAGCGGAATTCAAGGAATTGATGTTTATTGGTGTGTTAAGGAATCTGCCTAGTCAGAGGCCAAGCTTGATGGGGTTATGGGTGAATTTCGTGAGAAGTGCTGCAGAAAGAAGTAGTGCAGAGTAAGATGCTGTTTGACAAATTGCAACCCAAATCACTGAAATTGTTGCAGACTATTCTGCTGCCTTGGTAAAGGATCAGCCTTCCTCTCTTAAATAATACCAGAGGAAATGGACAGCTGGCTGACATGTTGGCTGGCAGGGAAGTAGGAGGTTTGGGAAGCTTTGCCAAGACAGAAATAGCACAGCAAGCAAAGGTGAATTCTGCTGCTGTGAGTTCCCTGGATAGTAAAGGGGGGCCTCAGCACTGTTGCACCAAGGGGGTTTTGATAGCTTCCTTGGACTGGCAATAGCAGAGAAGGATGGCTGGAAGAGCTGGGCAGGGTTGACATAAATACCTAACAGTATTTGGTGGAGGAGTAACACCTGGCCCTAGGGAGGGCTGAAATGGTTTGCCGTACCAGTGGGTTATGCTATAATGTTGTGAGCCTACTATATGCAGGTGGCGCTAGACAGAAAAACGGGAAATGAGTGGCTGGTTGCAGTGGTGGTGGAAGTGGAGGCTGTGTAGAGCTGAAAGAGCCTAACTTCATTGTGGGGGGATGGGTGGAAATGGATATTAAGAAAAAGTTACTACATGTAAATTCCAAAGCCCAAAACAAAGAAACAGGTGCCAAAACTCCACAGGATGTTCCAAACCTCAGGCAAGTGGGAGGTTTGGTTGGGATTCAAATCCTGGGGTCTGAGTGGAAGAAGCCCACCGGAGTCCAGGAAGAACCCAGTGAAGTCGCCATGATGTCACTAAGAATGCAAACCAGCGTGCGACAAAGCCGCACCGCCTTTGCACTACGACGCAAGTTGCTACCGTGTTCACTGATCAGTACCCCTTTAAACCTTGGTAAAAGCCTCAGGGAGGGAGGGAGATGAGGGACCACGACCACCCTGTGGACTCCCCAGTCTACCTGTAGAAGGGAGAGACAGCTCGCTGATCTCTTCAGGAAAGAGAAGGATAACTTCTACGCCTACTGTCTTTCACTCCTAGTCGACTCCTGCTGTCCTTCACCATCACATGAAGATCAGTGTGCCATTAACGCTGCCGACACAGCGGCATATCGGACCCTCGCCTTGCCATCATCTGAGCTGGACCAAGCCCCGCTGGGTGCGCCAGGACACACACACACACACTAGTTGCTCACAAAGAGATACCAAGTAAGATACTCTTGTCTGGGCAGAGAGAGTTAGTACTTTAGTGTGTGTGAAGTTTGCTACCGTAAGCTAAATTGCTGGATCGCCGCGTCCTGTTTGTAAAGATTCTGCATTGCTTGTGTTATGTATGTGTTATATTATGTGTATGTACACGGAGTGGGTTTTATATTGTTGTTACAATTGTTAATATTGTTTGTACTCAGGAGCCAGTAAACATTATTTTATCAGCTTAAGGACCAGCGTCACGAGTTCACAGGTCAGGTGGCTGACCTGATAAGATAAGATAGACAGTTGCTGTGTGCTCCGCAGCAGTTAAGACCTTCTTCGCTTTGATTTGTGCTTTCCTTTTTCTCTTTTCCTTACTAACCTACATGTGTGCATAATAGAGGTTTATCAGATGAAATATTGATGATTGCTTATCAGTGTGCTTAGTTAGATAAACTTTATCACACATTTAAAGAGCAGTTATTTGTGATTATTGTGCATGTGTCGTGATAACAGCTGGTTACGATAGTCGGTGCTCAGATTCAAGCCTTCACTTTCAAAATGTAAAGTGTAAATACCAACATTTTTAAGTGAAGTCCTTTAAGACTAAATTCAAGGTTTGGTTGTTGGTCCCTGATTCCAAGGGTGGTTCCCCGAAATCATTCATTTTATTAATAATTTGTTAAATATTACTAAGTGCTTTGAACTTAATAGTAAATTTCATCCTACAGCTAATAACCAAACCTGATCCTGCTAGTGCCCAACAATGTCAAAGTCTTGTATGAAGCCACCTGAATAAGGCAAACAAAGTGTTGTTTGTAACTTCTCTGAGTACTTGAGCGCACAACCTACATGTATCATTTTATGTATCACTTTGTCTTGCTCTTAGCTCCAAGCAAGTTAGTTCATACTGAAGATGTAAATTTCACACTGCACAGAAATGCTATTTAACTTTTAAGAATTTGTTTTGCTTTTTGTCAAACGTTACTCAAACTGGAGGAAAAAGTACCAAAAAGTACGTTGTCGATTAACACACATTTGGCACTGTAGTGAGTATTTGAAGCAGCAGGGCAGTGGATGTAGATATGATTCAAAATAAGCGAAAGCCTGTGTGCTTCAAGTAGGAACATGCCAACAGTGTAGCTGATGCGTTTAGTTTAGTTTTTGGACGATTTAGCACTATGGCACAGAGTAAAGGGATAAATCAGGCTTTGGCTACACACACAGATAATACTTGTGAGTAGGTTCATTGTTGGTTTTGGTCTTTTAAAAGTGTTAGTTGACAAGAACTAAACTATTCTAAAAGCCAACTACCCAAAAAGATCCTGCTACAACCACACTTAAATTTAAAATATCAGTATATCACATTACAAAGATGTCTTACGAATGCAGTCAGGCAGCGTCCGCAGGCAGTGATCTTGAACTCTCCATAAAGATCCCTAATAGCACCAGTGGTGAAAAAGCCCTCTACCAGCAACAGCACTCCAAACACAAAGAATCCAGCTGCAAGGCCATAGATAATGTACTTCAGGATGTCGATACTGTGGAGAGAATACACACACCCAAAGTGTCAGTGATTAAGATTATTGTGATCTGTGATTTGTAGAATTGACATGTCTTTTCAGATAAGGTAAGATAAGATATTCCTTTATTAGTCCCATGTTGGGGAAATTTACTGCGGCAAGTGGGTAGCAAAAATAGAAAGTTCAATAAAACAATAAAATAGTGAACAGCGACATAAACAGGAGGAGATATAAAAATATGTACAATTTAAACAAGAGGAAGTATAAAAACAGAATAAATAAAAATAATAAAAAATGGGGAATATAAAAAAGTATTGTACATTGTGATGTGAGTTTTTGAGGAATAGGCCTTCACATCAAACAGTATTTCTGCTCAAAAAATATTTCTATTTGGTCAAAATATTTGAAATGATATGATTAAGTGTCAAATTGTGCTCAGTGGTGCAACAAGATGCAATGTTTGAAGTGTACATGTATAATGATTTCTGATAAAATCAGAAAATCTGCTTGTGGATTGCTTAATTAGTTTTTTCACTACTAAAGAAATCAAGGCATTAACAAAATGCTCTCTACATATCTATGCACTTATGGACTGATGGATAAGGGCCTTATCATTAATGTAAATAAAAATAAAAAGTTTGCCTTGTGATTGTAATTGTGATGACTTCTTCACTGTGCAGGAGTCTTATTATTTTTGATCACATTTTTCCTCCTTTTTCTCCACTTAAAGTGGCTGGGTACAATCAAAAGTCACAAAAATTGGCAGGTGGGTTGCTAATTCCAACTACAATTGGAGAACATTACATTAATTGACCTCAAGGTTGTGCTGTAATAATCAATTTTATGTTTTTGCAAATCTCTCAAAAACGGGTCATAGTTCTTTCATTATTCAAGTCTTCCATCTGCATCTCTCATTTTTGCTTCAAATGTCTTCTGCCATAAAAAATTTCTGCAAAACCTATTTACGAGCACTTGTCAGAAATCTCATATATCTCGTGTATCATCATATGCATCGTACCGCTGGTATTCACTCTAAAAAATGCCAAATTTAGCTTTTTTTCCCCTCAATTTTATCAAAAGGCTATTTTTGACATCTCATCAGGAAATGCATGGAGCCTGATTATTGCTACATTTTGTGTTAATAGTTATTGTGATAAAGCATGCTTTAGCACCACAGGTAAGGTCCTTCTTTTGAGAAATGAAGGTAAAAACAAATCACTTACATGGTGAATACATCCAGTGTTTCTCCTGGGGCTCTGATGACTTCAAAGTAGTTCTGGAGAATGGTGATGGTGCCACTCAAAGCCTCGTGGCCACATCCACAGAACAAGGCCACACCCATGTAGAGAAGAATAGTGGCGATGAGAGAGGCCCAGGGCAGACTGCCCACACATCGCTCACAGCACTCCTTACAGCCTAAACAAATAAAGCAATAGAACTGTAGTGTTGACGGTATCTTTAACATATTCAGCATGATGATTATGGCAGACAGGATAAGTTCAAGTTATTCAGATGATTCAGACAATAGTGAAACCTTTTAAGCCAGTATCCACACAGTGGTAATGGTGGTATAAGGCACATATATAACATGCTCTGTAGGCTTAATAATTTTGAAAAAAATACACAGCTTGATTCAACAAAGATATAACAAAACAATAAATAACTGAAAGGACCAAGACCTGTCATTTCCATACCTAGCTAAACAAAAAGACAACCAAAAAATATAAGTAAAATCTGTTTCTTACAATTACAAACACCCAATGCAAAACGAAGATGCAAGCATCAGGCCCATGCCTAAGATTTTTCGTATTCTGACATTCCAGTAACACAACATTTTAAAATATGTTTGTTGCCTTCTTACCAAGAATCAGCTAAGACAGTCAATATTGGTTTCATATCTGCATCTAGTACAAAGATACATCCAGGATGCATGTAGGTTAGTTAAGCTTAAAGAGCGAAAGCATTGATAAATTGCTAGCCTAGCTTTTACATAAGGGGGAAAATTACCCTCCTACAACTCCCTAAACTGTTTAAATTACACTGGTCAGGCACTTATCCAAGAGGTGAGAAAATATAGCTGGTGAGAACAGTAGTGTTCAAACATTCATGGAGGAAATAGTCCCTTGTTAAGAATTTTGACAGCATGTTCTATGGATTAATTCAGAGCAAGACCTTATTTCGGGAAAGTGATGTAGCTGCAGAATTTGATTTGAGTTTTTTCAGTGCTGTCAGCACCACAAAACAAAATCTCAATTTAGGAGAGAAGAAAAAACATTGTCAGTTATCAAAATAGTTTTGATGGATCATATCCAAAGGTTGCAGTAGATTTGCATTTTGGCTTGAATAGCATCTATTTACATTAGATTCAAAACAGTGGGTTTTTAAGTTTTGAAAGATTTCACCCACACCTTCATATGCCACTCAGTGGTATTGACATTGGTCCACTTGCCTGCCCCCCACATATTAACCCTCAGTACAAGAGTTTGTAGAGAAAATAAGCTCTGAAAGTGACACTGTGATGGCTGACTTCACAAGCTACTTTGGAAAAGCTAACTTACTTACATAACTCACACGTTTCTTTACTATTTAAAATTGTTACCAGACTGCCATTTGGATGGCTGGCCATATGTCCATAAGCTACATAATGTAAGATAATGTAAGGTAGCAGCTTTGTTGTGGGAAGTGAGTTTCTCCCAGGGAGAAGACAAAAACCGCACAATAGTTTCTGAAAGGCCACATAGTGTGTTGTGCCACAGAAGACAAGTTAAACGTCCTTATTCATGCAGCAGTTACTATAGTGTCTTTCTGCATTTTTCATAGCAGAGTTGGTCTGGACTGTGAAAATCCTGTTAGCTGCTGCAAGCTGTGCTAAAGTAGATTTAAACAGCCTACACCCAGAGGTCTCCCAACTATGGCTCAGAAACATGAATGTGGAAAGGTAATATAGTATGTAAACTTGTTAATCATAGAATGGAGCTTTGTGAAACAAGTAACAAAGTCTTAATAATAATAATAATCTTAATAATGGAATGAAAAGGAATGAAAATGTTTCATAACAGCATCATTTGACAAAGGTAACAAATGGCACACAGATATGAATAGAATTATTTAAAACATTTGAACATTCTAGAGCAAGAAATCCACATTTAATGGAAATTGTCCATAAGGAGCTAGGGTGTCTAGTGTCTTTCTTTGTCTCTGCTTATAGCAGTCAGCTGTGATGTCTACTGCTTGCTCATATCACCTCAGCTCACCTTCACTGTAAGACCGAACAGTATAAGTGCCTCAAAAACAGTGGGTTGCGTTAACTCAAAAATTCAAAAATGCTATTTGAACACTACTTTTCTGAGTTATTTTAATTGATTTTGAATTTTAAGTACACTATGCTTAAGCCCTGTGATTGTCATTTGTCTTTGTACTCAGAACATTTGACAGGTATCTGTGTGACATCACGCACACAGGTATCCTATCTCATCTGTTGAACAGTCCACTGTCTGCTGTTTCCTGCTCTGAGAAAGTTTGTAGTGAGAGACCAGCTTGCATTTATTTGGATGTTGGTCGGATTTTGCTGGTGAGACATACGATTCGCGTGTGCTAGTGAAGATTTTTGTAGTGGAGCTCGTTGTAAGAGGCAGCAGTTTTCGAGTTAATGACTTTGCACCTCACTTGTTGTTTTGCATTATTTTCTACACAAAATGCAAAATTATTTTACATTGGAAGCTTGTTGTGTAGTTGTCTAGTAGTTTACAGTACGATCGGCAATGCATTCATGATCGGCGTACATGCCCGGCCATGTCTAATTAGTGTGTATGGCTGTGGACGTGTCTAATTAGAGGTGATGGTGTTTTGCACAGAGCTTTTCCACTCGTTTGCTGTAACAGAGTGAAATTGTCTTTTTGTGGGTTCTTCTTTATTAAATGAATTAGTTATTAAAATCTACCTTGTTAGACTAATCTAACTTGCTGTTTGGTAAAAAAAAAAAAAAAACAGTCTGGATCCGGGGACTCAGTAACCTAACTTCCAAACACCCTGAAACACTTCAAAAACCCTTAAGCTTAACAAGCACGGTCCTTTTCTGATGTTATTACTCTGTTACAACTGATAGGTTGACACTGAACAGTTAGCCTAAATGGATATGTATTACGCATAGTCACTTAATTCTGAATGAATATTTGGTGCATTCTAGTTTCCTTTCTTTGCAGGGACTACAAGAGCTAGTACATTGAGCATTTAAGATCATTTGAGCTGACTAAAGTTCAGACAACTTCTGTGTGCATCAGCTGTCAGAGCTAAATGACACATTCAGTCTCACAGCTAATGTTGACACAAAAAAGATTTATATTAATCACTGACATGTAGGTTTGAAAAGTTCTTAGAAGTATACACTACTCACAATAAGTTAGGGATATTGTGAGAGACTCAGTGGATGTCATACATACGGTGTTTGTTTCACTTCAGAGATTTTTGGGATAGGGAGGCAATTGTATTGGGGTGATAGACACACCTCATTTTGTGTTTTCCACGTAATGGTCTCACTGTGTACAGTGTGCCTTACATATTGGGGCCAATACCAAAAAACACTAAAAGACAACCCTTTTCAATGTGGCATCAATTTCAACATTCTGTGGGTATAAAAAGCTGGTATTGTCACAGTAAGTCATTCCAAGTTCATCATTCAAACAGCCAAGAACACACGATGTCACTTAACGGACGAGCAGCGCCACCTGGCCATAGAGCGCCTTCGGGTCGGTGGCAGGCAGTTAGATGTTGCTCGTGAACTTGGTGTCTCAAAGTGTCATCAGCAGACTTGCATCAAGACACAGAACTACTGGCAGAGTTCGTGACAGACCCAGGAGTGGAGCCCCACGGGTGACAGACCGCAACGATGACCAGTACCTAAGGACCTATGCACTCAGACATCGTTATGCAACTGCCACACAGCTGCAGGCCTGTTTATGAGATGTGAGGGGTACTAGGGTTTCCAGACAAACCATTCGCAACCGACTCCACCGCTTTCGCTTGAATGCCAGACGACCGTTGCAGGTGACTCCACTGACACCAAGACACCGCCGTGAACGTTTGCAGTGGGCACAAGACCATGTGACCTGGACAATGCAGCAGTGGTCTACTGTCCTGTTCACTGATGAGTGTCGGGTCACCTTGCACAGAAATGATGGTCGTCAGCGTTGCTGGAGAGGGCAAGGTGAGCGATACGCCGAGGTCAACATGGTCCCCAGGGTTCGCTTTGGTGGAGAAGGTGCAACAGTCTGGGCAGGCATCACCAGTCAGCGCAAAACAGATTTAATTATTGTAGATGGCTCAGTCACTGCACGTTCTTACCTCAGAGACATCATAGAACCCATCATCATCCCCCAATTCCGCCAGCACACCTCCAACTTTCTGTGCATGGATGATAATGCTCCACCACATCGTGCCAGAATTGTCACAGCTCGACTTCAGGAAGTCGGAGTGCCTCATATGGTATGGCCAGCAATGTCCCCTGACCTGAACCCCATAGAGCACGTCTGGGACCAGCTGAAGCAGAGACTGGATGATCGTACCCCACCCCCACGTGACCTGGCAGAACTGCGTGTAGCACTTGTGGAAGAGTGGAACGCATTGCCTCAGAACAACATTATGAGGCTAGTGAGGAGCATGAGACGTCGCTGTCAAGCTGGTAAGCTGGTAAACACCCGTTACTGACATTGTCAATTTTTGTTATTTGGGGCTATCCTTGTTATTGTCTAAATTTTTGGGGTACTAAATATTAAACTAATGAAAATGGTGTTTCTTCTCATTCATTATTAGTAATATCAAAGGGAACTTTGACTTATTTCATTAAAATTCAGACCAAATAGGAAAAGCACTCATGTAAATAACAATATCCCTAACTTATTGTGAGTAGTGTACTCATGGAGCAGTGTGGACATAATGAACATTGGTGTTATCTCACAAATAATATCCCATCAGTGACACTTCCCGATGACAAACCTAAACAGACTTACTGGGCCAACTGATTTTCTTGCAAACAGCATGCATTTTAGGTTAATAATACATAGTTAAACCCAATTATGTTGATCACTAAAAGCTGTCTGAATTTGCTGTGATCAATTTTGTGTGTTGCAAAGAAGAAGTTTCCTCACTAATCCATTCTTTTCTGTTTTCTTCTTTTGAGTTATGGAAAATGGCAGCTCAGAACTTCATTCATCGTGTCCATACCTACACTGACATTGTGAGGAAGATGACTTTGTCCTCGCGACCAGATTATGTGGATGAGCTAAAATCAATGATGAAAGAAAAGTTTCAGCTTGACTTTGACTTTAACTTATCCTATGAAGTTCCAGACTTTGATGGGCAGCTATGTTCCCTTATAGAAATTGAGGAACTTCCACAGAAGGCTGTACTCAAAGTGGTAAGGCTAGAGTTTAGAGGATGGGAGGTTGAGGCCCATGGTGTTGAGTCTAAAAAATTACATTTCGTCAATGGAGTAATCTCAAACAATGCAAAACTTCTTGACTGAAAGGTCTTCTCATTTGCACATGCACTGCTGACATTTGGGCACACAAGAGAGCATTAACAAATTCTGAATTCTTTATTAATTACTTTAATGCTTGGACGAGTTGGACGATATGGCTTGAACTGTATGAATGCCCATTGTTTTCATTGTTTCACAGTTATTGGGTAAATCTACAGGCACAAATGTTGTAATGTAATGTGTTAAATTAGGTCTGTTAACTAAACAGTTTTTACATCTGGTTATTTCATGCTTAAATAGTTTCTTAACTGAATTTTGTCTCAGATCACTTTGTGCCCGTTGTATTTTTGAAAAATTGTTAAATAATATGTGTCATGTCACTGTTCGACACTGTTTGACACATTCATCACTGTTTTACATATAATTGTGTCTACTGAGTAGAAGAGATATACTATGAGAATTTCCTCAGATTCCTTGCACTTTCTATATTACTTGTACAGTGTTTCGATAGTTTTATAAAAGTTAAATGAGATTATTGCCAGAAAGACGTTTTTCTGCACTGTCCACTGATTTTTTCTTTTTTAAAAGCATTTCAATATTGATGTTTAGCCACGGTTTATGGCTGCCAACAGTTAATAAAAGAGTTATATGGATGTAAATAATCTGTTATCAATTTAATGTATTTAATGTTTATGTGAAATGTATGTATTGAGATGTTTGATGCATCTCAGTTTTTATTATTTTTTAAATCAAATTTGAGTTCTTATGCAATACAATGCAAAAAAGAGTAGAAATAAAGTAAGACAAAAAATAATTTCAGCTTTATTTAATACAGTGAAGTTAAGAACACAAAGTAAACAATTCTGTGCAGAGATAAATATTTTAAGTTAAATGATACAAATATTCAAGTTAGCTGTAATATATGTTTATTTGTACAATATAATAACAAAATGAAGTTACATTAGCTCAATTCTGCATGTTATTAAACTTAAAAATTAAAAGTATCACTTAAAGTTACCATGTCAAATCTATTTAAACCAGATTGCTGCTTTTACTTGAACATTTTGAGTTGATGTACTTAAAATTTTTGATGTAACCAGTTTCAAAGAAATGTTTGAGCTCAATTAACTTTTCAGCTACAGTTTATTTGATGTCGGGTTTTACAGTGTTGGCTATTAATAAAATAACAAAAACAAAAATACAAAAATAATAAATAATGATAATAATAAAAACAGCTTTTGATTCAAAAGGCTCCATTTTGCATTTAAAAAATCCACACTAGCTCCCACACTCAGACACATGCGTGCACACACGCAGCCACACCGACACACTGAAGCCAACATGTAGACACAGCAATCCTACAGAAAATAGCAGACAGAATCACACACTTTTAAATACTTCATCTCCTTGTTGCACAGAAAACGGTTTGTTTGTCCGTGTGTGTGAGTCATCATGCTGTTCAGGTTTAATTGACCAGCCTTGTTGCCATGCCAACAGGGGTGTGGCAGGAGCCTTCTGACCCACTTTGCCTGTAGTGTTGTCATGGCAACAGCATGGCTCTGCAAGCCTTACAGTCACACTAATGCACATTGTCAAACACAAAGCAATGAATGTATACACAAGAAAAACATGAAACACAGCATTCATTTGCTGTGTTCAATAGTTGGTATGACAAGTAGGAAGGTATCATTTTGTCATGTGCCACACAAATTTTGATGATTTATACAGACATCTAAGGTAAGTCATGTCTGTTTAGTCCTCAAACATAAAGACTTAAGCCACATTAGTATAACACTTTGAGACAAATGGTCAGGCACAGAGACAGGTGTGATATAAATGTGTTGTAAGCATGGTGACGGTGTTTTTAGAGGATTTTATGGCGTATGTTTGTGTCTTGTAAATGTTTTCAAATATGCATATGTATGAGTGCAGTTCTGTTTGTGAGTCCTATATTTCAGTCATGTTATAATCCTCGTCATATTTCCATATTTGGGCTTTAAACACAGAAAAGACCTAGTGACCTGATAAAACAGGGACAAGCTAAACACAAATGGCTGTGTACAGTGCTGATTTATGTGTGTGACTGTTCTTTGTTTAAGACAAGGTCAATATTACCTACATAACAAGCATCCATTTGCTGTCCCATTATTCAAAATTACTTGCAGGGAGTTGATCATCAGCATTCTAATGCTTAGTTAGAGGTGTGCATGATAACTGACATGTTTAATATTACAGATACAATGGTTACTAGCATTAAATAAATGTACTATGTATAACAATTCAGACATATTAACTGCCTTTTATTGCCAATATGTGAACAAATTGCAGCATAAAAAAATTTGACCTTCTCCAATATATATATATATATACACACACATACACACACACATATACATATACATATATGTCTGAGAAAAGCAGCACACTGAAGTTAAAAAGGTATGAGCCAGATAGGCATACTTTTCATTTGTTTCATTATTTATTTAGTTTTATTTTAGCTGAGAATATGGAGGCCTAACAGGCAAGCTACATTGTAGATATCACATATGCACATACACATAGTGACTGCAACAAGCCTCCGCTACAATAAATGAAACTGGCTATACGGTGCATGATGGGTATGGGCCATAAGATCTACTCTATAAACAGTCCACGGGACGTTTTTGGTGTGGGATAGTTTTATTTCTAAATTTTAGAGAATTAGGCAAAGTAGACTGAATAATACATGCATACAATATATGATCAGTTTATTTGATACATGCAAAATACAAAGGCACACAGAATGTACTATTGATGATTTCTTACAATTTGTATATATGGTTTCACACCTTCTGCCTTGTAAGCCTGTTTGGCCTTGGCATCTGTTGATGGAAGACCTATCATTGATTAATTCTTCAAAAGTTTAAAAGGGAACAATAAAAAAAGCAATTTGCAAAATTAAAAATGGTTTTCTTGTTTTTTGATTCTGATGACGAGGAAAAGGAAAAGGAAAAATAGTTTTATTTCTCTGTTTGGTTGAAAACAGACAAAACATTTTGTTCTCGGTTTCAAATGAAAAAACTAAGTGCTGGAACAGTGATAAAAGGTACTACCAAAATCCAAAAATAAGCTATTTTTGGTTTTTCATTTGTAAAAAAAAACCTATATAACATTGATTTTGATTGGTTTTTTATTTCTATTTTAAAATTACAAATGCATTACAGATTATCCAATGATACCCGGACCCGTCATTATGAGTGGTCACATTGTTTATGATCATTGTGATCATGTGTTATGTGATTGTTGTTCACACTCACAGCTTACATTTAGTCTCTGTGCTGTTTAGGCAGCTATTTGGGCAGCATTGTCTAGTCTAATTGTCCAACAAACAACACATACTTTATGCATGTTAGTGTGTGTGTGTCTGGATCACTGTGTCTTGGCTCTGAGAGAGGATTACTGAGGTGTATCATACCAACACACACACACACACAGTGGCCTGAAGATGCACTCAAGAGTCAAAACCCCCTTCTAATGGAAAATGACAAGTTCAGTCCCACTGCACCATTTAGAGTGAGATGTAGTTCAGCACAGTGGAGTATAACCTAGATAAATATGTGTATATTGTATGTTCACTGAAAATAACTACAGTGGCATCATCTATAGGTGAATTTAATGCTGTTTTGATCAAGTCTGAAACTGAGTTTGAAGCAGCTCATTTTTTAATATGAATTAAATTGATGTGTTTTTTGTGTGACACACACATTTACACACACAGACAATTGATGGGAGTAGCCTCTGATGGCATGGCCTCATGAAATGATTCTCCTAGCTGCCAATCAAATAGTTCATCCACAAATCTGTCCTTGCCTCTTCATCCTTTGGTCCATCACACACTGACAGTCTGCGCTGTGTGGCAGTGATGGGATGCCACAGAGACAGATAATGTCTAAAACTTTATTTTTTCTTTATTTTGTATTTATATATGATAACATTAAATTCAATAAACAGCTGTCATTAAAGCAACCATTTGCTGTTCTGGATGCTATGTTCACCTGTGCTAGCTGGAAATCAGTGCTGACTAGATAAATGAATGGTTAATCACTAAGAAATTGCTGAGGTGCCAGTAAAATCACCCTTAGAAAAGAGCAAGTCAATAACCCAGCAATCACTACTTAAGTATACAAATACCACACACTTGAATTAATATCTAGTGTGTGGCTTTTTGCAAAAGGTTTTTGTTTTGGTGACTATGTAATACCTGGAAAGCTTTCTGCACTTTTATAGCCTGTGTCAATAAACAGACCATTGTGTGATGCGAGGCAAAGAGATGGTAAAAGTTGCAGTTTATTGAACATGATCAACAAAGTCAAGACACCAAAAACAGACACAATCAAAAAATACATAGAGACAAATACAAACTTGACTTGACTCCAACAATCTCAATACGATAGTCACGCTGACAAGGATGCTGAAACAATCGACACAAAGGCACAAGGTTCTGGCACAGGACAGGGGAAAACACAGACAATATACAGTATACACCAGGGAAGGGTGCACAGGTGGAAACAATCAGCGTGGGGCAGAGAGTCCAGATAGGAGCGGGAAACACACAAGAGCAAGAAGTCAAGGGGCTTTGCATTTCCAAAATGCCAATCAGCATTTATGGGGGTAAAATCTTTTTTACTCATTTAAGTAAGGCAGTACTAAACACTGATTATGTGTATCTTACAGATATTTCAGCCAACTTCAAAATCATTTTAAAAAGTTTTTTAAAGTGACTTAAAGAAACAGCAAACAGAAAAACGACAGACAGACAGTTGTCATGATTTTACCCACAGACTAATATTGGAGTAGCTCCATAAACACTGCCAACGCAAATTGTAGCAGCTTCAGTGATTTACAATGATATAATAGGATTCTCTGATTCACAGAAAACCCCACATTCAAATACAAGTCTTTTACAGTATACACTATACAGCAAATAAATACAGTGATCTAGCATTACCACTAATTTGCCACAGCAACTAAGAGCGTCACTAAACCACACCTAGATGTTTCTGTGATTATGCAGGGCTGGGACAATATGCTTTTCTCACGATTTCGATACTATCACAATACTTGGGTCCCATTTTAATATGTATTGTGTTTTTCAAGTATTGTGATTCTATAAGTGTTATGATTTAATATTGTGATTTTTTGTGATTTCTGTTTACTTTTTTAACACTGGACCATGGGGAGGGTGGTTGTGGTCGGGAAACCTTTGAGTTTTTCTGTGGCAGCACCGCTGAGTGCTCCTGAGCAACATTGTGACATGTGGCTTGTACCAGAGAAAAGCTCATTGTCTTCCCAGAAAATGTTGCTATCTGGATCAGAGTTGATCTGACAAACCGACTTTTTACAAAGTTCTAATGTTCTAAGTGTTAGGGTTAAGTGTTTGAGTCAGACTATGAGCCAAAATACAGCCCAATAACACAGCTTGTAACACAGTCACAGGCCAAATAATGTGGTTTTCATTCATGTGTTAATTGGAGATAATAAAAGTACACACAGAGAGTGAGGGAGGAATCTTCTATTTCAATGGCTTCCTTTCCCACTCCAGAATCTGTTACTCTCCCTCTTCGCTCCCTCTCTCTCCTCTCTCACCCACTGTGGGCCTGCTAAATCAATTTGTATTGACTTAATCCTTTCTCCATTAAGTTCCTTTCTATTAGGTGGTCACAATAACATAATGGATATGAGACAATTACACAAGGTCTACTCTAAGTTGTATGACTCCTGTCAGTTTTCACATTGATTTCCACAATAAATTAGAAATAGAAATTTCAAATTTCAAATAGTCAAATAGTCCAAGTAATTACATCATTCCCTGCAGGTGGCCTGGGTGGCTGCATAAAGATAGTATAGATAAGCCACTACATATACCAACAATTCCATGCTGAATGGATGCAACACATATACTTATATTATATTATATTTGACCTATCATTTTAACCCAAACCATGATCTTTTCCTAAACCTAACCAAATAGTTTTGAACTTACCCAGTTGTTCAGGTGCCCAACCAAACTGTGACTGAAAACTGATAGTAATAAAAGAAAACAAATATGAAAGTTAAGAAATAAATGAATCAAATTTACTTGTTGCCTAAACCATTCAGACATCACACCCACATTAGCCCAGAACTGAATTTATAATCATTTACACAGTGTAACCAGACCAGGTGCAAATAGCTGAACTGCAGCTGTCTAACTATTTACACCTGGGTGCAGATAGACACTCTATATCTATTTCAGAGGAAGTCACAGGATTGGAATCAAATTTTTAGCAGCTACTTTCACATCTAATCAGAATCTTGCTAGCCTTGATGTAACTATGGTATGCACATAATAACACATGCTAGATAAAAAGAATGCATTTACAGTACAGTCACTATATGTTTTAAAAAACTGACCATATGTTACATTCATATGCTTTTTCAGAGCGGGACATCAAATGGCTCATACTTCTAGTGTTGTTTATTTTCCTACAAATTCTTGAGTATACTTAACTTTACTCAGTTATCTCCTAGTTTAGTTGGACATTTTATGACTTTGACAACCAGAGATTTAACATATTTTAGACTAATTAACATAAACACTAAAAACAGTTGAACTCAAACTTTTTCAACCCCAATCACAAATTAGGTGTGGTGGCAACACAATATGCCCCTCAAAATCATTCAATCCCCTTCTTTTCAGCATATGCCTCCTTCATTGAGCCTTTCTGTGCTTTCTCATCTCTCAGGTTCCTGTGGATCCTGGTCTTGGTCCTGCTGATGTGGTTCTCTGCTTCATGAATCACTGCTGCGGATCGTCGGCCACTTGTCATGTTTTTCAATAATATCATACTTGCTAATCTTTTAGTCACATTCCTATTGTTAGTGCTATAGTCACTGTTAGTACGTTGGTTGCTGTTTGTGTTGTCTCTCTCTCTCTCTCTGTCCAACCTCCACCCAACGTGGACCCCTACAGAAGCCGCCCACATTGAGCCTGGGTCTGTTCGAGGTTTCTTCCCGTTAAAGGGGAGTTCTTCCTGCCACTGTTGTTCAATATAATATCTGATGCTTGCTCATGTGGGAATTCTTGAATCCTTAATTTTGAATTCCTGAATCGTTGGGTCTCTCTCTAATTAAAGAGTTTGGTCTAGACCTGCTCTTTATGTAAAGCGTCTTGAGATAACGCTGTTGTGAATTGGCGCTATATAAATAAAGATTGATTGATTGATTCATTCATTCATTCTTCCTCCTTTAGACATACCACTGATCCATATACCGGAAAAGTTCCAGTTTTGTTTCATCGCTCCACAGAACAGAATCCAAAAACTTCTGTGGCTTATTTATAAGGGTTCGAGCATATTGGAACGGACTCATCTTGTGCTTTGGGGTCAGTGGTAGTGTACCTCTTGGAGGGCATAGAGGCCTTCAGTGTTTAGTATGCGCCTCACTATAGAAACTGAAACCTCAGTGCCTGCTGCCATCAAGTCTTATTGTAGGTCTTTTGCAGTCACTCAAGGGTTTTTGGCCACCTGCCTCCTCAGAAATATTGTGGCACCTGTTGATAGCTCCCTGCCATGTCCATCTAGTGTAACTAGTGTTTCTTTAGCTTTGAACTTGCTTCCAGCAGTATCTCTTCGAACATGAAGTGCCTTGGCTATATTTTTATATGTTTTGCCTTGGCTGTGCAAAGCAATGACCTGTTCTCTTAACTTTTTGGACAGTTCTCTTGACTTACCTATATTTCTGAAATGCAGCCAAACATCACTAAACAAACTAGCCAGTCCGGTTATATATTGTGTTTTATCTCAAGCATACCTGATTGAGCAACTAATGGTTGATTAGCTGCATCAAGTGTGCTTGAGACAGGTGAGGCATTCTAGTCAGGGGGTTGAATAATTTGCAGTAGTCACTAAAAGTAGCATTTTGTGTTGAATTTGGAGAAACTACTTTTAGTTGTGCTGAATTATATAAATTGTTCTAGTTTGAATTGTTAATTGAACACAGCTGAGAGTTTGTAAATTTTGCCAATACACCTAATTTGCAATGAGGGTTGAATAAGTGCAACTTTAAGTAATTTACTTTTACAGCCATATTATTGTTACATTTGAAATGGTTTAAACAAATAATTTCAATGCAGCATGAAAACAAATTAGCAATCTTATCACAGTGAACATGAAGTCTAATTAAGTCAGCACTGTGAATGTTTTATTCCCCAGTGTTATGCAAAAGAGTATTGTCTCACAAGAAAGCACAGGAAAAAGTTTGGAAGATACATTTTCACTACATTTGGGTGATCATGGTTGATATTTAAAACAGTACATGGTATAAATCAAAGTGGTATAAAAACAGCAGTAAACTGGTTCCATGATACCACTTCAACACATGATGGGTGACCAATAAAACATCCATCAATCTATTGTCTATCCTGCTCATCCTTAAGGGTCGCAGGGGGACTGCGGCCCATTTGTCTTTGGGTGGACTGGTCGTAAATCAATTGTAAGGCTAACACATACCCAATGAATACCTACCCTTTAATACCTAGTAACAGTTGTTTTCCTTTTTCTTCTTCCATATATTTTTCAACAAAAAACTTGTCCTGCACCGTTGTAAGCACTGACACAAAACATCAAAAGTTGTGGCTTGATCGGGAATGGGGTGCTATGTCTTTTCTCAGAGATCAGATCAACTGATCACACAATAATGTAAAAAATAAGTTTCTCATGTTATTTTGCCTCAAACTTTTGATCAAACACATAAATGTGGGACTTTTCAAACTGTGATATTTCAATCACTTATAACTTTATCCACACAAATTACACAACTACAACTTTGACAAACTCTCCCAATTCTCACAGAGGAATCTGTTCAGCAATACGACTGCTAAAATTGTGGTTTTTGAGCAATCATGTCTTATTTGTGTGGTACCTTGGCAGGCTCTCTGTGTGTTACTGGCAGTTCTACCCAGATACAGTTACTTACAGCTGATGGTGATTGGTTGATCAGACCTCCAGCAGTTTGTTCCTCTGTTCTGAATGGTGGATTGATAAGCTAATTTTAGGCGTTTGAACTTCTTTCCTTTCAAAAACTGATTTTCCACACACCAGTGAAACAAAAGCCCTAGATCATATACTATACTATACACATACACACACACAGAGTCCCAACCATTCATCATTCACAACATCAACACTGGGATATGCACCACTCTCGCACACACAAATTCCCAGTTGTGTATTATTATTGTTGTTCATTGTTGCCAGCAAAACAGCATCAATCAAGCCAGTCATCTGTTCAGCCTAGTTCAAAGCAAAGAAACAGTCAGTTATTCTAAAATCTCAATGTTATAAGCAGGTTTAACAGCTGAAGAGTTAAAGCTTGAATGTTAACATTTTTAAGACTTAAACCAGACCTCTGACATACAAATTGTCTTATTATCAAATGACTTAAGTGTAAATTTCTTCACATAAAATGTGATTAAATATAATACATTTTAGAATTAGGTCCACATAGACCTACATCATAAGAAAATGTTATGCTTTTTGTGTCCCTAACAGTAGCTCTACATCACTTACTTTCTCTGCCTGGTCACAGATTCATATTTTCTTCTATCTCTTCTTCTCACATGTCTTGCCATATTTCATCACACGCAGACATCTGTATTATTATTATTATTATTATTATTATTCCATTTTTAGAGGAGAAGAGGGAGGGAGGGAGAGAGGGAGACCAGTGACAGCCGAGAATGTATGAAAATATAAAAAGAAAGCAATGAAGATGGAAAGATTGACATGGATGTGGGATGGGGACTAGCTGAATGGCCAAACAGAGGGAGTCATGGTGATAGCTAAAATGAAATGAAAAATCATGTTTGCTCGAATTATCATGCCTCACAATTCAGCTTTCTGATTGGCTAAAACAGGTTTATTCCAAAAACACCACATGAATCCGCCTATCACACAACAGAAGACAATTCCATAATGATGTTACCATAGATACAGTGTTTATAAACACTCATACAATGATAAATGCAAATAATTGTTTATTCTTTGTCAGAACACTCCATTATTGTTTTTCATTTCTCAATCTGTGTAAATAATACTGTTTATATCTGAGTTAAGATGGAAGGTGCGACAGAGAAAATTGACACGCCCATTTTTACAGCCAACGACAACAACAATATGGGAGGATGTGATGCAAACCATTAAATGAATATACTATCCTTAAAAACCAAACATACAGTGAGACCTTACCTATGATTTAAATGCAATGTGTAAAAACGGATTGAGAAAGGGAAATTTAAAAAAAGCTGGGACAGAGGGAGAAGAGGGAGGGAACCGACAGAGCGAGATAAAAGTGAGAGATGAGTCAAAATAGAGGGTTAGGGAGACGAAGACAGAAAAAGATATACAGATAACAAGAGACAGAGACATGCACAAAGACCCAGAAAATATAGCTTGAAATGTAATGAGAGAAAGCATAGGGTAGGGAAAGGATTTTTCCTGCTGCACAGACAGCACCAACAGGAGAGAAATAGGCGTTCAGACAAGCGTGAAGCATCAACAATGGAGGCTAACAAAGAAAATCCCAATGGAGGCATCAATCACTGTTCCACTCATCCCTCCTCCCTCTGATTTTTTTTCTTTATTGCAAGGTTTCACCCATTCTCCCTTCTTCTAACACCATCTTCTACCCCCTCGCCACTCCCACCTCCTCCATCCACGCATGCATCCATCCATCTGTCCATCCATCTGTCTGTCCAGCCTTCAAAACAACACTGACCCTCCAATGTCTGCCATCTCCATTCATCCTCAACCCAAACAATCTGCTCCTATGCAGCTATTCACCGAAACACAAAACAAAATTGGGTTGTAAGATCTGTGGTGTTATCATGAACAGGCATATAGATAGAATGATTAAAATACAAAGCCCGTATTTCCATTTCTGCTGGACAATGAGGAAAAAGGGTCTATGTAAATTCTTTCAAGAAAATGTGAAAATTAAATGTACACACTAAAGTCTATGCTTTGTTTTTTTTAGCCGGACATGTATGCTGTCTTTTTTTCTCTCTGCCTACAACACACACAAAGGAATCCCATGGTACCAAGAGGGATTGATGTATAGAACAATGGCAGAATGACACAGCTGATGAAAGATAAAAATTAACAAAATGCTCTTCCGTCCTACCTTTCTGGCTTTGTGATTCATCCATGTTTTCCTCCATTGTAGCAGGTTACAGTCCCTTTGTCTCTATTTAGTGTGAAGCTGTTTAAAGCCCCTTGCTAGCTCTCAGCACTGTGTGCGTGTGTGTGTGTGTATGTGGGAGGCTGTGTATGTGTGAGGTGTTTTTTTCCTTCCCTGCAGATGATGGAGGCACAGGGAAGTCCCTGTTTCAGCACTGCTCTCTCACTTCACTCAGCTTATCTAGCATCCTATCTCTGAATCTATCCATAGGTTTAGCTTTCTATATTTCTTTAAATAAATAATGATCAAAAATAGAATACCTGAATATCAACAGCAAAATTCACCAATACATTGCTAATATAACAGTATTCTTAATTTTTCATTTTTGCAACATTAGATACATAATGAAAATTAAATGTCTTATACATAGCCTATTGAACGGTGACCTTTTCATTTAACATAAAAACAAGTCAAAAGCGGTTGATGTTATTCTATATTCAGTTTTAGTAAGTCATTTTGATGAGATCTAAGAACTCCAAATGCTGACACAAAAAGAAAGCACACATAGATTAGACAGAAACCATGAAAACATACTTAAATAACTGGTCTAGGCAAAATACACTGGAAAACACCAACAAAGACAAAAACAAACAGGAATGCACTGAATGACATCAATTTAAGAATTTACAGACATGCAGGATGAAAACATAAATACCGCAGGTAGAGGTTGCTTTGACTTTCAGCTCAGAGAGAGGGGCAGAGATGTCACTCTCTGAGATTTCTGCCCCTACTCCAGTACAATGGACATCAATGGAACTGGTGGTTCTCACAGCATTGTAAAATTCAGATCAACTTTTATAACTACTTGCATAGAAATAGCTCCTCATTAAAACTGTATTATTGCACACAAATCTAAGAGATGAGTATTCTAAAACATGAACAAATGAGAGCAAAACTATCTCCATGGCTGAATACCACTAGACACACACTTTGAATATGCTTATTGGCTTTCTTGTTGATTGTAAAATAAGAAAGAAACACTCTAATGTCTTTGAATTAGCCCCTCCCAAATTGATTATTTGGTCGATAGTGCTGCAGGCTCATTGCGAATGACACTAAACTCCATCGCCCCCCTAAAAAAAAAGATAATTAAAGAAAAAAGACAAGCTCCCTGGTATAATTCCCAGACTTGCGAACTTAAGCAATATTCGCGAAAACTTGAAAGGATATCGCGTGCCACCAAATTAGAAGAATCCCGCTTAATCTGGTAAGACAGTGTGAAAACCTATCGAAAGGCCCTCTATAATGCCAGAGCCACCTATTACTCCTCACTGATAGAAGAAAATAAAAACAGCCCTAGATTTCTGTTCAGCACGTTAAGAGCCAGAGCCAGAACTCCATTGATCCTTGTGTTCCTTTAGAGCTCAATAGCAACAACTTCATGAGCTTATTTAATGATAAAATTCTAACTATTAGAGACAAAATTCATCACCTCCTGCCCTCAACAGGGTCTGATTCGACCTCAAACTTGGGAATCATGGAAACAGTTGTTGGGCTTAATGTGCATTTTGACTGTTTTTCTCCAATTGATCTTCCTGAATTAGCTTCAACAATTTCTTCATCCAAACCGTCAACATGTCTCCTAGACCCCATTCCTACTGGGCTACTTAAGGAAGTCCTGCCCTTAATTAACACGTCCTTACTGGACATGATCAATCAGTCTTTACTAACAGTAGTGGTGGGCGGATCGATCCAAATATCAATAATATTGATACCAACGTTGGTATCGCTATTGATCGATACCAATGTAATGAGATCGATACTTAAGTTTCAGTTTCTTTCCTGTACGACTGCAGCGGTTTCATTAAAGAGGTGACCTGGCTGTGTGTCTCTAAGTGCTGCTGCTGTCACAGTGCAGAGCAGGCTCACTTTGTTCCTCCTCCCCCTTGCTTGTGTTCGATGTTGTACCGTCACGTGACTCAGCGGCACCGGCCACCACTACCAGCCCGGCCCGGCCAGCAGCGGACATACACAGCACAGAGCAGGAGAATGTCAGAGAGAAAGAGGAGCGCTGTTTGGTTGTATTTTCAGGCCGAAAATGAAACAACAGCAAGTTGTACGATTTGTAAAAAGGCTGTAAGATACAGCGGTAATACAACAAATTTGTACAAACATATTGTGGCGTCGGCAAGGCCGCGCTGCAAGGACTGATGGGTAGGGTTAATGTGTTTTGGGGAGAACCACAAGTTAGATGGGCATTGGGTTCAATAACATCCTCTGATTTATTCTGTTACGTGGTGTTCAATAAAAAACTGTTTTCTGAAGCAGTAGAAGTTGTTATCACTTAAGAGTTCAGCCACTTCCGCTGTCAGCGACCCTGATGCTCTTTATTACATGAAAGATCATTCAAATTTAGATTCAATTCACATTGATGATGCATCCACCTAAATTTTAAAAAAGTATCGGTATCGGTATCGGTGATACCGGCCCTGTATTTACTTGGTATCGGATCGATACCAAATCTAGCGGTATCGCACACCACTAACTAACAGGCTATGCACCACAGTCCTTCAAAGTAGCAGCAATTAAACCTCTCCTGAAAAAGCCTACTCTTGATTCAGGTGTATTAGCCAACTATAAACCTACAGTGGTGTGAAAAAGTATTTGCCCCCTTGCAGATTTCTTCTGTTTTTGCTTTATTGTCACACTTACATGTTTCAGATCATCAAACCAATTTTAATATCAGACATAGATGACCTGAGTAAACACCAAAAGCAGTTTTTAAATGATGATTTCACTTATTAAGGGAAAAAAGCTATCCAAACCAACCTGGCCCTATGTGAAAAAGTAATTGCCCCCTCCTTGTTAAATCATGAATTAACTGTGATTAACCAAATTTTTGAAAGCTGAGTTCAATTTCACTTGCCGCACCCAGACCTGATTACTGCCAGAGCTGTAGAATCAAGAAATCACTTAAATAGACAACATGAAGTAGGCTGAAAGATCTCAAAATGCAACACATCATGCCCCGATCTAAAGCAATTCAAGAACAGACAAGAAACAAAGTTATTGACATCTATCAGTCTGGAAAGGGTTACAAAGCCATTTCTAAGGCTTTGGGACTCCAGCGAACAACAGTGAGAGCCATTATCCCCTAATGGAGAAAACATGGAGCAGTGGTGAACCTTCCCAGGACTACCGACCTACCAAAATTACTCCAAGAGTGCATCAACGTCTCATGCAGGAGGTCACAAAAGAACCCCAAACAACATCTAAAGCACTGCAGGCCTCACTTGCCTCAGTTAAGGTCAGTGTCCATGATTCAACAATAAGAAAGAGACTGGGCAAAAATGGCCTCCATGGGAGAGTTCCAAGGTGAAAACCACTGCTGACCAAAAAGAACACAAAGGCACATCTCACACTTGCTAAAAAACATCTTGATGATCCCCCACACTTTTGGGAAAATATTCTGTGGACTGACGAGACAAAAGTGGAACTTTTTGGAAGGTGTGTGTCCCGTTACATCTGGCGTAAAGCTAACACAGCATTTCGGAGAAAGAACATCATACCGACAGTCAAACATGGTGGTAGTGTGATGGTCTGGGGCTGCTTTGCTGCTTCAGGGCCTGGACAACTTGCCATAATTGATGGAACCATGAATTCTGCTCTCTACCAGAAAATCCTGAAGGAGAATGTCCGGCCATCAGTTTGTGACCTTAAGCACAATTGCACTTGGGTTATGCAGCAGGACAATGATCCAAAGCACACCAGCAAGTCCACCTCTGAATAGCTCAAAAAAAACAAAGTGAAGGTTTTGGAGTGACCTAGTCCAAATCCAGACTTAAATCCAATTGAGATGCTGTGGCATGACCTTAAACAGGCCATTCATGCTCGAAAACCCTCCAATGTGGCTGAATTAAGACAATTCTGCAAAGAAGAGTGGGCCAAAATTCCCCCACAGCGATGTGAAAGACTCATCGCCAGTTATTGCAAATGCTTGGTTGCAGTTGTTGCCGCCAAGGGTGGCACAATCAGTTATTAGGTTTAGGGGGCAATGACTTTTTCACATAGGGCCAGGTTGGTTTGGATAGCTTTTTTCCATTTAAAAACTGCTTTTTGTGTTTACTCAGGTCATCTTTGTCTGATATTAAAATTGGTTTGATGATCTGAAACATGTAAGTGTGACAAAAAAGCAAAAACAGAAGAAATCTGTAGGGGGGCAAATACTTTTTCACATCACTGTATATCCAACCCTCCCTTTCGCTCAAAGATCCTGGAGAAAGTTGTAGTCAACCAGCTGTGTAACTTTCTAAATATTAATAGTCTATTTGAGTCAGGTTTTAGTCAGTCAGGTTTTAGAGTGAACCATAGCACAAAGACAGCACTGGTGAAGGTTACAAACGACCTTCTTATGGCATCAGACAGAGGACTTCTCTTTGTACTTGTCTTGTTAGATCTGAGTGCTGCATTTGATACCATTGACCTCCTATTATCCTATTACAGAGACTGGAACAGTTCATTGGCATAAAAGGAACTGCATTAAGATGGTTTAAGTCCTATTTACCCTGATATCATGTTGACATGAATTTGTCTCCTCAGTGGTACTCACATTGTTCACTGTGTGTGCTCGTGAGAGAGCATCTGCAAGGACCAGGTGCTTTCCAGGCGTGTAGATCAGTCATATCTTTGCAATTTCATCGTGAGACGCTGAATCCTTGGTGACATCTAATTTAGATTATTTTTGATGATGGAGACTAGTGGACGATAATAATAATAATAATAATAATAATAATAATAATAATTTTATTTAAGGGCACCTTTCATGACTCTCAAGGTCACCGTACAAAATACAGATAAAAAAGGGCATTATAGCAGGTATAAAAACAAACAGTAATATACAAAGACAGTGCAAAAGATCAGAGGGACTAGGAGAGTTTGAACAGATGAGTTTTTAGTCTGGTTTTAAAGACTGGTAAGGAGTCAGTGTTGCGGGGGTCGGGGGAGTGATTTCCATAACTGGGGAGCCGAGTGGCTGAATGCTCGGCCCCCCATGGTGACGAGGCGAGCAGAGGGGACAGAGAGATGGACAGAGGAAGAGGATCGGAGGGTGCGGGCAGGTACAGAAACGTGAATGAGGTCAGAGAGGTATGGAGGGGCGAGGTTGTGGATGGCTTTGTATGAGTGGAGTAGGATTTTGTATTGAATGCGATATGTGATGGGAAGCCAGTGGAGCTGTTGCAGGATGGGTGTGATGTGATGAGTGGATGATGTCCTTGAAATGATGCGAGCTGCTGAGTTCTGGATAAGTTGAAGTTTATTAAGGGTTTTTTGGGGGAGACCGAACAGAAGGGAGTGGCAATAGTCGAGTTGGTAAGTGACTAAACTGTGAACCAGAATGGCGGTGGTGTGAGGGGTGAGGGAGGGGCGGAGGCGGTTGATATTACGGAGGTGGAAGTAGGCTGACCGGGTTGTGTTGTTGATATGTGATGTGAAGGAAAGTGTACTGTCGAGGATGACACCCAGACTCTTCACCTGAGGGGAGGGGGAGATGGAGGAGTGGTCAAATGGAATAGTGAAACTGTTAGAAATGTTATTAATTGGCTCTAGATCTACTCTCAACAAATCTGTTTTATCACTGTTTAATTTGAGGAAATTGAGTGTGAACCAGAGCTTTATTTCAAGGAGACAGTTGGTGAGGGAGGAAGATGGGAGGATGGAGTCGGGTTTAATGGAGATGTAGAGCTGGGTGTCATCCGCGTAGCAGTGGAACTGAATGTTGTGTTTATGGAAGATGTGGCCAAGAGGGAGGATGTAAATGATGAAGAGCAGGGGGCACACCTGTGGTGACTGGGAGTGGGTAGGAAGTGAATGATTTGAGCTAGATGACCTGAGTGCGGCCAGAGAGATAAGATTTAAACCAGGTGAGGGGTGTCCGTGTGATGCCAATAGTGTGAAGTCCAGGAGGATGGTGTGGGAGATGGTGTCAAAGGCCACACTATTATTATTTTTAGTAAGGCTGTTTCGGTGGAGTGAAGGGGGTGGAAACCAGATTGAAGTTGTTCGTAGAGATTATTGTGAGACAGATGAGAATGTAGTTGAGAAGCAACAGTTTTTTCAAGAATTTTGGAGAGGAATGGAAGATTGGAAATAGGACGGAGATTATTGTGGTTGTTCGGGTCAGCGCCAGGTTTCTTAAGTGTGGGGGTGACAGCAGCTGTTGAGGGAAGAGTGGGTTATGTGTGTGATGAGAGGGGCCAGAGAAGGAGCAGCAGCTTTAACAAGAACAGTAGGGAGGGGATCCAGTCGGCAGGTAGAGGTTTTTGATTTGATGACGATGATGATGATCTGTCTCCACTGTGAAGGTGGGTAGCCCGTATATGTAGTTGTGGAACTTTTCTAGGCCAAACACCAACCCAAGACACTCCTTTTCAATCTGAGCATATCTGCATTCAGTTTTTTCATGGACCTGGATGCATAGGCGACTGGTTTCCAGTGTCCATCTTCCACTTGCAGAAGCACTGCGCCTATTCCATCCTTGGAAGCATCTGTTGACACCTTTATTTTCTTTGTTGTGTCAAAGAATGTCACCACAGGTGCTGTTGTGCTGTCTTTTTGAGTGTTTTCCACTCCTGCTCATGGTTTACTGTCCATTTGAACTCATTCTCTTTGTGGAGGAGCTCACATATGCAGGATGTCTTTGCAGATAAGTTTGGAATGAATTTACCATTTGTGGCTGGGGGTTGTTCCCCTTTTGGGCACTGCGCCAGTGGCGCAGATACTGATTGCAGGGCGGTGCCAGGTAAACCCTTAAGTTCAGGGCTGTGGCGGCAGTAAAGGTCTTTTCCGCTCCTCGCTGACTCCCGTGGTGACTGGTTTGGCGTGGCAGCCCCTTTGTTTGGTGCGTCCACCGTGTGTTGGTGATTCCCATTGGGGCACCCTGAGTTTTCCTCCCATGTAAGTACCCTGCCGTTTTTCTATCTTTCGTTTGGGCGTTAGCATGTGTGGGAATCACAAGATCTCCGCTCCTTTCAGCGCGGCTGACGGCCAGGGCAGGGGAGAGAGAGAAAGTGATTCATCGGAGCACCACCGTGTATGGTCACTTGCTCGCTTCGGTACGCAAGTTGCACGTTGTCTGCCTGCTCTTTTGTCTGCCGTTTGCTTTGCTAACACAGAGCGTAACCTTTAGGCTGTGCATTTGAGCCAACCATCGAGGCCCACATCCTCCAGTGGCTTGGGGGTTTGCTGCACTGGTATGTACAGATATAATTCTTTTTTTGTTTTGTTTGTATTCTAAACCGGGTTAAGTTTGTTTCATTTTGTTAATCAGCTAAACCTTACATCTGTGTTCATAGCAGCTTGGAGCAACCTCGTGACACGGGCCTTATGATTGTTTAACGATAGATGTAGTAATTTTCGTTTGGTACTTTGGTTTCATTTGTATTGTGTTAATCTGGTTTGTTTGTGTTTTTACATAAATTTATTATGCTTCATTTATTGTTTCTTTAGTTTATTACATCATTGTTTTGGGGATTTCTTTGTTTAGTCCTCACCAGTTTTTGTTATGTTTATGGGCATGTTGTATTAATCTGTGTTTTCTGCTGCTTTCAGGTGCTGTGGGCTGACTGCGGCAGTTACTCCCTGGTGGTGGTGCGTTCTTCACGGTCCCCTCCCTCCTTTTTTTATTTTGTGTGTGTGTGCATTTGCAGTGTCACGGGTGATTCATTTGAGGGCCTCCTTCCTCCTTTTTGGTTATCCTGCCGCATTGGAAGCCCCCAGCCCTGTGTTTTTATATTTTTTTTTGCCCATTTTACTGTGTTTGACCTGGTGCGTGGTTTTGTCTATTTTTCTTTTGAACAAATTTGTTAATAAAATTGATTTATGAAAACACAAGTAAAAAGTTGATGTAGTGCACTCTTCACAAGATCCAAAT
Organism: Pempheris klunzingeri; assembly: GCF_042242105.1. Taxonomy (NCBI): domain Eukaryota; kingdom Metazoa; phylum Chordata; class Actinopteri; order Acropomatiformes; family Pempheridae; genus Pempheris; species Pempheris klunzingeri. The sequence continues at coordinate 29,982,559 of NC_092014.1, read as the reverse complement.
CTTCACAGGCCTGATCACCTAGCAGTGAATCCGGAAAACTCACCAGGAGGAAGAACAGGTTGAGAATTCAGCAGAAGGAGGTGGTTGGGGGTAAGTGGCTCCAGATCAAAAGGGTCCGAGGATGTGGTGGTAATTGGACGATTGTTAAGGACTGCCTCAACTTCGCAAAGCAATTTGTGGAGACCTCAGGATGTCACACGAGAATAGGCTGCTTTACTAATGGATAGCCAAATAATTATGTACTTAAAATGATTAATACGTCAGTTAGGCTCAGAGAAGTGTTTATTACTTAAAATTGTAATTATTTAACCGTTAAGTCTTAAAGACAGTGTATGTGAGTGATTACGTGATTAAAGACAGCAGCCTTATTATCACCAGGTTCCTGTCTGTTTCATAACGCAGCAGTGTGGAGCCAAAGCAGTAACACGGTAACACAGCATTGGTTCCTATCAGCAGCTCAATATTGCTGTCTATCTCTGGAATTTTAACATTTTGCAGGTAAGACCATCTAGCAAGATCCTGCTTTCTGGGTATGTTGTCAGCTGTGACAGGCATTTCCTTTTGGGTGAATGTATCAGGTAGCTTGATGAGGTTGTGTTCATTCAATTCTGAAACTTCAAGATCTGAGACCACATATGTTGGCACCAACTTTTCATGACTCATTGTTTTCAATAAGATGTTTGATTTTCATCCTTTAAGGTTCAGCTGAGACATGAGGCGTTCTGTACAGAAAGTGTCTGTGCTGCCTTGGTCTGGAGAAAAAAGTTAGTACTCTTGGGTTTTTCAGCAGGCTGAGAGACCACAGAGGATACACTAGTTGCAAAGCTGCTTCCTGGCTTAGGTTTCATTTTAAGGGACAACTTTTCTTTGGCTCTGGTGGGCTTATCCTGAATGTCGCCTTACACTGGGTCAGAAACTATCTTCATGTGCTTCTCCAAAAACTCAACAAGATCTCTTAATTGGGGTCGTCTGCCTCGCTTCTCCTCAAATTCACACACATATGACCTCCACCTTTCTCTCAGCTTGTAGGGAAGTTTCATGACCAGGTTTTTCATGTTTGATGACAAGTTGATTTCTTCTGCATATTTCATTTCTTCCATAACATTAAAGCAACTTAATACAACCAATATTGTGAAGATTTGTAATGCCTTTGGGTCTTAAGCTTTAATTGCAGGCCACTCCAATGATTTCTTCATGTAAGCTGAGCAAATTTTAAATTCATCTCCAAAGTGTTCCTTCAGCAAAGCTTTAGCTCTCCTATAGCCTCTGTCTGGGCTCATGTGGAGACAACTCCTTACAAGATCTCTGGGAAGGCCGCTTGTGTACTGATTCAAAAAATACAGTCTATCTGCCTCACTGTCACTCTTAAGCTCAATGGTATGCTCAAAGGCTCTGATAAATGGTCTATAAGACAAAACTTCACCACTGAAAATTGGGATCTCCTTATGTGGGAGATTAGAGAGTTGTTGTTGCTTAACAAGAATTGCCGTAATCTCATTTTGGCATTCAAGAATATTTGTCAGTTTATCCTGATTTATACTGCTCCATGAGGATGCCATGAGCTGATCTGACACTCTCTTAGGCACATCTGGATTTTGAACCATTTCTTTGTTATCACTGAAAGTACTGGCTGCCTGGTCACTGCTGGCTTGAGTATGGATAGTATTGAGTCCATCTAACTGCATTACGACAGGCTGAAAATGGACACCATCCCTGGGGCGAACACTAGGTATCTGTATGCTAGAAACAGTTTTGTTGGCATTACCTTCGGTTGGCAATGTTTCTGCAAATGGCTGCTGCTCTTCAGCGTGTAGTTTTGCTGTTGGATTGACCTCTGCAGTGTCTTGTTCTTCTATAGCAGATGTAAGAACAGCAAGTTTAGAAGCTGAGGCCTCCAGCTGAGTTTTCAGCTCCAAAGCTTCCCGTTTGTGCTTTAATGCTTGCATTTCTTTGTTCAGTGCTTCCTCCTGCTCCTCCAGATCATGCTTCTTCTTCAGTGCTGCCATTTTGACCATGATGGCTGCTCGCTCTGCTTCTGCACGGATCCTAGCAGAGGCTACAGAAGAAGCTCTTGAGACATGGGATGCACTGTCTCTGGGGCCCACTTCCGTCTCTTGGGATCCTACAGCCTGTCTGGGCTCACATATTCCAGACAGCCACTCAGACACCAAAGAAAGAAATACATTAATTTCTGCCATTTTAGGCCCAAACCACTCATATTCATCTTGGTTTGATTCCTCTTCACTCAGAAGTTCATTATACACTTCATGTGTGCCTTTAAAATCTTCCAACAGTTTATTGCATTTCAGAAGATTATCTTTAACTTCATGCGCACAAGACACGTCTTCCATAAGTTCTATCGTTATATTTTTCCTTCTTGTTAAATGTGCAAGTTTTCCTCTTCTGATATTTCTTAACTTGGCTATATGTTCAATTTCATCCATCTCTTGACCTTTGTTTGAGTTACTGGCCATTATTTCCTCTTCTTCTGTTCCATTTACAATATGAGCCATCTTTTCTTAATCCTTTATCCAGAAATTATCCAAAACATCCAATAGTCCTCTCCTATAGTGGACTTCTTACGGTTTGGACAATTTCAATATAATCCACTCCAGTAGCAGATTTCCTTTATTTCCCTCTGGCTCCTTAGTTTAAGAAAGGCAAAGAAGGCTGTTCGTACCAAGCTCCCAAATAATCAGGCCATGTGGTCATCATCCTCCATGACTCCATTCCAACTCCAATCCTGCATTTGTAAATTGTAAATTCGCAAAACTCATAAATGAAGATATTTTAAATAAGGATGCTAAAGATAACTCAGGATAGGGGTATGATTCTCGCTTCGGGTGCGAGAGGTCCCGTGTTCGAATCGCGGACGAGCCCCCAATTATGTTACGTCCCGGCTCGCTAGGGGAAAGAGGCGTAGACATAAACGACCAGGTGTACAGGAAAGGTCAGCTCACAGTTGTTTTATTTTTACCAACTGGTTGTTTAAAGTACCGGGAAAAAAACGACAGATGCAAAAGGAGGAGAAAACAAAAGGAGGGCGGTTGCCGGCTACTCAAACAAAAAAACTAATCAGAACAAAAAGAGAACTCAACCTGAGCTTAATTAAACACCACTCAAAAGTGAAAACAAAAAGACTTCCTGGTCTACTAATAAACAAAAGTACAGGGGAGTAGTACCCTAAACGCTGAACAGCGTTTACACACAAAGCTACCAGTACACAAACCAAAAAGGTAGCAGAGGCTAAGCCCACAGGCAAGACAGGTTTTAGCGAGATCGAGTTCACACAAAGGCAAGCTGTTTACAAAAGAGCATCGCACACCACGTTCGCTAGCACAAGAAACAATCTAACAACAGCTGCCACAACTGCTGGTTCCGGTCTCTTTTGAAGGAGCGCGCGGTAGAGAGATATGGGAGGGACGTTTCGTCAAACTCGAGTTTGACAGGTACCACGCCCCCTTGAACTTTGTTTGACTTTCTTGTCCGGGCAAGACACCTACACTTTACACAAACCAGCCAGAACGCATTTTGTCAGAAATAGAGTTTTTGTTCCTCGGCCTTTAAACCAATTCCAGGCCGACCTGTGTGATATGCAGGCCTTGGCGGAGCATAATGATCGTTTTAATTATTTATTGACCGTCATTGATGTATTCTCCAAAAAGGCCTACGTCCGTGTTTTGAAGAGAAAATCTGCTGCTGAGGTGGTGAGAGCTTTTGACAGTCAGACCCCCGACAAGCTACAAACGGACGCCGGTAAAGAATTCTTCAACAAGACTTTTGAGGCTCTGATGAAGAAACACAAAATTATCCACTTCTCCACAGCCAGCAATCTTAAAGCCTCAGTGATAGAAAGATTTAACCGCACGTTAAAAACTAGGATGTGGAGATATTTCACTGCCAACAATACCAGACGATACCTCGATGTGTTACAAGATTTAGTCCATAGCTACAATCATACTTTTCACAAAAGTATAAAAATGCCTCCTATGCAGGTCACCTCAGGAAATACTTCACAAGTATTTAAGAACCTGTACGGCACATTTACCTCTCGACACAGGACCGTCCCCCGGATGAAGTTTAAGAAGGGAGATGACGTCAGGATCTCCAAATTGAGAGGAGTGTTTGATAAGAAATATGAACAGAGTTTTACGAATGAAGTGTTTACAGTGACCGCCGGCCTCCCCCGGACTCCACCCGTTTACAAACTGCAAGATTATGACAGTGAGCCTATTGAGGGATCCTTCTATGAGGCAGAGCTGCAAAAGGTCAAAATAGATAGGGAAAAGATGTACGCTGTGGAAAAAATACTGAAAAGGCGCACGGTGCGAGGAGTGAAACAGGCGTTGGTGCAATGGAAAAACTGGCCAGAAAAATTTAACAGCTGGGTCAAAGTCTCTGACTTGAAAAATATTTAAAAAAGCCTCAGTAGGGTCGGTCTCACTCAGTACACCATGGATGTCGACAGCAGCGAAGGGTTTTATGTGAGCCTGCCCTCCAACGCTAGTAAAGACGTGTTTCCAGATAACACCAGCTCGAGTTTCACTGTAGATTTAGCCAAGGCTATTGAACTGAAGGGGAGTTGGACGGTGGGTCTGTGTGAAATCATTTACCCGCATACATGGTATACCCTGCCTACAGTAAACACTTATTTCGAAATCATCAAAGTGGTGGATGAACCGCCGCCGGTGACGATTCAGAGGTTTGACCAACCAAAAGAGCCCTTGGAACGGATACTGCCTTACAGTGTGGGGGATGACACGCAGCCGATAGTGAGTCAGAGGTTTGGTCAAGGCGGGCATTTTGACAAGCCAAAAGACCTCTTGGATCAGCTAGTGCCGTTCCTCAAAAAGTACGACCCGACAGCGCATGCGCATTACAATAACGTGACCAAATGCATTGATTTCAAAGGCAGTGGTCAATACAAAATACGCGTCTTTGCCCCCCTGGCCTATCTGCTGGGAATGAAAATAGGAGAATGGTGGACCCTCTCTAACCGCAGAGCTCCTTACCCCTGCGATCTGAGCATAGGGATTTAGAACCTGTTTGTATACACAGATATCATTCAGTATCAGCAGGTGGGCGACAGTCACTCACCTCTGCTGGGTATAGTCAACGTGAAAGGGGATTTTGGAGACGTGGTCAACATTAGGTATAACACCGTTCATTACTTACCAGTATCTAAAGGATACATCAAAGGTATTCACATCGAGATCAAGTCGGATAGTGACAGGTGCATGAACTTTATGTACGAAAAGAGCATACTGAAGCTCCACTTTAAACCAGCTAAATCCTTGTAATGGCATTTCACGGAGAGGATCCAAGACGACTTGTGGCTTATTATGAAAATCAAGCGGGTGGCACTCTGCCCGGTTTCTATGGCGCTCCCGTCATGTATGGCAGGGGGATTGGATCGCTCTTTTCTAAGCTGTTTCGTTTCGTCACGCCTCTGGTGAAAAGAGGTTTTGCCATCGCTAAACCACATCTGAAATCAGCCGCCACAGGCATAGCCTCGGACGTTGTGAAAGAAACGATAGGCAGAATGACCGCTCCAGCCAGGCAGGAGGGGTCAGGAGGGATTATGGTCCTTTCCCGCAGACGGAGAAAGCGTCCTCCCGGGGACCAGATCCTTAATAAAGTCAGGGTTGCTCATAAGAGGAGGTCAGTCGCGGCTCACAGACCACGGGGGAAGAGATCGGCTGATATTTTCTAGTCCGTCAGAAATGGCTCATCACAAATCAGCAGAATGCACCCTGGCTGAGCTGGACCTATTCTCCGCCCCCATGATGCAACTTTCCGTAGAGGATAAGATGTATACTGAAATTCTGCCTCTATCAGCCATCACCGACGGAGGTTTGGATCTGAACGACACTCTGCTCCATCTTCGCGTTAAAATCACCAGCGCCGACGGCCAAGACCTGCTGGATGACGCCCCTGTCTCACTGATCAATTATCCACTAAATTTTCAGTCAATGTGACGTCACCCTGGGTGATCGCTTGATTTCCCAATCTAGCGCCACTCATCCTTACCGGGCCATGATTGAAACTCTCCTCAACTATTCTGGAGACACTCTCAACAGTCAATCAGCGCCGGGCTTTTTTACAAAGACTCGGCTGGAGCTATGGACTCCATCGAGCTGGACGGCCTTAATCAAGGATTCAGAACCAGAGCCGCCCTCTGTGAAAACTCAAAGGAAGTGCACCTGCTGGGTCCTCTGCACGCGGACGTTCTTTTCTGTGAGAGACTCCTTTTAAACTCTGTGGATCTGAGAATCAAGCTGATCAGAGCCAGCGACGCCTTCTGTCTCATGGGAGCCGCTGACTCTACATTTCGTCTGGTCATTCTGGGGGCTTCCCTGTTTGTCAAAAAGACTAGCGTCTCACCGGCCGTACGTCTCGGGCACGCGGCGGCCCTGCAGAGAGCGAACGCTCTCTACCCCCTGTCACGCGTCACAGTTAAAACCTACTCCATCCCAGCAAATTCCAGGATCTGTAATCAGGAAAACCTCTTTCTGGGCTCCATGCCTAAATACGTGGTGCTGGGAATGGTGCATCACGAAGCCTTCACTGGAAGAAGAAACCTATCACCCTTTAATTTCATTCACAATGATGTGGAATACCTCGCTCTTTGCAGAGACCGGAAGCAGGTTCCGGCTAAAGCCTTCCAGCCTAACTTTGAGCAGGGGATTTCAGTCAGAGAGTTTTACAACATGTTCACCGCCACAGGCAGACACCTGAAAGACCTCCCTCTGAGTATCAACCGTCAGGAATTTAACCAGGGGTACTCATTGTTTGTGTTCAATCTTGAACCGTGCGAGGACAGCGACGTCCTGTCCCCCGCCTCCAACGGGAATCTAAGACTGGAAATGAGATTCAGACGGCCCCTTCGCCATACCACCACTCTTATAGTCTATGCTTGTTATTCCTCAATCCTCGAACTGAACTCAAAGAGGCAGGTGCTGGTGGATTACTACTGATTACAAATGAACAGTCATCAGCTGGAGAGTCTTTTGCATCATCTGTTGGGTGACTCTTTTTGTGGCGTGTGGGCCTCGGATCAACTTGGCTTTCTAACACGCTCCTTCAAAACACCCGCTTATTTTATTGTAAACACACATCCTGCTCATCTACCCGGTGAACACTGGCTAGCCTTGACTTTGGAGGAAGATACGGCCACCTTTTTTGATTCTTTTGGCTTCTCTCCGGACCACAGACCCTACCCCGCTGACATCACAGAGTTCCTACAACGCCGTTCCCCACACATATTTTACCATGACCGACAACTGCAACACATCCTCTCATGGGCGTGCGGTCAGCACTGCGTCTATTATCTCTGTCATCGAGCAAGCGGGTTATCTTTGGAGCAAGTGCTATCTCTGTATCAGGACGATGAGACGGAAAATGATCTTCTCGTTACCCATTTTGTTAATAAATATCAACGCTGTATTAGAAACCGTAGTTCCAGTAACGCTCAAGGTGGAACCTGCTCTTTACAGATGTTTAAAGAATATCACGGTGTAATAACAAAAACTCTGTAAGACTGAATTGTGATAAATAAAAACTTTATTGAAAACGTCAACAGAGTGTTTTTTTTTAAACATTAGAATAATTCATTCAACGGTTCAGCATCTTTTTAGACTGTCCCAGGGGGGGCGGGAGACATGCCTAGAGTAGTCCAGGTGGGTGACATGATACTGCGACGCAGGGGTCTTCGTTTCACCGTAGGGACAGCTTTTCCCTCCTCTCCTTGCTCACTGGTGTAATTCATCCACCGATTTTGCTTCTTTTTAGTAACTTCCAAAGGTATAGTCCAAGTGGGTGACCTGAGGCCTCTATGCACAGGTCTTTGTTTCACCGCAGGGGTAGCTTCTCCCTCCTGTCCTTGCTCAATGTCAGCTGGCGGTGCTGGAGGGTTCATTTTTAGAAGGCGGTATTGCTCTCTGGCACGAGGATTACTCACACTGGTTAGAGGGATATTGAGCTCCGTCAGAGATTGTAAGAAATCATCCCATCCTCTAGGCGGCGGTGAATGGTTTTTTTTTTTGTATTGTGATGAAAGGTTTTTAAATAAATCAATCATATGAGATCCCTTCACCACCTGCCCTTGGTGAACAAATTCACCCCTAGAGGTCCACCCTCTTTCGGCTTTTGTCATTTTTTGCAGGATGTACTCTGCGTTTTTATGTGCATGGGGCGGGAGGCTTTTTAATACCTCGCTCACTGTAACATCGTACTCCTCCGTCTCATGCGGGGCTTCGACCTCCTGCTTCTCCGGGATGCTTGAATCCTGATGCAAAGTCAGAGTAATCCGTCGGTCTTCATTTTGACCTTGCTTCATGAGTGACAGATATCTTTGCAGCAGAGCATCATACTTTTTAATTTTTTCATAAGAACTCAGTCCCGGTTCATTTAATACTTTTCTCATGCTTTCATCCAAACCGTCCTCGGTCGTTTGTCTGATGGAAGATTCTGACCGAGTCAGTCGATTTAGTTGATGGGGTGAGATGAGAAACATTTTCTGTGACATTATTATTATCTTTTGATGATTCCTCCCAGGTTTCCAAGAATAGGGACCGCTGCTGACAGGAGAGGGAGGATGAATCCTCCCGATTGTTTCATCAAAGTCTGACGCTTGCGTTTTACTGCCGTCTTTTTATCAGCCAGCAGTCTGATCATTTTGCTGTGCCTTTTTAACTTTTTGTATTGAGAAGGGGAGAGAGGAATGTTCCCCTTTAAAACATTTAAAGCAATCTCGCAGAGAGCCTGCAGAAAGTCTGGAGAACTGTGGGCCAGGATATCTCTGCGCTTGAGAGGCGTAGCCTGGTAAAGAGCCTGGATTAACGGAGCATTCCTTCGTATCAGGGTCGACATGATGAATGGATTATCGGGATTTAGGCATGTAAACTGCAGGCCACTGGTGAGGTAATATACCCGTCCTCAGTCTGTAGCTTTCTGGGCAGGCAGGCGTGAGGTCGACAATTAAATACCCTCGGGGGTCCTTGACGGCGTCTTCAAAACTTTCCAGAAAAAAGTTTTTCTGGGAGGGGTAGATCTGATGAGCTAATATTTTCATCTGTAATTTATCCCGAGGATTTTTAAACAGCACCATGTAGTTACTGTTTAGACTTATGGTACGACTGTGTTTACCTTGCTGGAAGACATTTTGGGTTAACAGGAAGACGCTCATATTCCTGTGATGCCGATACTGTGTGAAGATTTTAACCACTCCGGGATGCTCGGAGGCTTGGAGAATCACATCGTCCAGGATGATCAAATGGGTTTTTTCAGGGGGAAACAAATCTGCATCGTCAAAAGAATCGGGCAGTCCTTCCACAAAATTGATTTTTTTATTCCACTTTTGCATCTCAGCATACATGGGTTGATAAGAAGAATAAATCCATACGATATTATCGGGTACATTGTCCATCACATGTTCAACATTTTCTAATACATTTTTTACAAAATAGGTTTTTCCAGACCCACTGGGTCCTGCAATCATACATGAAAACGGTGTGGTGTATCTTGGATCAAACATAACTTCCTCTACATGCGCCATCTTTCCTCAATACCCAAAAGGCAGAGTCTTGCCGTCGCTAAAGAGGCGTCTTTTGTCATACACCACTCTGAACTTTTTCTGAAATGTGGCATTCTTCAGCCAAAAACCCTTTTTATCGCGTCTGATATTGAACTGAGGGCTTTCAATCACGTCACCGCGAGAGCCCCCGAGATAGCCTTCAACCAACTCCTTGACACTGTCAAAATTGATGCTTTCACTACACTCGTGGGTTTGAGTGATCCCCTTGACACGCAGCACTATTTTCTTTTGATTTTTGGTGCGATAAGCATAACTTTTAGGACCAGCGGCTGCAAATTCATCAATAGTGTCACCATCTAGTTCATCGGTCAAATCACCCAGATAATTACCCACTTCCAGCGGAGAGTCTCCCTCTTTTACTACATAAATCAAGCTGTCGGTATCTATGTAGAGAGCATTCTCTCCTACCTGCTCCAGATAACTGTACAACTTTAGGCGTGCATAAGCGGTGGTGAATGCAGCAATGAATATGTTATCTGTTTTACCCGGAGGTGATAGGCAGCGCTTGTTGTAACTCCACTGGACCATAGCAATCTCGTCACTCAGAAAGCCAAAGTATTTAACATCATACTGTCCCGAGAATAAATAGGGGAAAAATTTGTCGGGATCAGAGACCAGAGCGGTCTGAGTCTGATTACTCTTCTGTGCAAATTTACCCCAAAAGCTGTTGAGACATAGCTTAGCAACTTGTCTCTTGGCCGGATTTACCTCAATGCGGGCCAGGTCCAGTTGGATACCCTGATGCTTTTTGTAATCCTCAATGTACTTTTCTCTACTCTCCTGACTGACGGCTTCAGGAGGGAACCCTGAAGCCTCCTGCTTACCCTTCAGGAAAGTATGAATGTAACCCTGAAAAATGGTATCGCTACGTCTGTCAAAATGCCACACTTCTGTAATTCTGTAACCTAGCTCTAACGCCTTGTTGAATTCAGCAGTGACCCATACACCCGTCAGCGCTCTATCACCGTCTCCGTGTCTGCACGGACCATCCTGATGGTTGAGCTCAGCACAGGTGCGACAGAGGGTAAACACTAGCTTCCCACTCTGAGTCTTGTAAGGCAAAACTGGAAAATACAATTTGCGTGGTGGGTAAACTACTGCTCTGATGAGCCCAAAGTAGTTTTGGGGCGCCTCAAAATCAACGTGAATGATAGTAGGATGCCCTAACGGGAAGGACCGGCTGCAGTTGACGTACGGATACAAGCTGGTGACGTCTACATAGACTACACAGACTCATTCGCCGCTGCGGTGTGCCTCAGTCTCAGGGCAGAGGTCCTGCCTCCAAAAAGGGCTTCACGGGGTCTCAGAGGTTCAGGGAAGTGCGAGGTCTGCAAGAATAACTTTACTCCCTCGTCTGATTTTTTCATAGCCTCCCATTCATGTTCCCATATGACGACCGTGTTGATCCCGTACCTGGATCTTAACGTCTGCAATTTCTTTTGAGTGGTGAAATGCAACTCTTCATAACGAACGCCCAGGAGAGGATTGAATGCCCGGGGTTCAAAACAGGAGGGACAGCCATGAAAAAAGCACCCAAGGAACTCCCAAGCATGCTCCTCTGACCCCAGTCTAGCGTAACCATCTACAAAGTAAGGTCCAATTTTTTTCTCACCACGGTTTTTAGCATGCTGAATAAAGATGTCTCTAGCGTGGGACACCTGCTCCAGCCACTGAATGCTCGAGTGGGAGAAGTTTTTGAATTGTCGTCTATAATCGTCGGGTGATGGTACAGCTAGTGTCTGTGGAAGTAGAAAATTGGTACGGAATACTGAAAGGATCCACCCCTGTGTCCCTGACAAACTGTTCTCTGAATCTTACACATCCCTCAGCTCAAATGTCAACATCCTGACGACAGTACTTTAGAGATTCCTTCTCAAAATCAAAGATACCCCCGCTCGAACCTCGATACCACTCAAAGAACGCCTTCCTATCAGCAGTATTCATACGTCCCAACCCATAATCCTCCGCTGGGGGGTAGGCTCCTATGTAGCCGAGACACTGTAGTGAACTCAAACCATGAGGAAAATATCCTTTGCTCTGATTAGGGAATCCTAATGCTTTCGGAAAATTACTCAATCGCATGGGCAGAAAAGACAGTGAGTCAATGTATCTCAAATCAAAGTCAGGATCCGTAAAGTTGAGGACTTTGCTACCCTGCATAATCACTGAAACTTGTACGCCCATCTTTACCAGAGTGTTCAGGATCAGGTAGCTGTCAAAACCCTTCGAATTATGCGCTATGAATGTACTGCCGTGAAACATTCGTCGTCTGAACCGTTTTACAAACTTTTCCATACAATCCAGACCATAAGACCACCAGACATCCCCCTTCAACGTCCTTGTACACACCAGGTATGCACAGTGCGTGCCATCCTGATGGAGCATCGTCTCAAAATCATAGAAAATAATTTTATCAGTGTGCTCTTTGGCTGGCTGTAGACGTTGAATGTAACACACATGATTACCGAGATCATAATAAAAGGCTACCTGCTCCCCACAGATGCGGCATTTCTGACGTTGGCATTTATGACTCTCATTCACCCCGTAAACCTCTCTACACTTTGTGCATTGTTTGGTAGAATCACAGATACTGCCCAGCCCCGCGTTCCTCTGTCTCTTACTGAGAGTCACAGTCGACTCCCTCTGTTCTTTGTGCTTCTGAAAACATAGAGGAGAGCGGCACTGTCTGTTACAATCGGAGCACAACACAGGATTAAACTCTTGTTCGGTGCAAGAATAGCCTCTGCAGACTGGAATGTACCCTTCACACCTGTGCTTGTTAGGGTGAATATAACCGGCGTAGCAGAAACTACAAATGTAGTCATAACCAATCAGACCTGCAAGATTTTTTATGCCATAGTAATGATTTTGGAATAGGAATAGAAACAACGGGTTGGACCGGTCTGTAAACTCGTCTCATAACGCTGGATGGCTCTAGGATTACGCTTCCTGTAATACACTACAATTTTGCGTTTCAGGATCGCTTCAAATTTGAGGATGTCTGTAAAGTTTACTGGTGTGTCTTTGCTCAGACCTGCAAGACTTTGTAACCTCTCCCCTACAGTTTCAGCTTCCTCCTCCGTGCATCCTGGAGTTAATACATGTGCTAAGCTAATAGCAAAACAAAGCTGATCATCCCTCACTCCCACCACATACAGATGCTGGCTCTTGCTACTCAGAACTTCACAGTCTAGGAGGTGATCCAGTTTAACTCTACGACCTCCTGTTGGATTGTGTATCACCTGAGCAATGAGTTCTAATCTCTCATCCGCCGCTATGTCAAGATTAGACTGAACCAAACGTTCCAGTAAACCCTCAAAGGCCGGTAGTATAGCATCACCGCCATCATCATCATCCATCGCTACCTGAATGTAATTTTGCACATTTTCACCCCTCACCTCTAACTGTATAACATCACCACGATGAACCTCCTGCCTGACCTCCTCAGCCATCTCCCTGAGAATTCAATCACATCTTGATAAAATTGTGAGAGATCAGGAGATTCTCTAGAAGGAACTGTAAACGTTCGCCTCATTTCCAAATTGTTGAAATGATTGCGGCTCGTCGTTCTAAGTTCATTCTGAGGGATGGGATGCGTGGAGGAGGAAGCCGAGGAGGGTTCCTCCTCCATGCAGCCACCTCCATAATGATTGTCTCTAGGAGAAGGAGGCAGTTTAGCAGAGAGTGCCTCTTCTAACAACTGAAAATAATTGTCAGGAGTTGCAATAGGAGGAGGAGGAGGAGGAGTAGGAGTTACATCTATCGGTTGTGCAGGAGGAATGGAGTTTAACTGTTCAGCAAACAATTCTGCCGGGGAAATGTCGACTATGTTGACGGGTGGAATGGAGTTTAATTGCTCAGCAAAACACTCTAACACAGCGATTATAGTATCAGGGTTTAATTCTTGATCTGCAGACCTATCCATACTGTCAATGTTACACCAATTTATTGATCATATACAATACGATGCCCGTCTCCGGCTCTAAGGACATCGACGATGCTGGTGATTGTTGCTAGAAGATCCTGCCGTGTTGCGGGGTTGTTGGTCGATTCCGGCGTTTGAGGAATGAGTCCGATCATATGCCTCACGTTGACTGCGATGCTGTCCACATCCTGTGAGTTCAACTGTGATCGCTCTTGCTGAGTACTGCGACTTCTCTTCACAGTAGGAGGGGGTGAAGGATCTTAATTAAATAGAAATTAATTTAATTTAGGATTAAATAGACATTAGCATAGACTTTCTTTATCTGATCCCCCTTAGGGGACATTTTCATGTTACAGCAGCAACAATAGAAACAGGGAGAGTGAAAAACAAACAAACAAACAAACCAAAGCAATAGAAAAGACAACAAAAAAAAAATAGCATAAATAAATAAATATATGATTGTGATGAAATGAAATAAATATTTACACCATAGGATATTTACACTTTAGACAGGAATGGAATGACATGGTTGGTAGGCAGTATATTAACATCAGCCAGTGATGCTGGTGTTATAGAGTCTGTTGGCTGATGGGAGAAATGGTTGGTGGAAAATGGTTCCTTCTTGCAGACTGGCTGCCTCAGCCTGCTGCTGCTGAATGAGCTGCTGACGGTCTGACGCCCTAAACCTCCATCCCTCTAGGGGTCGCTTTAAAACTCTAAAAGCTGTATTGGATCAAGGAATGAATAAACACCCGGAAGACGAAGGGAGGATCCTATGGCGGTAGAGGTTTGATTGTATACGGAAGTATTTGCAAACTTGAATTTTTCACTTTCAAATTTTCCACTTTTTCACATTTCATTTTAACCTAACCCTTCCTGACAGTCTGCCTTGCCTTTATCCCCATCCTCCGGCCACTAGATGGGGTTGGCTCAAAAAACAGAAATTAATAAAGGGAAAACAATGATTCTGGCTCCTACAAGTAGTGTCTTAGAATTCAATTCTTAAGTCTTATATTTGCTCAATTTTAGAGAGATCTTTTTTTAGTTTCATTCATAATGTATGTGTGTAAAACTTAGTTTGGCTAAGCAACTCATTCAATTTTTCTTTTGTTATAGGTGGAGGCAACATCTAGTATCTAGTATCCATGGTGCCTTTGAAGCCATCTTGTGGAAGTGCTGAGACTGTGGCTGCATGTGTGGAGGTTGGTACATGTTGTGTGAAAGATGTTTTGCAAGTTTCCTTAATGTGTCTGGATATTTTGTTGTCATTGTTAATGCAATATAAATTAGGAAAACACAGTTCAGTGTAATCTTGTTCAGTAGTAGTTTAGTTTGTGGTGATTACAGTCTACATAGCATTGAGTGTACTAATTTGAATGGTGGCATGTTAAATGTTATACAATTGGTTTGTAAAACACTTGTGGAGGTGGGGGCTGGTTTCGAGCTCAGCTGCAACAGGGAGAGTTGCAGGACTGGCCCAGGAGATGGCGTGGGGGAGAGGTAATCAGCTCTAACACACCTAGAAACACTCGTAGTAAATTGCCTCTCTCCCTACATATACGCAGTAGCACACCGGGGCCAGGGGGGAGACACATGACCAGGAGACCTGGGCAGAACAGTAGCCCTGGACAGTACTGAACTTGTGTCTGTACCAGCGGGCAACAGCAGGTCACTGCGTTAAAAAGGACATTTTGTGTTTGCTCAAAATAAAAACGATTTGAGTTGGAACTGCGGTCTGGTGATCTATCAGTGCTGCGTGAACCTACGGAGACGTGATCTTGTGTTACACACTTTTTTTCTTTATGTTGGTTATTCAATTGTTCATTGTTTGTAGGTGGATAGAGCGTCAGGTGTTGTGGAGGTGCCTGCAGAGCTGTCCCCCGCAAGTCCTGTTGACATGGTTGTGGAGGAGGAAAATTCCAACGTGCAGTGCACTCCCATATTCACTACAGGTCAGATTGATGCTATTGCGCCACACGTTGCAACTGAGCCAGATGACTGTAATTTAGTCAGGTGGTATAAGTGTAAGAGGGTCATTTCATCAGGGCAATAATGTCTTTGAAAATGAAGTTCAGCGTATGGCAGTAGCTGTATTAGCTCCATTGTGCATTCTTGATCTACTGAAGCAGGCAGTGATTGATGGACAGAATTATCAGATTGAGTATGGTGTTCAGTGAAGGAGGTCAATCACCCGACAAAGAGGTGAGAATTAACAAACTCAACACCTAAGTCCAACGCTTCATCTAGAACATTAACCAAGGCGATATGTACTCTCCGCGACACTTCCCTAGTGAAGGAGGTGCTCATAGATTCTGGAGCGGATGAGAGCTTCATGAGTTGGAGTTTAGCCAAGGAGCTTGACCTCCAGGCAGAATGTCTCCCTCAACCATTATAGGCTGGCCTGGATGGCAAGGCTCTATTTCGGGTTACCCACCTATCCGAACCCATTGACCTGGTCATTGACGAACATAAAGAACTCATGAGATTTTGGTTATTTGACTCTGTGCATCACTCTCTAGTGTTAGGATACCTGTGGCTTTGTAAATATAACCCTCACATTGACTGGAACACTTAAATTATCAGAGGGTGGGGGAAGAAATGCAGGGGCTCATGCCTACCTGAAATGCCCAATATGACTGTGGGTGGTGTTGTTGGACATGAAACTGATGGACCTTGTCTTCCAGATCGAGCCCAGAAACTGGACCTGACCTACATACCCACTTGCTACCACGACCTTAAAGAGGTCTTTTGTAAGGCTAAGGCCACCTCTCTTCCTCCATATCGCCCCTTACGATTGTGCTATTGAATCGATACCCGCTTCCTCTCATGTCCTCGGTGTTTGAGCATTTACAAAACGCCAAGGTTTTCACTAAGCTGGATCTGAGAAATGCCTATCACTTGGTGCAGATCAGAGAAGGAGATAAGTGGAAGACCGGGTTCAATACCCCATCTGGCCACTATGAATTCCTAGTCATGCCATTTGGATTGACCAATGCCCCAGCTGTTTTCCAAAAACTAGTCAATGATGTGCTTAGAGATTTTCTAGATAGATTTGTGTACGTCTATTTGGATGACATCCTTATCTACTCTCCCTATCTGACCACGCACCAAGACCATGTCCGCCAGGTTCTGAATAACCGCAAGAAGGTTCAGCAATTCCTCGGATTTGCTAACTTTTACCATCGGGTCATCCGGAACTTCGGTGCTATTGCGGCACCTCTGCATACACTGACCTCACTGCAGTCTCCTTTTCAGTGGTCCGCCCAAGCTGAGGAGGCGTTCCATCGCCTCAAGACCATGTCTGTCTCTGCTCTTATCCTCTCTGTGCCAGATCCATCCCTTCAGTTTGTGGTGGAGGTAGACGCCTCCAACATGGGGATAGGGGCCGCCCTTTCCCAGCGAGCAGTTTGACAGCAAGATCCACCCTTGTGCATACCTCTCACGTAAGCTGTCTCCAGCTGAACGCAACTATGATGTAGGTAACCGTGAGCTGTTGGCAGTCAAAGTGGTACTTGAGGAATGGTGCCACTGGCTGGAGGGGGCCCAGCAGCCATTCATTGTCTGGACTGATCATAAGAATTTACAATGCATTCGTAGTGCCAAGAGGTTAAATGCACGCCAAGCTCGCTGGTCTCTGTTTTTTAACAGTTTCAGCTTCACTCTTTCTTACAGGCCTGGGTCCAAGAACATCAAACCGGTCGCTCTCTCCTGGTTGTTTGATCCCAAGCCTGTAGCCAAGGAACCAGAGTCAATCCTTCCACATACCTGTGTGGTTGGAGCAGTTTCATGGCAAATACAATCAGAGGTAAAAAGTGCGATCGGTGTGAACCCACCACCTGCCGGATACCCAGCTAACCGTCTCTTCGTTCCGGCTGAGAGATCTCAGGTGGTTCATTGGGCTCACACCTCACTACTTACCTGTCATCCTGGTGTCAAGCACACCTTGTTTGTCAATACAGTCGTGGCCAAAAGTTTTGAGAATGACACAAATATTAATTTTCACAAAGTCTGCTGCTTCAGTTTTTATAATGGCAATTTGCATATACTCCAGAATGTTATGAGGAGTGATCAGCTCAACTGCAATTAATTGCAAAGTCCCTCTTTGCCTTGAAAATGAACTTTATCCCCAAAAGAACATTTCCACTGCATTTCAGCCCTGCCACAAAAGGATCAGCTAACATCATTTCAATGATTCCTCTGTTAACACAGGTGTGGGTGTTGATGAGGATAAGGCTGGAGATCAATCTGTCATGATTGAGTTAGAATAACAGACTGGACACTTTAAAAGGAGGATGGTGCTTGACATCATGCTTAATCTTCTGTTAACCATGGTTACCTGCAAGGAAACACGTGCAGTCATCATTGCATTGCACAAAAAGGGCCTAACAGGGAAGTTTATAGCAGCTAGTAAGATTGCACCTCAGTCAACTATCTATCGGATTATCAAGAACTTCAAGGAGAGAGGTTCAATTGTTGCCAAACAGGCTCCAGGGCGCCCAAGAAAGTCCAGCAAGCGCCAGGACCGTCTCCTAAAGTTGTTTCAGCTGCGGGATCAGGCCACCACCAGTGCAGAGCTTGCTCAGGTATGGCAGCAGGCAGGTGTGAGTGCATCTGCACGCACAGTGAGGCGAAGACTTTTGGAGGAAGGCCTGGTGTCAAGAAGGGCAGCAAAGAAGCCACTCCTCTCCAGAAAAAACATCAGGGACAGACTGATATTCTGCAAAAGGTACAGGGATTGGACTGCTGAGGACTGGGGTAAAGTCATTTTCTCTGATGAATCCCCTTTCCGATTGTTTGGGGCATCTGGAAAAAAGCTTGTTCAGAGAAGACGAGGTGAGCGCTACCATCAGTCCTGTCTCATGCCAACAGTAAAGCATCCTGAGACATTTCATGTGTGGGGTTGCTTCTCAGTCAAGGGAGTGGGCTCTCTCACAATCTTGCCTAAAAACACAGCCATGAATAAAGAATGGTACCAGAATGTCCTCCGAGAGCAACTTCTCCCAACCATCCAAGAGCAATTTGGTGATGAACAATGCCTTTTCCAGCATGATGGAGCACCTTGCCATAAAGCAAAAGTAATAACTAAATGGCTCGGGGAACAAAACATAAAGATTTTGGGTCCATGGCCAGGAAACTCCCCAGATTTTAATCCCATTGAGAACTTGTGGTCAATCCTCAAGAGGCGAGTGGACAAACAAAAACCCACAAATTCTGACAAACTCCAAACATTAATTATGCAAGAATGGACTGCCATCAGTCAGGATTTGGTCCAGAAGTTGATGGACAGTATGCCAGGGAGAATTGCAGAGGTCTTGAAAAAGAAGGGCCAACACTGCAAATAAAGCTTTTGATACTTATGAAATGCTCGTAATTATATTTCAGTATATCATAGAAACATCTGACAAAAACACCTAAAAACCCTGAAGCAGCACACTTTGTGAAAATTAATATTTGTGTCATTCTCAAAACTTTTGGCCACGACTGTAAACAGAGATTCTGGTGGCCATGCATGGCTAAAGATGTCAAGGAGTATGAGGAGGCATGTCCAGTCTGCGCTCACTGCAAGTCCTCATCCAGTCCACAGGCTGGTCTCCTCCAACCGCAGCCCGTTTCAAGTCGTCCATGGGCGGGGATCTCTATGGACTTTGTCACCGGTCTCCCTGTTTCGGAAGGTAACAGTACTTACGGTGGTGGATCGCTTTTCTAAAATGACTCATTTTGTTGCTTTGCCCAAGTTACCCTCAGCCAAAGAGACTGCAGAAATAATGTCTCATCATGTCTTCCATGGTTTCCCCAGGGACATTGTGTCTGACCGTGGTCCCCAATTTGTGTCAAGGTTTTGGAAGGAGTTTTGTGAGCTCGTTGGGGCCACGGTCAGTCTTTCTTTCGGCTACCATCCAGAGTTGAATGGACAGACTGAACGACTCAACCAGGTGTTAGAGACCTGCCTGCGATGTCTGGTTACCCAAAACCGCACCTCCTGGAGCAAGATGTTGTCATGGGTAGAGTTTGCCTATAATTCCCGGCCTTTGGCCTCCACTGGTATATCTCCCTTCCACTGTTTAAGGTTACCAACCTCCACTGTTTCCTGACATCGAGAAGGAGGTGGTGGTCCCTTCTGCACATGCTCTTATCCGCCAGTGCTGACGGGTTTGGGACTCTACCCGCCAGGTTCTCCAGCGCAGTCAGGCCCGGATGAAAAGGGCAGCAGACAGTCGCAGGAGAGCAGCCCCCGAGTACCGGTCCAGCCAGAAGGTCTGGCTGTCAACCAAAGACTTACCCCTTCAGGTTCCCTCCAGGAAATTGGGTTGGGTCCATCTTTTTGACCTGTTGCCCAACGGCAGGCGCTACAGGTCCCTCAAAACAAGGACAAACAGATTCAGGGACAGTTTCTTTCCAAGTGCTGTGTTATGCTTCACTATACAGTGAATAGCACATAGTGAAACCGCATGTTTCTTTGTCTGTAAAACTATTGGACTCCTTTCCCCAATGTCTCCCAGTTTCACAGATAGGTGTGAAATCACCCCCGCACCCAGCTCCATAGTCGCCATTAGCCGGAGGGGACACATGACTTTACGACCTCAGGCCAACAAAACCAGTTCACCCCCACTGAACTTTCTCTTTTCCGGACGTCTCTCCTGAAGAGGAGAGACCACCAACTCTCTCTTTCTGATGCCTCTCCTGGAGGAGAGACATCTCCCCGCTCTTTTCCGGACAGCTCTCCTGAAGAGGAGAGAAGCTCAACTCAGCTAAGCTCTGCCTCAGTGTGGTCTGTACCAGAACAGCCACCTCCTTCATGGTAGCGACACAAGGTCCTGCCTGAAGTAAGCAGATCAGCGCCAGCAGGCACGACCCAGAGTCTGCCAGCTGATAACCAGAACCAACAACAGCCAGCGAGTTAGCACAGAGCTGCTAACTAACAGGAACAAAGGAGCGACCAGATTCCTCCAGCCTGCAACCACACAGCAACGGACAAGAACCACACCTTTCCTCCAGCAACAGGCTGAGAAAGCAGCATCCTCAAAGACTCTTCTCCTCCCCCTTTAAGGACTGGTAACAAACTCTAACTGGGCATAATTAGCATAGCATTACTGCATACATGGTTTACCCCTGTTAATGTATGGACTTGCTTTAATGTTCATTGAGTTTGATTATTGTGATGTGTTGTAGATTACTGTGCAGCCATTAAGTTTAGTTGATGTTAGTTGTTCACACAGACACAAGGTCTTCTAGCCATCCTTTCTTAACCTGGCACCTTTATCTATACCCTCACACACACAGTTTAACAGGCCACTGAGGGACAAAGCTAAGCTAACAGCACTTAGCTTCCTTTGTCTCCTTTGCCCCACACCCCAGGGGGTCTGGCCATCACCATTTGGTCTCTCTCCCCCACCTTTGTGGGAACCATCTCACATTCCTCAGCCTTATCACACACACACACACACACACACACACACACACACACTCTTATTATATGTTAGTTTAGTCATAGAGACTTAGTTAGATTGTTTGATTGATTTTGTTTCTGTAACAGCAGATGTCTTTAATACCTACTCTGCTTCAGCTGTACTTACAACCAAAGTACAAGTCCTTCACCTTAATGAATAACAAATGATGTCCTTGCGTTTTGCTCTGTTTTAATAAATGTTTTAATACCTGCTGTCTCCTTTAATGTTGTACAAGGGTGAACACTGCCAACCTCTACACTGTCAAGAACTCCAAAATCCTTCAGCTAGCTATCAATGTGGTAATTTTGGTAGTAATTATTAAATTAATTATAAAACATAATTCCAAATTGATAGTTTAGTACTTTTATGAGACTAAATCAATTAAAACGGCTGTCTTTTCCCTCGTTTTCTGAGGTGGTGCCCCAATTGAGGTGGACTTTATTCAAAGTTCCATTCATTTTAAGAATTATTAATTATCTTTGAAAATTATTAATTATTCCTGATAGCCAAATTGAACATTACCACTTGTTAAAGCACAACAGCTGTCACCACACTGAACGGCAAAAAGAAATAATATTTTCTTCCATGTACAATAACCTCTGTTCCATGTGCAATAACCTCTGTCTCATCAAGTGCAATATCAATGTGAAATGTTACATCACGCAAACCCTACCTCTACGGACATGCAGAATTTTGTACATATGTTTTTACATGTACTGTGTATATTGTTATATTCTAATCATATTCTGTTTTTATTTTTGGTACTATTTTCTTGCACCAAATTGGAGCAGCGCTCCTAATTTCATTGTTCAAGCAGGTGAGTATAATTCAGAGTAACCTGGTTCAGAATCTCTGTGCTTGGAGGTTGCCCTAGGACTCCATTTGATGAAGTCTGATAGGTGAGTCAGTGAGTAGAGCAAGGACCTCACTCACGACAGTTCAACCGAAGCTGGCGGTACCATGAGGAGTGCAGCAGCCGCCGAGCATGGTGAAGCAGCAGGTCCGCAACTGGGTTAGATTGTTGGAACCAGGCGGAGGACCAGGAAGCCAGCCGGGGGAACCAAAGCAGCTGAAAGCCAGCAAACCACAAGCAAACAGGATCGAATAGGGACAGGGACAAAACTCGTGGTCAGCAATCAATCAATCTTTATTTATATGGCGCCAAATCATAACAGCATTATCTCAAGACGCTTTACATAAAGAGCAGGTCTAGACCAAACTCTTTTATGAGACCCAACGATTCAGGAATTCAAAATTAAGGATTCAAGAATCCCCACATGAGCAAGCATCAGATATTATATTGAGCAACAGTGGCAAGGAAAAACTCCCCTTTAACGGGAAGAAACCTCGAACAGACCCAGGCTCAATGTGGGCAGCTTCTGTCAGGGTCCGCGTTTGGTGGAGGTTTGGACAGAGAGAGAGACAACACAAACAGCAACCAATGTATTAACAGTGACTATAGCACTAACAATAAGAGTGTGACTAAAAAATTTGCATTAGCAATATGGTAATATTGAGAAACATGACGAGTGGCTGACGATCTGCAGCAGTGATTCATGAAGCCAGAGAACCACAGCAGGAGAACCAGGACCAGGATCCACAGGAACCTGAGAGATGAGAAAAGCACAGAAAGGCTCCGGGGAAGATAGCAAGTTAGTGGCAGACATTAAGCAGACATGAGACATAATGATGGAGAGAAAGAGGAGGATAGAGGTGCCCAGTGCATCATGGGAGTCCCCCGGCAGTCTAAGCCTATAGCAGCATAACTAGGGGCTGGTCGAAGGCCTGAGCCAACTATATGCTTTAATAAAAAGGAAGGTTTTTAGTCTACTCTTAAATGTAGAGAGGGTGTCTGCCCCCCTGAACCCAAACTGGAAGGAGATTCCACAGGAGAGGAGCCTGATGGCTGAAAGCTCTGCCACCTGCACTACTTCTGGAGACTTTGGGAACCACCAGTAGGCCTGCATTCTGGGAGCGCAGTGATGTAGTGGGGTAGTACGGTACTATGAGTTCTTTAAGATATGATGGAGCCTGACCCTGAGCCCTGTATGTGAGGAGAAGGATTTTAAACTCTATTCTAGATTTTACAGGAAGCCAATGAAGAGAAGCCAATACAGGAGAAATATGGTCTCTTCTCTTAGTTCTCGTCAGTACACGAGCAGCAGCGTTCTGGACCAGCTGGAGAGTCTTTAACGACTTATTGGGGCAACCTGATAATAGCATCATCTATAGACAAAATGGGCCTGATTTTAGCAATGTTATGTAGATGGAAAAAGACAGTTCCAGAAATCTGTTAAATGTGGGAGTTAAAGGACAAATCTTGATTAAATAAGACTCCCAGAGACTCAAGACTCACAGTGGAGCTGGAGGCCAGAGTAATGCCATCCAGAGCAGGTATGTTGGTAGAAAAGGTGCCCCTAAGGTGTATGGGGCAGAGCAGAATAACTTCAGTTTTATCTGAGTTTAGCAGCAGAAAGTTGCTGCTCATCCAGGATTTTATGTCCTTAAGGCAGACTTGAAGTTTACTCAACTGATTGGGTTCATCTGGCTTTATTGATAAATATAATTGTGTATCATCTGCGTAACAGTGGAAATTAAAAACGTGCTTCCTGATAATATTACCCATAGGAAGCATATATAAGGTAAAAAGTATTGGCCCAAGCACTGAAACTTGTGGAACTCCATGTGTAACCTTAGTGTGGACAGAGGATTCATTAACATGTACAAACTGAAATCAATCTAATAAATAGGACTTAAACCAGCTTAATGTGGTTCCTTTTATGCCAATGAACTGTTCAAGTCTCTGTAATAAGATGCGATGGTCGATGGTGTCAAAAGCAGCATTCAGGTCTTACAAGACAAGTACAGAGAGAAGTCCTATGTCTGATGCCATAAGGAGGTCATTTGTAATCTTCACCAGTGCTGTCTCTGTACTATGGTTTGCTCTAAAACCTGACTGAAAGTCATCTAATAGACTGTTGGAATTTAGAAAATTACACAGCTGATTGGCGACAACTTTCTCCAGGATCTTGGAGAGAAAGGGAAGGTTGGATAGAGGTCTATAGTTAGCTAATACACCTGAATCAAGAGTGGGCTTTTTCAGGAGAGGTTTAATTACTGCTACTTTAAAGGACTGTGGTACGAAGCCTGTTAGTAAAGACTGATTTATCATATCCAGTAAGGACGTGCTAATTGAGGGCAGGACTTCCTTAAGTAGCCCAGTAGGAATGGGGTCTAGGAGACATGTTGACGGTTTGGATGAGGAGACTATTGAAGCCAATTCAGGAAGATCATTTGGAGAAAAACAGTCCAAATGCACATCAGGTCTAGCAGCTGATTCCATGATTCCTAAGTTTGAAATTGAATCAGACTCTGTTGAGGGCAGGAGGTGATGAATTTTGTCTCTAATGTTGTCTCGGCAACACAAGGCTGAGGTGATTACCAGGACAGAGAAAAAACAGGTTGATCAGAGATAGGCTGGGTCAGCAACAGGCGATCAGTTTGGGAATGAGTACTGAGTCTTGCATCAAAGGGCAAAGAGCAGCCCGACAGTGAATGAGTGAGCGAGCGGTGAAGGCTTAAATACTGGCTTAATGAGTGATACAGAGCAGGTGAGTGGAACAGGTGGTGGGGGTTGGCTGATTGTTGGGACTGGCTGGCAGGTTAGTGGAAAACTACTACTAAACTGGTTAACCAGAGACAGACTGTGGCATTGCACATTTGAAAATCCCCCGAATGTTAAGAGTTATACTACACACAGGTAGGTTGGGTTCAGATGAGATGACTTTTAAAATCGTAAAATGTTTTAAAATCAGTTGCATCACACATTCATTTTTCACAGGTATCAGCTCTCAAATTACAAACAAACATGATTAGACAACAGCTTCTCATATATAGCAGGCAATAATTGTCTTCTGTCAATCTGAAGCTTGACATCTTGTGGTTGATTTGTCTCTATTGCTGCTCTCCTAAAAAAAAAAAAGGTTAAAATGTGGTCGTGATAGTGTTGAGGAGGTGATTCTGACTTCTCAAACACTAATATTAGCAGATATCTTCTGCCAATGATATCTGGTAAAACTGAAGGACCCACATCACAACTTCAACAATTGTACAACTTTCTATACTGACTCTCCACTGATTGCAGAGAGGCATTAGAGTTGGACAAAACTTGCTGTGATTTGAACCTTCTGAGGATACAGCCATACAATTAAAATGACCATGTGACTGGATCTTGCCAAAAATTGTTTAAACTCCTGTGGAACTGAAAACAACAAACTGAGTTAATGACAAAGCCACAAGGAGAAGTGAAATGTACTTAGAGCCCTAGTCTGTGATGACCATAAAGCATAAAATAAAGCATTACATTCTCAGCCTGTCTCATGTTTTGCTCTTGTCTGCAAGATTCATAGCAGATGAGCTGTTATTATCTTAGCTTATCTTATTCTATGTGAAAAAGCACTTAACCTTGTAAGTGCAAGGGTCTAGCTTATTCAGTCTTTTGTTAAAATGACTTTGCTTCTGTATATCCTGATTCAATTGCCACATGTCCTCTCAAGTAAACCCCAAATATGTAATTTGGCATTGCCTTCCAAAATGATACATATGAGCAGCTGAACTAGCTCATTATCAACCAACAATTTCTTTCACGTTTTTAATTTTTTATTCTGTTATACCTGAGCATGGACATTAAAGTATGGTTTAGGGTAGGGTCAGATTTTGGTTATGGCAAACAAACTGGTTCAGGTATAAGTCCAGGGATATTCTATAATCTTATGTGCAGACCAAAGCCTGATATATGTTATTCCTCCTTACCATAGAGCTCTGGCCTTGTCCAAGAACACATCAATGGGACAAATTGTTGCACTGTATGACATGTTGCTTCATTACCGAGAAACGCACACACTGTAGTTAATTTTGCCATCATGCAACATACATTGCCCCCTTGCCTCATACTTACTTTCTGAAAATATTCCCATACCAATACACTGTTTTCCTCCTGTTTCAGTAATGTTTGTTAAAAACTACAGTGTGCAGCTGTTCGAAAAAGTCTTTTTTAAAAATGTAACTATTTATACTTAACTATATAACTATATTTGTGCACAAGTTTCTTGAATAGGAACCAATGTGCTTTGAGCTGAGACATAAGGGAAGTTAGAGAGTATTAAAAGATGGACTAATACATTGTTGGCTTTAGTTCTTTTTTGAGGGATTTGTTGACAATATATATAATATTTTACACTCCCACTGATTTGCAAAAAATGCAAGAAATGCACCCGCAAGGCATGGAAGAAGATAACTCACACAAAAGGAAATGCATTCTACAATATACTTTTGTTAGACCTCTCATCTCATCTCAGATATAAATTGCAATGCATGGCAGCGGATATCAGAAAAGATGATGGGATACCAGGTTAGAAAACTGACTTTATACTGTAACTCTTATTAACTCTGATATAGGCACAGTAACATCTTTGGTGTGGAACCGCTGTAAGGGTTGGTTAAGTTTAGGCATAAAAACTTCTCAAAGATTGGGGGATGATCGCAGTCACAGTAACCGACATTTGGAAATGCATAATGAACAGATGTCTCCCATGTAAAAGCTTTGCTGATCATCAACCCCATCTTCATTCTGTAAGGAACTTCAGTGTTAATAACCACTTAAAGCCTATTCCTGAAGTCCTGACAGAAATTTCATAATTTCTACAACCACTAGGGGTCCATGTCATAAAATCATACACAAGGGTTGTTTTAGGCAATTGAACGAATGGAAAACTTGATTGTACTTCATCTGAGGACGGGCTTTGTTAGAGTGTTGTTAAATGTCCGTGTGTGTTTTTTTTTAAGAATAAGAACAAGAATATTTCATATTACATTTTAAGAGTAGGCATGTTTAATATATACAGAGAATGGTCATTTCACAGAGAAACTATCCATATGTTAACATGTGTTAATCTTATAAATTGTTTTAGATTTTTTGATGTATTGTATCCAAACTTAATTTCTCTGTTCAAAAGCAACTTACAAGGTTTTGGTCAAAATTGATGAGTTTAATAGAAAAAGAAGTTATACTAGAGATAAAGTCAGAAGTGAAAAGAGATAAATTTCACATTTCTCTCAGTGGTTGAAATGTTTTAGATCCAGTCTGTGGTAACTCATTATCTCTTGATTATAACATGAAAATCATATGCTTATAGTCACATGTGATAATTGCAACAATGATATGAGTCCATGAGAAGAAAATGGAAGCAGATACCTTGACATTTTTAGCTTCACTTTACCTGCTGTTAATCTAATCTTGGGCATTTATCATGTTATGCTAGTGTCTAACTAGCATCACAAATAACAGGTTCCTGGTGAAAGAAAAAAAGCAGACTTGAGATTTTAAAAAGCATACACTATACATAACAAGAACCACTTTATATACTGCAATTAATATTGTTAATATAATTCTTATTACTATTATTATTAAACACTAAAATGCAGCCAGGCTTAAAGGCTCTGGCTGACAAGTTCATCTGAAAGAAAAAACTCAAAGTGACATGCAGACTTTCTCTTCATACTCCTCTTCATCGTCCTCCTCGTCTTGGTTGTTATCATCAGTGCATATGTTTATTAAAAGGAAAGTTTTTTCTCATAGTTTTTTGTCCACCTCACAGCAGTGAGAGCTCCTATTGGCTCAGGTTTCAGTATCAGCAGCTGCCATTTGCTGAGCACGGAGAGCTCTGGTTGGTTCTCTGTTTGGCACATCATCCAGTTGGCTTCAGAACTCATATGACAATATTATGTGCCAGTGCAGGTGCAAATGTTAGGGTAGAGGTGTGTTTCACGTGTCATAATGCATGTCAGTGTGTACTGATGTACTGTATAGGTGATTAGGAGTGTGTATTTGTGTCTGTGTTGCCTGGCAAAGACAGGGATGGGCAGTATTTCACATATGTATTTGAATACTTACTTACTTATATTTCAAAGGGAAACTAATGTTTTTAGATCTCTGACTAAAATATTCAGATTGTATTTTCTTATTTCTGACCTTGTTATTTAATGAGAATAAGATATTTTAAAATACTGATGCTATCTGGGACTCTAAGGGGCGGATGTCTCTCTTTCTCACTGCCTTGGTCAAAATATTTTGACATTATCTCCATATTGTGAATAACAAATCACAAAAACTGATATATTGGTTAGTAGTCACCTGTTTAAATCACATTTCAGGCATGTTTCAGTCACCCCTCCCTCACACACATCTGGTGTAACAGATTTACTTTCAAATTTAGTCAATACAACTGTCTGTACTTCTACTTTCCTTTAACCTATGTGCATAACTATAGTGACTGTGTATTGGGCTGTAAGTGTTGCAATACACTTCTTAGTGTACTACAGTCTTGTGGTTGAATGTATCACTAACAGAGGACTGAAGATGCTGTTGTTGTGATACTTTCACTATACAGCAGACAAGCTATTGTCATTTGAAATCTTGCACAGAGAATTCTTCCCTAGACCCAATAGCCACAGAGATGAAGAGAGAGAGAAAGCATCTGATCACACCAGTCATGCATTACATGCCATGACAGTGTTGATGAGAACTGTAGGACCAGGACAACATAAATGAATGTACCTTAAGCCCACATCAGACTTCAGACCAAACCCTGAGACCCAAACCCAATTGGTCTTAAAGACAAAATATGCTAAATTTGAGATCACATACCAACCTGCGACCCAAAGCTTTACTTGTGTTTTATTACATCCATTACAGACCAGTAGCTCAACAGGCTGGTGTAATGCAACTCTACACTGTCTGGTGGCCTGGTGTTTTACATAACAAAATGGTGTGAAACCAACCTGAAACCAGACACACTTACAGGACCTGTCATGTTCAGGTAGTGTAGTTCAACTCGACTTCAGACAAATGCAGTGTTATTCAACATTTGATTTAACCCCTACCAGGTTGGTTAGAAGCTGGTAATGTTACTGCAACTTCAAATGCCAGCTGTAAATTTTTGCCAAATCCCCTGTCACAACTTGTTCTCTGATGAGCTCCTGCCAACACATACTAAGTCGCCAAATGCCTTCTTTTGATCACAAGTGCAACTTCTTTTATGACTCACTAGAAGACACTTACTAGGACTGAATGCCCACATAGTTTCTCACCCACTACCTTGTGGTCACTGTTGGGGATTAAATCCAGGTCTAGTGTTTCTCTTTTGTGGCTGGCCCAACTCTAGGTAATATCTTCCTAAATGCATTAACTATGATGCTGATGTTAAAAGCGGACAATAAAAAGTAGTTTGATAGACTTTACATGATCTATAATGGCTATACCTGTAATAAATACCCTTTTAACATTTGACTGTTATATGATGGAAGACTTATGTGCTTCACACAGCCAAATCAATCATTTTTAATGGTAAGCTATTACCATAAAAATAGCAAATGTAAACTACTTAAATCATTTACAGTAATAGTTTAAGACACCACAAAATGTAGTAATAGGATACTGTATAACGCAGTAGTACCACTAAGAACCAACTTATTAATAAAGTTGTTTACTTGTCTGAATACTTTGTTTTGTCATTGAATCTATCTGAGTGGTGTAGTCCAATTCATGAAAGCCCCTAGGTGTATGAATTTTATGTGTTTATAGCTACTGTGATATCAATCTTTTTTATAGAAACATTTGCCTGTCCCAACTGCCAGTCCTAACTGAAAACTCATGCAGTCTGTGTTGCTTTCAGTAATGTTGACCAAAGTCATACCAAAGGGGATTGGAAAATACAGTGTGTTACAGTGTGTACACTGTGTTACTTGTTTTGCCCATCCCTGTATGTGGTCCTATACCATTGGTTTTGTGTATGTGTGTTGTACAAGTGTCTGTGTGTGTTTGTATAAGTCCATGCATCTCTTGGGTATGGTAAAGTATCTACTAATTAGGGATTTTCAGGCAGAAATAATGAAAACAATAGGAACAATTACAACATTATCCTTACCTTCAATCACAATTACTATTATTTTATTGTTTCATGGATGTGATTTTTCAGGATGTCTTTTTGTTCATAAGACTTGCACTCATTTTAACCAAGATTCTGCTTTTATACCCACAATTCTTGATCACATCCCTGATTAATGTTATTGCATTATGTCAGCATCCCTGCTGACTTTATTTTCTATACAAGAAGAGCCTCCATGGAAAAACTCTACGAAACAATGATGTGTGTTTGTTTAGAAAACTGTCCACTGTGCTTGATTTATGAATTTATAAATGTCCAGTCATGTTTCTCACTGATGGTCAAGTGATTCACTTTGTAGGTGGGCAGGTCCTTGCTGAAGCCTGACAGCCAAGTGGTGGGAGGACAATATCTGTCCAGTCTTTCTAGGCTAGATGTTAAAGAGTGAGATCAGGAGTCCTCAGAAGATATGATTGGCTAAACTGGAAAATGGGGCAGATCACCCACAGTGAGTGTTAATTGGTCACCGAAGGAGATGAGCCATAGGAGATTTCCATTCTCTTTGAGAAGGGAGGGAAGGATGTGTGTCCATTGGCTGTAAGGCACTGGCTTGGGTGTGGTCAGGAGAGATCAGTCATGCTTAGGCTCATAGGTAGTCCTGGACGGAGGTAAGCCACTGGGACACGGCCGTTCTCACTAGTTGATCCTGTGATGGATAGACGAGCTTTCGAGCGCATTGCATCTGTGAATTTCATCTGCATAAGGAAAAAATATGTTAACTAAGTTTAAATCATCATCAAGGTTACAGTACTTGCTATTTCTTGACAAAGAACTGTGTATCCATTTATCATAGGTTGTAAATGTGCTGTAAAACTGGGATAATAAGTTTAAAAGGGATGTAGTGTTTAATATATTTCCATCTAACAGCTGTGGCTGCTTTCAAAACGGTTTACTATGTATTACAGAAAAAAGCAGTGTGCAGTAGTACTCGATACTGTATATATGTATATTAGAAAAAAAAAATTATAATAATGATTATACATATATATATATATGTATACACACACATATATACATACTGCATATATAGACACACATACATACATACTATATATATATACACACACACACACACACACACACACACATACCATATATATTACAAATATGAATATACACCACTATTGAATAAGTGTTAAAACAATTATTGGTGCAGAAAAACCATGTTGTCATATCAGCAATCTTTGAGTGACTTCAATCATTCCATACTACAGGGGACAAGTATGAGTTCTGAAGCTCCATAAACTTCCACATTGATAATTGTCATTCCATTTGTGTAAGTTGTTAAAATTCAGACAATACATGCACAATCACTGACCAGCTATAGCTTTACTAATTGACCATAGACAAACACGTACAGCTTGCAAGATACCTTGTATATAATACTAATACTAATAATAACAATAAGGAGAAGAAGCCTTAAAGGAACAAACTTCTAAATATGTATTTGCATTTGTCTAGTATAGTTTGCGGTTTACAATACAACCTATGGTCTATGCCAAAAAAACATCAAATCCAATATGCCAAGAGAAACATCAAAAAGCACTTTTAAGGTCATAGTCCAGAGCTAAATTCTGAGCATTCACAACTTGCAATGAGGTGAAAAGACATATTTTGCACACATGACAAAGCTGTGCATGGTCACAGTGGTCAGCTTTTTTTTTGCATTTCTGTTTGCATTTGGATTAAATCAATTAGATTAATTTGTAAACTGTACAGGTTCTCACTGCTTCCAGTCTTTATACTAAGCTAGACTAACCAACTTTGTACACAGGCATGAGAGTTATATCCATCTGATCATCTCAATCTCAGACAGAAAGCATAAAAGCATATTTTGTTGAACTATTCCTTTAAATTACTAGCAACCCTCATGTGATAAAACACAAGTCTGGGTAACACATGACTCATGTATTAATATTACATTGACACTATGACACTTAAACCTCATTCAGACCGACACAGTGATGCGGTTTAAACACGCATCAGGGTTCTATCTGTATGAGTCAATGCAGATGTCCCACCATCCTTCACCAACCTGCCCCTGACCAGGATTGGACTCGGTTCTGTGAAGAGCAGGACCCCAAAGTGATTTAATGATGAATGTCATTTGAAAGAAAGAAAAAAGAAAGAGTGAGAGAGAAAGAAAGGTAGGAAAGAGAGATGGAAAGCATGCACAAATGTGTAATCAAGAAAGAGGGAGCGTACAGATAGACTTTGATTAGACAGTGGTTTATCAGCAAAGTGTATCGGCATATAACTGCAGTTTGAAGTCTCTTCTAACAGTACAAGCAGGTTGGTGACAGCTAGCTGTCTCATATTAATTAGTCCATTGCAGGTCCAAACTGCACTCAGCAGTCTGAAAGTGGTATTAGTCACTGATCAGTCAATGAGTTATGGGGAATGCTGCAAATTAATTAATGAATTAGATGTTAGAAATATTGAATTTTGAGGGGATTTTGCATTAATGCCATTAAGTGCCTTAGTTTTTCTGGTATTAATTATAATTGTAATAATCAATTATAATTCAGTTCAAAACATTTAACATTCCTGTGTGGTTATTTTACCCATAAACATTTCCAACATTTCTACACTGGTTTCTCACAAAATATATGCCTGCTCAATATGCTCAATACATCATTTTTACACACATATATGTGTGTGTGTATATATATATATATACACATACATACATACATGCATATATACATATAACAACAAGAACAATTTAAATAGCTCAACACAACTAATATTACAGGTCGTTTCTCCAAATTCAACACAAAATGCCACTTTTAATGACTACTGCTGTTTCAGTATTATTCAACCCCCTGAATAGATGGTAAATGGTCTGTATTTGTATACCCCCTTGCTAGTCATTTCGACTACACAAAGCACTTTTACAATACATCCTCATTCACATCCACTCATTCACTCATTCATCAGGAGGAATCTAAGTTGGAAGAGACTTTTCTTTCAAACATATTCACACACTGAAGCTATGCTTCAGGAGCAAGTTGTCTCTTGTCCAAGGACACTTGACATACTGAGTTAGAGGACCTTATGATGAGCCACAGCCTCCCCATAAAAGCACTTATCAAGGGCCTCATTAGTTGCATCAGGTGTGCTTGAGATAGAACACATCGAATGCCCGCACTGGCTAGGGGTTTGTTCACAGTGATGTTTGGTTGCATTTTAGAAATATGGGTAAGCAAAGCAAAGGCACTGAATGAGATACTAATAGCAAAGTTGACAAGTTCAAAGCTAAAGGAACACTGGCTACACTATCAGGACATGGTAGAATAGAAGCTATGAAAGGCTGATTTCTGAGGAGGCAGCCAAAAACCCTTGCGTGACTGCAAAAGACCTGCAGCGAGACTTAGAGGTAGCAGGCACTAACGTTTCAATCTTTACTCCTTAACTCCATGACATACGTCATTACTGAACCAAAAGCACAAGATTATGTGTTTGGAACAATATCAATAAGCCACAGAAGTTTTAAGATTCTGTTCCGTGGAGCAGTGAAACAAAACTGGAACTTTTCAGGTCTATGGATCAGCGATATGTCTGGAAACGGAAGAATGAGCCATACCCTGAAAAGAGCACACTGCCTACAGTGAAGCATGGCAGTGGCTCGGTGATTCTCTGGGGCTGCTTTGCTTCTTCTCGCACTGAAAACCTGTAGTGATGCCAAGATGGATCAAGTATCAGGAAATCCTATGAGAAAATATCATGCCACCTGTGGAAAAAGCTGAAGCTTGGGCATCATTGGACCCTCTAACAGGACAATGATCCTAAGCATACCTCAAAGTCTACCAAGGCTTCAGAGAAAGTCATGGAAGATATTAGAGTGGCCATCACAGTTGATTGACTTGAATCCCATAGAAAATCTCTGGTGGGATTTGAAGAAGGTGGTTGCAGCACACAAATCCAAGAATAATAGAGAGTTACAGGCTAATGCCCATGAGGAATGGACTAAGAATCTTCAGGAATGCTGTCAGAACCTGGTGTCTGGCTATGCATCATGTTTGCAGCATAGCAAAAGGGTGCTCTACTAAGAACTAAAGATGCTTGTCAAGAAGGGGTTGACTCATTTTGAGACTGCAGTAGTGGCATATTGTGTTGAATTTGGAGAAACCAAGTGTAATATTAGTTGTGTTGAGCTATTTCAATTGTTCTTGTTTGAGTTGTTCATTGAACACAACTGAAAGTTTGTGATTTTTGCTGATACATCTAATTTGCAATGGGGGTTGAATCATTTTAGGTGCAACTGCATATGTACACACACAGAGGGAGAGAGAGAGAAAGAGATAGAGACAGAAATGTAATTTATTATTATCAAATCTACAACATTTCCTGATGCCACTGAATGCAGCAACACATACTATAGCATTAGGTAACAAAAAATGGAGAATGTGTGTAAAAGCATAAATTGGATTATGTTTGTATGTTGCAGAATGAATGAAGTGTAGAGAGACATCTGAAACAAATCAAACAACAATTGAGAAAGGACCACTAACATTATGCGAATATGATTCTGATCTCCTATTTAAGAATATATATACTAAAGTAGGTTGTGCTTGACATGATGCTTCTGTTGCACTGAAATTTATTTAGAAATCAAATCTTATATCTCTAGGTTTTTCCCTCAAGGCAAGAGTACAATACATATAGTATGGGATATCACGTCTCCGTGTGACCAGATTAAAGATTAGCGTTGACATGTCCCCAACTACACATTTAATTCTTCAGTTTGATGGCCGCTCTTCACCAAGTCCAGCTGTGAGACAGAGTTGGGGGTTATCCTATTCCTCTGCTTCAGGAAATTATAGTCATCATTTAATTCCCTTTCAGTTAATACACTTAGTATACACTTAGTACAGCCCATACAATGTGCTGTACTAAGTGTATACTTGCCCTGCATAGCATTCACAGATCTGGAGGAAAATCTCAACACAAATGCATTGTAGACCAAGCAGAAACATGTAACTATTTCATCTAAAAGCAAGACAGCAAACAGCAATTGAGAAAACCTTATGTTACGCAAACATCACTCAGAGATTCGCTCTTAGCAGCTCCCATTATGTTGCCCTTGTGTGTATGTGTTCTCTCACACTGAGGCAATGGTGGACCAAGCTAGGAAAAACCACTGCTTGGATGGGCTGTACACACAGTACTGTGTGTGTGTGTGTGTGTGTGTGTGTGTAGCACTCTCAACTCCTCACACGCAAAAGGAGGCTGTTAAAAGCTCAGGAACTTAAAAGCCACTATACACTGCACAGGTGCAGTAACCATAGGTACTTCAGGACATTATAACCATTGCTGGCTCAAGGGGAGGGAAAACCCAGGGAATTTTTCTGAGACAATGCCAATTTCCAGTGTTACCTCTAGACCTAATTTTATCACTGCCATTGGTAAATGTGTGTCATATGACACCCCAGAACTTCAGGTCAATATAAGCAGACCCCCGTGAGGGTCCTACCCTGCAGCTCTCCTCTTTTCTCACCTGGGCTCTGCTCCAGCTCCAGCTCCTCTCACCCCTTTATCTCTCCTGGATCCTGCTAAGGGTCCAGCTCCAGCTCAAGGTCTGCAGTTCTCTTTCTAGCCTTAGTGTGGTCTGTACAAAGTAGACCACCTTTTTCATGGCAGCAACACAAAGTCCTGCCTGAACCAAGTTTATTCAATGCCAGCAGGTATGACTCACAGTCCGTCTGCTGATCTTCCAACAGGTGCACATTTAAGTTAGCACAGAGCAGCTAACAACCAAGGACAAAGACCAGCTTTGACATCACAACGAACGACAAACGAACTGGGCATTAATACCATAGCATGTATATTTGTTGTTATTAGTTCTGCTCATAGAGACACAGGGTCTTGCATGCAAACTAACCATCCTTCCCTAGTCTGGCACCCTATCCTACACATTAACACACAAATTGGTCTCTGAGAGACAAAGCTGCTACACACAGGCTGGGAACACACAGCCTACCCCACCTGTGTGTGGGCTACCTCACTGAACTTGTGTAGCTCCAGCGTGTGTGTTGTCCGCGCAGACAGCGCGTTTGATGCAGTGCTTTCTGCTAGCCTGCCTATCTTTCCACACTGAGTTTGCTTTTGATAACGGTCGCAAGTAATCAAATGTTTTATTTCATTATAAATGTCACATGAACAGATAATAATAACAATAAATTAAGGGATTCTGTCCACAGGTACGCTACAGGGCTTTTACTGTGAAGTGGAAACCGGAAGTATTTATTTAAAAATTATAGCTATACGTTAATTTTTTCCATGTATGTGACATATTGTACAGATATGGACCGTGAAACGATGAAATCTATATGAACTATGTAATCTTGCTGGTTTGATGTAAAAACATATCAGTTTCATGGCTGTTTCTGCTGTGAACTGCATGTGTGTCGCAGAAAAAGTAGGCCAGACTCTCTAGAGGAGCCGCAGTAAGATGTACCTGAGTCGCACTCCTAACATGGTCTGTGTGGCAGCTCTGACCTGTTTAACATGGATGCTGAAAGGGCAGGTTCTGATACGCAGATGCGCTGCACACACACACACTCCCTATAGTTATTTTATGATTTCATGCTGGCATTTAAAATCCAAAACTCTATGTATTGCACCGAGTAAACCCATTGAAAGGAAGCAGCAGTACAGTGGTATCACACTTACATTTGTTCTACCAAGGTGTCCATTGTTTGATGATGCTACCAGTCCAAACCATCCCATCTTTAAAATAAAATCGTTGGGCTACCTAATGAAAAGCTGACATCAAGACAGATGTGAATGAGTGGCCAATGAGTCAATACATTAAAGAGGATGATTGGCTAGAAAGAATGGAATTGGAGAAACAGGGAAATCACTGAAGCTCAGGGAAGGAAAAAGTGGAAAAAAATGATGGGTGAGAAGACATGGAGGGCATTAGAGGGGTAGAAAGAAGGAAGGAGAGGAGGAAAGAGGAATGCAGAGAGAGTAGAAGTGGTAAAGAGGAGAGGTGAGGTCAGGAGAAGTAAGAAAAAGGGATAGAGGAGGAGCACAAGCTATAGGGAAATGAGTGAACAAAAGAAAGGAGTCACAGCCATGTACATTTTTGATCAGATACCTTGTATAGAGGTATAAAGGTATAGAGGTATATTAATCTAGACTCTGTTATGGTCTCCATGTTACTATTGATTATCAAGAACAACTGCTACATTCACATCATGCCCTAAGTCATACCACTCAGCAATGCCAGCCAACCTCACTGGCAATGCTTGTCTAATTGTTGTGATGAGTTCAATAAGCTAACGTCTTTCATGTACATGGATATTAATGAAATAATACTGTTAAAAAGCATAGTGTGTTAGGGTCATATGTATTTTTGAAGTGAAAATGAGGTTGTACTGTTGTATGGCCAGTATACTGTATACTAAATTGTTCATGTTAAAATGCCATTAATAAACGAAGCATCTGCTTGGAGCTCAGTCAATGCATTACATTTTTGTCTTTGAACAGGACAAGGCTATCACTGCTTTATCTGTGGAGGAAGAAGAAAACATTATGACTGGGCTGACATGTGCCCACCATTTTACTCAATTGGTATGAAGATTCAATAAATGGTTTGTCTCAATGGTTACTGTAGTGGTAGACTTATTTGTTGCTGTCTTTAATGATGGGTCTAATTTTTCAAGCTGTGCCTCACAATTTTTTCATAATCTCAAATAAAATTTTATTTGTATTTCAAATAACAGTGGGTTCTAAATAAATACGTGACCTGTGTGGTAATAACCCCCTGTGAGATAATAACCTGTGCTATACATGATAAATTAAGCATAATATACATTTTCACACCACTATTTCATGCTGTAGATATAAGGTATGGCAGAGTTTTGAATGTGAATGCAGCTGTTGCTTGAGCTGTTGTAACATGGTATGAATTAATGCCAATTAAAAGTTAATTGTCTAAACATTGTCTATGACTGTGAGGTGAGGAAAGTTTTAGCCATCAATCATCACTCTCCTACCCGTATTAGATCTTGACGCTCTCAATGCCGTAAACGTTGTAGCCCTCTTTATAGGTGGCGTAGTTTGGCTGGTGGCTGGGGGACAGCAGGTTGAAGGTGGGGGCATGTTGAGGAGAAGACAGAGTGTGTGTGTAGTTTCCTGTGTGCTGGGGGGACGACAAGGTGTTGGCTGCCACCTTTATAACAAAAATAAAGTAAGCGTTACTACTATACTGATTGTGGTTATGGAACAGTGATGACTCCTTAGCTGCATTACTGTTATTATTATTAGATCAAAAAATTTACTGTACGTTGTGTAATTTGTGACGGAACAACGGTCAATGGAAACCAAAATCGCTAACCGATTGAGGGCTGGATTCAAAATCACACTGAAAATCAAAGTAAAAAATTTAAATCACAGGCTGATTCAACTTGCATGAATTTCATAACGCAACTCATAATGTGACTCAGTAGTGTGTATGGCCCCCATGTGCTGGTATGCACTCCTAACAATGTCTGAGCATTCTCCTGAGATGGATGATGTCCTGGGGGATCTCCAAGACCTGGATCAGGGCATCAGTGAGCTCCTTGACAGTCTGCGGCGCTACTTGGCGGCGTCAGATGCACCGATACATAACGTCTCAGAGGTTCTCAATTGGATTCAAGTCTGGGGAACATGATGGCCCATAAATGCTATCAATACCTTCATCAACTGCCTACATACTGGCCACGAGTCTGAGCATTGTCCTGCACCAGGAGGAACCCAGACCCACTGTACCAGCATAATGTCTGACAATGGCTCTGAGGATTTCGTCATGTTTCATCATCATGCTGTTGGCTAGCATGTTTACGGCTGTGCAACCGTCCAAGGATATGCCTCCCCAGACCATCACTAACCCACCACCAAACCTGTCATTCTGGATGATGATGATGCAGGCACTTATGCTTTCTAACTGGAGAGATTGATATCCCTGAGGTTTAACTGACTTGGTGTTATACTGTGATGATTAAGTGTGCCCTTAATTATTTTGAGTGTATTTTCCAATGAAAATGAAACTGAAAATTAAAATTATTGCTTGCTAGAATCTACATCCCTGGAATGGCAACGACCAAACCCCTATGTTTAAATGTTCAGCTGTCTGTCCCACATGGAAGAGGTCCCATCCAAGTTATTTGGGTTTAACCCGATTGGCTGCATGGGCATGGACATGGCTACCAGGTGCACCAGTGATTGCCCCTTCAAGGCTTGGCGGCTTACACTCCATATTCTGGGCAAAGTTGCTGTATTCAATAGCGGCCCATTTATCCAAGTGCTTGAATTGTTTTTAGTTTAGACCTGGCAGTGGCTATTACCCTCAACCCAGCATTACTGGGACACAAACAAACACAACAAAGTTCCAGATATAAAACGCGACAACAGGGTCACTTATAGTATTTACAACTTAAGATATTGCACTGTTCAGTCTCCCCAGGGAAGCATATGCAGTGGAGCTGGGAAGGAGATTCAAGCTGATTAAGATTCTAACCTTAAGATACAGGAGAAACATTGGGGTTCTGTCATGGTCATGAAACAGTGGACCAGCTCCTATTTATTGCAAGGATAGTAGAATCATAAAAATCAGATCAAATAAAGTTAACTACTACTAAAAGCATTCACATTATGGCAAAGACACAGACTGCAGTCAAGTATAGAAAATGCTAAGCTACACACACAAGTATGTCCATGGCAGGATCCAAGGATATTATTGTGTATGCTTTTCCAAGTGTTAGTCAAGACGCTTAAGAGCAACTTCTGTACACACACACACACCATTATACTGTTTGAGCTGATGCTAAGCATCCAAACAGTAGCAGTCCTAATATATGGGAGTATTTCAACCAACCCAGGGTAACCTAGAAACCAAGAGCAATGTTTCATCCATAACAGAGCTGCACTATATAAACACAATATATGGGAGCATTTCAATGATGAGCAACCATAACAGAGATTATGTCTTGTCCACCACAGAGTGTTGATATAAAAATAAAAACTGAATGATTGGCTGTGATGGTGGCAGATGGCCATGCAGCCTCTGCTACTC
Source organism: Pempheris klunzingeri (assembly GCF_042242105.1). Classification (NCBI taxonomy): domain Eukaryota; kingdom Metazoa; phylum Chordata; class Actinopteri; order Acropomatiformes; family Pempheridae; genus Pempheris; species Pempheris klunzingeri. The sequence goes on along the minus strand of NC_092014.1, from coordinate 29,942,523 downwards.
TGAGCCAAGAGAGGGAGAGGCACCATCTGTAATAGTCTAACTTGCTAAATCCTGGCAACGAGCGAAAAAGTCTGTTGTTTGTAGTTTTACCCCCCAACAACTTCATCCTCTACTCTGTAAACCCACCAGCATATGACCTGGCTCTCAGGCAACACACTGGCCGGATTACGTAGGTTCACCGAACTTGTTTAAGTTTATTAGTTGCAAGAACCCTAACCCTAACCCTAACCACAGGACCCTGTCCATGGTAGCGTGTGGTAGTGTGTTTGTGTGGTAGTGTGGCAGGATGCACCCTGGTGTTGATGTGGACCAGGGGTGAGTATGATATCTTAATGGTCAGGCTCCATCATATTTTAAAGAACTCATAGTACCATACTACCTCACTAGAGCACTCCCAGAATGCAGGTCTACTGGTGGTTCCTAAAGTCCTCAAAAGTAGTGCAGGAGGCAGAGCTTTCATTGGGCAGACACCCTCTCTACATTTAAGAGTAGGCTAAAAACCTTCCTTTTTGATAAAGCCTATAGTTTAGAGCTGGCTCAGGCCTTGGACCAGCTCCTAGTTATGCTGCTATAGGCTTCAACTGCAATGGGACTCCCCATGATGCACTGGGCTCCTCTCTCCTCCTCTTCCTCTCCATCCATATGCTTCATGTCTCTTTAATGTCTGTTACTAGCTTGGTATCTTCCCCGGAGCCTTTCTGTGCTTTTCTCATCTCTCATGTTCCTGCGGATCCTGGTCCTGGTTCTCCTGGCTGTGGTTCTCTGGCTACATGAATCACTACAGCGGATCACCAGCCACCGCCACTTTTTACTAATATTAGTCATGTTATTATTATTCACATATTGACTATTGTCATGTTTTTCAATGTTACCACATTGCTAATTATTAGTCATATTCCTATTATTAGTACTATAGCTGCTGTTATTATTTTGGTTGCTGTTTGTCTATGACAGAAAGCCGCCCACATCTGGGCCTGGTTCTATTCGAGGTTTCTTCCCGTTAAAGGGGAGTTCTTCCTGCCACTGCTGCCTAATATCATATCTGATGCTTGCTCATGTGGGGATTCTTGAATCCTTAATGTTGAATTCCTGAATCGTTGGGTCTCTCTCTAATTAAAGAGTTTGGTCTAGACCTGCTCTTTATGGAAAGTGTCTTGAGATAATGCTGTTATGAATTGGCACTATATAAATAAAGACAAATCAACAAATACAAATCAAACGTAAATAAAGTAATCCTATTGCAACTCTTACAGCAATTTGCACTAATAAGTAATATCAGGAGGTATTATGTTGCAAAACTAACATTTAATTGTTTAATTGAGCAAAAACGTCTTATCCATGTCTTGGGCCCAAATCCACAGTAGACTGAGTGACCACTCAATTCCAATTGGTGACAGGGTGACCATTAAAATGCGATACAGACTATGATTGATATGTTTTAGTGCTGTCAAAATTAATTAACTTGTAATTAATTTGAAATATTTTATGTGTTTAAAAAACATGAAAGTCATTAAATTAATGTGCATTTTGTTTACTTTGTTTTATTTAAAGGCGCCTTTCTCGGCACTCAAGGACACTGTACAATGAATTAAAAAAAAGTAAAGGTACAATAAAATATACACAAGATGTTAAAAACAGGGTAAAATCAGATAGTGCAGTTGAGATCAGATGGAATAGGCAATCTTAAACAGGTGGGTTTTGAGTCTGGATTTGAAATGGGGGAATGAGTTCCAGAACCAGGGAGCAGAGCAGCTGAATGCTGATGGTGAATGAATGGTGGTGAGATGGGCGGAGGGGACAGACAGGTGAATAGAGGAGGAAGATCTGAGGGAGTGACAGGGAGTGGGAACATGGGAGGATTTTGAATTCAATACGGAACTTTACCGGGAGCCAGTGGAGCTGCTGGAGGACAGGAGTGATGTAGTGGATGGAGGGGCTCGAGTGATGATACGGGCAGCTGAATTCTGAACCAGTTGAAGTTTATGGAGGGATTTGTCAGGGAGACCGAAGAGAAGAGAGTTACAATAGTCAAGGCTGTGAACAAGGATAGCAGTGGTGTGGGGGGTGAGGGAAGAGGTGATTGATGTTTCGTAGGTGATGTTATTGATCATTATTGATTGTTGTGACTGGAAAGATAGAGTGCTGTCGAGGATGACACCCAGACTCCTAACCTGTGGGGTGGAGAGGGGGAGACAGAGGAGTTATCGATAACAAGGGAAAAGCTGTCAGTTTTGGATAGTGTTGATTTGGTGCCAATGAGGAGGACCTCAGTTTTGTCACTGTAAAGTTTGAGGAAGGTTTTTATTTCGGTAATGCAATCAGTGAGGATGGGGGGTGGGAGAGTGGAAGACGGTTTACTGGTGAGGTAGAGCTGGGCGTCATCCAGCAGTGGAAATGAGTGTTATATTTACGGAACATATTGCCAAGGAGAGCGAGGTAAATGATGAAGAGGAGGGGCCCCAGGACAGAGCCCCGGGGCACACCTGTAGTGACGGAGAAAGGGTTGGATCTGAAGGATTTGAGTTGAATGAACTGAGTGCAGCCTGAGAAGTAGGATTTCAACCAATTTAATGGAGTGTGGGTGATGCCAATGGAGGATAGTCTATTGAGAAGGGTGGCGTGACAGATGGTGTCAAAGGTCAAAGACTGGAACTGTTCATACAGGTTATTGTGAGATAAATGAGAGTGTTGAAGAGTTGGGTGGCTACTGTTTTTTCGAGAATTTTGGAGAAGAAGCAAACAAGAAGAGAAGAAAACAAATTACAACTTTTTGGCTTGCTGCCAGGGTTTAGCAACCTAATGGCTATCGTTCTTCCACTTCCCCTGTCCCTGTGATTTGCGACAAAGCAAAACAAATGATAGTCCATAACACAAATGGTCGCACAGTCCTGAGATGAGTGACATAAACCAATATAAAATTAAAGCTGCAAGCAACAATGAGCGGGCCCTCACACCTTCACGCACGTTGGTGTGTGCAGCGGCTGGGTCTCGTTGCTGGACGCCAACCTTTCCATGAGTCTCAGAATTTTCATGCGTTTTTGACAGTCAAGTCCTATATTCCAGCATGTATGAAGTGCTGACTACACCATGAAAATTTCATGCAAATCAAATGATGATTGCCACAGACGCCTGACTTCCTGTTGCCACTAGGTGGAGCAATGGCTATGGTAATATTTGGCATGTGGATGTCTTCAGGCCGGGACTCTCATTAAGCATGACAATTTTGAAAAAGAGGCTGTGGTTAACCTGCTGAAAGAGAGATGTCCAAGAATAAAACATGCACTTCCTCCCGCCACTAAGTGGCGTTATGACCATGGTTCAAAATTGGCGTGTACATGTCTTCAGACCTGGACTGTAATCAAACAGTATAAATTTCGTTGAGGTTGGACCTTGTAGAGTGGAGTTACAGTACTTTTAATGTTCATGGGGAAGGATTGAAAAATCGCCACGCCGCCATGGCAACCCCTTTAAATGAAAACTCACAGTTTTCACTATGGACCAACATCAACGTCTTGAGGCTTTCCTGACCAAATTTGAAGTGGATCTGGTCAACTGGTTTGTCTTCAGCCATCACAGCGTAAAACATAGCATTTTCTATCGCCACAAGGCGCAATGGCTGTAAATGAATATTGACATCTAGACTTCAGGGCGGGACTCTTATCAAACATGTCAAGTTTGGTGCTGATTGGATCATGTAGAGCAGGGGTGCCCACACTTTTTCGGCTTGCGAGCTACTTTTAAAATGACCAGGTCAAAATGATCTACCTACATTAAAAATGCTAAACATACATTTATTTATATATATATATATATATATATATACTGAGTATACTTTACATATACAATATATGTTGGCGTACACTGCATAACTGCAACTAATGTAACCCTTGGTATTACACATAAAAATTGACAGCAGTAATGCACATAGGTGACGAACAGTGATGGAACCATCAATATTGCACAGAAGTGACAAGAGTAATTGGAACATTCAATACATTTAAGGTCACTACTTTACTCTGATGACTTGCACTGAATGGAGTCAAATAGCCCTTCCTATCCTATTCCCTATCCCAGAGTATCCCTTCTTTAGTCGATATAAATTGGAAGGCTAACTAGGTGACCTAGTGCGTTTGACCGTGCATGTCCCTGCCCGTGAGATCTGAGACTGGTCGTCCTGTACGTCAGTCAAGTCGCAAACGCCATAGGGAGGATACATACATTCATTAATTTTCTAAACCGCTTCGTCCTAATTAGGGATGATAAATGATCTTTTTCTTTTATTAATGTCACGCAATCTACCCACACTACCAGTAGATCAGTAGAATCAGAACCAGTAGATCACGATCAACGTATTGGGCACCCCTGATGTAGAGTCTAATTATTAATAACTTCCTGTTTCATGGCAAGACACTGCAGTTTGAGGCCTAGCCACGACCGTTTGGTGAAAACTTAAGCTTTTAATAGCTTTTCATCGTTAATGTCTTATCTACCAGCTGACCAAGTTTGAAGTCGATCGAATCAACCCCCTCAGACTAGTTTGTTCATTTATGACCCCTTTGAATCGCCAAAAAAGAACGTAATAATGCAATATGCCCGACTTCCTGTTGGGTTTAGGTCATCGCTTCAAGAGACTTTTTTGTACATCTTGAAGAGATACATGTACCTACCAAATTTCGTACATGTACATAAAATGCAGTTGAAATTTGGGGCGCTATGGAGCCATTTGTCACGCCCATTTGCAAGACCCATAAAATATGTAATTTTTCGCAATGACTGATGCGTGTGCAAAGTTTCATGAGTTTTCAAGTATGTTTAGGCCCTCAAAATTTATTTCAGATGCATTTCCTTGCATTTCAATAGGGTCCTCGCACCACTTGGTGCTCGGGCCCTAATAATAATTCCTTGCATTTCAATAGGGTCCTCACACCGGTGGTGCTGACCTAATTTCCGGATTGCATTTTAGTCTTGATGCAAGGAAGAAGATTCCAGGAGCAAGAAGCAAGAAGGTTCCAGGTTCAAATCCACTGGCCAGTAGGTTTGTGGTTTGAATCTGGGGACTTTCTATGCGGAGTTTGCATGTTCTCCCTGTGCTTGCATGGGTTTTCTCTGGGTCCTCTGGCTTCCTCCATCAGTTCAAAGACATACAGGTTAGGTTAACTGGGGACTCTGCACACTCACCGTAGGTGTGAGTGTGAGCATGAATGGTTGTCTGTCTATGTGTTGGGTCTGCAATTGACTGGCAACCAGTTCAGGGTGTACCCTGCCTCTCACCCAATGTCAGATGGGATTTGTTCCAGCCAACATGCAAGCCTTAAGGACAAGCAGTATAGACAATGGATGGCTGGATGATAAGACCAAATTGGGATGCCAATGTGGGTGTCTTTGGACCATTGTTATTAATCGTCTCAATTTCTCCCCATCAAGACTAAAATGCCTGGTAGCCCTAACAGTGCAGTGTTTTGAGAAGTTTCTGAAAGACTTTATCACTCCTTCACTACCTCTGACCCTGGACCTGATGCAGTTTGTGTATTTTGATGCTATAAACCACCTCACTCTGGACTACAGCTCAAGTTTTAACACAAATCATTCTCCCCATGAAGCTACAGAACTACAGCTTGTGCAACTGGATCTTATCGTTATGGCTGGCTCAGTCCTCGTCTCTCTCTCCATCTATATGCTTCATGTCCCTTAATGTATGTTAGTAACTTGATGTCTTCCCTGGGGATTTTTGTGCTTACTCATCTCCCAGGATCCTGTGGATCATGGTCGCACTACACCTGGCTGCGTTTCTCTGGCCTCCATAAATCACTGCTACAAATTGTCTGCTGTATTACTATTATTAATAATAATATAGTTATTATTATTATTATGGTTGATATTTGGTGTGCATGCAAATTCTTGAATCATTGGGTCTCTCCTAATTTCAGAGTTTGATCTATAATGGAAAACTTGCTGACATATGCATATCCCCCCCGCATCCACCCATGGTTCCTGATGATGCTTCTTCTACAGACAAACAACAGTGGATTAAAGCTGGCTGCTCAACACAAGACGGTGTGTGAATCTCCTAATAACAAGCTCTGCCTCCCCTCCCATTTCCTTTCCCATTTTGCTAAATGGACACATGGCAAGGATCATGTGACCAAAGGGGGGATGCTAGATATGGTAACATCAACATGGTTCATGAAAGGTTTCTCTACCATTGCAGAAAAATATTGTAAAAATTGTATAATCTGTGTCCAAAACAATGCAGGACGTGCAACATGTCTGTGTCTGCCCATCCCCCACCTGAATTCCCCTTTGACCACCTGATGATTGACTTGACACCCAGTGAAGGGCAAACACAGCCCTGGTGATGGTGGACATGTAGTCAAGATGGGTGGAGTGTTTCTCATGTAAAAGACAAAATACTACCAAAAGTAGGCCAAAATCCTACTGCAGGAAATCATTCCCAGGTGGGGAATTCCAACTAAAATCAATGGTTCACCATTTGTAAATGAAGTGATTGAGACTGTGGGAAATTTCCTCGGTATCAATCTGAAATAACAACTGCTCTTACCACCCAGCAAGCGGAGGAGCAGTGGAAAGAGAAAATGGCACATTAAAAACTAAATTGGCCAAGGGCTGTGATGAAACAAGTCTCTCTTCGACTCTTAATGTACATGAGAATGAGAAACAGACCAAGAGTCAATATGAGCCCTTTTGAAGTGCTCTTTGGGAAACCACCACCCCTGGGAATGATTCCAACCACCAAAAAGGTGATTCCAAAAGCTCTCTGTGATGATGCTATGGTTCAATACTGTAAAGAGTTGTCTTCTCTTCTCTCAAGTGAGAGTCAATAGATCCTCTCCAGCCATCCATCACCACGGCACTGCAACCACACAGCACGGGGTAAACACTTGCTCACACACTCAGCGAGGCAGTGTTGACTCATCTCAGCACTAGAGCGAACAGCAAGCAGGTTTGCATGTCTGCCCGTCCAACTACCCTGGTGGGTCTGGTAGTCCCTTTTCCCTCCAGCCAGGGTAGAACCAGTCGGTGGGAAGGTGGGATTGCGCAGTAATTAGGGGCGGCTACAATCAGACCTCCCTTTCAGGCACATATCAGCAAGGTCCTTTGTTCAAAAACTCTACGGATAAAACACCTAAATCTGATGGGATAATGAATAGCACCAGATATGAGTGTTTCTGTATGAATGGTACAGGGCAGGATGTGGGACAGTTTGATAAATGTACTGATAACTCCACATGGACTCTCAGTGGGACGGGAGATTTCACCCCTCCCCCTCGATGCAACACCTCTTACTCCCCTCCTCCTGGTATCTTGGAAGGGCAGGTAACTGCGGCAAGTGGTCGATGGTGGATTTGTGCCGAATTCTGGCACAGATACAAGCCTCACAGGCTGGTTTGACTCAATGTATGGCAGGTGGAAAACCCTGATTCTATCATGTCTCACGGGAGTTGTTATTGCTTTGGCTTTACTAACTTTCTGTGGTTGTTGTGTAATCCCGTGTGTTAGGCTGATCATCCGTGCAATAGACAAGGCTATCTCTCATAAGATCAAGATGTTTGCCGCCTTGCTATTGTGATAGTTCTTTTCTTGCGTTTGTGTCTGTACCAATTGTACGTAACTACAGGTTCCTCCTGTAGTGGGCCAAACTGATCTCTGCCTGAACTGTACTCACTAGATAAGATGTTTTGGTGTACGTCATGATGATAAACCTCACACACTGTGTTGTATAAATAAGCCGTGTGTGAGACTCTCTGCAGCTCACACTTCAGCAGAGACTACTGTCTCTGTGTGAACTGTCCGCTCTTCTTGTGCAAGAATAAAACACTGTTTGGTGTCTCTCTGTCTATTCACAATAAGTTTTTCCACAACAGGTCTAAACCCGCTCTTTTATGGAAAGTGTCTTGAGAAAATGTTGCTATATGAATATAAATTGATTTTCAATTTCCTTACATTACATTGCATAAACCATCCAGTGCGGCCACACCTCATCCCTCCTCATCACCAACACAGAAGCCCCCCTAAAAATGTGTCCTGAGCCCCCTTGTTGCACTCCATGTACCCATGATGACTGTATGGCCATGGACTCAATTTTGCTGATGACACAGTCATGGTGGCAGGAGAACAACCTTTCTGTGAATGTCAGCAAGACTACTGGCAACTGAGCTTGGATGTGGCATGTCAGCTCTATAGTGCACCCTAATTATTTTGAAAATTTTTGGGGTGCTAGGGCAGAGGTCCGCAACCTTTAATATCAAAAGAGCCATTTTTGCCCCCTCTCCCACCAAATAACATTCATCTGGAGCCCCAAAAACCTATTTGACCCTTAAAATAAAGAGAACACCGCGTATTAAGTTTAATATTTAGTTATACTAGATATAAAAGAAATATAGTTTGTTGAATATATGAAATTATAGAACTACAAAAACAAATCTGTTGACATTTTATTGACGTTTTTACCTGTTAGAAAAACAACACTGGCATGTAAAGGCCTACTTTGAAATAAAACACAGAACCATGCAGGTCCATCTGAGTCCTTGCCTTATTTGAGGAAAAATAATAAAATGAAAAGTAGTCGACTTTGACAATAGCTGCAGCCTAATGGCTTTAAAAAGAGTAACATAAAAATAAAGTCGCAAACCCCTTCTGTTCTTCTCTCATAAAAGGTGCCCCATCAGTAGTCACTGACACCATGAGGGGGGTGTTTATTCCTTAGGCATTTAAACAATTTACCACAGCCTCACAAATGTCCTCTCCCCGTGATTTGCCTTTTAGCGGTATCAACTCATTGATTTTTTCCTGCGGCCCATCACAGTTCACACATCTGCATAACAGCGCTATCTGCTCAATATCATTTTTCATCACTTGACTCATCATAGGCGATTGAGTATGCTGGAGCTGAATTAATCCTTAATTTGTTGGCTGGTAATGTTTGCTGCCATCTTAATGGTCCTGTCCTTGACAGCCTTTGCAGAGAGAGGCATGTCTCTAATTTTCTGGACAATTTCATGTTTGTTTTTGAAGTCCGAGAAACAGATGGTCTAATATTTTAATGAATGTTTCTTTCATGTTTTCTACGTCTGTGAACGGCTTCCCACGCCTTACTATCTCCCGAGCTTCCACAAACCTAGCAGCAGTAGTTGAGTTTGGAAACTTGAGCCACTTCTTGAAAGTATATTTGTTCTGCTCAGCTTTCCGCAGTAGTTCTGAAATCGCTCTTTTTCGTTTATCTCCAGCTTGGTACTTTTCAGCAAATGCTGTGTGCTTGTTCTGGAAATGTCTTTCAATATTGCATTTTTTGTTGTTTGCTAATTTCTTGCCACATATCAAGCATACAGGTAAGCCAGCATTGTTGGCAGTGAAAGCAAATTAATCTGTCCACACAGAATTTAACTCTATTTTCCTGAGACTTCTTTTTTTGGATTTATCCATCTTTAGTTTACCAGGGGGTCGGAAACTCAGGATTGGCCACTTGAAGGAGGCAGGGAGGCTGTAACCATAGACGTAGGACATATTTCAGTTGACGAAATATTAAAACACGTTTTAAAAAATCAGTATCACAGTATCACCTTGATCTCCAAAATAATAGGTGTAAGAGGGACTGAAGAGCCGCATGCAGCTCCAGAGCCGCAGGTTGCCGACCTCTGCACTAGGGGCACTCGAAACTCATGAAACTTCATTGTGTATTCATCAGGAGTAGCAAAACTTAATATCTAATGTGGGTCTTGGTGTTGCGTGTGGTAAATTGATAAACTGGCATTCTTTCACCCAACTGGGAGTCTGCCATTGTGGATGAATTATTCACCATAAAACAGAAAGCTGTTTAAGAGGGGCTAGGCATGCTTGAAAACCCACTAGATTTAGCACACACATCAGAGGGGCTAAGACTTGTAATCTGATGCAGTTTGTGGGCATGGATATGGTAAATCAGCCCTACAAAGTTTGAACAATGTTGGCTTCACGGTACATTTTACCTAAATGGGGTAAATGGAAAATGGACGCTCTCTTCCTTAGTATTAGTAGTATAAGAAAATTAAGAATTTCTTCCTCTAGAAGGCATTTATTTCTTCAAAGGATACACATTGTTATCACTGTGGTTACACATTCATAAGATGTACAGTCTGCAATGGGACTTGAAAGCAACTTAGCATCTAGCATCCAAACAGACAGTGAAGAAACTGGCAGAGAACCACCAAGCACAGGGCTCACACTAATTAAGGAATTTAGTACATTTCCTTCATAAGTTTAGATAAACAGATATATGATATATACATGTGATTGCCATGGAAGACCTGATGATACACCCCCAAATGTGCAAAAAACGGGAAATTTGACCCCAAAATTGCCATCTATTATCACAGGTTCAAGCTCATGGTGAGGACGAGGTGAGCATCAAGACATTATAATACTCAAACTACACTCACATACCAAAACTGGCATTGTTGGTGTGTATTGCATGGAAGTTCATAATTTCAGACTCCATAAAAAAAGGTTGTTGAACTTGCAGCCAACCTCTGTATGGTTTTCCTTCCGTATCTTTTGTCCTGAGACCTCTGTCTCTGTGAGTTAGTGGCAATGAAATGTTTGACTGCTTGACTGAAATTATATGGTCTGAATTTCACTTTGTGACATTCTCAATATTCACTTTCAAATAGGTATTCAAATTTTATTTTATATTTAATCCTAAATATTCAAAAGCTATATTCATAGTGCTCGATTAACTCAAACCAGATTCAATTCAAAACTGTCTGACAAACATGAATTCTCCATTTCAATTTAAAAACCCTAAAATAAATATATACTATGAATATCTTTTTGGGGATTGCACAACTTGAAAGTGACCACACTGAGAATCATAGAAAGAGAAAATTCAGATAGAGGAAAGAACGTTTTCAAAGTAAAACATTTCAATGAAACAAATTTTGTGATATTCAAATTTCAATTAATAGTTCAATGAAATGTGTTGTAATAAGGGGGGTTTCCATTATTTTGTATGACCTAATTGATCTAGATAGGGTGGAGTAAATATTAGAAACACATCTTAATACGTGTATAGTACACACAAACAATATAATTTAACAACTACAAACTACAGCTTTAAAAATTACCTTTAAAAGGTGTACCTTATAAACTGGTTAACTGCATGGGCAGTATCATAAAAACACTGGCATACTCTTTCTTACATTATACTGAATAAAACTTCTATGAGGTATAAATTTCACACATATGCAAAGACTACACTACAAATCACATTTACCACACAGGTTAAGGCTTTTATGGTTTTCTTACTGGAGGGCAGTTGCTCACTCTTGTTTATATTACTCATCACATAAATGTAGATTCATATTGTATTTCTTGTGAAAACCCTACACATGACAGATTAAATATCAATAATATTAATATAATACTGATTTTCTTAAAGATAGAAAGTTAATCAAACCTGGGATTTGAAAAGATAACATACCTTCATTTTTTTGGCTTCAGCGCGGCTCTTGTAGCAGAATTCTACAAGTGCAACCATCATGGCCAAACCCAAACCACCAACCAGGATATAGAAGACTCCTGCTACGTTGCTAAGAGACAGAGCGCTGGTCTTCTCCTAGTACACATAGAAGCACACAGACACACAGAGGAAAAAGAGGGCAGCCACCCGTAGAAGAGTGTTAGTGGGGTGTTTTTGTTAACAGCAAACTTTAATGACCGACGAACTACCAGTGATCCATTTCATTTTCTCCTTTTTTTGCAGCATAACTGAACCAACCCGTCATTTGCACACAGTTAACTCATCTTAAATACATATGAGAGCTTTAGATTAGGACAGCAGAGTCACTGACAACTAGACTACATCTGAATTGCACACATTTAAACGCATTCAAAACATCCTTGCCAGTGTCATATCAGTTTACACAGGTGTGTATGTGTGTTTACAGATACTGACCATTTTAGTAGTCTAGTCTAGTTCTAATTCTAAAATGTGTAAATTTCTCAATACCATCCAATGTCACTTTCAAGTTTTCTCTACAAACAGCTCTAGCCCTAATTCTATGAGGTTTGATAACAGAGGTACTGTAACAATGTACAAATTACAGCTGAAATCTTGGGAGTTACTGTGTCACTAATAACAGTTCTAAGGGCCAACAAACACAGTCATACATAGCATACAGTTTCTCCAGACTCTCCAGACTATTATAATTTTCCTTTAATCTCTGTACCATAGTGAAGTCAGCTTTGCTGCACCTGTCCTCCTGTGTGGCCATTAAGAAAAAGTATAAACTTTTTTGGCTTTATATGGTGTACAACATAGTACTTGAAGTATAGTGAGGCCTTCAACCAACACAGGATTGTTTATATTCAGTGTTCGTCAACAAAAGTTTGGTAATGAGAATTTGCCATGTATTTCCTTTTGATAACATCTGCAAAGCCAATTCTTTGAATATTTTGGGAACCAGCATTATTTTAGGTCTAGGTCTGCCTGCTTGCATACTTTGAAGAATACATATAGGCCTGCAGTTTGGAGTAGGAAACACCCTGTCTTTTCCAGTTTTACATGAAATGACGAATTGCTTCTATACAAAATTTCCAAAACTTCTCACAAAGTGGCAAGTTTAATTTTTTTTCTTTGTGATATTTGGTAATATTAGAGGTCCGTGTGGCCTCAAATATTACTTCCCTCTTTCCCTTCCCGAAGTGTTTATAGTTATGTTCTTTCCACAACATGTATTGCCTCCAATACTGATCTGAGTATTATAAAGCTTACAGTTGAAATTTGATTTAAGGCTGTATTTCAGTTGTTTTGCTGTATATCAGCTATATGTTGTTTTTGTTTGTATGTAGGCAATGTTTTTCAGCTATCTGAGGCCTGCTGAGAGCTCAAGGGTATCACCAAGCTCTTTGTTGCCAGCAGACCTGTCTGGTGGAACCCTGATCCATGGGGGACTGCACACAGACTACATAACCATATAACCTTTTTGCATATTTGCAACTATCGCAATAGTTCTCCTAGTTATCACTGAATCAGGTTTAACTTAAAAAATTTCCTTGTCATACAATTCACTCATGCTTCTTCAATTATTGGTTGTTCATTTGCAAGTTTTTGCAACATAGGTAGTGCTGGAAGCTTGGTGACACAATAACTATATGTGGGGCTAGTTGGAGAACTGTCAAACCACTTGCAAGTGGGCACAATCTGGCATGTCACAACTCATTCAACTGCGTGTGAAAGCTGCACACAGATTTACTTTGCCACTGGGAGGGAATCCCCTGATTATGGCGATTTATCTGAAATGAACTTGTTGTAGTCCGAAATATTACTATTACAAGTTTAACAAGGCAAATAAAGATGGTCTTGACACAGTCATCTAACTGTATCAGTTCTAGTTCTCTTGCCTTTGTTGCGTCTCTCTAATCTGCAATCAAATGATTTCTTTAATTTGTCTCTTTCAGGATGCAACACAAACAGAATTTCATACACAGGTATAGCTATACCCTTCATCCTGTTTTTTCCATCTGCTATCCCTCTCTCTCTCTTTTCCCATTATTTTTTTCCACTTTGCTAGTGACCTAAGGTTTGCCTGCTCAGTATTAAGAGGATAGGTAAGCTTAGGCTCCTAGCAGTCAAGGGTAACACAAACAGGGCCAAGAAAACAAATTAACAAGTCTAAACAAATCTAAACTTAACATGTGTAGTAGAGGTGCCTCCCATAGTGAGCATGTTGGTTCCTGCAAAGTTCAAGGTTAGTAGCACTGCATCCCCTCAAAGAGAGGTATGGGTGTGACAGAGATGCCAATGCCTAAAGCCTTGAGAATCAAGGAAACAAAAAACAAGAAAACAATTGAAAAATGATCATCTTGACTCAAAAGCCAGTCCGGCTAAAAGTAACCTTAACCTAAAGACATGGTTATCTAGCATGTTACATAGTTACATATCATTATCCCATGTAACAATGGATCAACTTCTGTGTATATATAATGTGTGATTTTTGTAAATTAATCATCATTTCCATCCCTTACTATACCTTCATAACTCTTTTTGTCTAAATATGGAATTCAGACAGACACACACAGAGAAGGATTTTAAATATTCACCGGAGTGGATTTAATGGTTCTGAGTTAATCTTAAAGGTTCCATATTATGCTCATTTTAACGTTCATACTTGTATTTGGATGTCCTACTACAACAGGCTTACATGGTCTAATGTTTCCGTAGCAGACATGGCTGCTGCAGCTGATTTCAGCTTCTGTCTGTTTTAGAAGAACAGAAAAATCTGCATGCTTTACTCTTGTCCAGACATCTTCATGTAACTGGAAGGCAGTCTTAGTGTGGAAAAACAATGAGGTGGATTCAGTAGGTTTTCAGTGGATGGAGACAGTAAGCCTGCTGAAGGGCTGGAGGAGGCCACATGTTCAACAGATCCCCATATGGAAAGCCAAATCCAAACTGTGTGTTTTCATACATTTACTGACTGACTGATGGAGCGGGGAAAAAAAGAGAGGATAATCTTTCCTCATAATTTGGCGGTCTGTAAGCACACTGAGGACACATATCTATGTTGAAAAGACATTAAAAAGTGCATTTTGCATAATATGGGACCTTTAAGTTACATTCTGTTTTCAGGACACCCTTTGTTTTGCTTATCAGCATACAGTTGTTTGACAGTTTGACAACCTCCATGCTTTAGCCTGATGTCCTTGGTGTGAAATACAGCTGTAACTAACCTGTCATTTTTTTCCTAAGTTTCACACATCTATACTATAGGACTACTGTAATCATAAAGTGTGGATTTGCTTTCTTTTCCTGATACATGCAGAACCAAGATTGCTGAGCATGTTAAATGTGTGAGCAGACAGTGTGTTTGATTAATCCAAAGACATATGCAACTAACCTTATTGGTGGAGTCCTTGAAGCCACACTCTCCTTTATCGTACCACCACTTGTTTTTCATCTTGTCTAGGGTCCCTTGCTCATTCAGTTTCAATACGGCAAGGTTTACTGGCACTCTTCAATGGGAATAACATAAATAACATCATTATCAATGTTATCTTATGTTATTAATGGGGCAACGGTTCTCACACTCTGGTCTAGCAACCAAGATGAGGCCCACTAATCTTTATTATTTGCAGGAATGCCAACTGTCATAAATGATACAACATTAAAGCTTTACTTAACAATATTTTTCCATACTGTCACTTTAAGGACAATGCTTAAATGTGTGAGTAGGTTCCAACCATGATTAATAAGACAAAGCTCGTTTAAAACTACGTGCTGTGTTGTTATGGCCCCTCTGTTTGGCCCCTGAGACAGAGAATGAGAAGCGCTGCAGAAAAGCCTTTCTGCTTTTTCAGCAGCAATACTCCTTCAAGCCAGAGCCATAGATAAACAGAGTTTGGCCATGTCAAACTCTTTATCAATAACCCTTCTCCTTAACTGTTGCTGCCGTCTGGAGGTTACACAACCCTAGCCTCGCCCCTGAAACCTGCCCTGATCTCAACCAAACAGGGTGCAACACATCAGTGGAAGAAGCAGCACAAACTACAACACTACCTGTTAAAGGTACTTATGAGCAACTGCTAAATCTAGTGTCTATATCAAACATCTATAAGTACTTATTTCTTTTATTTCTGTGAAAGGTTAGAGCTTAGCTTTGCTAACATTGCAATCTTTTCTGTTAACATGTGGCGTTATAACTGTGCTGCTTCTTTTTCTACACCTGTTAACCCCGTGTTGCCTTAATGTTTGTTTGTAGCGTGTATCGTGTGTGTGTGTGTGTGTGTGTGTGTGTATTAACCTTGCTCTCCCCGCCTCCGCTGCCGCATTCTCCCTTGTCATACCACCACTTGTTTTTCAGTTTGTCCAGCAGCCCCTGCTCGTTCAACTTTAACACCGCCAGGTTCACCGCATTTCTACATGAACACAGTGGCTGTTAGGAGTTCAGTTGCTGTCAGTGTCAGTCCTCCTGCTGGTGTGCATGTTAGCAGCGTGAACGGTTAGTTCTTAGCATAAACAGAATATACATAGCTCGAGTGCTTCTTGTTTCTTGGCGGCTAAACTCAATCTGCTGAATAACCATGAAATAAAAATGTTGATTTATATGTCTAAGTCAGAGTTACTCTATATGTCTTTTTAGAAACATAGAGATATGGTTGGGTTCTGTGAGGTGGTTCTTGATTGATCAACTACAAATCACTTATCGAAGCATTTCTTTCTCCTGTGTCTTTTTTATTAGCAAAGAACACTACACTAAACATCCATGTATCAGCTTCCCATTGTTATCTGGCATTGCCTGTTGTTTCTGCCGCTTGCAACATGTCAAACATTGTTGGGGGAACACTTATTTTACAACATAATTGTGCTAAATTAATTTCCAAAACGCTAAAACAAAAATTTGCAGTTGTCCGATTAATGTGCTCTCTGCAACTTTTTTGTGTGAGTCTGTTTTCCCTTCAAATAGTGTTATCTGAGCATTGACTCTTTTAGTTCTGACATTTTAACATCTAATCCAGAATACAACACCAATAAAAACAACCAATAGGTCAACAAAGACAAAGTGGTCACATCGTCATACAGGTTGTAAACAGTTGTAAACTGAAAGGAGACACCTCAAGCAAGTACAATAAAACTTGAACCAGAGGTAGAGTCTAATTGTGATAGATGCGAGTTTGCATTATAATTTTGCAATTTGCCTTCATTTTCTCTTTCAAGTAAGTTTACAAGTCCTGGTCATTTTATTCAGAATCTGCCTAATCATCTGACTGCTTTTGTTTCTTTAGATATTACCATGTTCCAGTTTTACCGTCACTGTAACTGATGGCCAAGCAAAAATAAATCTCAAGTTGTAATAAACTATAGTTTTTCTTTATGTTAAAGTTAAGTAAGGTAGCAGTTGATAACAGATTGGGTTTAGAGTTGACATTGTGTTAGGTTAAGGTAAGGGGAAACTGAAATGTCCCAAATGTCACTCAACAGATTGGAACGTCTCTAAAGAAAGGACAATTTGTAAACTGTGTAATGTTAAATTCAAATGTCAGATGTTAAATTCAAATGTTGGAATATGTCAGCTACTTTCATTCATATCATATTAGCGGCTTAATATTACTGAATCTGGTATTTGGTAACTTGTGAAGGTTAAGGTGTGCAAAAGTCAGTAGGCTAAACATGTTAATTGAATGTACTATATGCACATTTTCAAGTTGCATCTACAGGTTGTAAGCATCTCATTGGCTGCCTTTCAAATGTTTAAAGCTTACCCTACTTAAATTCGATAGGGATTTGAAAGGATTCAATAAGCTCATTTGATCTTTGGATTCAAAATCCAAAAAATACCATCAAAACCCAACCATACAAAGGCATATAAATAACTCACCCATCCCATCACAATCAAACTAATTGTCTGCTGACACCAGTAATCACTGTCTTGTAAACCTGCTTCGCTGCTGTTAATCAGAACTGCATGGCTTTAACCCTATTAACACTAGCTGAGTAAATCCCCTGCAGCATGATTCTGGCTATTGGTGAGCATAGTGCCACTAGCCTTCATGGGTATTTTCACATTTGTGTGACAGAAAGATGGCAAATGATTGCAAAAATTTTTACATAAAAACACAATTATTATGTATAATATTAGGTACACTCTAATACTTTCTCTTTAATGAGAGAGTACTTACCAACAGTACCGACCAAGTAGTTTCTCCTTTGCTTATAATTCTAACAAATTACATAACCCTTAATCAGGATATGTCTTAAGAATTAAATTAATTTAAATACAATCTTAAATACAAACTTATACAATATAAATTGTATAAGTTAAATACAAATTAAACCTTACATCTTTAATCTCTAGATCTTGAAACACCTGTGGAAAAGTAAGAATGTAACAAATATGAAATTGTAAAATAAAGTGTTCTTTCCTAACTTCAACCTGGGTTTTCAATGTGAGAATTGCTTCAGAATGCTTACATGATACCATGTGTGTCAGTGACAGACCAGTCAAAGCATGGTCAGCTAAACCTTCCAAAGTCATTCTCTCTTTCTTAAAAAACTACATTTAGCGATACTTTGCCAATTTTCATCTAGCTTTGTATGATAATATGTATCATACCGCCTGCATTGAGAGCTCCCTGGAGCACCTTACAGTCTACCAGGTGTTGCAAAATGTATCCTCTAATTTTGTTGACTGCAGAGCTGTTTTTTTGATTGAATATCTGACTTAACAATATAACACTACTGTTATTTTATTCTTCAGTCAATTAAATTCAACAGCCATAGACCAGCCAAATGTCTGCACTTTGAGATCAAGGAACTCTTGGGGAGCTCTTGGTGCAGGTGTATCCCAGTATCCATTTTATAGTATCCCTTTCATAGATGACCTGTTTTTTTGTGAAACTGACTCACTAACTTACACCACAGCAAGACTGACCTAAATTTGGAGACAAGCCTGATGTATCTTTGTGCGACAAGTGGTTTGTTTTAATGGGCCGACATTCTGTTTTTTTCGCATATCACTAAATTTTTTGGATGATTTAACAAGTCTACATTTGCTGATAAACTCTTGAAAAGGAGAAGTGACATTCCAGCAGGAAGAGCTTTTACATAAACTTAATGATGTAATGGTAGAACAAAAAGGTGGTGAAATTGTTTCTAATGGTGTGATGTTTTGTGTCCTGATTAATGGAGGTTAATGTTTATGAGATCTAAAATACTCTGTATATTATGTGATGTAAAAATGTGACTAATAACCAGGCTTGGGCTCAGTTCACTTGGATTTGATTGGTTGTAAATACTGTACAATATCAGTAGCTCATTTATCAGTGATCATTGCTATATTTTTGTTTCATAATTTGAATATGAAGATTTTCATATGCTAAAGGGTTATGACCACTTGAATCTGTTTTTTTTCTTCTGAACTGAACCCACCATTGCCATCATAGCATTGTCATACACTTTGACTTCAATAGTGGCAACAAGTAAAAGAAAACATTAAATGACAACAGTAACATCATGCTAGGAGCAGAGACATTTGAAAAGTGGAAAATTCTGCGAATAATTCTAGCAGGATCTTGTTCCAAATCAAGGGTGTTCCTGACTGAAAGCTGTAGAATATATGTCTCTGGTTCTACCATGCTATAGTACGACAACAGTAGTCATACAGTAACTAATCTAAGGGTTAGACTTAAAGCTCCACTAAGCGATATTTCAGCATCACAATTGAGTCAAGTAAGGTGAAACGGTTGCTAGTGCTGCTCACTGAGTAGCTGTTGGTGTGACATTCCTTATTGTGGACTACATGTACTAAACTTGTTGCAAAAGTTTACCCTGTGTATTGTTCAAAGACTTCGTTTTTAAATGACATGCAAGTTAATTGTTATGAAAATCACCATCTATGGAAAAGGTTATTAGGTCTAGCAACAATCAGTGAAGCTGAATGCTTCTTTTATTCATGTATCCTTGGCCTATGCATAGATATTTTACCCTTTATTTTTATTATGAAATATAAAATAGCGATGTCCTTATTGCTATTTTACACCAGCAGGTTTCAGTGATTTTGATCATTTGCGTGTTAATATTCAAAAGGGGCCTAGCATCTAATTATACTATCCAAGTGTCCTCTCGTTAGTAGTAGTAGTAGTAGTAAGAAAAAAGAACCCCTTTGGAATGGAGTTGCTCTGTTAAATCTAGATCGGCTATAGCGCCAGATCAGCTATAAACTTGATTAGTAAATATACTGAGAGTATAAGACTAATTACTCATTTCCTACTGCCCTTTCATTCAAAGATCGCTTAATGCAGCTTTAACAGAAAATTTGACAAATACAAGTAACTTCATTAAAATTGTCATTAAAACATTCTGCAAAAGAAAGTTAATTTTAACTGACTGACAGAGACAGCAACAAAGAGAGAGAGAGGAGAGAGAGGAGGCAGGGCGGACAAAACCATACAGCCATCTGTAGTGTGCTGAAAAGACAAAAAAGTGAGAAACAAATTCTGGGACTGGCATGCAGGTCACCACACAAACACACACACAAACACACACACTTGTGTGTCTGGATTTCTAAGTTAAGATAAAAAATATGAAGTGTGGTGCAAATGGGAAACCTTTTTTATTGGGTTGTCCGTTTGTTGGGTAATCCATAGCAAATTGGATAAAAACTGAAACACTGTGTGAGGTTAAAGTGATTAGCTTCAGCTATTAGGGTCTTTCAGTGCTATTCTACATTGGGTAAGGATGAGTATCGAGCCTTGATTTGCAAACATTAACAGATTATTGATTTTATGGTCTGACATTTGTAATTTATATCTTTAAATTCTTCTTTAAAAAGATGTGATGTCTGTCAAGTTTGATATAACTACCATATTTTTTTGGAATGTACCACACTATGGCTATATAGCAGATGGGTACTTTAAAACTACCTTCCCTGTTAATGTGTCTAGTACATTTTGGCCCCTAAAATTAGGAGATTATGTATAAAGTGGGTCCAGTTGACCAACTGTCATCAGATGTGGATGTAACTTTAACTCCACAGTCAAATGTTGAGTCCAATATTCTGGACTACAAAACAAAAAAAAAACTGGTTTAAAGAACCAGTTGTGTCCCTTTTCTATATCTATCAAAAATTTCTGATGAGACCATTGAAAACCACATTTTTTCCACTTAAACCCAGCACTGTGGTTGTCTCTTAATATTTTCTGACTTCCTAATGCTGCGTGTGGCTCTCATCTCCAAGCCCATTGGTTTCTACTGAAGATGTGGAGTATTTAATTTAATTTAAGGCTCAGTAATCTAAAACAGATACTGTGATTTTTACTTACTGTGATTAAATCTTACTTAAAAAGGGAAAGTGTTGACAGTGCATTGTCCCGTGTGACTGGACACTGTTTCTGGAGAGAAATGTTGTTGTTGCTGTATTTAACAAAAACTAAATTCTGTCCCCCTCCATTGTATTGGAGTGGAGCAGACATTTACTTCAGACAAATTAAATTATAAACAGAATAGAATTAAGTGACTGTAGCTGTGATTAGACTATGGACATGGCTACATTGTATCTATGAGTATTGCTGCTGCTAAGATTATGGTTATGGTTCTAGTTATTTGCTTTGCTTGTTTTGATATTCCTATAAAATCTGATATCATGATAACCCTATCTATAGACACTATGCTATACACTGTGCATGGAGGGGCAACACCTTTTTTTGTGCAACCCTGTGTTATAAAATGACAAAGAAATAAATCTTGAAACTTGAGAACACTGTCTCCATTTCCCCTTATTAAGTACCAAATAACATAGTCCTCTCTTGGAGGAAAAGGAAGGAACAGCAGTTACATATGAGTTGCCTCCTTGCAAATTCTAGAAAACACTGTACTTATCAAATAAAGTGCTACTAAATATATATATATATACACACACACACACACACACACACACACACACACACACACATACATACATACATACATACATACATACATACATACATACATATATATATATATATGATATATATATCATATATATATGATATATATATATAATCTCAAAGACAACAATCTCTTGATCCAGGTCTTAAAAAGCCAGTTCATCATAATTAATCTTAATATCCCTTTTTATAGAAATTACACTTAACAAAAAAAGACTATGTAATACTAACTGAACACCCAATACAACACATCCTTATGTGTTGTTATGTGATGAAGTATTTCTTTTAGACCTGTCTCAACAGCCCCCCCCAGTCGTCACAGCAACCACCACTAGCCATTGGTCAGAGGTGGTAACCATGGTGATGATACAAACCACTGAGATGATGTCATCAGGGTAGGTGGATTATTATAACAACGAGAAAGCCGACATGCCCCATTCATCACACTCGCATACTGCAACACCCAGTTAGCACTAAGCCTTGGGACCAGACTACACTGCTCCCCATGGCATTTATTCATGTTCGTGGCACATGAACATAACCACAGCTCAGACACTGATTAAAAAGCACTGACTATGGTAGCAAGTGGTCAGCCTGCATATTCTGCTCATTATCATTAAGGTTTCAGATAACTGAGAGGCAAAGTCTGAATCTACTGGCCACTGTAAATTGACTATTATAAATTGTTCATTCAAAATTTCGAGTGAGGAAGAATGAGCTGTGTGAATGGGGAGAGGGACAGTATGCTACGCAGCAGGTTAGTAGTGTGAATGGTACATGGCAGTGCGGGTTGGCTAGCATTGTTATACTGATCCACCCACCTTAATGGGGATCCTTTGGGTGTGGCAATGCCGTAGCCTTTGGAGTCCAGGTTTCCTCCAACTTTCATGGTGTCGCAGGGTTTTCTCTGCTCAATGTATTCATTCATGGTTGACTCCAGCAGGTAGGCGTACTTCCCTTTAGACTTCCTGACACGCAGGACACCCTCTGATGTTTTCTTGACGAAGACAGATGGTTCTGCTGATTTCATGTACTGCCACATCTTGTCAAACAAGGCAATTTTAGAGCGCTAAAAATGAGAAACAGACACAGGTAAGAGATACTACATCTTATTCATCTTTTTTACAAAGTACTGGTTTTTTTTCTTGCATACAACTGTTGAGGCTTAATATGTCAGTCCTGCTAATCAAATGAATGGTGTAAAACCATCAGCAGGAGTGCCTATCCTGCTTGTGGACCAATGAAATAATAAGTCACGCTACCCAAAAACTCCTTCTATTTCTGTTTCTATTTCATTCCAATAACAAGTTCATTTAATATCTATTCATCCCAAACCAACGGCAAGTGAATCCCTGTCACTACTCTGACAAAAAAGGAAGAAGAAAATCACTACAATGCCCAACACAAGAGAAGAAATTAAGGAACAGGAGCAAGACACCACACTGTCATGCCTCACTTCCACAGCAGAAAGTAAAAAAAATATTCTTGATGCGATCACATCTCTGATGGTGGATATCAATTCTATCAAGCAAGAAATATGCAACATCATAGACACTCCAACCACAACCACACTGAGGAGTGTCCTGCTTGACCTGTTGCCACCTCAACCCGACCTCTGTAAAAGTAAAATTAGGCAAGTGAGCTTTTTCCCTGTGTCAGTCTTATGATGGTTCTGAATTTCACACACACACACACACACACACACACACACACACACACACACACACACACACACACACACACAATCCATAACCTAATTATTCATTTTATTTCATCATTTCAGATCTATTTTTCTTTTAACTTTGTATGTTAATTAGTTTGTTTTCTTTTGATTTATACAGTATCAATTTTCTGTCATTATTTTTAGGTGTTAGGGGACTAGGGCAACCTGAAGGACCCCCAGAAAGGCGCAATTCCATCAAACTACCAGCCAATTACCTGCCTCTTTACAACAAAGAAGCTCCTGTCAGGCATCATAGCAGCTAAGATGAGTAGGCATACGGGCCAATACATGAGCAAGGCCTAGAAAGGAATTCAAGAACTCAATGGGGCTGTGGAAAACAACTCTGGAGGTCAACTCAAAGCCAATAGTACAAGTTACTATCAAGTGCGGCAAATACCAAGGTGATGCACTATCTCCATTGCTGTTCTGCATAGGCCTGAACCCCCTCAGCAAGGTCATCTCAAAGAGTGGCTACAGATACCGGTTCTGAAGTGTAGCAACCATCAGTAGCCCCCTCTACATGGATGACATCAAGCTGTATGCCAGGAATGAGTGAGACATCGACTCACTGATCCACCAGGATCTACAGCAATGACATGAGTATGTTATTCCGGCTAGAGTGTAGTGTAAGTGTAGACGGATGTTATCGAAGAGAGGGAAGATGATCAGAACCAAGGGGGTTGAAATACAAGAAGGCAGCATTGAAGATGCTTAGGACAGCTACAAACACCTTGGGATCCCGCAAGCCAATGAGGAGGCTGCAAGGAAGTAAGCCACAGCACAATATCTATACAGAGTAAGGCCGGTCCTGAAAGGTGGGAAGAACAAGGTCCAAGCCATCAACACGTATGCCCTGCCAGTCATCAGATACCCTGCTGGTATAGTACGCTAGCCAAAGGAGGAGATAGAGGCCACTGGTATCAAGACAAGGAGGTTCCTCACATTGCATGGAGGATTTCAATTCAAGTCCAGCACCCTGAGACTGTACACTAATGCCACGTTTCCACCGGCTCGACTTGGCCCTACTCGACTCGACTCGGTACGCTTTAGGTAGCGTTTCCACCGGCCCTAGTACCTGGTACCAGGTACTATTTTGTTACCTTCTCGGCCGGGGTTCCAAGCGAGCTGAGTCGAGCTGACAATGCGACGTCACCAGACTGCAGACCACTGATTGGCCAGGGAGTGACGTCACTTGATGAGTCATCAGAGCGACTATCAAACCCGCCGTTTTTAAAATCCCGGAAACAGAGGCCGAGCGTTTTTATTATTTCTGTGAACGAGGTAAACGGATACACACAAACCAAACGCTCCATGTCCTTAGTTGTGTTTGTTTGTGCCGTATACAAATTGCGCTACCGGAGTTTCGGCCCGCCTTGCTCTGACGACCCCGCCCACGTTTGAGGTGGTACCTGGTGTAATGGAAACACAACCGTACCGTGCCGAGTCGAGTCAAGTAGGGCCAAGTCGTGCTGGTGGAAACGTGGCTTAAGCCGAGCGAGGGAGGTCAAGGACTGGTGAGCGCCAGAGCCTCTGTCTCGGATGAAACAACCAAGATCCAGAAATACATCAGGAACATGGCCCCCAAATTTGAGATGCAAAAGCAGCAGAAACCTGAACATAAGAAGAGGATGTTGAACCTTTCTGGAGAGAGGAGAAAGAGACATGTGCTCTACGTCGTTTTAGCTAAATGTCTCATGAAGTGGTCTCATTTTCAAAAACAAACACAAGCACACAAAACAAACAAACGATGACCTCCATTGCTGTGCTCACTGAGCTGGCTGGGTCCTTAGCAGCGTGAAGCAACACACTAGAGGGAGCATAACATCCCAGCTTGTGGCAACCCTCACTGAGACAACACTGAAACGGTTTATACTACTACCCCACTTGAAAGGAAACAACTTAAGGGTGAGTCTTAATTAAGGTAAGCCTAATTAATATCAATAAGGGTAAGCCTTCTCCTGCTGTCAATTTCTGAGTACTTCTATGTTTGAGGGTTACCTCAAAAGAACTTCATTTTGATAAGTCAGAAGGTGTAGCTCCTGTGATTCTGTCCTTGCAGATCTGATGATAGTGTTAGACAAAAGTCAGAGGATAACTGACAACTAATAAATTACATTCATCTTCTAGGGATTATGAACTGATAATTGTCTGTGCTGAACTTTGTCCCAATCCATCCAGCAGATGATGAGATATTTCATTAGATAAATGAAAACTTTGGCCAGCTTGTGGCTCAAGGGGGAAACTCAGAAAATATGAAGTCATCTGGTAGCCATGGATCTGTGTGCCAAATTGTGTGCTACCCCAGCAGTAGATGTTAGGATAGTCCAGTGCATAAGTGAAAACTTTGACCTGTGTACCATACACAGGAAAAGGTTCTAGGATTCATCATATGAGAGACCTGAAACTTCCGGTGGCTGGACATCTTGACTTATTAATAAGACATAAGACATCTCATCAAGAAAAATGTACTTGTTATAAAAAATTAGCTTGTTTTAAGTGTAAGCATGTTTTAGGGTAACAAGGTACCAAACCCCAACATTTGGGTTCTGCCGTATGAGGCAGATTATTAATTGTCCACACATAATTGGAACCACATCCCAGTGTCAGAAATGACTACAAATTGCCTACAAAAGCACTTATAGAATAATTTTCTTGTACTGCAGATCACAGCAATAGTTGCAACCCTCCAAATTAAACATGCCCGTCATGAGCATCCTAGAGAGTATTATAATCGTTTGAGGCACACATACTTCCAAGGATAGAATGCACCAGGCTTAGAAGAAAGCTCCACATTCAAGGCCTTGTTCTTACAAAACCTCCATACATGTGTACACACTCACATTGTACTTAGGATGCAACAAGGCAATCCCTGAATGCAGAAGATAAGGAAGATGACACAGGTAGCCTGGGAAACAATTGTCTCTTCTAAAGCAAAGGAGATGACAACTGAGCCACCCAGCTCGCACACCAAAGTGTCAGACAGGTCAGCTGCCGCAAAACTTCACCCTCATAACCGCCGAAATGGGGGTGACAAAAGACCACATAGGGACACTGAGCTTAAGTGCCATGTCCACCAACTGCCCCGGGATAGACACTCCCCGCACAGAAGCAGGAGACTACCATACACAGGTATTGAATTTGTTAGCAACAGCTACAAAGTCATTTTAACACTCAGTAATAGACATATATTACTAAAGAAATCCCTAAGCAGCACACTGAAGGACTCTTCTTCTCTCTTTTAAGGACTGGTAACAAACTCTAACTGGGCATATATAGCACAGCATAACTGTATACATGGCTAAGCAATGGCTAATCTTGTAAATGTGTTGGTTTTGATTTGCTTTTAATGTTTATTGAGTTTGATTGCTGTGATGTGTTGTAGTTTACTGTGCAGCCATTAAAGCCAGCCAGTTAAGTTGAGGTTAATTGTTCACACAGGCACAGGGTCTTGCATGCAACTACCTATCCGTTCCTAACCTGGCACCTTTATCCTACACACACACACACACACACACACACACATACACACACAGAATCTAATCACAGTTAATTAGTTTGTTAGTATGTATGATTTTGTTATGTTTTAATAAATGTTTTAATACACATGCTGTCTTCTTTAATATTGTACAAGAGTGAATACTGCCAACCTCTACTCTGTCACAAACTCCAAAATCCTTCAACTAGCTGTCAATATGGTAATTTTGGTAGTAGTTATTAAGTTAATTATTAATCATAACACCAAATTGATAGTTTAGTATTTTTATGAGACTGAATCAATTAAATTGGCTATCCTTTTCCTCATTTATCGAAGTGGTGCCCCAATCGAGGTGAACTTTACACAAAGTCCCATTCATTTAAATAATTAATTATTTCTGATTGCCCCATACAACAAACCCCAACATTTTGGTGCCACCGTATGAGGCAGATTATTAATTGTCCACACATAATCGGAACCCCAACATTTATTGGTGCCCTAGTACCACTGAGCACAACATTTTTGGTGCCGCTGTGAGAGGCAAGGTACCAAATCACAACACATGCTTGTATCTACAAAATGTGGCCTTAAATTTGACAGGGCATTTTTGCAGTGCAAGAACAACACCTCCACAGCCATTATGTTCCAAAGCACAAATAAACACATCCACTCCTCCACACACTCTATTCTATTTTAACCCCAAAGGAAGGAGTCAAAGTATTACATTTTGTGTGAATGTAGCCATAGCAAAGCTTTATCTGCCCACTGTCAGGTCTCTGTTTCATATGTGAAGAAATGTTTTTATTGAGTCCCCCAGAGCACACTGTTACCCATTCAAAAAAAGAAACTGAGATCCCCAGAAATGGCCCAATCACAGCAAAAATAGTCAAGAAAAAAAAAACAAGCAGAAGGCAAGATCTCTATAGATACAGACAATGCAACACATTTCTAGAGAATCATCAGTGATGATTGACAGGGATGATTTTTGTAGTAGAACATATATTTTTTTAGGAAAATTATACTTATTGTGCCTTGGTTTCTGAAATGAAATGCTGCAAATAGTTGAATAATCAGAAATGTTCAGTACTTCAACCCCCAAACTAAAATGTCCAATACTTTGGAAATGTACTGCCCTCAAGTGTGGATTTAGTGATAGAAACATGGCTTTTATGGTAAACTGCAATCATTTTAATTGTATGACCCTATATAATTCCTTACCCTAAAGAACTCCTTGGTGGATCCAGAGTCCAGGGTTCCATATGCTATCTCTGTCTGTTTAGCCAGATCTTCAGCACTCTCAATGGGAGAAACCATCCTCTCCACCGTCAGGAAGGCAGCCAAGTTGGCAGTGTATGATGAGATGATGATCAAAGTGAAAAACCACCACACCCCCCCCACTATACGACCTGACAGAGACCTGCACACACAAACACACAGTGTGTGTGTTATGTCAATCACATTCTCATAAATCAAGCACTCACATTAGAAGTCCCTTGGGGCTTGCTGGAAGGATGTTGAGTCCATTAGAATGATTGAAGGCTTTTGACCAGCTGTAACTCTACTCTTTAAGTAAAATACTGGAGGGAGCATTCTCTGGTCTCCCTGGACAAGGCAGTCATTATATTGCAGTGCTGATAAAGAGACACTAATAGAGAGCCAAAGCCTTCACTAGCTCATATAACTTCAAACAACTATGGGACCTGAGTATACCTTATATATGCTTCCTCTGTGTAATATTATCAGGAAGCACTCCATTAATTTCATCTGTTATATTTATCAATAAAGCCTGATGAATCCAATCAATTCACTAAACTTCTGAAGTCCTGGATGACCAGCAATTTTCTGCTAAACTCAGATAAAACTGAAGTTGTTCTGCTTGGCCCCAGACACCTTAGAGACACATTTTCTAAAAACATAACTACCCTACTCTGGATGGCATTACTCTGGCCTCCAGCTCCACTGTGAGGAATCTGGGAGTTATCTTTGATCAGGATTTGTCCTTTGCCTTTTTCCATCTACGTAATATTGCTAAAATCAGGCCCATCTTGTCTATAGATGATGCAGAAAAATTTGTCCTTGCATTTGTCCCTTCTAGGCTTCTACTACTCACAACTCGTTATTATTAGGCTGCCCCAATAAGTCGTTAAAGACTCTCCAGCTGGTCCAGAACGCTGCTGCTTGTGTACTGAGAAGAACTAAGAGAAGAGACCACATTTCTCCTGTACTGGCTTCTCTTCACTGGCTTCCAGTAAAATTTAGAATAGAGTTTAAAATCCTTCTCCTCACCTACAAGGTTCTTAAGGGTCAGGCTCCATCATATCTTAAAGAACTCATAGTACCATACTACCCCACTAGAGCACTACGCTCCCAGAATGCAGGCCTACCGGTGGTTCCTAAAGTCTTCAAAACTAGTGCCCCTAGTTATGCTGCTATAGGCTTAGACTGCCGGGGGACTCCCATGATGCACTGGGCTCCTCTCTCCTCCTCTTCCTCTCTCCATCATTATGCCTCATGTCCGCTACTAACTTGGTATCTTCCCTGATGCCTTTTTGTGCTTTTCTCATCCCTCTGGTTCCCGTGGATCCAGGTCCTGGTTCTCATGGCTGTGGTTCTCTGGCTTCATGAATCACTGCTGCGGCTTGTCATGTTTTTCAATGCTACCATATTGCTAATCTATTAGTCACATTCCTATCGTCAGCACTATAGTTGCTGTTAGTATCTCTCTCTCTCTCTGTTCAACCTCCACCCAACATGGACCCCGACAGAAAGCCACCCATCCCTGAGCCTGGTTCTGTTCAAGGTTTCTTCCTGTTAAAGGGGAGTTCTTCCTGCCACTGTTGCCTAATATAATATCTGATGCTTGCTCATGTGGGGATTCTTGAATCCTTAATGTTGAATTCCTGAATCGTTGGGTCTCTCTCTAATTAAAGAGTTTGGTCCTACCTGCTCTTCATGTAAAGCATCTTGAGATAACACTGTTATGAATTGGCGCTATATAAATAAAGGTTGTTTGATTGATTGATTGATTGAGTAAAGTGTTACACTCAATGTTTAGTCATTTTTGTTTTTACAAATATCAATGTGAATTTTAATTACGTATTCTTACTCCCTTCGCAAAAACGTTTTGGTGTCACTTTGGCTGTCTCTGGAGAACATGAAACATGGAACACCTCCTCTTTTGGTATTGCACCATTATGGCGGTAGTGGTTTGCCACTTTGTCTGTCTGAGAGAGACTGATTAACAGATGATTATAGTTACAAATTTGGCCAGTTGTTCTATCAGCACATGAATATTAATCAGTGTGCAAGAATAATTAGAAAAACCTATAGTATAGTACATAATTCAGTCCATTACAACTCATTTCCATAACTTTATAACAGCACCTCTGAAAATGTCAGCAGCACCCGCAATGCAAAATCATGTCAGGGTTAGGGTTAGGTTTAGAAAAGATGAGAAATGTATTAATTCTTACAAAATATGGAATGCAGTCATGATTTAACTGCCACACTAACCTTGGTGAGATGTCACAACCCTGCCGCATAAAGGCACCCAAAGAGAACCAAAGGGAGTTAAAGATTCCAAACTCATTGTTGGATTCGGTTGTCAGCGGCAAAGCTCCATCCTCTGGCTCCTCTAGGGTCCATTCATAGGGGCTGAATCTGGATACCTAGAAGACAATATTACCATTTATTGCTTTGATTTGCCCTGTGGCAATGTACCTACATGAGGAACAAACTCCCCTACTTTGACAGAAAGAAAGATTTTGTAGCGACAAAAGCAAAAGTTAAATGTATATGCAGCATGAAAGGTTGAGTCACAAGTTGTCTAATCACAATAGACAGTCTGGCAGTTACACATATTTCTGAAGCAATTAGCTAGGTGAAATTGACATTCCTGCTTGGGGATGACCAGTTCTAGGCCCAGCCTTCAAAGTTAACTGTTATAAAAAGTTTTCTGATGTGGATGACACATTATTTTGAACCTTATTTCAAAGGAACATATCTTTACTGTAAAACCGTTACACCATCTTAAACCCAACTTAAAAATATAAATGTGTAGGTCCTTCCCTGTGAAATTACAAAATCTATTACATGTGTTAAATAATTGTTGATCGTGAAAGTTTATTTTTGATCTTGAATGATAGTTTGAGAAAAAAAATCAAGTCCACTTTTTCTTTCTAAGTTCTGGTAACTGAGGTAGAAACTCAAGTGTTCCGTATTTGGTTTAACCTTGTAGTTACACTGAAAGATGTCATAGTAGATTAAAAAATAATGGGTGCGACGGGATGGGATGAGATCTGGATCCTGTTTTTAGGCTACAGCTACACTCAGCAGCACATTTCAAGCAGAATATTCATGCATTGCCATAACACACACATTATAGGTACACTCTGATAGCCATGGTGACTGTACCAGAGAGTTCTGGCGGGAACAAAACACATCTTATTCAAGTAAGCAGACTGACTTACCAGAAAGAGTACGACACTAACTCCTATATAGGCAAAGACAATGCACATCCAAATTTCATAAGCCAGTGGGTCCAGAAAGGAGAAGACTCCTGGTTTGGATTTCTGTGGCTTTTTGATCATGATGGAGATTCCCAAAGACATGAAGGGTTTGGAGAAATCTATCACCTCTTCCCGAACCAGAGTGATTGTCAGGGGAGCAACTGCTATGTCTGCTTTCTGATGACAAAGAGAGAGAGAGAGAGAGAGAGAGAGAGAGAGAGAGGACAAGAAACACAGAGTAAGAGTGTTTGACATTGTGACCTTGTCATGGACTTGAGTCAGAAGAAAGAAACATACAAGAGTATACTTTTGGCAAATCTGGTGTGATTCCCCTCCCACTGTCTCAGAGACTGCCCTTATCAAGCTTGGAAGACAGTGCAGATAGTAGGGTTGTCGACTCATCTGATTCACCTGAGCTTCAAAGACATAAAAGCTGGCTCACATGCTCACATTTTTACTTTCCTGTCCTATCGCTGGGAGATGACCATCCGGGATTTCTGAGACTGCCATCATGTGAAATGAAATCTTGGCAGACTTCACGTTATGTGTTTGTGGCTAAACCACACATAGCCAATCACTGTTAGTTACAGGGTTTAGTTATGGCAATAGCGAAAAGCAACTGTTTCTGTCCAAAACAACAATGGTAGCTCCTACAGAGGTTAGTGCAGATGTTGTTAAAGCATCAGTAACATCTGAACAGCAATGAACAGCACTGAGGCCTTTTCTCAACGGGCTTTTTCTCCTGTCTGGCTCCAGCAGAGTTGGTTTAAATGGTTTAAGTGGTTCAACTATATGTCATATAGTTGAACCACATATATATATGTCATATTTCAATGAGAGTAAGATATACACTCTGTCAACATAGTGTTGAAAGTTTCTGGCTAACTCAGACGATGTTTAAGCTAGCTTCTAGAAACCTTGTGGTCCATCCGTAGAGACTGTTTACCTCAACACTTCAACATTTCAGACAGACAGAGATACATATCGTTATTCTGATTTCATGTTGTAACATAGATAAAAACATAATTTGGAAAAAGTAA
Source organism: Pempheris klunzingeri (assembly GCF_042242105.1). Lineage (NCBI taxonomy): Eukaryota > Metazoa > Chordata > Actinopteri > Acropomatiformes > Pempheridae > Pempheris > Pempheris klunzingeri. Next base: position 29,910,360 of record NC_092014.1, on the reverse strand, counting down.
AAAATTATACACTTGATAACTGTGGTCATAGTGTGTTCATGCTTGTAAAATGTATGCAAAACTGTTTTATTTGCATTGTTAAAATGTCACTTTATACAGGCGAGTGAAGGTAAGAGCTGCATGTTGAGCCCTCATACTTTTCCCGTTCCTATACCCTTGTTGAAGGGCAGAACAGTTATAAAGTTAAAAAACACATGATTTTTCCCATAATGTGCATACTGCATACTGCTCATTTCACCGTCTTTAACAATGCTCCATTTTAGCTCCTGTCTCTTTAAACTCCCCCTCCCGCAAAATCCCAGTCTGCTTTGATTGGTCAGACTTTCATTGGTCTGCTCTGCTCAAAGTCTCAAAGGGGGCATATTAGCCAAGCAACATACTAATACCAAGTTCCACAGACTAACCTTCCAAATAAACAATAGAGCACTGCAAAATCTATAGTTTCCAAGTTTGAAGTCCAGTCAAAGACAGCCGCATCAATCCATCGCTGAGCTTGTGCCATTAACAGCCCTTGTTAAGAAAGCAGTCCCTAGTAAGATAACGTAATACACACTACTACAAATACTAACACTTTTGTCACATATCCTTCCAAAATTAGGTAAATCCACTAGGTCTTCCTTTCTACAGATGGTGGGAGGACACAAAGACTGTTTTTGCAGCCAACAACAGCACAATGTGTGTGCTTTGCTCATACCGTACTGACATGGATTCAGGTTTTCAGTGGGTGGGACCTTCACCCTGCTGAAGGAGGTCACATGATCAACACATCCCAACATATAAAGTCACAGACACAGCCATTTTGAAAACGGCTCAGACGGACCAGTCCATTTCCTCAGCTGGGAGGACAGAAGGGTCAGAGTGGGTGGAGCCCTCATTGTCAGACGACTCCTCCACAAGGGGAACAGTCGGGGAAGAGGCCAGTAGGACGGGGACCTCCAGATGGTGCCGTGGTGTTGGAGGGCTGGTCTGGATGGTGACGGTGAAAGTCGGCGATGAGGTCCGGCTCAAGGATGTGGCTAGCAGGAACCCAGGACCTCTCTTCAGGACCGTAGCCCTCCCAGTCGACCAGGTACTGGAGTCCCCTCCCATGACGACGGGAATGGACCAGGCGTCTGACAGAGAAGGCTGGACCCCTATCGATGAGGCGAGGAGGAGCAGGAGACGGAACAGCCGGTGACAAAGGGCTTTCGTGGACTGGCTTCACCTTGGACACATGGAAGGTGGGATGAATGCGCATGGAGCACAGAGTCCTCAGTCTCACCACCGTCAGGCTGATGATCCTCTGGATGGGGAATGGGCCGACGAACCTGGGTGCCAGTTTTTTAGATTCCACCTGAAGAGGCAGGTCCCGGGCGGACAGCCATACCTTCTGCCCAACCTGGTAGACTGGGGCTGGAGAATGTTGCCAGTTGGCTGCAGCAGCATAGCAACCGACGGAGCTCGGAGTTTGACGGCAACGGCGGACAAAGGCTTGAGCTTAAGGGCAGGAGACCTCTCTCTCCAAGGCTGGAAAGAGCGGAGGCTGATAGCCATAAGCACATTGGAAGGGGAAAAGGCCTGTGGTGGAGCTGGTGAGGGAGTTGTGGGCATACTGCACCCACAGGAGCTGCAAAGACCAGGAAGATGGATTCTGAGACACCATGCAACGCAGGGCTGTCTCCATCTCCTGGTTCATCCTCTCTGTCTGCCCGTTGGACTGGGGGTGGAACCCGGAGGAGAGAGACTGGCAGTGGCTCCCATCAGGCTGCAGAGGTTGAAGAAGTCCTGCTGGGGCCTGATGGGAAGCTTTATCCTGGTTGCAGACGGGGCAGGCCTTGACAAAGTCACGGATGTCATCCCCCAAGGTGGGCCACCAGAAGCTGGAGGAGGACGTCTTTCGTTCGCCGGGAACCCGGATGGCAGGTGAGTTTGGAGGTGTGGGCCCAATGCAGAACCTCCGACCTCAGGGCTTCCTGGACATACAGGCAATTGGTCGGACAGGTGCTGGGACCAGGTTGACCCTCGGTGGCGGCCCTCACTCTCTCCTCAATATCCCAGGTCAGGGTGGCGGTAGCTTTGACAAACAGGAAGTTCTCAAGGAGACGCTGGAGCACAGACTGGACGTGGTGGACATGCTCCTCCTGGGTCTTGGAGAAGATGAGGATGTCGTCATGGTAGACGAAGACGAAACGGTTGAGCATATCCCTGAGCACGTCATTGACCAATGCCTGGAAGACGGCAGGGGTATTGGTAAGGCCAAAGGGTGTTACGAGGTATTCGTAATGCCCTACTCATCACCCTCTCTGATGCGGACCAGGTGGTAGGCGTTGCGAAGGTCAAGCTTGGTGAAGATGGTGGCCCCCTGAAGCAGTTTGAAAGCGGACGAGATTAGGGGCAAGGGGTAGCGGTTCTTGACTGTGATGTCATTCAGACTCCTATAGTCAATGCAGGGTCTCAAATACTTGTCTTTTTTTATCCACAAAAAAACCCCTGCCCCAGCAGGAGATGAGGAGGGGCGTATGATGCCTGCAGCAAGAGAGTGGCCCTTGGGAGGAAAGGTGCCGGGCAGGAGGTCGACTGCACAATCGTAGGGACGGTGCAGGAGCAGAGAGGTAGCCGGAGATATAAGGGGGAAGAGCAGGTGGTGGGAGAATGGAGTGGTGAGGAGGCTTGCTTAAGACAGGTGAGGTGACAGGAGTTTCCCCACTCACGGACGGAATCAGTCTCCCAGTTAATGTGGGGGTTATGCCGATGGAGCCATGGATAACCCAGGATGAGTGGCAGGCGAGGAGAGTCCAAAATATGGAACTGGATGGTCTTGTGGTGATTGCCAGACAGGAGCATGGGAACCGGGGCGGTCTGATGCGTGACGGTGCCCAGTATGTGACCATCTAGGATCCGTGCGGGAACCGGATGAGGCAGAGGAACTCTCCCGAGTCCCAACTGCTGAACTAACCTCTCATTGATGATGCAGGCGTCGGCACCAGAGTCTAATAAGGTCGCCAGGGCTTTGGCTTTTACTGGACACTTAGACACAAAGTGGCCCGCCTGGCCACAGTACATGCACAAATTGGAGCGGCGTCGATGTTCCCGCTCCTCAGGGGTGAGGGAGGTGCAGCCCAACTGCATCGGCTCAGACTCCCCCATCTGCTGATCAGGCGAGGAGGATAGACTGGTGGGGCCCCTTCTGGAACTGGCGACCGAAGGTGGGAGGCCCCCTGATGCCTCTTTCGTCTGCAGGACTGGATGCGAAGGTCAATCCGGATGATAGCTCGATGACCCCATCCAGCGTTGTTGGAACATCATGGGAGACCAACTCATCCTTGATGTAGTTGGCCAGGCCGTGGAGGAAGGCATCAACCAGAGCTGCAGTGTTCCAGTTGCTCAGACTGGCTCTGGTGCAAAAGTCAATGGAATAGTCAGCCATTGTCGGATCCCCTTGCCGCATGCTCATTGTGTAATGCGTAACTCCCCGGTGAATGACTGGAAGGAAGCACAGGCCGGTCTTTCCCACTCAGCTGTGCCCCACAGTCGAGCCCTGCCCGTCAGGTGGTTAATTGTAAAGGCTACCTTTGCCTGCTCTGATGCGAAGGTACGAGGCTGAAGGGAGAAGAGCAGGGAACAGTTAGTTAGAAAACAGCCATAGGTCTCTGGGTTTCCGTCGTAATGCTCTGGGGTTGCCCGTTGGCCTCGGCCGCCTGCTTTGCCTGAGGCAACTGTGGACATCAATGCCTCATGCTGCTGGAGGACACCCTCTAATCTCTCAAGGCGGCACAGGGGAGAGGGATTGTGTGCTGGGTCCATGACTGGCCAGATTGTACTGTCAGGGTGTGTGGTAGGACCCAAACACAGCACAACCACAAAGGAAAAGTGGTAATGTCCTTTAATCTCACTCAAGGAAGTCTGAGCGGCGACACACCACACAGCCGCAGGCAGATGAGAATCAAGAAACACACAGGCAAAACTCGTGGTCACGGACAGAAGGCTGTAGCGATTACCAGGGCAGAGACGAGGAGGGATACTCAGGGGCAAGCCGAGTGGAAACCGGGAGATCAGTCCAAAAATTTGTGCTGTACTCTAAAAAATAATTCAGGGTAGCTGTTACCACCACTACTTAATTTAATGCATACCCGCAATTTAAAAATTTGATTTTTTTAACTTAGATAAGCCTTTTAAGTTGGAAACATAATTTCATGAGTTGTGTTGACTTAATGTTGGTAATTATGTCAACTTAATATTTTGTATAATTTCAACTCAAATTTCTGCGTTAATTGATTTAAAACAAAACTCAAGTTGTACTAACTTAATAAAATTGGTTTGATGACTTAATTTTTTTCATCATGAGTTCAAAATTTAAATTCCTTTTGCCTACCCACTAACATGCCTGGACAAGTTTGGACGATTAAAAGTGGGCGTTGGCTGAAGGAATACCACGCAAAGGAAATTTCGAGGTGAGTGTCATTTCATGTACAATTCAACTCCACTAAAACAATGTAGCCTCAGGTCCTGGTTGTTCTTTTACAGTTATGCTCTCCACTTTACTTGATCACATTATTTATTTGATATCATTCAATCAATCAATCAATCAATCTTTATTTATATAGCGCCAATTCACAACAGCATTATCTCAAGACGCTTTACATAAAGAGCAGGTCTAAACCAAACTCTTTAATTAGAGAGAGACCCAACGATTCAGGAATTCAAAATTAAGGATTCAAGAATTCCCACATGAACAAGCATCAGATATTATATTGAACAACAGTGGCAGGAAGAACTCCCCTTTAACGGGAAGAAACTTCGGACAGACCCAGGCTCAATGTGGGCGGCTTCTATAGGGGTCCGCGTTGGGTGGAGGTTGGACAGAGAGAGAGAGAGACAACACAAACAGCAACCAACGTACTAGCAGTGACTATAGCACTAACAATAGGAGTGTGACTAAAACCTGTAGAACTAGATGTTAGGTATTCTTTGAATTTTGGTAATAAAAGTTGTTTACTAAAGTTAGTATTTTGACTAGTTATTAAAGGCTGCATTACAGTTTTTCGTAAGATGTCAAAATATGTAAAATTTTGTTAACTTGTTTCTGTTGATATCATCCAGACCTACATTTATCTACTTGTGGCTAAGATTTTGAATCAAAGATTGATGCAAAGATATAATGTGACTCTAGACAGATTAGCAAAAAATGGGCTGGGAATGCAAAATTTGTAAATTTAAAACATCTACAAAAACAGGGTTATTAAAACATTACAGGTTACACCATGGTCATAGTGGGCAATCTCTGCCATGTCTTTACAATGATTGTTTTTGTTCCTTCAAAAAATTGGGTAGCCTTAGATCACATCTATCAAGAAATCACTCTTAAGACACTCAGGAAAGTGTCAGATCTTCAGAAAGTCTCTCTTTCATTTGCCAGTGTTGCACTGCCAGTGCAATTTCTACAGAAAGAGAAAGGAGCTTCTTAGCAATTCTCTGCAAGGCTGATGTTACAAATATTATTGTAATGGTCCGTTCAGCAGGGATGAATAAAATAAATAATGGCTTCACTTATTAACTCAATTCAGTAAAAGCAATAGTCTAAGAACTCAGCAGCAATCATCCAATTCATCAACTTCTAACACGCTAACTTATTGTTTCATTTTCATTGTAAGGACACAGAAGAGTTTGAGGCAGGCCTTGATAGGAAGATGATGAAAACTGCCATCATCGGTGACCAGTCCACCCCAGGATCTGACTACAAGACTGCAGCCATCGAAGTTGAGGGTACCAAAATCCTTGAGGGAAAGTATATTCCAAGATGCTGTGCTTTGCTGGTGGGCATCATTTATGCTCTGAATCTGAGCTATTGCAAGGAACTCAAATATACTTTTTTAAGTCTTTCAGAAGCTGTTTCTTGAACTTGATGGACTGAGAGCCAGCACAAATGTAATGGGTCTCAAGAACAGTATCTTCTGAGGTGTCCATTTGTTGTTGTAAAATTGTTTGTAAAAGGTCTTTTCTATATTTTGTAAAAATAATGCAAGACCTTTAGAGGTTTGGTGGTGAGACTTGTATGGAACTTAGAAGTTCTGAAGTTTTTACATGTTTGGCACTGTGGTTTTAACTGCATAAAGCCCTATAACTTTGTTGTGATGGCATAATGGTTACAGTATGGTAGTTAATTTCAAAGCAATATGGCCAATTTGTTTATTTATACAGTTTTGGTGATGAGTGAATTAATTTCATAAAGCTATAACAAAAACATAAAAAATGTAATTGGGGCAACTTAAAAACTTGTGTTCATAACTATGAGAATTAAGAATATAGTACTTAAAAATTATTTTACATATTGTAGAAAAAACAGTTACAACACATTAATTTTATGAGTAATCAACTTAAAAATGCGTTTGTGCAACCAATTATTAAGTAGATGGTAATTAAAAATCCTTTTGAATGTAGAGGAAAATCTATTTCCCCTAACTCAATGTAGTTTATTGGTTTAACTTCATTTCATTAGAAGTTACCACAACTCAAAAAGATCGACGCAAACAGTTGCGTTAATTTTTTTTGTTGAGCCAAAACATTAGTTTTTAGAGTGTGGAGAGTTAGGCATAACGCAAAGACAATCTGGCAATGAGTGAGTGGACCGGAGCTGCTTAAATACTGGCTGGGTGATGAGCAAAGATGAGACACTGGGAGCAACAGGTGGAACTGATCATGGTAGATGAGGGGGTGTGGCAAGGTGGTGAGAGAGACGGAGGTGAGAGGGAAATCTCACAGGGCAGGAGAGCAGCAGAACAGACTGTGACAAAAGTTGCCAATAGACTGAATTATCAAATTTGATTAATGGTGTGTAAGGGCACAGCACGTGTGGAATTTCTTGAACATGACTTCAGCCAGTGGAGGAACTCAGAACACCTAATGTTCACCAAAACCAACATCCTTCACTACTACTTTTAAGGGTGCTCCAATCAGGATTTTTGGGGTTGGTCACTGAAAGTAGTATCAGTTGCTATCCATCACTGATCATGGGGTGTAGTTGAAGCCTTCTATTTATCGTGTAGCACTATTGATTTATTTAACTATTCTTAACAACATTGTATGTTATGGATTGAAATTAATAAACGAGAAAGTATCATGAATTGACAACATTTATTTACTGGCAAGCAACATGTGCAACATTGTCCACTCTCTTGTCTCAGAAGAAGCTTAAAGCATAGCAGCCTATGCTTGGTTATTGGCAGCAGTTTAGAAATTGACAAATAAAACTTTCCTGTGGAATAAAATAAAGATTTTATAAAATAAAAATTAGAATAAAACTAAATGTGTAATATCTGTAATATCATCAGCAAGAAGAGGGTGGTGCTTTTTACAGCTGATTGAAGCTGAAACTCTGAACATAACCTCCTCCGGACCGGGTTATGTTTGCAGCTTAAGTAATGTTGATCTAGCCAGGTTAAAAGAGAGCCACCTTTGTGACATTGAAAGCCCTGGCTCTTGGCTCAGCATACCTCGTTATCCACTAATCTTGCTTCGTAATACACCTTTGGGCTTAGGTCATTGTGTGTATACAGCACTTAAAGCTCTGTCTGGTCACAACACAGGACTATACCTAATAAAACCCCCGTTGTACCTCCATCTCTCAGGTTTGTCTGCTTGTTTGTTTTGGAGTTTAAACCTGTAAAATTCTCACTTTTTACTGGATTGGACTTGAGACACTCTGTACACACAACAGATGCTAGCCTTGTTGCAGTAGCCTCCAAGGCTAAAAACATGGTGAGCTCACCATGCCTCCACTGACCTCTTCATACAACAGCTGCTTGTCTTTGTTTCTGGTCTCAGCACTTAATTGTGCGTGGCCTGTCAATCATACTAGGGCGATTTTGTGTCATCTATTACGCTCTTTTCTCTTGCCTTTATCAACAATCAACTGTTTAGAACAAAATTTTACAATAGTGACCTGTGCTTGATTGATCAGAGCACCTTTAACAACGTTTTGCAATAGCAAAATACAATTTTTATTTAAAATTCACATTATTGCATCGTGTGTGTGTGTGTGTGTGTGTGTGTGTTTTAAATCTTACCCCATACACCAGCTCTCCAACCATACCATTCCAAATCTTGGTTTCTGCATCTCTTGCTCCGTATTTGCCATCTCCCACAATCCTTAGCTGGTAACGTATACCACAGTGCTTTGCAATCTCTGCAGCCAGGTCAACACAGTAGCCTAGCATCCGTAAAAAAAAAACACAAAAGTCACAAAGACACATATCAGCAGTATTAGACAAGAGTTCAGACTATGGGTGGAATACTTTGAATATTGCACATACAAATATTCAGCATTTATACCAAACAAAAATTTCTGGGTATGATGATGGCATCAAATTTCCATGCAAGAAATTAGAAATTAAAGATGAAATTAAAATGAATGAATATACACACAGTTTTTGGAAGCTGTATGATGGTGCTACATTTGATGTTGCTGTTGTGTTATTTATGCATAACCCTGTATATAGGTCTGGGACACGTGACTGTAGAGCATCAAACAAATAACAAATGAACAAAAGTAAATGAAATTAAAAAAATATATTGAGCATCATTAAAGCATAAGCATACCTTCATAACGGTCATTGTCTTGAAACAGCTCAGCATTCTTCTTCAGCATCACATAGGGGGCTTCCTACACACAGCGATTAATCTTATTGTTTTATGGCAGTTATTCCTAACTTTACTGTGAATTATGGTATTTTTTCCATGTTGCCAACATGATTCTAATGTTAACTGATTTTTGTCATTTTGGTTTTAACCCTTTATTCCCGACTTATTCCAAAATAAGACAGAGCAATAATTCTTTTTGCATATAAAACCTGAGGAGTTACACTTTCATATCAAGTATTCAACTTGTCCCAGAGAGCTGTTTCCTTCCACTAATGTGCTTGCAGAAATCCAGTATAAAGCACGCACAACAAAAACATAATCCAGACCGGGTGTTCACAGCACGTCTTACAATGGAATACACGTTACATTTACAATTTTGAGGGATACAGCTATGACATTTCTGTATTTAGAAAAATATGTGTAACATTTTTTATCAATTCAAATTTTTTTATGGCTTATTGCCCTTTTTAGCAATTTATTTAGTTAGTCTGGACATAAGTCTATACATATTATTAAAATTTGGGATATAAGGGTTTTATTGATGTATAGCAAATTAAAATGCTCCAAAAAATGGCACTACAGCATGTAAAAATTTAAAGATATGCTCTGGCGGACTTGTTCTATGGTAGGTCATAAAGCGTTAATGGTAGAGACCAGCCTTTAAATTATTAATCCTGTGTTTCTGTCCATTCCCATTACAGCATTTGCTTTTGTTATATTTCATTATTGCAGGTAACAGGAAGCCTCCTTCCATGTCTGAGTGAGTAGGTGAATCCTCAACAGTTTCTAATGTCTGAGCTTTGTTTATACTCATGTTCAATTCCACAGAAGCTGTTCTACTACTACTACCACTACTAGGTATTTTTTTCTCTTGGCATACACATTCACATTGGGTGTCATGATGACAGAGTCATTGCATTCATTACCAGTATAGTTGTAACGATCACTGTTTTGTTTTCCATTCCCATGGTGTCGTTAGGATAAAGGTCTGACTTTGTTACCACCATCTTATCCACCTCATTCCAATAGCCAATCTGAGAACACACACACACACACACACACACACACACACACACACACACACACACAGTTGCGTCATATAACTTCCACATAGCTACGTGTTATCAAGATACTCATGATGGCAAATTGATTCTTCAGTTACCTTTACAGGTCCATTGTTCTTCAGCTCCATAACGGTCACTGAGTAGTTGATTCTCTTCCCATACTGGTCAAACTGAATGTTTCCTGTTAAACCATCTACACGGACCTACACACACATTCAAGTTTTTTTAAATTTACACACAAAAGCATAGAAGGTTTCCTTATTACATGAAATGTTTAATAATTATTATGTTATGAAAAAGGCCCAAAGAAACCCCCACGCATCTCAGTGGTTTTAGAGAAACAAAAATGTACAACAACCATATTTTACTTATAAAAAGGACCCAATGATTTAGCATTAGTAATAATATTACTATAATCTTTAAATAAAATCTACTAAATGTCACAAGAAAATTCACCAAATTCACACCAAATTTATATGAGCATGCCAGACTACTATAAATTTGCATAAAATCGACCCATGTCACTGTGTAATTGTGTGGTAACATTGGTAAATTTAAGGCCCAATAGTTTCTGATGTCATATGGCCTCTCCAGAATACACGGAACTGTTGCATATAATCAATTCAGCATTGTTTTCTCTCAATACTCTGGTGTAAAATAATAGCTAAATTAAATAAAATGATAATTAATAGAGTGTGAACATTCTCACATAATGGAAACACTTACTGTTCACCTTATTAGAGGAACAGAAAAGGAGTTCAGGACCATAATGGAAAACAACTGGAAAGCAACTTCTGGGTCTGACATTAAGGCTGTTCAAGCTGAGTTAAAGAAATTTAAAAATGTCATTGTGTTGGACATCAAACTGCACTGCTGGAGAGATGGACCACAGCCTGTCCTCCAGCATGGATAGCATTGCCTTGCTGCAGCACCAAAGCAGAGGTGTAGAGGAATTTGTTTTGACACATGCACCTGTGTGCATATGAACGGTTAGATTGTGATTTGTTTCAAAGGTTTGAGAGTAGATTTAATCTACTAGTGCCAAGCAAAGGAAGCCGGATTGAAAACGAATTTTGAATTTTCGAGTTTTTGCCATTGTAAACACTAGTTTGCAAATAGTTTCAACCTATTTTTTAAACATACATACAACAGGGCTAAAGTAACCGATGGAATTCATTTTCTTGGGGTCCCAAACATAGATTGAAGATATCTACAATGAATTTAGATAAATGGTCAATGTGTTATGGCCAATTTCCTGATAGGTACTACCCTTTGTAAAAATGTTTTAATTGATGGGTGGCATGTTTTTGGGCCAATCTTGCTCATATACACTAGAAATGTATAGCTCAGTCCTGCCATGTACAGCATGGCAGGACTGAGTTATACATTTCAATGCTCTTTTTTTCAGCTTCAATACCTAGTCTCCCTCACGAAAGCTAACTAATAACTATCATCAGTGCTTAACAGAACTGGATCAGTCTATTTCTCCTCTTAGTAAGAAAGGTCTTATTATGGTTACCTGTTTGAGGGCACGTTCAATCTCCACCCCCTGTGCCCAGGGCACAGCTGGATTGGCCAGGCAGTCACCACTGTTGCCACGACGGCTCATATCTATTCTCTGCTTGTAAAGAAAGCGGAATGCTTCAGTCATCACTTGGACAGCATCAAATGTGAGGGCTGAGGTATACTGAAAGACACAAACATTGGCAAAAATCAGAATTATGACCACAATGGACCACAGGGAGAGTAACAAGTATCACAAAATGAGCAATAAAGAATGGAGAGAGTTAGCTATAACTGGAATTTAGCTCCAGTCGAGAGTAGCAACAAGGGGTATTGCATTATTTGTGTCTAACGAATTTAAATTCATTTTGTGTATTGTATGGTTAATTAAGGTTAATTTGCTTTTTGTTTGTCTCTGTTGAGCTTTTATGTTGGTCTATGAACTACAAGACAGCTGAATAAAAGATATTAGACCATCCAGGCTTAACTACGTATTTTTGAACTGGGTCGCTACAATACCAACAACTTGCTTAGCTCTGCTTAATCTGAATGAACCTCCTATTTGTGACACCAAGATACAACGCACACAGGCAAAACAGTCAGGGCGCTGCTTGCCCTTGTTGTTGTGCCATGAACATACAGCCCAAAAAGTAGTTTCTATCATGTGTAAAACATGTAGAATTTTACAGTGCATGTCACAAAGTGCTTCACAAAAGCACTTCCTTGGATTAGCTCCAGCTCCAGCTCCAGTCTCTTTCTTTCCTTGAACAATTTAATGTAATTTAAACTAGCCTATAAAGTAATGTTAAATGTGTAAATCTTACTCTGATCCTTGTATCAGCTCCAGGATACTCCTTCTCTTCAAGAGCCTCCCATCGTTGGTCAAACTTTGCCACCACAGGATCATCAAAATCTACTATCTGAAAGCCAGAAACATTGGCACCTCCATACTGGATTTTAGAGAGGTCACCATCAACGAAACCCTGGAACAAGATCAACAACAAAAACAAAATTGTTTAAAGACTTTGTAGTTACATTCACCCTTTTGTGCACGTTCGTCATAGCTTATATTCACATAGAGTTGATATTTGGACCATGACCCACTCACCCACTCATGTTGCTTTTGAGGTTTTAGCCAGCCTACTATCAGTTTGTAAAACTGTGCCCATGTAAACTACCTCACATCTGCTGCCTGCCCAATTAAATGCCCTCTTGTTGTAGTTTGTTTGGATGTAATTGCTTGGCCTATTATCCATGCAGCATTTGGTCAAGTTGAACCACAGACTCACCAAGTTAGCGATGATATAGTGGTATCCCTTCACATGCCTGCCTATAGTGATCACCTGAAGGGAAAAGAGTACAAGTTTTGACAAAAATAACAAATGAACAAATGAATAAAAACTGTCATGAAAATCTGTCATGGAAAAAGTCTACTGTATTTGTCCTGTGGAAACCATGTATCTCCAAATTAGTTTTTTTGTTTTCCATTAGCTAAAAGTCCATTTTGGGCTTAGAATTGGATAGATAATTCAATGAGTTTTGAAATTGTTTATTTAGCGTAATGAGTAGGATTTTTTTTCTCAACTCATAAAGGAACAGATATTTTGGAGATAGGTGGTTTTCTCTGGACAGTGACACTATGGTCAGCTAGTGTCACATTTCTTTTTTGCAATGCTGAAGAATGAGAGGAGAGTGACTGTAGTGGTAGTTGTTACATCAAAGTAAAAACTAGAATAACCACGCCTGCTAAATAACACACTGAATGGCATTAGGTATTATCTTGGCAAATACATTAACCATCAACTTGCTGTGGAGTGAGCAACAGCTTAATTACATAATACAGAACACTGGAAATTGATGTCTTTGTCAGCACCTTCAAGTCTGTCAGTGTTCAAATGTGTTTTGTCCCTACTGAAGGGTATCATGAAATGGTGTGAGGAGGCAACTAAACAATTGTATCAGCCATGAAATAGGAAGCTGAGCCTGAAAGTAAAGATTTCCTTGGTTGATCAGCATACCAAACCCTCAACTATTATTACAAGCTTGAAAGCTAAAAAATAAAATCAGAAGAGGGCAAAATTAAAGTGAACCTAAAAAGTATTCTTTGGTTGAAAATTCACTGCATCGACTGTCTCACCAGTTACATGGTATCTTCCTATCCCAGCCTTATCCTGCATTCACTTTCATTCATTTTCCTCAGCAAGAGAATGCCAAGCTCAGTTGGACTGAGAAGTTGATGACCGACCATTTCCACGTTCAGCCCTTGCTTGCTGTATATTTAGGGTTCTTGTCCTGCTGTATAGTAAATTGGGGGCAACTATCAATAAAATAGGGTTATGATTCCCAGACTGTTCACCTGGTTTAAATATGAAACAGCCCTTTGACACCTCATTTACATTTCGTCACTTAATGCATCTTGGGAAGTTCAGACAGTTATCCAATCTCATAATAGCCCATTTTAATGCATCCAAGAAGTATTCACAATGAATTGAAATCCAATTGCTCAAAGTACCTCCAGAGGTGGTAATACATCCATGGTCTCTTTTTTGTGATAATGGCTGCTAAAGTTACACTGAAGGTAGCTGTTTGTTCTCTGTGTTATAAAAGCAACAAAGAAAAACAGCTCCAGTCATTTGTCGACATAGAATAAAATTTAAGATGTGCCAAGCTGCTCTTTATCTCATCTCATTCAACCAATGAATGATCTGTGTTGGTGAAGAGAGGCGTGAATTAGATCTATCATTAAACTTTGTCTCACTCATAGTTCATACGATTCATTCATGTGTTTGGATTAGTTTAAGGATAGTTGTCAGATGACCCTAGCTAAACAGTTATTGTTATTAAACTTCTTAAGAGCAGAAATCATTAACAGATATGTACAGTATATAAATTCTATCTCACTTGAAATAACAATGGGGCCAAAGATTCAAGTCCGTATAGAGAATGCAGATATGCTGAAGAAGAGGAACCAATCCAAAGGCCCTAGCTAAGGTATTTTGTCAGCTAAGATATTTTGTCAGCCTTTTTGTCAGCCCAACGTATTTTGGCCCATAGGTTAGGTATTTTGTCAGCCTGGAACCAGATCCAAAATGAAACCAGAAAGCAATGAGAACCTATTCAGAACTAGTCATTCCTATATTGTATTCACGCACATTCCATCGCAAGGAAATACAATGTGCCTTGAATGAAATGAACCACAGTAAAAGTATGTTGTTGCAGTTGCAGTTTATTTCCATCTCTGTTCACACTAATTTAATATACTGTATGTAGTGACTAAGACTTTGGAGGAATTTGAAAAACATTGATATGTATGATTCCAGTGAATAATTTCCATGGAGAAGCATGCTCTCTTCATTTGTACCATTTTTTATAGAGGAGTATAGAGAATTGATTAACGACAAAAAAAACTAAACAAACAACAATCACTGAAGCTCAATAATCAGCAAAACAAATTCACTTCTGAGCCTGAGCTGAAGAGAGTGGACTCATACCAGTCCTTGACCTCAAATACTTTGGGGTCCAAAAAAACTAATTTCGTTAATGAAGAAACCTGACTGAGCCCTACACCCCTTCTCCACCCCTTCCTGCTACGTTAAGTGTCATTTCCAGTTTGTCAGAGTTACTGTGCGAACGATAGCGTCCTCACATTTTTCTTCCAAACTAGACCTATTTCATGCTTCACTGTCACACCTAATCACTAGTTGTACACCTAAATATAAAACTAGCACTTATAGCTCACACTTTCTCTTGGTGATTGTCTCGCTTTTCCTGCAATTATATACCTAGATCACCAGCTAGCTTAAAAAGCTAAAAAACCTCTATGATGGCTTCTCTCTCTCTCTCTCTCAGTCTCCTGCTCTCTCCTGCTCTGTGTGCCATATGTTTAGCTACTCCTCGGCCTCCTTTAATGAAACTGGTACTTTAATAAATGTAGTTTGTTTGCAGTGCTGGAGGCGAGGCTTAGTGAGTTGGAGACACGGTTCCGCACCATGGAGCATAAGTCTGTAGCTGTAGCTAGCCAGCCCCCATTAGCCGGTGTGGGCTGACCTAGCTTAGCTCCTACTCCCCCAGCGGTTCCCGCACAGCCGGGAAGCCAGGGCAGCTGGGTGACTGTCCGGAGGAAACATAGCCCAAAGGAGAAGCCCACGGTGCACCACCACCTTCAGGTCTCCAACCGATTCTCCCCACTCAGCGACTCACCCGCTGAGAACCAGACTCTGGTCATTGGAAGCTCCATAGTCAGGAATGTGAAGTTAGTGGCACCAGCGAACATAGTTAAGTGCATCTCGGGGGCCAGACACCCAATTACACCAATCAGAGGTCACCAAAATAAATGTGGAGTCGGTGTGTAACTTTGCCAAAACAATGTCGGACTCCATAGTTTTCTCTGCTCCCCTGCCCAACCTGACCAGTGATGACATGTACAGCCGCATGTCATCATTTAACCGCTGGCTGTCGAGGTGGTGCCCAGCTAACAATGTGGGCTTCATAGACAGTTGGCAGTCTTTCTGGGGAAAACCTGGTCTCATTAGAAGGGACAGCATCCATCCCACTTTGGACGGAGCTGCGCTCTTATCTAGAAAGTTTATAAGTCCTAAAACCTGACAACCCAGAGTCGAGACCAGGAGGCAGAGATGCAGTCTTACACACTTCTCTGCTCCTCCTTTAGAACAGTCACCCACCCAACATCCCATAGAGACTGTGTCTGTCCCTCGACCATTCAGATCATTTAAGTCTATCAGGAGAGGAGTTCACCATAAAAATCTCAACAAAGTTAATCCCATTGGCACTATGAAACAGGACAGGAGAGTGAAATGTGGACTTTTAAACATCAGATCTCTGCCGTCCAAAGCTGTTTTAGTAAATGATCTGATATCTGACCATCATATTGATTTATTGTGTCTGACTGAAACCTGGCTACGTCCTGAGGAATACGTTAGCCTTAGTGAGGCCACTCCTCCCAGTCATATTAATACCCATATTCCCAGAGATTCTGGACGTGGAGGTGGAGTTGCAGCAATCTTTAACTCTAGTTTAATAGTCCAACCTAGACTCAAACTTAATTATAACTCCTTTGAAAGTCTTACTCTTAGTTTTTCACACCCAACCTGGAAAACACTAAAACCAGTGTTGGTTGTTACAGTGTACCGCCCTCCTGGCCCATACTCTGAATTCTTAACTGAGTTTTCAGAGTTTTTATCGGATTTAGTCCTTAGTGTGGACAAAGACAAAGAGCCAGAACTCTATTGATCCTTGTGTTCCTTTAGAGCTCAGTAGCAACGACTTCATGAGCTTCTTTAATGATAAAATTCTAACTATTAGAGACAAAATTCATCACCTCCTGCCCTCAACAGGCTCTGATCCAACTTCAAACCTAAGAACCATAGAAACAGCTGTTAGACCGGATGTGTATTTGGACTGTTTTTCTCCAATTGATCTTTCTGAATTGGCTTCAATAATATCCTCATCCAGACCATCAACATGTCTGCTAGACCCCATTCCTACTGGGCTACTTAAGGAGGTCCTGGAGGTTCTAGTGCGCATGTGCTGAGTATATGCTGCCTGTTACGATTGCTCCTGCTAGTTTTCTTATTTTTTCTTACTATAAAACTATATTTTTAAATTATCTGTTTTACTTTTTGTTGGTAATATTTTTTAAGACGTTCTCTCTCAAATACATGCTGGTTGGAGAGAGCTCTTGTCATCTTTTTGCTGTGAAAGAACTACTTTAACTCTGCCGGGTGCAGTAAAAGTATGGCCATTGGTAGCCGTTTTGTCTACACGAGTGATCAGCTGATCGCTCTGAAACCTGCTGGCATCCTGACCACAAGATCTTCACAAATTCCAGAAGAACTGTGGAGGAAAACACACCGAGGTTGCAGAGAAAGAAGAACCAGCGGAGGAGAGAAACCAGAGGGAGTCAACGGAGGCGTATGGAGGAAAAGAAATATAAACCCTGTCTCCCCATCATTACTATGGGCAACATGAGATCGCTGGTAAACAAGATGGAGGAGCTAACAGCGTTAGCCAGGAGTCAGATGGAGTATGGGGAGTGTAGTCTAATGTTCTTTACGGAGACATGGCTGCATCTGGACATTCCCGACAACAATGTTTCCATTGACGGCTTCCAAACTGTTCGGGCCGACAGGGTTTGCACCAAAAGCGGTAAACAGAAAGGAGGGGGGCTTGCCGTTCTGGTGAACAACAGGTGGTGCAGTCCTGCTCATATTACTATCAAGGAGCGCATCTGCAGCCTGGACATTGAACTGTTTGCTGTTGGTCTTCGTCCATATTATCTGCCACGGGAGTTTTCACATGGTGTTTTGGTGACTGTTTACATTCCTCCTTCTGCCAACCCGACTTCGGCGTGTGACGTCATCCACTCCGCCATAGCTCGGTTACAGACTCTACACCCGAGTGCATTCATTGCTATCTCGGGTGACTTCAACCATGTCACCATGTCAAAAGCACTGCCCAACTTCACACAGTACGTGAACTGTTTCACCAGAGAGGACAGGATCCTGGACTTAATGTATGCTAATGTGAAGGGTGCATACAGCTCCTCTCCCCTCCCACCTCTGGGAAGGTCTGACCACAATCTCATACACCTCAGTCCCACTTACTTGCCTCTGGTTAAAAGACAGCCTGTGACCATAAAGACAGTGAGGAGATGGTCGGAAGAGGTGTATGTGGAACTGCAGGGATGTTTTGAGGTCACAGACTGGCAGGCACTCTGTGAGCCAAATGGAGAAGACATCGACGGGTTCACAGAGTGCATCACGGTCTATATCAACTTCTGTGTAGACTCCATTGTTCCAGTAGAGACTGTTCACTGTTACCCAAACAACAAGCCGTGGGTAACAAAGGACATTAAGGCCCTCCTGAATGATAAGAAGAGGGCTTTCAGGGCTGGCAACAAGGAAGAGATGAGAAACACACAGAGACACCTGAAGCACAAGATCAGAGAGGCTAAGGAGGAATATAAGAAGAAGTTGGAGCGGAAACTCCAGCAAAATAACAACAGAGAGGTCTGGAGAGGGACGAGAACAATCACCAATGAACTTAATCTGTTCTTCAACAGATTTGATGCCCAGGCCCCTACACTCCCTACAGACACTACCATCAACACCTCGATTGTTCTGCCCCCAACAACACCTACTCCACTCTCTCCCCCTCACACTTGCAGCCTCTCATCTTCAAGGGAAGGCCACTCTCTCACCTCTATCAGCTGAAGATGTTAGAAGACAGCTGGGGAAACTTCACTGTGCCAGATGACCTTTGGTATTGTACATTTGTTTGGGCATTTGTTACGTTATCTGACAGATCTACAGATTGATTGTTAGCACATTGAAATGGTAGAAGAATCTTTCTTTGTGATTGGTGGACATTATTACTTAGTTAGTAAGTAATGGTAATAGTGACAAGATTGTAGTCAACCTGTTCCATGATGTCTTTGACTTTGTCTTGTTCACAGTCCAAGATAATGCGCCGCTCCTTACGGATTTCCAGGTCCTTAAAAAACAGAGATTTGTAAGAAGTTAAAATATTTAACAGTATTCAGCTTTCAGTATTTAAGTCCTGAATGTTGTGCAGACCTGCAGCATGACACATAGCTCTGCAAACAAAGTGCACCTAGTGGTATTTTCCTCAGAAACAGTGATGTTCCTTCCCTACCTATACCAGTTTGGTATATTGGCTGTGGGAGGAGAAGTACAGTAAAGAGTGTGTCATCCAGCTGCATGCTGCATACTTACCGCACTTAAATGCACAAATATAGACCTCCCTAAAATCATAGTCATTGTAAATGCTTAGTCTGCTTCGTATCCCACCTGTCTGTTTGTTTGATCATCGGGATTTCTGACCTGTTTCTTTGCCTGACATTTTGTACCTCTGCCTGGTTGTGGCATAAACATGCAAAAATCAGAGCACTGAATACACAAATATGAACTGAACTTTGCAACAATAAATGGGTATGGTAATATTTAGCATAATATCAAGCAAAAAGATTTTTTTCCTGTTATTAAATTTGAATTGTTGAACTGGGAAGAGATGTTCCAGATTGCAATGTTTCAACCCAATTCTTTTCACCAGACAAGAAAGGGTGGGCATAATAAGTGGGAGGTGCGTACTATCCTCTGCAGACACTGCACTACTAAGCTTGAGATGTCATTGTCATGACTGAACCTTGGAATTTGTGGTAGTGGATGACAGATGCATCACCTTTTCGAGTGTAGTGTATCTTGGTGTAAGCCTGGTGTGAGCACTAACAAGGTGCAGAGAATAGAATATCAGAACCTGAAACAGGGAGCGGTAGGCTTCGTCCTTCCTCTCATCTTTCAGGTTTCCTACATTTATCGCTGTGACAACCCATTTTTTCTCTGCTGCAGTGTCCAGTATTACCTGCAGAGTAGAAAGACCTGCACAGACAAATACATAAACACACACACACACACGCACACACACACACACACACACACACACACACACACACACACACACACACACACACAAAACATGATTAATAAGTGTGCTCAGGCTATGTGCAAGGAGACAGCTGTTGCATCTGTGTGGAGAAGATGCATGGTGAGCTTATTTCTGTTTTCAGCACAGAGCCTAACACAACTGTCAATTTCACACAGCATCTTAACATCTGGGTTTATCTGGTAAAATCCTCCATCGTTGCCGGAAGTTAGTCTCCAAGGCTAAAAATCATCAT
This sequence comes from Pempheris klunzingeri, assembly GCF_042242105.1. Lineage (NCBI taxonomy): Eukaryota > Metazoa > Chordata > Actinopteri > Acropomatiformes > Pempheridae > Pempheris > Pempheris klunzingeri. Next base: position 29,890,461 of record NC_092014.1, on the reverse strand, counting down.
CTCACCATGCATCTGTTCACCTCTTCACATGTATGCAATGGCTGCAGACCAGATACTGGCTGCTAACTTCAACTTTCTTCAGATTACCCCTTGTGGGCCTAATTCCCAGTTCCTTCACAAGTTTAACACCAAATTATTTATTATTTCAAGTTTAAGGAGAAGAAAAGTTAAGTTGAATGATTGTTGTGAGAGCTGTCACTTAGAAAACACTTGAAACAAAGTTTTGACCAAACCCTTTTCATGTTGCTGTTGTAATAGTCTTAAAAGTTGGACTAAAATTGATCAAGGTACTGTGTTTGTTCAGTCTGTTAAAATGATTTGTTATTTCAGTATATAATGCATCTGTCTAACTAGTTTGCTGTGCACCTTTAGCTTTTGTTCTAATTTTCATTTTATAAAGTTTTATTGATGTTATTCAATAGGAACCAATAACCAACGTAGGTTGCTGTGGTTTTAAGCTGTGTCTCTAAGAGACAAAGTGGAATATGTTGCATATGTTACCTGTCAATAAATAAACTGTTGTCAATTCATAATACTTCCTTATCTCTTTAATACTTAATGGACAATATGATTAAGAAAAGTTACATTAACATTAAAATTTTAAAAAATCTAATTAAATTAAAATAATGCTATAAACTTAAATAATACTAAACTAAAATAATGCTATATGATAAATATAAAGCTTCAAATAGACCCTGTGACCGGTAATCTATATCTTCCTGCACTACTTCCAGTGAACAGTGTCCCAAAAATGATCTGAGCACCCCCTAATAATAGTTAAAATTGAATACTTGTCTTTTTACTGGTGGTAAAAGGTTTAAGGGATAGCAGAACAATATAACAGGGGTTAAATCATAGACTGTGCATAAAGATGGATGACATGATAGCTCCCCAAAATTGAAGCCAAAACATACTGATTTGCACCCTAGTGGCTGGCTGGTCATATAGCCTACCCCAAATATGTTATTGGATTCAACATGGGTCAAACAAAAAAAATTAGAGTAAACATCAAATACATTTTTCTGAAAGATGGTTTCTGTCATTTTGGTAGTTCTTAATACATGGATGTGGATCAAGTGTTCGTTTTTCTGATCAAATTGTATTCAATTAGTTAGCTGACACTACGATAAAGAAGTGAAATGCCATGATTGACAGCCAATTCTGGCTCCAAATGACGTCACTAGCAAAAAATAGCAGCGGCTATATCTGGGATATTTTTACTTCATTGTTGTACAGTTGGAGGAAGGGGAGACTCTAGCTTTAAAAATTAAATGAAATCCTATAAAGTAGTATTACCTTAAACCAAACTGTCTTTAGTTTTTACACACTAAAAGCAGACTAAACTATCTAGTAAGCAAATGACAAGTATGTATCCACACTGTAAAAACAGAGAATACACAAAAGACTATAACTAATCCATTACAGTGTAATTAAAGTTTTTTTGTCCTTTTTTGCCTTTATTTGATAGGAAAGTGAGAGACAGACAGGACAGATGGGAGAGACAAGGGTACAACAAACAACAAAGGTCAATGGCAGCAATCGAATCAGCAACGGTTGCAGTTGACCATGCAGTCCAGTGGACAGTATTCGCAGTAGCTACTCAGCTACCAAGGTGCTCCATCACAATGCAATTTTACATCACAATATCAAAATATATTGAAAAATGGTAAACTTTAATGACCAATCTAGATCGAATCTATTAAAAATGGTTCAAAGCAGACAAATAGCTTTGATATTTGTTCATTGAAAAAATACCTGTCATGGTCCTGTATTTTGTCTAGTTCCGTTTTTGTCTCGTCTCATGTTGTCTTGTCATTTCCTGTTTTATTTTGTAGTATCATGTGTTTCCTCGTTTCAGTTAGTTACTTCCTTTCGTCTGATTGTCTGGCTCCTCCCTGATTGTTTCCACCTGTTCCCCATTACCCTGTGTATTTATTGTCTGCGTCTCCCTCTGTCCTGTGCCAGTTCGTCATGTCCATTGTCTTGCCATTCTGCGCTACCTTGTCTTTGATATCCCATTGTTGGAGTACCATTCTTGAGGTTTGGTCTGTTTCAGTTGTATACTTTGTTTCAAGCTCTGCCTTGCTCCTTTTGTTGTTCACTTTAAGATTAGTCTAGCTTTGTTTTTTCAGTTGTTACTTTGCATCGTGTTTCTAGTTTTGAGTGCCTTTTGCCTGAGTATTTCTGTTCTTAGTGTTTCGATTTTGTTTTGTTTGATCGCTCCTGTTTTTTCACGGAGTCGCCTTTTGTTAGTTTTAGGGTTTTTGTCTTGGTTCCTGTTTTTGCATTTTGATTAAAGTTTTCTTTGTGACTTTAATTGAGTCGAGCGTGTGGGTTCCTCAGTCTTGTCTGTCCGGTCCTTGTCAATACCCACCATATCAAAGTACTTCATCACTTGATGCACAAGCCATGTAACAATCCAATACAATAAGTGAAAGCCAATGAAAAAAAATTAAACAGTCAAACATTGCCCACAATAGCCTAAACACCCAGAGATATTAAACTGATGGGTACTAAAGCATGGTCAGGCTAATATATCAGTATATATCATGAAGCTCATCTGATAATATGATACATCACAGAGACATTTGTATTAGTGTATATACACTGTTGCCCATAAAGTTGGAATAAAATGTTTTTTACCTCTTCTCATGAAATGATTGTGACAATGTGATTTAATCTTGATAAATAAAGTGTATATCTTCTCAACTTTATTGATCAAACTCTTCCAAACATATCACAGTGAAACTTAAACCACAATTAACCTTTGCAAACTGTGTATTCAGGCTTTAACAAAATTGGGGGTATTGAACAATTATTCCAACTTTATGGGCAACAGTGTATATTAAAATAAATTGTTGTCAATGCATTGTCTAACAGACCCTGAAAAATTCTTCATTTCCACTCAGTACATATGTTGGTTATTTAAAAAACAAAATCAAGGGATACTGCAATGGCAGGAATACTAAATCACATGCCCTATGTAAAAAAAATTAAGATTCTCATTACCTCTATCACTGTCGTATAAATAGGCAAACTTTTCCCATTTGTAGTACTCCACTAATGAAACTAGTGGCCCCTTGATATCCGGCCTCATCTGAAGAACAAACTGATTCATTCCTTCTGCTGGGAAAGACGGCGTGATGAAGGACACATGAAGTGTCTCACAGAAGGATGTGATGGTGTTTACTGACTTCTTGTCGTAAAAGCCAAAAATCGCGTAGACACCTCGAGAGAACTGGGAACAAACTAGGCGAAAGAGAGAGAGAGAGAAACATTTTAATAAATCACTGAACAGAGACAGGCAAATAGACGATTCAACTTATACACAGGATGGCACACATAATAAATGCCCTTGTGCTGAACACCTATGATAATACTAATCTTCTGTTAAATATTTTATGCAGATGATAATTATGCAGATTATACAGCTGATGGTGATGAGTAGGGTAGAGTACCTTTTGATGTACAGTTCAGCTGTGTCTCACAACATTTGTAGATTAAGTGTGAATGAATTGGGATGCAAATCTGTAAATGAATACAGGTAGTTCTACAATGAGGCCTGCAGGTCTCCATCCCCACATCAGGGAGTAGTCACTTACAGTTACAGCTAAAAAGTCAAGCATAAATAGTAATAACCAAAGGTCAGTACTATAAAGATGCTCACACTCACATGCTGGAGAAGTAGAGAACTGGAGAAGAGAGTATTACATGAATTAGTATCAGCACAATGTTTTTTTCTTCAATTACTTTACTTTGTTAATTACTGATGTGTCTACATGTTTTTAAGAAAACCGCAGTTTTAGAGTAGGGAAGTGTTGACTACTTGCAGAAGATTTGAGGCCATGCAGTTAAAATTTTTGAAAAAGCCTGTAGTCAGAATATCAAGGAAGCAGGAGGCATTTAGACCTTGCACAGTTTCTTTCAAGGTTCAAAGGTTGATGGGATCAAACTATGTCATGCTAACTGCCCGTCAACTCTAGTAATAAGGCACATGCTGAGTCAGTCCATAGTGTTGGGCCTCCACCGTCTAAAAATGGTGGGTACTACATAATTGTCTCATGATCAAAAGGGTTTCCTTTTGTGAACTTAGTTTCTGGGAGTCCTTTTGCACACTTGTGTGCAAAATGCAACCCTGGATCCAGCTTCCAACTACCACTTGTCAACATGTGGCATGTGACCCTTGATATCCTCAGAACAATAAAAACAGAGTTCTGTCCATTGTTCTCTTTCCTCTCCCCTGGACCCTTCTGAATGTCCAGCTTTGCTGTTTTCTCTTTCTCCTGGGATCTTGTCCTGGGCTATAGCTAGGGAGGTCCTCAGCTGCCAGCTGTTTGCCTTAGTATGGCCTGCACAAAGCAGACCACATGGCAGCGAAGGGAAGTCCTACCTTGTTTTAACAGCAGGTACGCCTCAAAGTATACCAGCTGGCTTTTTAAGCAGACAGATGCACAAAAGCAAGTTTGGCTAACTAGAAAGGAACACCCAGTAAACAGCAAAGACAAGAACTACTTCTTGACTTCAGAACCTCATCCCACACAACACACCAAAAGATCTCTCTCATTCTCCCTCCAACACAAACCTTAACTGGGAATACATAGCATAGCATAGCATAATGTTCACAGCTAGGCAGAATAGTTCAGCCTTGTTGATGTACATGTATGGATGTATATGGATTTGCTTCAGTGTTATTCAGTGAGTTTGATTGTTGTGATGTGTTAGCTTATTGTGTAGCCACACCACTAAGCTGATAGTGTTAGTCAGTTCTGCCTAACAAAGACACAAGCTTTTGCATGCAAACCAACCATCCTTTCCTAACCTGGCACCATTTTACACACTCATATATATATCTACACAAACGTGTCTCAGCCATCACATGGCATGTGTCTTTGTCTTCCTCTCAGCCACACATTTGGCTTCTTTTGCACAAACACACACACACACACACACACACACACACACACACACACACACACACACACTCTCCCTATTGTTCCTCAGTTAGGAACCATTAATGTGATTTTGCTATGTTTTAATAAATGTTAATGTTGTACAAGAGCAAATGTTTCCATCTTCTACTCTGCTAGGAACTCCAAAATCCTTCAACTAGCTTTTTCTTTAAGTTTTTTTTTTGGTTAAAGTTATAATGTTAATTATTAACTATAATGCCAAACTTGAATGAGACTGTATCAGTTAAATTGTCTTTTTCTTCTTTTTAAACAAGTGGTGCGGTCGAGATAAACTGCATGCAAAAGTCCTACTCATTAATATACACTACTCACAAAAAGTTAGGGATATTCGGCTTTCAGGTGAAATTTCAGGATGAACCTAAAATGCATTCTAAACTTTCCAGGTGAACGTGTGACCTTCTCTAAACTTTTGAATGCGCATGTCCAACTGTTCAGTGTTTCAGTACTTTTTGCACAAGTTGCTGTTCTCTAACAAGAAGCTTAACAGCAAAATTCACAACAGGTTTGATCCATGAATCGACCAATACATTTCCTGCTTCAGTTAGAATTGGTATTTAAACAGTCCTCCTCATCATGCTGTTCACATTCTGACATCATGAGACCAAGACGATACCTAACAATTGATCAGCAGCACCTCGCCATTGCGAGGCTTCAAACAGGAAGTCCTCAGACGGAGGTGTTCACTGAGCTTAGAGGGTCACAGAGTGTCATCAGGAGGTTGTAACAGTGATACAGAGTGACTGGAAGAGTCACAGAAAGGAGAGGAGTGGACGTCCTTTGGCCACATCCCAATTTATTGAGACACTGAAAATTTTTTGTTGTGGTATACCTACCACTGTTGTTAGATTTTCTTTCAATAAATTGTTTAAGATGAATAAAATTACCATTGCATGCTTCTACTTAAATGCCCTACTTTCATGATATAATATCACTGTAGCATTCACTTTTTACATTTTCCACATATTTCATCTGAAAGTTGAATATCCCAAACTTTTTGTGAGTAGTGTAATTATTGTCTAATGAATTAATAGTAAAGTTAATGTCTCCGATGTAGGTGCAGGTGCTGCTGTCCTCATGGTTGTCAACATGCATGCTAAGATTTCCAACAGTAACTACACAGTCAAAATCTATGTAGATGATAGACAGCAGATCAGATGTCCATCATTCGATTAATCACACATGAAAGGAGACACATTGGTGGATGGATGGACTTCTTTTTCAAACAGGCATAATTCCTGGACCACAAAATAGAGAAGTTTAGTTTAGAAATAACATAGTAATTTATAGCAACTGATGTAATTTGAAAAAGTTTATGGTAAGACAGCGTAACTCCCCTTGCCAGTTAGGTACACTTTGGAAATCTGATGCAATCCAGTTCAATTTCAAATTCAAGTTCAATTAGAAAATAAGCAAGAGAAAATAGTGAGGAACTCAATCAAATAATATAAACCAAAAATAAAATATAAAAATTGAATTAAAATTAAAAAAAGAACCAAAATAATTCATCATACAATTTTGTTGTAATTAATTTTTGTCCTTTAGACTAAGGGTTATAATAATGGACATTAAACTGTAAAATCATGGAATTAATGTTGAATCAATACAAAGCAAGTATATTTGAAGTCAAATACTACTATTTAATAACATCATTTTAACTTGGGGGTGGGGGCTTGCCAAAATGGCCCAGGCAGTGTTGTGCATGCTCAAAAACAAGCTCATGTTTTTGGTGAACGATGAAGTGAATGTATCAATTTGCAACTAATGAGCAATGATAACTCAAGAGAGAGTTAAGGATTTTGTCTTTACTGCTGAACACATTGAGCGTCCAACTAGTCTTGGGAAATATCTGTGAGTGAGTGCTGATTAAAAGAAATCCTTAACAAAGGGTAAGACCACAAGCCAACAGCCACAAAGTTCCTCTACCCACGTCAAAGTCACAGCATTTTGTAAAGAACCTGTTACCTAAATTAAAAAGATTTGAAAAAAAAACATGGAAGGCATGAAGGTGAACTACTTAATTTTTAGAGATTTGTGAATTGTGAGTTAAAAAATTGTGAACTATGAATATGAACTAGTTTGTTTTAATCTGTGTGAATGAAAAATTTAGAACTAGCTCTTGTGAAGTTTGCATATGCACTGGGCCCAAGGCCGTACAATAATGTAAGAGTGCCCCTTCTCATGTGCACTAAAAATGCAACACTGGTAAACCTGGGCACTGTATGTGTTTTAATGATGCTTAGTGTGCTAGTTCTTAACGTGAATATATTTCCAACTTTACTAAAATTGTTGCATCTGTGGATGTGCTGTGGTGTGGGTCTTGGCAATGGCTGTGCAGCGGCAGATGTAGAGGACATAATCTGCTATTTGTTTGGCTTTATTGCTGAAACACATTACTTATGGCAGAAATACACTGTTAGGCATTGAATAATGAAGTATGGGGTTTGGATAAAGTGCAGCAAATAGTGGGAAAATCACAGTGACAGCACAGGAGGTAAACAAAACACAGCTGTAAATTTTTTAAATATCTTAAATCAATTACAAAATTATGGTTCATTTAAGTTAATTTTGACAGCACGGCTAGGTATATTTGGTTAAAATAACATTAAATAAAAAAGGATCTTGTCATCGTGTCATCAATCACTGTTTGTTAGAAACAACAAATAACATGATGAAAAAATTTGCTGCCTGACTTTTCAGCCTTTCTTCATGACCAAATGTTTATAGGTTTTACAGACACTTATCAAACCAACCAATTCCAATGCAAGAAAAACAGGGCCATTCTGCTGCTTTAATATTTTTCCAGGTTCAAATCAGCTGGCCGGCAGGTTTGTGGTTTGAACCTTGAATCTTTCTATGTGGAGTTTGCATGTTCTCCCCTTGTTCTCTTCAGGGTCCTCCCACAGTCCAAAGACATGCAGGTTAATTGGTGATTCTAAATTGCCCGTGGGTGTGGGTGTGAGTGTGCGCATGAATAGTTGTCTATCTCTATGTGTTGGCCCTGCAATTGATTAGTGGCCAGTCCAGGGTGTACCCCGCCTCTTGCCCAGTGTCAGCTGGGATTGGCTCCAGCCCCCCCTCGCGACCCTTGAGGATAACAGGTATAGACAATGGGTGGATATTATCATGTATGCTATCAAAGGGAGCCAACATTTGCTTTAATGGTGTGATGTGTGCTTTTTCTCTGAAAGGATGGACACAGACAAGTCCTTTGTGTCTGTGTGTCTACTGCTATATTTAGGTGTCCTACTTCCATGACCTTGTTCTTTACTCTAGAAAGAAAAAGTCCAATTTCACCTCTCTGGGTATGATATTGGATTAATGTGTATTATATAGTGCATCAAAGCATATAATTATGTTCTCTGCACAGAAAATAAAGTCAAGCTGACAACCTGATAAATGATCGTGACGATGAACACAAGCCTTTAGAATTCACAGCAAGAAATGTAAATGCACAGATTTTGGGAGACAACATCAATATAAATGTGCAGTTAAACAATATCATTCAGTAACAATAGCCAACACTTGTGTATCGGTTTAGTTAGTACTCGATTCTAATGTCCAGTGTCATTTGATTTTCGACATTCCATCTAAGATGCTACAGAGCTTACAGAGCCTTTAGTTGTTGGAACTGCAGCTCTATATGATTTGCAGGAGATGCCCGAACCAAGGTTAAACTGTGTCAGCAGCGATTTTGAGCTGTGCTCCCGTCAATACATTTGTCCAACGTCTAATCTCTGACCAACAAAATGAATTAACTGCTGTTTTCTCTACAGAGAAAACACAGACTTATAAAGCTGCTGACCTGTGCCTCACCATACTTCGCTTGGTGAGCAAAACCAAGTACTATAGTCTAGATGGTACTCTACATCTGCTGGGCTTCTGCTGTGTTATAGAACTATGAGGAGCAATAACAGGAGTTGGAATCCAAATGCATTTCATAGTTTACATCACACTTCAGACCCGTGTTAGTAATGCATTACAACACCTGGCTGAAGAGACAATAAACATGGAGCACAAACATGCAGACTCCCTGCTCGTTGTTTTTGGGAGACACAGGTTAACCAAAAGTACTAATACCCCATTTTCAAAATACTTGACTACAAGTAAAAGTTCTGCATTCTAAACCTGACTAAGATTTAAAAAAACATGTAAGGATGATAGCAACATGTAATTACAATAGTCAATGTGCAGTAAAATGGTCTCTATTAGTGTTTTTGGATTAATATTACCGCAGCATTGATGTCTATGTTGCATTTTGTTGCTGTAGATGTTTAGGTTATGCCTATTTGTACTGTTTTATATACTGTTTGATTGTTTAATCTATAGCAATGCATCATATTATACATGTATTTCTAAAAAGTCAACTTTTTATAGGCTCAGAAATATCTGTTTTCAGCTTTGTGACGATGCATTTTCCAGCTAATCCATGGGGGGGTTTACATAATTTATTAAACTTAAAGAAGTAGGAGAATTTACTCAAGCCACAAAGGAACAGAGAGAATGAAAAAAATGTCTATATTGAGACATAAATCATATTGTGGCATAGTAGCAATATCAAGAAATTATTCATAAGCCATAACAGCCAATAATCAGCAAACAGACTATGAGAAGTGGTGTCCACCAAGGATGTGTGCCTTCCCCTCTGCTCTTCCTCCTTTAAAGCAACAATTGCACCTCAGAAATCTCTTCTCTTAAACTTCTGACTTCAGACTACAACAGACAGTCAGGACTGCAGAAAAGATCACAGATGCCAACTTGCCTGCCATTCTGGAAACTGTCAGGAAACATCACTGTAGATCCATTTACACCCTGGATACAACCTGTTCCAACTTCTCCCCTTTGGTAGGGGCTACAGAGAGCTTCACAAAAAACAATCAGACACAAGTTGCTTTATGTCTCTTACAATCTTGGTATCTTCTCCTGAGCCTTTCTGTGCTTTTCTCATTTCTCAGGTTCCTGTGAATCCTGGTTCTCCTGCTGTGGTTCTCTGGCTTCATGAATCACTGCTGCGGCTACTTTTTTCTAATATTAGTCATGTTATCATTATTCATATATTAACTATTGTTATATTTTTCAATGTTACCATATTGCTAATTATTAGTCATATTCCTATGATCAATGCTATAGTTGCTGTTACTATTTTGGTTTGTTTATACATCGTCAATGTCAATGTCAACTTACCTATAAATTGTAAATGATATATTTACACTTTAAAATACATTGTTTTTTAGCATGTACATATCACTGACATCACTGCCAAATGCAAATCCTGCACGCTGTATATAATGTATGTATGCATTCAATATGCATTTCATTGCAATAGGCCTCACACAAGGGACAGGGAACAAAGGAGCAAGAAACGTACATAATGAAATGTACAGTCGAGTTTTTGTTCTTGCCAATTCCTTTTATCGATATTCCTTTTTGATTGAGGAACGAAAGGTCCAAAAACGAAAAACGGAAGTCACATGGTTTTTGGTTTTATGTCTCCAAACCAAAAACGACAGTCCTAATTTGCTTTTTGCAAATGGGCAGACCGGAGGTGGAAGTGAATTGTAACAAATAATAAGGATAGAATAGCCATTCTATAAAGGTGTAACATTATGCAAGCACATGAAACCTAAAGGATTTAGTCACTATTAGTCACTAATAGTCACTAGTTAGTCACTATTCCCACAGTGTTTCAAGTGATGAATTATGAATGCCTTTTAAAAACGCTGTCAAGTGTTATTCAAATGACAACTACCATCTGAAGTTCCATACAAGCCAGCTGTCGCCTGGCGTCATTTAAACGCCTGGTCCTTTCGGCAGCCTGGCTCTATAGTGTAATGGGTAAGACAACTACCTCACATGTTGATTTTAGGCTCAAAACCCACTTGAGGTCTGACTTTGACAATGTGATAATGATAACATTTTCAATCTTTTCCACATTTATGTTACTGAAAATATTCAATCAATTTATATGATTAAAAGAAACAAACAGTCTATCACAAGTTTGGACTTTTAAGAATTTTATTGGCAATAACCTTTAAACAAACAAACAAGAAAAAACTCGAAGGGAAGATGTTTTTCAGTAACGGTGACTGTCTCCTGAAGAACACGTGCATCAACTCCTTTGTGAGAAGGGAGGGAACCCAGTTTTCCCAGGGTGCCTTGAACACAGCAGAGTGGTAACACAACTAATCAGAGAGGCACAATAGGGGAAAGGAGACGTGGTTGTGCTGTGGTTGGACCTCGCCAAGGCATATACAGTTGCAAGAAAAAGTATGTTAACCCTTTGGGATTACTTGGATTTCTGCATAAATTGGTCATAAAATATGTTCTGATCTTCATCTAAGTCACATCACTAAACAAACACAGTCTGCTTAAATTAATACCGCACCAAAAATTACAAGTTTTCATGTTTTTATTGAACACAACATGTAAACATTCACAGTGCAGGGTGGAAAAAGTATGTGAACCTTTGGATTTAATAACTGGTTGACCCTCCTTTGGCAACAATAACCTCAACCAAACGTTTCCTGTAGTTGCAGATTAGACCTGCACAACGGTCAGGAGGAATTTTGGACCATTCCTCTGTACAAAACTGTTTCAGTTCAGCAATATTCTTGGGATGTCTGGTATGAATCGCTCTCTTGAGGTCATGCCACAGCATCTCAATCGGGTTGAGGTCAGGACTCTGACTGGGCCACTCCAGAAGGCGTATTTTCTTCTGTTGAAGCCATTCTGTTGTTGATTTACTTCTATGCTTTGGGTCGTTGTCCTGTTGCATCACCCATCCTCTGTTGAGCTTCAGTTGGCGGACAGATGGTCTTAAGTTTTCCTGCAAAATGTCTTGATAAACTTGGGAATTCATTTTTCCTTCGATGACAGCAATCCGTCCAGGCCCTGAGGCAGCAAAGCAGCCCCAAACCATGATGCCCCCTCCACCATATTTCACAGTTGGGATGAGGTTTTGATGTTGGTGTGCTGTGCATTTTTTTCTCCACACATAGCATTGTGTGTTCCTTCCAAACAACTCAATTTTGGTTTCATCTGTCCACAGAATATTTTGCCAGTAGTGCTGTGGAACATCCAGGTGCTCTTTTGCAAACTTCAAACGTGCAGCAATGTTTTTTTTGGACAGCAATGGCTTCCTCCGTGGTGTCCTCCCATGAAATCCATTCTTGTTTAATGTTTTACTTATTGTAGATTAGTCAACAATAATGTTAGCATGTGCCAGAGATTTCTGTAAGTCTTTAGCTGACACTCTAGGATTCTTCACCTCATTGAGCATTCTGCGCTGTGCTCTCACAGTCATCTTTACAGGACGACCACACCTAGGGAGAGTAGCAACAGTGCTGAACTTTCTCCATTTGTAGACAGTCTGTCTTACTGTGGACACATGGACATCAAGGCTTTTAGAGATACTTTTGTAACCCTTTCTAGCTTCATGCAAGTCAACAGTTCTTAATCGTAGATCTTCTGAGAGCTCTTTTGTGTGAGGCACGGTTCACGTCAGGCAATGCCTCTTGAGAACAGCAAACTCAAAACTGGTGTGTGTTTTTTATAGGGCAGGGCAGCTTTAACCAACACATCCAATCTCATCACATTGATTGGACTCCAGGTTGGCTGACTCCTGGCTCCAATTAGCTCTTGGAGAAGCCATTAGCCTAGGGGTTCATATACTTTTTCCACCCTGCACTGTGAATATTTACATGTTGTGTTCAATAAAAACATGAACACTTATAATTTTCTGTGCAGTATTAGTTTAAGCAGACTGTGTTTGTCTAGTGATGTGACTTAGATGAAGATCAGAACATATTTTATGACCAATTTATGCAGAAATCCAAGTAATCCCAAAGGGTTCACATACTTTTTCTTGCAACTGTAGCTCCTCTCCACACAAACTGGTGGAGACAGCTCCATGTCCAGAGCAAGATTAAGAATCTCATAATGGATTATTATAACAATTTCAATCTGAGATTCACATCTGGGACCATCATTTCCCGAACAAAAGTAAGTACTTCATAATGGTTTATTATAACAGTTTCAATCTGGGATTTACATCTGGGACTATCACATCTGAGTGGCATCAGCTGGAGAGGGAATTGTCACAGGATGCACCATCTCAGTTATCCTCTTCTACCTGGTTATGAACATGCTAATCATGTCAGCCAAGATGGAGTGCCGAGGCCCAATAACCAAGTCTGGGGCCGAGCAACCCCCCATTTGAGCTCTCATCAATGACATGACTGTAATAACCTCATCAGTTCCAGGAAGCAGATGGATCTTTCAGTGCTTGGAGAGATAACTTGGGCTAGGATGTGTTTCAAGCCAGCAAAATCCAGGTCATTTGGTTCTGAAGAGACCGGTTCCACCTCTCACACAGAGGTACATGAATCCCATTGGTCACTAAAAAACCTGTAAAGAACCTTAGAAAAATCTTTGACTCCATGCTAAAAGATGTTGCTTCCATCAAGACAGGAAACAAAGAACTGGAAGGGTGGTTGACAGCCAGGTCTAACAGGAAAATTTAAAGGCTGCGTATACCAGCAAGGTATACTACCAAGAGTGTTATGGCCTCTGCTGGTGTATGAATTCTCACTGTCCACTCTGGAGCGGCTTGAGAGAAGAATCAGCTGTCACCTCTAAAAGTGGTTGGGGTTGCCAAGGAGCTTGAGCAGCATCATCCCTATATGTTAACAGGAACAAGCTGAGCCTCCCCATCAGCAGCCTTAGCAAGGAGTTCATGGTAATCCGTGCAAGGGAGGTACACCAATACAGGGAATCTATTGACCTGACCAAAACCCCAACCAAGAGCCCAGGAGGACCTCCCTGGACCTGGGAAAGCAGCTCAGATTCCTGGAAAGCATCATGGAGACCTGCAGACCAGACATCGTGGTGTATTGAAACATCCAAGCAGGTGGTCTTGCTGGAGCTCACAGTACCTAGGAAGGAGTGGATGGAGGAGGCCAGCAAGAGGAAGAAGCTGAAATATACTGAGTGAAGAAATGCCACAGAAGGGGATGGCGTGCTCGGTGCCTGTAGGAGGGAGGGGCTTTGCATTGTGCAAAACCTACAGTCTTCGGGGCATCACTGGAGCACGCAAAAGACAAGTCATTAGCAGATCCTCAGAGGCTCCAAAAAAGGCTTCAAGATGGCTGTGGATCACAAGGGACAAGCTGTGGTCTAATGCTTCTTGGGCACAGGCGGGGAACTGATCACTCCCCATCGGGTCGCCTGGGTGAAGGGGTCTACAATTTAAAGACTCAAAAAACCCCAAGACCCCAGGTACTATCACTGATGATGTGCATTACTAGATGTATGTTGAGACCATGAGTATAAATCTCAATTACACTGCAGTTAGATTTATGCATATTCAATAATTTTACAAATTGGTCTTCAGTGCAGGTTAACAGCATTCACAACATAGAGAAATTAGATTAAATCAAATGTTTTATCTGTAGTCTATCTGTAATATATGTAGGTGTGTGGTCTTCATAGCTATGAATATTGAATGTTTTCAACCTAACTTTTCAACCCAATATTTTCCAAACAGTAACCAGTAAGTACAAAAGTTGTTTAAACGTTAAATTCAAAGTTTTGAGCCACTGTCTCACTGTCTATTTAGACACACTGAGTCTTTTCTTTTTTGTTTAAAGTTTATTGACAACAAAAAATTCAAAATAAAATTCTTAAAATTCAATGATCGGACAGCGCTTTTACATTACATCTTCATTCACTCATTCACACATCATTCATGCAGGAGGAATCTAAGTTGGAGGAGGCTAGTTTTTCACACACATTCAACACTGAAGCAATGCTTCAGGACCAAGTTGGGGCTCAGTGTCTTGGCCAAGTACACTTCGACTGACTTAGAGGAGCCGGGGATCGAACCATCAACCTTCAACGACCAGGCGTTCAAATGACAGCAACCGGCATGTTTGTAACACCAGACAGTAGTTGTCGTTTAAATAACACGTAACAGTGTTTCTAAACACAGAGGGGCTGACCATAATTACTTTAAACACCGTGGGAATTGTGACTAATTGTGGCCCTTTAGGTTTCATGTGCTTGCATAATGTTACATTTTTATTTTGAATTTGTCACAATTCACATTTGTATCAAACTGTGAATAACAAATCAAAATCAGATTAAAAAAATCTTAATAACAAAAGAGAAACAATACTTACAGCAATTAGTGACCGCAAAGCTGTTGGCCACTTCCAGGTTATCAATGTGTGGAGTCAGTCTGAAATCTGCCATGCCAAACTGAACCATGCCAACTCTGAATGCACTGTACTCCTGATCCGCACCCCTGGGGAATAAACCACCTGAGACAGACACACAGACAGAGGGACCATGGTGAGACACACAAGACAACAGCAGAATTTTACAATATATATTATATGAACGTGATTACACAGAAAATCTAAATATTTTTAGTACATCAACTGTAAATACTGTTATACTATACACCTTAATCAAGTGATATCACAGTTGTCTTCCATTTTCTTATGCTACTCATCCCTAGAATCGATAACAGCCCATTCAACATAATTACTTTCATAATTGCCAGCACTGGGAGCACTTACGACCATTTGCAGTTTAATTTAAACCACCAAGAACTATCATATGCTGGGGTGACATATGCAGTCAGAAGGTGAGCTATACATTTTTCACAGAAATAAATGGCATTTTAATATCAAATACATTTGAAGGCATAAAAAAAATAATTTATTGTAGACACTGTTTCACAAAGTATAAAAAGTTTCCCCTAACTCAAAAAAATCACAAAACCTGCATGATTTCTGAAGGGATTCTGGTGTTTATTGTCATTAGTGTTTACTTATCACAGACATTACTTCAGCAAAATGTCTTCTGTTACCACTGACCAGTCTCTCACATCTGCCTTTGGGGATTTCTGTCCCCTCCTCCTTGCAGAACTCAGCCAGTTGAGAGAGGATGGAGGGACATCTGACATGCACTGCGTGATACAACTCTAGCCCCAACATTTCTATTGGACTGAGGTCTAGACTTTGACTAGGACAATCCAGAGTATCAATCCTCTTTCTTTTAAGCCATCTCTTGGTAGTTTTGCTGGAATGCTTTGGGTTGTTGTCTTGTTGCATAACGCATTTTCGGCTCAGCTTCAACTCTCTGACTGTTGGCAGGAGATTCTAAGCAAGAATTTGTTGAGAATTCATGTTTCCCTGGATAATATGGAGTTGTCCAAGTCAGGAGGCAGAAAAGCAGCCCCAGCACTTAACATTTCCACCACCATGTTTTTGCTTTGGCTTTCTCTAAACATGGCAGTTTTGATTCTGACCATATAATTCTATTTTGGACTCATCTGTCCAGAGAATGGACTTCGAGAAGGCCTCTGGTTTTTCCAAGTGGTCTCTGGCAACGTTGAAACAGGCGGCTTTGTTCCTTTTTTGAGAACAGGGGCTTCCTTCTAGCAACACTCCCATGAATGTCATGTCTATTCAATTTCAGTATGGAGTGTAGACATGTACATTTACCCCAGATGGTGCCAGAGGGGTCTGTGACACTCTGGAGTTTATTTGAAGGTTGGCCTCTACCTGATTTATTATTTTCCTGGTGCTTCTTGATGATAGTTTTGATGGCCATCTACTTCTAGGCAGCAGTCATGTTGAATGCCCTCCATTTGTAAATTATTTATCTTACAGTGGATGGATAGAGCTAGAATCTTTTGGAGATGGTCTTCTAGCTTTCCCCAGACTGATGGGCTGTCACCACCTTCTTCCCTTAGATATCTACTTTCCTCTTAGCATCGTTTTATCTGTGTGGGTAGACCTTGGCAAATAATGGTTTGGCTGGTTTTCTCTCTCAGTGTCATTGTTGCCCACCCCCTTTCCTAAGGATGTATTATTTGATTGGTCTGTTTAATCGATTAACTAAGCACCCCAATGTGAGTCACCTAAAGGTGGTACCTACTTGACTTTAAAAATGCAGCAGGAGGTTCACTTACTTTCACTTACAGTGTGTCCTTGTGCTATGGATGACCACTATGCTAATCTTAGCCCCTCCCAAATTGATTATCTGGTTGATAGTGCTGCAGGCTCACTGCTAATGACACTACACTCTGTCGCCCCTCTAAAAAAGAAGATAATTAAAGAAAAGACAAGCTCCCTGGTATAATTCCCAGACTCGCGAGCTTAAGCAATGTTCGCGGAAACTTGAAAGGATATGGCGTGCCACCAATTGGCCGCTTAATCTGGAAAGACAGTCTGAAAACCTATAGAAAGGCCCTCTGTAATGCCAGAGCTGCCTATTACTCCTCACTGATAGAAGAAAGGCTGACAAAAAGCCAGAACTCCATTGATCCTTGTGTTCCTTTAGAGCTCAGTAGCAACGACTTCATGAGCTTCTTTAATGATAAAATTCTAACTATTAGAGACACCTCCTGCCCTCAACAGGGTCTGATTCAACTTCAAACTTAGGAATCATGGAAACAGCTGCTAGACCTGATGTGCATTTGGACTGTTTTTCTCCAATTGATCTTCCTGAATCGGTTTCAATAATCTCCTCATCCAAACTGTCAACATGTCTCCTAGACCCCATTCCTATTGGGCTTTAGATTAGGGGCATGACTTTAAGGAAGTCATGCCCCTAATCAGCATGTCCTTACTGGATATGATCAATCAGTCTACACTTCTTGTTTATTTCAGTTACACTTCTTGTTTATTTCAGGGAACTTTGTAAAGCACTGTGAGACAACTCTGTTGTGTTATTGGGCTATACAAATTGAATTGAATTGAATTGAATTGAATTGAACTGAATTGAATTGAATTGAATTGAATTGAACTGAATTGAACTGAATTGAATTGAATTGAATTGAATTGAATTGAATTGAATTCTTTACTAACAGGCTACGTACCACAGTCCTTCAAAGTAGCAGTAATTAAACCTCTCCTGAAAAAGCCAACTCTTGATTCAGGTGTATTTGTTAGGATCCTGTTGTTTTCCCCTGTTTTCCCTGTCCTTTTCCCTCATGTGTGTTTGTCTCCCTCTATCTGTAACCGGAGCGGAGTCCAGGAGGTTACTCACGGTCATTCCACCCACACACCTGCAAACATCCCACACCTGTTCCCGATTGGCAATCAAGCCGCCCACGCCTTCCCTGCCTATTTAACCCAGCTCTGTTCATTCCCTCACTGCCAGATTGTCCGTTTCCGATGGTGCACTTCAGGCTCTCGATCCAGCAGTTCCTTGCTACGGTAGATATTCTTGCTCCTCGTCTCTGCTCCGGTTTTGTCTCCCTCTCCCGTCAGCTACCCTGGTCTCTGTCCCGGTCCTGCTCCCTGCCTCTCCACCCTGTCTACCCTGGTCTCCATTCCAGCCCTGCTACCTGCACCTCCAGCCTGCTTCCCCAGGTCTTCACTCCGGCCCTCTCCCCCACACTACGCCTGTCTGCTTCCCCTGATCTCCACTGCGGCCCTGGTTCCCGCAACACCAGCCTGTTCCCCCTGGTCTCCACTCCGGCCCTGTTCCCCGCTACACCAGCCTGCTTCCCCTGGTCCCTTCCCCGTTCATGCTCCATTTGTGTTTCTGTTAAACCTGATTGTCTTCAAACTAATCGTGTTCTGTGTCTGCATTGTGGGTTCTGCCAGTCCGTTCTGCTTAACAGTATTATCAATAACGCTGTTGTGAATTGGCGCTATATAAATAAAAATTGATTGTTAGCCAACTATAGCCCTTTATCTGACCTTCCCTTTCTCTCCAAGATGCTGGAGAAAGGTGTAGCTAATCAGCTGTGTAATTTTCTAAATTCTAATAGTCTATTTGAGGATTTTCAGTCAGGTTTTAGAGTGAACCATAGCACAGAGACAGCACTGCTGAAGGTTACAAATGACTTCCTTATGGCATCAGACAGAGGACTTCTGTCTGTACTGGTCTTGTTAGACTTGAGTGCTGCTTTTGATACCATTGACCATCACATCTTATTACAGAGACTGGAACAGTTCATTGGCATAAAAGGAACTGCATTAAGCTGGTTTAAGTCCTATTTATCAGATCGATTTCAGTTTGTACATGTTCACAATACGTTCTCTGTCCACACTAAAGTTAGACATAGAGTTCCACAAGGTTCAGTGCTTGGACTGATACCATTTACCTTATATATGCTTCCTCTGGGTAATATTTTCAGAAAGCACTCCATTAATTTCCACTGTTATGCAGATGATACACAATTATATTTATCAATAAAGCCAGATGAATCCAATCAGTTGGCTAAACTTCAAGTCTGCCTTAAGGACAAAGTCCTGGATGAGCAGCAACTTTCTGCTGCTAAACTCAGATAAAACTGAAGTTATTTTGCTCGGCCCCAGACACATTTTCTAACAATATAACTACCCTGGATGGCATTACTCTGGCCTCCAGCTCCACTGTGCTGTCTGGGAGTCTTATTTGATCAAGATCTGTCCTTTAACTCCCACATTAAACAGATTTCTCTGCCTTTTTCCGTCTACTTAATATTGTTAAAATCAGGCCCATCTTGTCTATAGATAATGCAGAAAAATTAGTCCATGCATTTGTCACTTCTAGGTTGGACCATTGCAACTCGTTATTAGCAGGCTGCCCCAATAAGTCGTTAAAGACTCTCCAGCTGGTTCAGAACGCTGCTGCTCGTGTTCTAACGAGAACTAAAAGAAGAGACCATATTTCTTCTGTACTGGCTTCTCTTCATTGGCTTCCAATAAAATCTAGAATAGAGTTTAAAATCCTTCTCCTTACCTACAAAGCTCTTAATGGTCAGGCTCCATCATATCTTAAAGAACTCATAGTACCATACTACCCCACTAGAGCACTGTGCTCCCAGAATGCAGGCCTACTGGTGGTTCCCAAAGTCTCCAAACGTAGTGCAGGTGACAGAGCTTTCAGCTATCAGGCTCCTCTCCTGTGGAACCTCCTTCCAGTTTGGTTTCGGGGGGCAGACACCCTCTCTACATTTAAGAGTAGACTAAAAACCGTCCTTTTTGATAAGGCATATAGTTTAGGGCAGGCTCAGGCCTTGGAGCAGCCCCTAGTTATGCTGATATAGGCTTAGACTGCCAGGGGACTCCTATGATGGACTGGGATCCTCTATCCTCTTCCTCTCCATCATTATGTCTCATGTCCGCTTAATGTCTGTTACTAACTTGCTATCTTCCCCGGAGCCTTTCCGTGCTTTTCTCATCTCTGAGGTTCCTGTGGATCCTGGTCCTGGTCCTGCTGCTGTGGTTCTCTGGCTTCATGAATCACTGATGCCACTCGTCATGTTTTTCAATATTACCATATTGCTAATTTATTAGTCACACTCCTGTTGTTAGTGCTATAGCTGCTGTTAGTATGTTGGTTGCTGTTTGTGTTGTCTCTCTCTCTGTCTCTCTGTCCAACCTCCACCCAACACGGACCCTGACAGAAGCCGCCCACATTGAGCCTGGGTCTGTTTGAGGTTTCTTCCCGTTAAGGGGGAGTTTTTCCTGCCACTGTTGCTCAATATAATATCTGATGCTGCTCACGTGGGAATTCCTGAATCCTTAATTTTGAATTCCTGAATCGTTGGGTCTCTCTCTAATTAAAGAGTTTGGTCTAGACCTGCTCTTTATGTAAAGCGTCTTGAGATAACGCTGTTGTGAATTGGCGCTATATAAATAAAGATTGATTGATTGATTGACAATTCCCTCTAAACGTACATGTACAAACAAACAAAACTGACATTTCATATATAAAAAACTGGTAACAATAAAATAAACAAATCATGATAAAACAACCTCTAAACTGGTCAAGAGGTTCGCATACTTTCGAGCAGCACTGTAAATTAATTTGCCTTCTGCTATTCTTTCAAAAACGTTAAGTCCCACTTTCCACAAGCCACAACATGTCAGTCACACTAGGGATGTCTATGACTGAAAGAAATCTGATCAAACCATGATCGCATTTAATACTGTGGCTTCTACCTCCGCAATGGTGGAGTGGTACGGTGGTAGAGTGGGTTGTCCCTCAATCAGAAGGTCGGGGGTTCGATCCCCAGCTCTTATGGGTCAGCATGTTGAAGTGTCCTTGGGCAAGACACTGAAGCAGCTTCAGTGTGTGAATGAGTATGAAAGAATAGTCTCCTCCAAATTAGATTCCTCCTGTATGAATGATGTGTGAATGGATGAATGATGATGTCATGTAAAAGCACTTTGAGTAGTTGAAATAACTAGAAAGGTGCTATACAAATACAGACCATTTACAACTACAAGCCATTTTTATGCCATTTTAATTGACTTTAGCCTGACTTGTGGTTGCTAACTAACGTTAGCTTTACACATTCCAGATGAATGCTGCGAAGATTAAAATTATAAGAAGTTGCCATATTAACATGAACATGACTATTTCCTTCTAACAGACACAACTATTATTTCAGTAACTATTATACTGCAAGCGGAGCTGATCTAAATAATATATCTTCTGCTTATAGCATGAATTTTTCTGTAGCTGCACCCACATGTTTATACTTCTTTCACATACCGGAGAGACTCACATTGACAATATATCCGCTGGACTCCATCACACATACACACAGGTTTTGGTCACACACACAGGTTACCCACCATATAACACACAGATGCAATCAGATTATAGTTGTGCAAACCAGAGGTGGAAGAAGTATTAAGGTCCATTAGTTACGCAAAAGTACAAACTCCCCTCTCCAGTACAAGTAAAAGTTCTGCATTAAAACCTTGCGCCATATGAGGGTAGCATCTAGTAGCATTGACTCCCCTCTCTGCACTAATTGATTGTGGAGCTGTTGAGAGCTTCACTGACCACAATGTGGCCAAGCAGATGTGTATAGAGACTGTGGCCCTTGACTCTCGCCCAGAGGCTAAGATCCTCAATGGTTTACTGCTAGCACGGGTTGATCACAAGACAGTCCCTTTTCGCCTCTGGCTATCTGGAAACCATCATGAGGAAATCAGTTTCCATCCTAGACTAGTCCTCACATCATTCAGGTGCTTTGCCATCTCTGGTGAAAAATCCATAATCCACACATTGACTGGATAACCACTAAGATTTCCTCTTGGAGCACTGGGGCACTTTCATGACCTGGACCCAGTTTTCAGAACACACCATGCCTTATCTCTGTCACCTCATCATCCTTGTCATTGTGTCATAGATCTCCCACCCGGTCCACCTCTCCCCTCTACTCAGCTTTACAATCTCACTCAACCCAAGCAGGAGACCATGGAGATATACATTCGGGACTTCCTAGCTGCAGGTATCATCAGACCCTCTTCATCTTCAGTGGTTGTCGGTTTCTTCTTTGTGGAAAAAAAGATAAGACTTTGAGACCATGTATTGGTTATTGCAGCCTAGATAACATCAGGGTCAAAACCAAGTATCCACTTCCTCTTATCATCTCTGCTTTTGCCTCTCTCCAATGAGCCTAAACCTAACCTAGCCTAGCTCTGGCCTTCTTCTTCTGCCCGTCCCCAGTTGACCATGGAACCACATTGCCATGGACTTTGTCAAAGGTCTCCCTCCGTCTGAAGGTAACACAGGCATCCTTACCATTGTTGATCATTTTTCCATGGCTGCCCTCTTCCTTGATCTGCTGACACTTCTGCTGGGGAGATCACCCACCACTTTCATTTCTTATGTCATCTGCCTCCACGGTACACCTTCCGACATAGTCTCTGACAGAGGTCCTCTCAAGTCTGGAAAGCATTATGCACAGCCCTGGGAGCCACAGTAAACCTTTCTTCTGGATACCATCCCCAAACAAACAGTCAAACTGAGCGGGCCAATCAGGAATTGCCCAGTCCTCTGTGCCTCTTGACCCTGTCAGTCATGTTCCAGCCTTCTGTTGATGAACTTGTCTACCTGTATGTTTGCCTCCTCATTCCTTTGTCCTACAGAAGACCCATCTCCTGACCCCAGACTTCTTGCCCAGCCTGCTTTTTCTGTCCACCGTTCCCTCAGACTCCCCTGCCACAACTCCCAGTTCCAGCTTCACCACCTGGAAACTCCCTCAACCAACCCCCAGACTCTGAACTGCAATAATCTCCCTAAAACTTCACCCACTGCCTCTGTGTGTGCATTTCTGTCCTCTAGCTCAGCCTTGACACATTCCTGGCATACAGCTTGACATCTTGTCATCCATGCGGAGGAGGTGACTTGCTCCACTTCAGAACCTGTATCGGTAGCCACTTTTGCGATGATCTCGCTGAGGAGGTTCAGGCCTATGCAGGTGTACATATATATACATCCCCCAAACAGTACATGTGCTCCTAAACACAAAGTACTAATAATTAAAGCTGCAAGCAGCAATGAGCACACGCACGTCGGGGTGTGCGGTGGCTGTGTCCCGTTGCCCGACGGCGACCTTTCCATGTGCCTCAGAATTTTCACGCGATTTTGACAGTGCATGAAGGAGTTACATGTCACTTCCTGTGTCCCCTATTAGGCGGTAGAGAACAGCCACTTATCATGTCCTATATACCAGTAAATGAAGTGACAACTACACCATGAAAATTTCATGCAAATCAAATGATGATTACCACAGAAGTCTTACTTCCTGTTGCCAGTAGGTGGCGCAATGAATGTGGTCGCTAATTGGCATGTAGATGTCTTCAGGCCGGGACTCTTATTAAGCATGAGAAGTTTGACACAGATTAGATAATGTACACTGAAGATGACAGTGCATCATCCATATCTTGGGAATGTTTTGACCAAATTTGAAGTGGCTGTGGTTAACCTGCTGGGATTGATACTCAGAGAATAGAACATATATAGGTGAAACGTAGCATGGGGGCTGGTTCGTCGAAGTTTAGTTTGGTGAAAACTCAAGCTTTTGATAACTTTTCATTGTTAAGGCCTTTTCTACCAGCTGACCAAGTTTGAAGTGGATCGGTTCAACCCCCTCACACTAGTTCATTCATTTGTTATCCCTGTGAATCCCCAAAAATGCACAAAAAATGCAATATGGCCGACTTCCTGTTGGGTTTAGGTCATTGCTTCCAGAGACTTTTTATCTTGAAGAGATACATGTTATAGATATGTTATAGAGATACAGGCTGCTACGGATGTTCTACCAATCAGTGGTGGCCAGTGTCATTTTCTTTGCCGTTGTGTGCTGGGGGGGTGGCATCAGGAGCTGTGGCACTAACAAACTGAACAAGCTTGTTAGGAAGGCCAGCTCTGTGGTGGGGATGGTACTGGACAGTGTGGAGGCAGTGACGAAGAAGAGGATGAGAGGAAAGCTGAAGGCCTCCATGGACAATCCTTCTCATCCCCTCCATGCCGAGCTGAGGAAACTCAGGAGCATGTTCAGCCACAGATTCCTCCAACCAAGAGCCTCTAAGCGACTGGGCGGCTCTTTCATACCATCAACCATCAGATTGCACAACACCACAGCACCTCCTGACTGCAGAGATTGTTATCATGGTTCATCATAACCACCAATAGCTTTGCCATTTTGCACACATCTGGACTACCTTGTACATTTCTAATTTGTATTTTTTTGTACATTTGCATTATATTTTGTATATTTGTATTTTTATTTTTATTTTTCAATTTTTATTTTTTTATCTCCTTTTCTTTCACTGGATTCTCACTACTATCTTAGATTCTGATGTAGCTGTTGTGAAATGGGAATTTCCCCCTTGGGGGATGAATAAAGTTGCATCTTATCTTATCTTATCTTATGCACCTACCAAATTTCGTACATGTACATAAAACGCAGGTCCCGGGCTTGAATTTTGGGGGCGCTTTGGAGCCATTTTGCCACACCCATTTGCGAGACCCATAAAATATGTAATGTTTCGCCACGACTGATGCATATGCAAAGTTTCATGAGTTTTCGAGTATGTTTAGGCCCTCAAAATTGCAATTAATTTCGGAGAAGGAGAAGAAGAAGAATTCCTTGCATTTCAATAGGGACCTCGCAACGCTTGTTGCTCGGGCCCTGAATATAAGCCACTGAAAACAGGGGGTGCTTCTGCCTTTGTAATCTGCATGTATCACTGCATTTTATGTGCACTGTTCTCTTTATTTCCTCTGGTCATCACATACCTCTGGCCCCTTTACCTCCAAGCAACATCTCTGAGCCTATTTGATAATGGGTCAGGTAAGGGCCTGATTTGAATTAACATAATTCAGGGTAACAGGTTGATTCTGGTACTAAGCTTTGGGGATGTGTCACTACAACAGGTTTGCAAACTGGACCTTAACTTTTTGCAAATGTCCTCTAACATGCAGAAGTGGACAGCCAACTGCAAAGCCAAGCTGCTAACAGCCGAGTTGTCAGCAGCAGTGAGGCTATTTAAAAGCACTTCCAAAAAATGCATAAAAATCCAGATTTTTTTACATAAAAGAAACATACACTGTATATCTGGTCTTGGCTCATTATTAAATAAATGTGCATTGCAATCAAGTCAATACGAATTTCAAAAAATCTACCTCTGCTCAGCTGCAACACTTGTGGTAGAGCTGGCAGAATGAGGTCATCTTTTCACACACAATCTTTGGCCCTGAGGAGCAAGGCTGAGGCTATATAAGGGGGTATGAGTACTTGCAGTGAGGCAGAATTATTAGCTTCTGTGACTGACAAGTCTTAACATGCTCACTGAACTTCTGTAATCAAAAACAAGGTCACTATTAATAATAGTCCATTAACTTAGTCAGGACATCACATGGGCTCCTACTGCTTTCATGGCCTGCTGTAAATATTTTTATTAAGTAATGGGCTATAGAAAAATATTTGGCTAAAGAGGAGTGTTGAAACCCATGTTTCACTTTATAAGAAAGCCTGATTAAAAAAAAAACATTCCTCCCCAAATACACCAAAATATTACAACTACAGTGCAATTGATAATTGAAATGTTAAAATTTGAGATCATGTTGCCCAAAAATTCAGAATCTTTCTACAAAGCCCACAAACTGTGCAAAGACCATCACATCACCATTTCATAATAAATCAGTCATTTGTCAGTCAATACAAACACCTTGTTCACCACATTGTTCACCACATCACAACAACCACCAACCTAGTAAAATTAACCAGAGCAAAATCATTGAAAAAAGAAGACGTGGTTTTCACTAAACATACATGCTGCCAGGCTCATAACACACACATACACATGCCCACCACATACATTCATGCTCAGATCGCTACATTTGAAGCTACAACAAGTGACCATAGAAAATCCACACAGTCCACACCTCTGACTGAGAGTAACTGTAATTCCGGTTATATTGTTGTTTTCTGTACAGATTTTTGTCACCACCTCTTCATCCACCATTTCATCTAAATGTTTTTAAACTGTTTTCCTTTTTCTTTCCTGTTTCCACACAGATTTTAGAGTAAATTAGAAACTGTCATTGTCAATTTGTAAAGGAACACATGAGACTTTGTACTCTCACATGGCTTTGTCTAGTGATTCAAGTATAAATATAGTCTATATATCAATAAGTGTATTCTGAAAACCTGTTCTTGTCTTTCTGTGTGGTCTTTGTAATGTTCAGCTTCTCTTTTGGGTCAGGTTGCACCTGTTAGTTGGTCATAAGACTAGGTTGGATATAAAATGTGACATAAGCCTTATGTAGAATTAATACCTCTTGCAACAACAAGTATTGGTATCAGTACCAGACCTGTGGCCTCTATTTATGTGTTGCTGTTTTTTTGTTTTTTTTGGCTGACAACTCATATGGGTAGGTGAGTTAGTAACACTGAGTTAATTAGGTAACATCTCAGATACATAGGTATGTGGCCATGTGACTGCAAAAACATGGTTATTCATCTGGTGCAGCAACAGCCTCCACTCTTCTGGCTTCAGGTTTCCCTCCAGATTTTGCAACCTGGCATTAGGGATTGGCTCATATACAGCCGCAAAAGCATTAGCTTGGTCACAGTATGGACCCAGCTTTGTTCACAGGGGCATTCTCATGTTCAAACAGTTATATTTTACTTGAGTCAATGACTCCAATCCTTGGTATCCACAAGTGCAACAAAATTTGCCAGTAAGAGAGACGGCACAGGAAATCTATTCTACCTATAATCTTTAACACCTGTTGAACAAGTAGAACACAACCACTCTGCCAGCAGTAACTCTGGCTCCCTTTAATCCACAGCCATTATGGTAGTAGTGAATTAGTATGAATAAGCTTAATTAATTGTAGGTAATGTTTGTGCCTGATTAACTATGTAGCTGAAAATGAGTTAAATTCTTGTAGACTTTGAGGATGGATTGGACATGCCATCCCATCTGGTTTGTGCTTAGTGGGATGATCATTTGTTTTTCAACAGGACAATGACCCCAAACACACCTCCAGGCTATGTGAGGGCTATTTGAACAAGAAGACGTGTGATGGAGTGCTTTGTCAGAAGAGCAGACCAAAACCCAAATGAGATGTCTTCATTACTCTTATTAAGCATGAGAAGTTTGAAACAGATTGGATACTGTACACTGAAGTTATAGCAGTATCCTCTTTCATGGCAAACAAGGCGTCGCCACGGTGACAGTGTTTGACAGAACCTCAAGAGCTTCATAAGTTAGCATCATCCATATCTTGGGAATGTTTTGACCAAATTTGAAGTGGCTGTGGCCAACCTGCTGGGATGGATACTCAGATAATAGAACGCATCACTTCCTGTCACCAGTAGGTACTGCAATGAATATGGGTCAAAATTGTTCTGTAGATGTCTTCAGACTCAAATTGTCATCAGATGTGTTCAATTTAGAAAGATAGTACCTTGTACAGTCGAGTAACAGCACTTTGAAATTTTCATGGCAAAGGATCGAAATTCGCCACGCTGCCAAGGTGACGAGGACAAAAACTGGTAGTTGTCACCGTGGAGCATCATCAAGGTCTTGAGACTTGACATGAAAAGTTTAAAACACACCAGGTAATGTACACAGAAGTTACAATAACTTCCTGTTTGATGGCAAGACAGAAATCTCACCACGGATATTTTTGCAGAGACTTAACAACTTTTCATCGTTAATGTTTGAGGTGGATCTGATCAACCCCCTTGGACTACTTCATTCATTTACGTCCCCTGTAAATCACTGAAAGTTGACCAAATTGTTACACTTAATTAAAAATGGCTGACTTCCTGTTGGGTTTAGGTCATGGCACTGAGAGACTTTTTTGTAGGTCTCATCATCATACTTCATATGCGTACCGAATTTTGTACATGTAGGTGAAACGTAGCATGGGGGCTGGTTTGCCAAAGTTTTGTAGGGGGCGCCGTAGAGCTGTTTAGGCCCACCCAAACCCATAAACCAAATCAAATTACTCACTTTAGGCCTCTTGACATGTGTGCCAAATTTGGTGAGTTTTCAAACATGCTTAGCCCTTAAAAACGAACTTCCTGTTTCATGGTGAACAAGGCGTCGCCATGATGACAGCATTTGACAAAACCTCAAGAGCTTCATACGTTAGCATCATCCACATCTTGGGAATGATTGGGCCAAATTTGACATGGCTGTTCTGCTGAGAGAGAGATGTCCGAGAATAGAATATGCACTTCCTCCCGCCAC
The DNA here is from genome assembly GCF_042242105.1 of Pempheris klunzingeri. Classification (NCBI taxonomy): domain Eukaryota; kingdom Metazoa; phylum Chordata; class Actinopteri; order Acropomatiformes; family Pempheridae; genus Pempheris; species Pempheris klunzingeri. Next base: position 29,861,975 of record NC_092014.1, on the reverse strand, counting down.
TAGGTGGCGCCATGGTTCAATATATGATATGTTCAAAATTGTCTTCAGACCCAGACTGTCATCAAACAGCACAAATTTGGTAAAGATAGGACCTTGTAGAGTGGAGTTACAGCACTTTTAATGTTCATGGCGAAGGATTGAAATTTGGCATGGCAACACCTTTTGACTAAAACTCACAGCTTTCACTACGGACCAACATCAACGTCCTGAGGCTTTACTGACCAAATTTGAAGTGGGCCTGGTTAACTGGCTTGTCTTGAGACATCATAGTGAACACATGACAACATGTGACTTTAAATGAATATTGACATGTTGACATCTTCAGGGCGAGACTCTTATCAAACAAGTCAAGTTTGGTGCTGATTGGATCACGTAGAGTCTAATTATTAACAACTTCCTGTTTCATGACCGCTTGGTGCTCAGGCCCTAATAATAATAATAATAATAAGAAGAAGAATTCCTTGCATTTCAAGAGGGTCCTTGCTTGGGCCCTAATAATTCCTTGCACTTCAAGAGGGTCCTCGCACCGCTTGGTGCTCGGGCCATAATAATTCCTTGCATTTCAAGAGGGTCCTCGCACTGCTTGGAGTTTGGACCCTAATAATTCCTTGCATTTCAAGAGATTCCTCGCACCGCTTGGTGCTCGGGCCCTAATTAACACCCTGAAATTCCATTAATTCCATTGATGAATATTCTGATTTCTGTGAAATTGTATGAAGTATCTGTGCCTCTTCTGTTGGCACTAAAAAGCCAAATTACACCACATTGAGATTTTTTGCCATTAAAAGCGTACTCATTGGTGCCCAATGAGTGTTTGGGTTCATGCAATATGTATGTTAAAGTCCGTGTAAAACAACAAAAAATATGTGTTGTGAGCTTGTCACACCACAGAAAAAGGGTTATTACTCACCAAGCCACATTTGAATGATTAAAAAATCACATAAACATAGGTGTCAAAATCTTGAGAAAATAAGCAGTATTCTCTTCTCTGAAAGGCTGGGGGCATCCCAACTGGTGATGTGTAGCATTTCAGCCCTGCCCACAAAATCCTTAACACAGAAACGGTGAAAAAACAATCCATGGCTGCAATGAAAATAAGTGAGGGGGCACAGTAAATGAAGTGTGGGCCCCTGCTCCTTGATAGCCCCTCCCCCATATCATGCTGCCGATACTGGATTGGTCTTTTTACACACAGACCCAACTTATGCCTACTATACACAAGACTTTAAAAAGACTTTTGATAGACTACTGCCTGACACTCTCTTACTTATAAAGACACGATTTCCCATTCTTTCCCAGGTTTAACCCATTTAAACAGTGAAATTACATAAAACCTTTTGAGAGAACATGATATATTTCGACAATATCACAGGACTCTTACTACTTAATTTAAAAATTCCCAAAACTCTTCTTAAAATTAAAGTACTTTATTCATAGCTGATCAAAAGGAAATACAAACGGTGTAAATACAATGTGAAGGAGCAAAGCTGTAACTTTTAAGTAAACTTTCCAGATCATGTTTTCATCCCTGGTACACTGAAGTGTAACAGAGCTCTTTGGTCCTTATGAAGCAGCTGGTAGTGTCTTCAGGTTCATCTCATCTGATGGGCGGGTCCAAAGATCACATGAGCTTCATCGGGTTCATCTGTAAAACATGGCAGATTCAGTGTCACTTGTAAGACAAATACATAGTAATATTACAGCGAAAATACACCTACTGAAGGCTGCGACTGTTGTCTTAATATATCGAGCTACAAGCCTGCACTTCTGATGTGAGGCTGAAGACACAATACTGAGTCCAGCAGTGCATATAAGAAAAGAGAGAGAGCAGTGCAGCCAGATTTATATGGGTCAAAGCTAGCAATCTTCAACTGGAAAGAAACGGTTACCTTGAAGGCTAATAGTAAACATCCAGCAGCTAATGTTAGTTTTTCTAGTAAACCTAACCCCTTTAAGGAAAATAGTTAGCTTTCTATATAGCATAACATTATAGCATACTCACCAGAGATTTCGAGGGCTGCAACAATTTCTGTCCACTTTTTTCCATCTCCACTCTACTGTTACAAATGAGAGAACGCATCAGGGAGACACTCTTGTTCACTCCACAACCCCACCAGTTTTTCCTCCTCCTTCTCCACAGTCCAAGAGAATGAGACTTGTCCACATTCTTGTGTCACCCTGGAGTCCCCTTTATGTTTATTATCTATCCAGTTTGCTGCTGAAGAGAACGCAGCTATTGGCTGTTGAAAATGTTCATGTCATCGACCTTCACTATGGTAAATGGTAAATGGTCTGTATTTGTATAGCGCCTTTCTAGTTATTTCAACTACTCAAAGCGCTTTACATGACATCCTCATTCACCCATTCACACATCATTCATACAGGAGGAATGTAATTTGGAGGAGACTATTCTTTCATACTCATTCACACACTGAAGCCATGCTTCAGGAGCAAGTTGGGGTTCAGTGTCTTGCCCAAGGCCAAGAACCCCCGACCTTCTGATTGAGGGACGACCCACTCTACCACTGAGCCACAGCCGCCCACAATTATTATACTATTTGCATAAGCCAAGACTAAAATCTTATGATAATATTAGACATGCTTAATTTTATTGGAACATGAAGACACCACATCTCACATAGAACTGATGTTGTGTCTTGCCTTTGTGAAGTGCACCACAACCAGGAATGAGAATCAGAATCAGAATTCCTTTAATAATCCCCAGGGGGGAATTGCTTTTTGTTACACACAGCTCCAAAAGAATAAGAATAAACTTCAAACACAAAAGTAAATCAGGTGAGTCCAGAGCCCAGGGTCCTCTCCTCTCTGGTGAAACAGTTCACGTACTCTGTGAAGTTGGGCAGTGCCTTTGCCAGACAGCAGTGAGTGTACTCGGGTGTAGAGTCTGTACCCAGGCTATGGCAGAGTAGATGACGTCACATGCTGAAGTTGGGTTGGCAGAAGGAGGAATGTAAACAGTCACCACAACAACATGTGAAAACTCCCGTGGCAGATAATATGGACGAAGACCAACAGCAAACAGTTCAATGTCCAGGCTGCAGATGCGCTCCTTGATAGTAATATGAGCAGGATTGCACCGCCTGTTGTTCACTAGAACGGCAAGCCCCCCTCCTTTCCGTTTACCGCTCCTGGTGCAATCCCAGTCGGCCCGAACAGTTTGGAAGCCACCAATGGAAACATCGTCGTCGGAAATGTCCTGAGCACACCAGACTACACTCCCAGTACTCCATCTGACTCCTGGCTAACGCTGTTAGCTCCTCCATCTTGTTTACCAGCGATCTCACGTTGCCCATAGTAACGATGGGGAGACAGGGTTTATATTTCTTTTCCTCCATACGCCTCAGTTGTCTCCTTCTGGTTTCTCTCCTCTGCTGGTTCTTCTTTCCTCTGCAACCTCGATTTGTTTTCCTCCACAATTCTTCTGGAATTTGTGAAGATCTCGTGGTCAAGATGCCAGCAGGTTTCAGAGCGATCTGCTGATCACTCGTGTAGCCAAAACGGCTACCAACGGCCATATGTTTACTGCACCCGGCAGAGTTTAAGTAGTACTTTCACAGCAAAAAGATGACAAGACCTCTCTCCACCAGCATGTATTGGAGAGGGAACGTCTTAAAAACATATTACCAGCAAAAAAAGTAAAACAAATAGTTAAAAAGATAGTTAAAAGTAAGAAAAAATAAGAAAACGAGCAGGAGCAATCGTAACAGGCAGCATATACTTCCACACATGGGCACTGGACACCGGCAGAGTTCCTGTGACTTTGTTGTGAGTCAACACGTGTAATTGTTTGTCTGTATGTATGTCTGTGTGTGTGTCTGAGTGTGTGTGAGTGAGTGTGTGAGTGTCTGTGTGTGTGTGTGTATCAGAGAGTGACAATGAATTTAATGTGCCCACATCTGATACTATGTGTTCACACAGATGATTAGAATTGGCTATTGGTATGAAGCCAATAAATTCCAATCCTTTCTTTGCCAAAGTCTACTGTGTTTTGTTCATCTGAACCTGCTAATGTTGCAGCGCCTCTCTACTTTCTGCTGCATATCCTAGTGTGTTAATGTGAAAAGTTATTTGGCACGCCAATAAGTGACTCTGAGTCCTGACACAGAAGCTAGCAAAATACCTGGCCTCTCTCCAACAGATCTGTTATCTCTTTTCTGTCTTTCTCAATAGCAGGTGGTAGGCATCATTCTAGCCTTCATGAGTTAAAATGACAAATGTAGGCAGCTCTAAACCTGTCAGTAATAACTGTTAATTCAGAGTAAGTTAGCCAAAATGGAACTTGCCTGCAGTGACGTTTACTGTAATGGTGTTTACTGTTTCTACACTAGAGCTTACTGTCGCAACTCCACTCTGTCACACTACTGTATAAAAATAGTGGACTATGTGTCTGTAGTTCTGACAGCTCCAACAGAGTGACGCGTCATCTCTCTAGCTGATCACATCAAGTTAATCTCAGAGTTCAGGTGCGGTTAAAGGGGCAACAAAGCCAGCCAGACTGCAGGCTGTATTGAGACATAGAACAGACTTGAAACAGTCAATTAGAGTGGACATTAACACCATGCTTTTCAACCAGGTAATTTTAATTTGTAATAAATTGTAATAACTGACTTGTTGTACACTTGGGGGCAGCAACAACAAGCTGTAACAACACTGAATGACATTTTTCATACAACTGATTTCTCATACAAGAATGTTGATTAGAAAAGCCTCGAGTTATTCTTTATATACTTATGACAGAGCATGACACGACTTGAATCCCAAGCTAGAGTACAGAGGTTTGGACACACCCTCTCATTCAATGGCTTTTCTTTATTTTCATTATTTTCTGCATTGTAAATTAATATTGAAGACATCAAAACTAAGACTGGCTTAGGGTTTGTTAACAGTGATGTTTGTTTGCATGTTAGGCCTCTGTGTCTGCCCAAACAAGACGAGCACTACTACTGACCCACAAGCACAAGGCAAGTTGGTTCCAATATGGTCCAAACCATATAAATAAGCCACATAAGTTTTGGGATTTTGTTCTGTGGAGTGATGAAACAAAACTTAAACTTTTCGGGTCTATAGACCGACGGTATGTCTGGAGGAGGAAAAATTAGGCATATACTAAAAAGAACACCCTGCCTACAGTGGAGTATGGCGGTGGCTTGATGATGCTCTGGGGCTGCATTGTTTCTTCTGGCACTGGAAACCTGAGGGCAAGATCGTTGCCATCAAGTATCAGGAAATCCTAGGAGAAAACATGAGGAAGCTGAAGCTTGGACCCCATTGGATCTTCCAACAGGACAATGATCTAAAGCATACCTCAAAGTCCACCAAGGCTTGGCTTCAGAAAAAGTCCTCGAAAATACTAGGAATGAGGAATGGGTTAAGATTCCTCAGGAACACTGTCAGAAACTGGTGTCTGGTTATGCATCACGTTTTTAGCAGGTCATAACAGCAAAAGGGTGCTCTACTAAGTACTAATGATGCTTGTCAATGACAACTTGAATAAGTTTGAGACAGCTGTAGTTATTAGTGGCATATTGTGTTGAATTTGGAGAAACCACCTGTAGTATTAGCTGTTTGCCAATACATCTAATTTGCAATGACTTTTGAATAATTTTAAGTGCAACTGTATGTAGTAAACAAAAAAGTGTAAGAGAAAAGAATATGTTTGATATTTTAGATCCTTCAAAGCAGCCACCTTTTGCTTTGTTGACAGCTTTGCACACTACACAGTCTTGAAGGAGTTCCCAGAGGTGCAAAGCAAGTAAACAACAGCTATACATCAGACGGGCACCATCCTGGAACTTTGGCTTGCAACACTGTCCATCGAAAAAAAAAACAACTATCCATCCATCCATTGTCTATACTGTTCAGTGTTCCCCCCTCTTTTCTGTACTTGGACCTGGAGCAGGAGAGCTGAACTCATTCTTCAACAGGTTCAATCAGTCATCTGCCCCTCCCCCAGCCCAGTCAGCCCCGCTGAAGTCCCCCTTGTCTGCACTTCCAAGACAATGCACCACCCCTCCCCCGTCTCCTCCAACCTGACTTGGATGCATGGCTCACGGTTCACCTGATCAGCCCAACCCCTCGACTTACATACCCTAGCTCACAACCCCGTGCTCCAACCGGTCCCTAACAACACTCCATGTGAAGTACTAGGTCAGGAAGATGAATATGAGGAAGGCTACGGGTCCAGACAGTATCAGCTCCAAGCTCCTGAAGTCCTGTGCAGACCAGCTGTGCGAGATTGTGGAACACAACATTATGTTACAGCCAAAAAGTAAACATTAACTTAATGTTAGCCCAATCAGTGTAGCCTGAGCTCCAACCAGTGACTGTTAGTAGCCTACAAAGATCCCTGGTCCCATTTCAACCTATTCTTAATATAATGAAAGTTGCTGGAGGCAAGGAGTTTTAATACAATTATTAGCTACCTTGACTCTGAATAAGCACACACAGGCTCCTGTGCGATGGCTGACAACCATCTGTGCTAGTAACATTCATGGCAGTAAATATGGTTTGGCTTTGTAACCCTAAAATAAGATAAGCTAATACAGGGTCAAACACAAGTGTCTCATTTCACACCATGGCAAATGAGCGACTTAGTGGTCAATTGAATATAGCATGTAGCTTGGAGCCATCAAACCCTTCTATCAGAATCTTTTTTCAGGACATGGTGGTAACAAATCACTCCTTGAAACCTAGTTGTTTATAGTGGGTGATTTTTTAATCATTCAAATTTGCCTGGTTGGTTAAAAATACATTTTTCTGTGGTGTGACAAAACATATCTATTATTGCTTTACATAGACTAAATGGTCTTCAACAATCCCTTGACCTTTCCTCTCGTGCTACTGTAAATTAGACATTTGTGGTTTCATTCAACAACTGTTGGATAGATTAGGTTTATCTTTTCATGTAGTATCACCTCCTTGTTAAAGTGGTAAATGGACTGCACTTGTATTGTGCTTTTCTAGTATTTTTGACCACTCAAAGCGTTGTAACACTACATTCACTCATTCACACATCATTCATATACTGATGGGAAGTAGCCATCCCTGTCATCAGGATGCAACTAATCATTCACATGCACTCACCCACTGAAGCTGTGCTTCAGCAATTTGGGGTTCAGTGTCTTGCCAAGGAAACTTCAACAGACCAGAGGAGCCAGGGATCAAACCGCTGATCTAGTGGATGACCAAATCTACCTCAGAGCCACAGTTGCCTACAAATTTGCCTAGTACTTCGATTTATGAGCAGATACCTAATGACATTCCCATCAGCTTCAGCTGTACTTTGTATTTAGACATAATTAGCAAATATTAATATGCTAAGACACTTAATAAAGATAAACAGTTGGCATCAGCTTGTTAAGCACCATGGATGTGGTTGCGTGCTGAAGTAAGCATTTAGCTCAAGGCAGCATGGTGAAGCCTCACTGAGACGCAAGGCTGACTGTAGACTCAAATCTTGTCAATAATTTTTGGACACCAATGGAGCTCTGTGGCACAGAGGAAAAAGGCAATGTGCATTAGACCTACCTATTAGTAGGATCTTTGTTTGGGTCTTTTCATGGGAAATTGTTGCCAGCAGAAGAAATTTAAAATAACATTTTATCAACATCTGTAATGTGAGGCGCTTGAAAAATTTACAATATTTAATGTTTAGACACTGTCATAATTACAAATATTTAAATTGTAACAATTAAAAAACACGTTTGATTATATTTGTGTATTTGAATGTAATGCCATCTTGACAGGGCTCCCTAAATATACCTGCATGAAGTGCTGTATTCGAAAGATCTTGAATGGAACAGCCTTTAACTGTGTGCCGGTGAAGACATACGTGAGCGCACGAGCTCACACACGCCACACTCTGCACTGCTCGTAAGATGCACGCGCATACATGCACATAGACAAATATGAAGGATGAAAATGTTGACATAATTAGAACACTGCAGCTGCTGCCGTACAGCCATGAGGCCTCAGCAGGACAGAGATGAGAGGCTCACATCAGGGTGGATGAAACGGTGAGAATTGTTTAGAGAGACCGATGGAGGGGAGAGTTAAAGATGAGTACGGTGGACCAATGACAGAAATAAAATCCTACCGATCTGGACGCTCGGAGATCCGCACAACGCCTCGCGCCATAACAGTGTCACCACAAACAGCAGCTTCATGGTTGTGTTCAGACTCCTCATGCGACGCCACAGCAGCTTACGGTTGCGGTTCCTACCAAAACATCACCTCCATCACACACGACACGAGCTCATGGCGTCATTCCAGGTTGGCTCAGAAGCTCGAGCTCTGCAGATGCTTTTGCCCCTCTCCTAAATTGCGCGTGCCGGTGCTGCTAGACTGGGGGCGCGCGCCGAGGATTGCCCAGGAATACCGATGAGGCACGAGATGGAGCCGAGAGCAGCCGACAACTGAACGTGAAGGACCGTGTGTGAGACAAGACAAGGCACATGATATCACAAAACTGGCTTCTCAGTTCTCTGATGTCTCGACGTAGTGTCAGAATTCATACATATCCGAATAATACAACAGTATGATGCACAAAACCCCCTCAAATCCAACAATGCACAGTTCCACTGAGTATTATATATATAGCTTTTCACCACCATCAGTATGATCCACTGAAATGGAAGCTATACTAAATAGTATTAACAATAGTATTAACATATTAGTAGTTCAATAGTTAGGCAGTGAGATGCAATGAAAACACTTTAGCCTTCTCCTGTTACATGTTACTGTTGCACAATCCACAACATTAAAATGGTACAATGTGACATTGAATAGATTCATTTTCTTTATTTAGTATTTTATATATATATATGTATATATGTATGTATGTATGTATATTATAGATTATATGTCATTATTGAATCTATTTACATGTTTTTACACCTGTTCTGGTGGAACTAAACAAAATAATGACTTTTGTCTACTCTTATGGTTCATTTGGAGAGGGTTATAGCTAGCCTGAGAGGGGTATATTTGCTTAAACTTATTTGAATTAGAAGCCTTCCACTTTACTCAGGAAAACTATAGTACAATGAAACACTTGATTAAAGCCACTTTTTTTTTCATACATATTACATTCATATGCTTTTCTAAGTTCAAAAAGATGCCACAGGGTCTCAGGTGAGTTGATGCATATACTAAGAAACATCAAAAGTCAGAATTACATGCCATTATAGTGATAGTGTTTTTCGTTTTATCGTCAGGGATTCTGTTGGAAGTCGAAGTTATTGGTTAGTGTTTGGTTTGGCAGTCAGATAGCACCATGATATTTATCAAGAAAAATTTTATTAGGTTTGAAGTGGAGGTGTTACTACATTAGTACGTTATAGCACCAGGAGTAAATGCTGTTACCAGTGGTTAAAGTGGGCTGGAAGGATCAGCCCAGTTCTGCACATGCGTGCAGAGTTCATATTAGTAAATTCAACTGATAACCACAGTCGTCATGCTTCATTTCACTGATTAGTGGCATAGTTTGGCAAGGTGTCATGCGCAGAATTTAGTCTTGTACTTACAGTAAAATTAAAAATCTGATCAAATTTGCTTAAGTGTGCTCCTGAGTGTGCGTAGATTGCCAATGCGCCTTGCCAATCACCATAAAGGGGTATGAGACTGCAGGGCCATGTGCATACACATAAATCACACACTGAAATCACTGAAATTGAAAAGAAAAGTTCAGAGAACAAATTAAAATGTTAAGACTGTGGGGCACCAGACTCCAAACTTAAGAAAAACTTAATTAGTTCAGAAGTGGAGGTGTTCTTGCAGGAGGTGAACAGCAGTGGATATAAAATAATCAATAAAGCATGCATGGGCTGCTGTTACCAGGGGTTAAAGTGGGCCAGAACAATCAGCATGTGCTTGCAGAGCAGATCACATTAGTAAATTCATGTTATAGTCACAGTTATCATGTTTCAGTCCACTGACAAAAATGAAATAATGCGGCAATATGTCATATGCAGAGTTTAGACTTGTACTCACATTAAATGAAAAAGTCCAGATTTGATGGAGCACAGGACTCTGTTGCTTTATTTCAAAATATCTGAGTGGATAAACTTGGAATCTGTGCTACAGCTTATTTGTCTGATGTGTAGTATAGTACAGAATGTCATTTACCTTTAGATCCTGACCAATCCTGTCGCCCTGACAGGATAATTAACAATTATTGATAGTTAATGAAGCTACTGTACATAAAAGTGCCAATTCCGAATTTTGAGACGTGCATGATTCCTAATGTTGCTGCGATGACCATGGGTATTTCATAATTAATATAGAAAAAGGGACCTGGCACACGTAACACATAACGTGACTGTATCCAGAGAAGGGCCTGTGAGGACACACACTCCACTTGTAAAAGCTGTTTTGTTAAGAAAGGTGGACTTCGTATTGTGCAGTTTTCTTTGTATTCTTCACTCAATGTATAGTTTTGATAACAGTTGAAAGGGCAGTTATACTCTGCAAAAGAATTAAGTCCATTCCTTGAACTACATTTAAAAAGACATGATATAATCAAAGCAATAGCCTGTTAGAGTTTGAATTATGTATTTGAATTATGACAAATACTGAACGTGGTACAAATATTTTGTTTCTTTTGAATGTACACTATTTGTCTGATTTTATTGAAGGATGAATAGAGGCCTTATTGGCGTGAGCCAGTTGAGCCAACAGTGTATGTTTGATGTTGGCCCTGTCATCTCTCCATTCTGGAGTTTTGACCTTATAAGCCAGTTTGAACTGGGAGGGCAGGCTCTCAGGCTGCCGGGGTTGTCCATGGCACAGCCTGGTTGTGAATTCCTTTGCCTGGTTTTTGCCTGGCTGTTGAGTGTGTTGCTGTGGAATCGGAGAGAGAATCAGGTTTTGTTTTTTGAGTTACTAGCTAAATGGCAAGGCCACTGTGATCAGAAAGGTCAGTAACATATGACATTTTCTCTTGTAAATGTACACACAAACAATTGTTCCATGTAAATGGAAGATAAGAAAAGATAAGGTATTAGTCCTATTACGGGGGAAATTTACAATGCAGCAGTGGGCAATAAAAATAGAGCATTCAGTACAATACAATACAAACAATAAATAATAAACAAGTGGACAGTGATATAAACAGGAGATATAAAAAAAAAAGTACAGTTTAGACAAGAAGGCAAGAGCTGCTGTAACAGGCTGCCTCTTATGCGATGCCAACTTGGATACCAAAAAGCAAGTGAGATCCGATCTCCGATTGGTGGGGTGGTAGAAAAAATCGTGCCCCATTTTGAGGAGTCAGTGGCATCACTCACAGACAGCTGTGTTGCAGAGCCCTGACTTCTCAAAACAAGGCCTTATGCAGGATGATGCCTCTGGTGTTGGACTTGGAGCAGTGCTAGCCAAAGGAGAGCCTAGTGAAGACAAACCTTTTCTGTTCTCAACAGTACACCATTTCCATGGCAACATTGTTACTTGTTACAATCACAATGGGAGCAAAAGCCTACATTATTAATACAAAATAAAATTGTTTTGTTCATTTTTATTTACAATATGGCGGATTTAGCTTTGATGACCATAATAGAGATGCATTAGTTACTTTTTTAAGAATATTTCTGGGTAGAGTGGGTCCTCCCTCAATCAGAAAGTTGGTGATTCGATCCCTGGCTTCTATGAGTCAGCATGCTGTAGTGTCCTTGGGCAAGACACTGAACTCCAACTTGCTCCAGAAGCATAGCTTCAGTGTGTGAAAGAATAGTCTCCTCCAACTTCCTCCTGAATGAATGATGTGTGAATGGGTGAATGACGATGTAATGTAAAAGTGCTTTGAGTAGTCAAAATTACTAGAAAGGCACTATACAAATACAGATCATTTACCATTTACTATTCAGTTCACAAAACTGTTTTGTGGCAAGCACATATTAAAATATTCCGCCATGCTGAATTGCATGCTGGTTGGTATTACACCCGGCCTAGGGGAAGCCTGAGCACAACACTAAGAAAGTGACTCCTCTCTTCCCCACTCTCAAGGATGACCCGTGCCAGAGCAGATGCAGTCCAAACAGAGTTGATTTATTATCAGGTAGCTTTCAACTTCAGGGTTAGGTCAGCCAAAACAATAAACAAAACATTATATGAAAAACATCAACTACATTTTTTTTTTTTTTTAAAGAAAATACAGAAATTACCTATAAGAGAAAAAGAAATTCAATTCAATTCAATTCAATTCAATTTTATTTGTATAGCCCAATATCACAACAGAGTGTCTCATAGTGCTTTACAAAGTTCACTGAAATAAACAAGTGTAAGCGAACAAACAATCTAATAAAGAGTCCAGCAGTCGATGAGGCCAATGGATCAGTCCGAGGCATCACCTGCCCTTTATGACCCTCCTTCTTCGGGAAGGAAAAACTCAAAAAACCCAGTGGGAAAAGAGAAACCTCCGGGAGCACCATCAAAAGAAAAAGGCTTCTCACCCCTACATCTACCTGGAGCTGCTTTTAGTCAACATTTACAATCATCACAGTAGAGAGTAGTTCATTCTAAGTTAACTCAAAAGACTCAAGATGGCACAGCAGGGTACAGTTGGGAGCCAAGAAGGAGAAGGAATGAAGTTGGTCTCAGCAGGTGCCATTTTAAAGTAGGCGCTATCAGAGCCTCAGCCAATCAGCAGCCACCACCTGCAACTCAGAACACTGGACAAACAGGGCAAAAGCACCACCCTGAGGCAGGGTGGAAACACAACAGAAACAGTCATCCAAAAACACATTGTGACCTGGGTCATAATAGTTAGTCTGTGACTCTGCACTACTAGCTTAAAAATGCATGTGAAGGCAGTTTTGGTGATTATACATATGGTATTTGTTGAGTTTGGGAAATCTCACAATCTCTAGAAAGCATTAGCTCAACTTTGCTGGCTGACTCAACAGGGACTAGATGCCATCTCTATTACTAGTCCATTACTAAGGGCTGGCGTACTTGCTGAAGAGGTCTTGAAAAAACTGTGGCTTTTGTGGCGCAGGCTCACTGAACATCTGATGTGGGTGCACATTTAAACACAGGATCCTTCATGATGTTTCAAGTATTTAATTTCCACTTTCTCAAAACAACTGGTTGACTGGATGATTTTATCTACAAATGAATAAGAAAATATCACAACTCTTGCAATATTAAACAAAGACAGTTATAATACAAATGAAGTCTCTAGTTAAACTTACATCATTAATGCATCCCAGTGGCGGGCTGTTCATTTTACACCTGGGCCTTCAGTGGCAGCCTACCTGAATCAAACCGGCTCTTAATACCATCATTATGACGTCACGGCTATAGAAACCCTGTATAATCAATATTATACAGAAAGGCAGTATAACAGGACGTATCTCATGTTACGAGAATGAATGACATCACTAAAGCAAGAAACCAAATTAAAAGAATTCAACAAGTCACCAAACACTCTAACCACCGACTCGGCTCCAAACACAGAGTCGTTCAGTTGCCAATACCAGGCATTCTCAGCAACACAATTTGCTCCTCTGAGCCTGTAAGCCGAGGGTACCGCTCGTAGTTGCTGACCTGAAAGTGGCGGACGAACCCTTTTCCCGGCTGGGACAGGCTTGCTCGCTTCGGGGTGGGCCGGCATTTCCTCAAAATGTCCAGCTTTTCTTGGAAAGTCCGCCTTGAAAATGGATTTCTAAGTAGATCTGCGACCAAATTAACATCTTCTCCTCTGTCAGCCATTGTGGGTAAAAAAAAACTGCTATTAATACTTACGATTATGATAAAGTTTTAGCTTATGCAGGTTGCTACAGATAAGAATCGCTAGCTTTGGCTACACTGTAAAAAGCAACATGGAATTTAATTAAAACTATTTAGTAAACCCAACTCAGTTTTCGTCATTATGTTATTAACACTCGTTTTACATAAGTAAATTGGAATCAAAGTTAGAAAAGTTTAAAAAACTCAGTGTACCTAAGTTGTGTTGATATAGAAAAAATAAGTTATTGGCTAGATATTTTAAATTAATTAGTTGAGATATGCGCAGATCATCCCCTTAACTGACTTGGCGCTTACCGCGGAACACGGACAAGTTCAGGAGCAGCACGACACAACAACAGTGGTCACTTTTGTCGGAATCATCTTTATTTTGATGTTCGGAGCCCTTATTTGGTGAGTAAATATGTTACACTTCACAACGGAATGTTTTTCTTTTTATAAAGAAATGCATGGTTCGTGGGCTTTCTAACTTAGGCTAACATTAGCTTAGCTGAAGTTATGCCGACAACGTGGCGATATCCTGTTGCAAGTTTGGACCGTGAGGGTAAAAGGTTAACGGGGTGCGCACGCTAACACACCGGGCCACACTGCATGCAGCCCGGGAGTCAGGGAGCTGGCTGCCGGGCGCTGAGAAGCCGGACCGGGCGCTGGAGCCGCGGTCCGGGGGTACATTTGCTGCCATGTATGGAGACCATGACCATTATTATCAATATATTAAAACGCTTCAAATGCTGATTTGGTCTCGTTTGTTATCGCAAGGCTTTAAGTGTAACATGTAAAGGAATTTATAAAAGATGAAGTCCAGGAAAGATAGTACTGTCGGATGCAGCCACGTGTGAATGCGCACGTGTACGTAGAGCAGAACCAGAGCACATGTCAAATATGTTAATTGTGAAATATATAGCCTGATGACATGGATGGGTTTTTGAAACTATAGCGCAGTCATATATCTCTGATCTATGTCGTTCATTGGTTATAACTGTTCCTGTAAGCAAATCTAGGAAATAATAACAATATACACTAGTTATGGACTCAATAAAGAAGCAATGTAAGTTTGTATCCTACCTCAACATTGGTTTACTTAAATGCTCAAACTAAATCTGAATATCTAGAAACTACAGCTGTAAGTGATTATACTAATTTTTATCATAACTTGTTTAAGTAGATATCATATTGGTTTTCATAGTTAGCCTGCTAGCTTATGTCCAGGATAAAAAGAAATGTAAATACTGGGAATTGTGTTTGTGGTTTATATGACCAAATATCACCACACCTCACATGTGCCACTTTCATCTGACTCAAGTGCAAGTGACACATGTGAAGTGTGGTGATGTTTGGTCATGTTTGAGATTGCAACTGTGTTGTTAGCATAAACCTCTAGATTTTAAAAAAGTCGCCTGAAATTGTTATATTGTTTGATTATTCCATTTACTTCTCTGCCCCCCTCTCTCAGGCTGAGTGGTTGGTGATCAGCTCATTACATAATCTAACACTAAAAGGTGATTTCACTTCATGTCTACACATAAAACTCTCTTTAAGCACATCAAATTGAAGAGTTTGAATCAAACTATATGCTAACAGTTGGATGACAACAAAACAAAAACTTAAGAAAGTCAAAAGAAATGTGTAAATTCCTATCTTGTGATTAAAAAAAAACTCCACTTTCATATTTCATACACAAACCTGATGTTGTCTGAACTGCAATTTTATAGTCAGGAAAGTGTGATGATTTTATTTGTAATTGATACAAAAATGATATATATTTTCTTTCCTTTCAGACATAACAAGCAGACCAAAAACCAATGCAGTGGACCTGTAAGTATTGCAACTTTTGCACTGAAAAGAGAGGCTACTTACTAAAGCATTACCGCTTAATACATGGGTGCCATGCCCGAATATCACCACTCCCATGTCTTCATGGGGAATGTCTATGCACATTTAAATCTTTTAATGCACCGAAGGTACACCTATCAACATGCCACGTGAAAAAGGATCTTGGAAAAGTAAGTGAAACTGTGTTTCACTGTCAGCTGTGTGACTTTGTGGAGCCTTGCACTGAAGCAGACTTTTTCACCCATTTGCGAAGACATTTAAAGCTAAAGCAAAGGGTTTCTTGTCCATATCAAGGCTGCCACTTCCAAAGCGATGTTTATTCCACCTTCAATGCACATAGAAGCAAAGAGCATCAAATGCACAGTAACATCTTACTCATGACAGACATGTACAAGATGTCTTAGAAGATTCCACTATGGCTCAACAATATGGTGTAAAAGGAAGCTGCCCACTGAGTGAAAGCTTGGAGCATTTTCATGTTGTTGATGGTTTCCCACCAGACCTTTTACATGATCTTCTGGAGGGTGTGGTTCCAGCTGAACTAGCCTTGTGCTTGAAGGTGCTGATATCAAAGGGATACTTCTCACTTAATTTCCTGAATGTGGCTATCAAACAGTTTCCATATACATTCTCAAACAGAACCAACCAACCCCAGCTCATTACAAAGAACCTTTCCTCCAAGAGAACAATTGGAGGGAATGGTCATGAAAATTGGACACTTCTCCGATTTCTACCACTACTGATTGGTCATCTCATTCCCGAGGGGGATGAAACTTGGGAGGTTTTAATGACCTTAAAAGACATAGTGGAACTGTCAGTGTCACAAGCTTTACAGAGGAGACGGTGTACTATCTTGAATGCAAGATCACAGAACATAGAGCTTTGTTTCAGAAAGTTTTCCCAAATGAAAAACTACGGCCAAAGCATCACTACATCGAGCACTACCTGCAATTGATTCAAACTTTTGGTCCGTTATCTAATGTTTGGACAATGCGTTTTGAAGGAAAACACAAGTTTTTCAAAAAAGCTGTACGTCACACTCTCAATTTCAGGAACATAGCTCTTACTTTAGCTGTCAGGCACCAGAAAATGATAGCCTTCCATTTAGCTTCACCCTCCTTTTTCAAACCATCCGTTGAAATTAATAAAGTAAAATCTGTAATGGTTGCCACTTTTCCACAAAACGTGCAGCACTTTCTCCATGACAGGAATGCCCAGCAGAACACAGTCCTTGTAGCCTCTTCTGTCTGCATAGATGGCATAAAGTACAGTGCTGGCATGGTGATTTCAGTTGGATCTTGCTCTGGGCTTCCAGAATTCAGACAAATAACAAAGATTTTGGTGATTAATGCCAACATAATATTTGTCTGCAGACACATGACCTCATGGTATGATGAGCATCTTCGAGCATATGAGCTCTCTGGCAGCCATTGCTCCACTCTCTTGATCACCCAGATGTCTGAATTGAATGCTATTTTCCCTCTGTCACTCTACAGAGTTCAAGGGAAACAGCTTATTACTCTGAAACGGCACATTGTATGCTGATTGACAAAACACTGAAATGTGAAAATCTTACACAGATTTCTCCCATTTTCTCAGGACAATTTATCAAGATGGAGCAAAAGATGCTGCTTAGAGTTATCGTCAATGAAGATGATATAAGGAAAGTAACTTTAAATGAGAGACCGGATTCCGTTGAAGATTTGAAATGCAACTGAAAGATAAACTGTCATTGCAATATGACTTTAAACTGCAGTATGAAGATCAAGACTTCAATAATGCCCTTTGTAATCTGAGTGAAATAACAGATTTACCTGATAAAGCCACACTGAAAATCATCCCTCTTGTGTATATGCATTTAACAGCCCTGTCATCACCATCCGCAACATCAGACACTGAGTGCAGCACTGCTGACACTGACACCCTGTCTAGTTTCGGAGCGTCACCATTATTGAGACAACAGTGGCCAGAATTCTTTGATATACCAAATTTCTCAGTTGATGTTGCATACAGACTTAGACAGGGAGATCTTGCCTTTATGAAAGATGGGACTCGTACAACTCTGACACGAGATATGAAGCATGACATACTGCAAAAGCTTGCTGAGACAGTGTACTCTTACAAGGCTTATCCTGAAGACGATAACTTCAGCAGTGTTGCAAAAGCACTGATTAGCAAGCACCCTGGCCTAACTGAGCCTGGTCCTCAGCCGGGATGGTACGGCTGGAAGACCAGTCTTAAATTTAAGATGGCTAACTATCGAACAAAGCTTCGAAAAGCTGGATATGAGGATGTCACAATAAATGGAGGTAAAAGGAGTAAAGGCAACCCAGAGGGAGAATCATCCAGCAAGAACATTAAAAGGCCAAAAAGAGGCAAAGCAAACTCTGCCAAATGTACCTGAAGGACATGATGAAGCAAGTCTGGAAAGGTTCTCATCGAGGAAATGAAGAAAAAAAGACCAAATGTCATCCTCATCTCAAAAATGATGGACCAAACATTCCCACTACGCAGACGAGAGATTGTTAAAGAGGAGCCTGCGGTGAAGAACATGGTTGAACGATGGCCAGCACTGTTCACAGAAAGACAGGTAAGCCATAATCAAAGCCGTAAGGCCAGAAATGTCAGCACAGGGTATGGACATAAATTCTGTTGTTTGTTTGTTTTTTAAACAACATAATGCAAATCAGTGTTTTATAGCACAAAAGTAGCATGAATTATTCTCATTTGTTTGAAAGTACATTATACTTTTAGCAAGCTAAAAGTGTACCTCAAATTTCTATGTTGTAAGCAAACAATCCCCCTTTTATTTTTCAGATAGCTGCTGAGTTTAATAGAATTGCCAGTAAGAATCTTGAGGGAGACTTCTTTGAGGCTCTTGACCAACACACGCCACGGTTTATCAAACTCTTCCAGTCCAAAAAGGGAACTGTTGGACAGAAACTGACAGAGTTACTGCAGCAAACTAACTTGGTGGTAAGTCATTTAATTTCATTAAGATATTGTCAATGTCATCTAGATTTATGACACTACTTCAAAATCCCTTTATAGAGACCAACCTGATTGTCTCCCAGCTGATCTTTTTTGTGTCTCTATTATTAGACATCAGATGTGACAACACTGCGTTCCTTTGTCCTGAAAGGCCTTCCCATTTTAGTGGGCGATGACGCCAGTGAATTCTACAAGACGTGTTTTGTAAGTACTTGCACACAAAAAAGTTAATTTATTGACAAATAATATCCCGTACTCAGAGTTGAGCAATGTAACTATTTCGGCATCACTAAACTCTGTACTTTTCAATACAGTGACATATGTTTTGTGCTCAAATTCCTCCACTTGTCTGATAGGTATGTAAACAGTAATTAAAATTTTCCACTTTTACCCTACAGTCACCAATTCATTTAAAACTGCAGGAGCAGGAATCAAGAGTGAAAATGTCATTGGTCAAAAATGTCCTTTATTTGTGCCACACACTTCTTTGGCTACAATGTTATAGTGCAGTGTGAATGTGTAATGTATGTAGAAGAGTAAATCCACTGGGATACAGCGATAATGTGCTGATATATGCTCTGTGTTTTGTTGCAGGATTTGGCAAGAGATGAGGACCTAGCATCTGTCACGGTTGGCGTGCGACAGTCATCAGGAGGGTCCAAGCTCAATACACCTTCAGCCCATTTCCACTGCCATCATACTTGAGGGAGGTATTATCATCGACAATATTAAAGACTTTCCTCAGGCAGTTTGCCTCTTATTTGGGCTTACATATGCTTTGCACTTGGATTACCCAAAATGCATGACAAACACACTCAGATTCATTCAAAGATTAGGAAACCAGACCCTCCCACCAAAACTGCTCAGTCTGAAAAACAGTCTACTGGCTTAGATTGGTGAGGGAGCATTAGCTATCAGATAGCACTTGGTTAAAGTAACTAAGATATTGTCGTGAAACTGCTCTTGTGAGAGAAAAGTGAAATACGTTGTGAAATATGACTCTCTGTTGTTGTGAAAAAAGAAATGTTTGTGAAATATTATTCTCTACTGCTATGAGAGAAAAGTTTAATACTTTGTGAATCTTTACTTGTTACGAGAGAAAAGTCAGATCGTTTTGTGATTTGTGAATTTTTTTAAAAGTAAGACAAAGGAGACAGACATGTTTATTGTTCAGCCCAGAGCCGTAGAATGTTCAATTTTGGTTGAATTACTTATTTGGCAATTGAAAATAAATGTCATTATGCTATTGAAGTTACCCAATGAGTGTTTTCAGTGTATTGTTTTTTAGGGATAATTATACATAATGTGTTTATAGATATTATGTAGAATTATTAAGTGTTGTTTCTCTCACTTCAGGGGAAACTAGTTTGTTTAACTAGGTGAACCTAAATTGAAATGAGTGAGTAGAACAAAGGTTTAAGTTGTGGTTATTGATTGAATTAAGTAGTTTTAAATTTGTGTCAATCAGTGCAGACAAAACTAAAAAACACAACACAATTAACCTAAGTTGCACAAACTTAAAAAAATTATATACGTTAAGTACTGCACACTCAAAATAATTGATTTCAATTTACTCATCATAGTCAATAACCTTTACTTTTTTTTTTGTGGCAACGAGTTTGCATATTTTTTTTGAGTAAAGTCAACTTATTATTTTTTAGAGTGTATGCTCTCTGACCATCCAATCAGAGGACGTGAAAATACTAACGTCACTGTACGCCTGCTAGAAGGCCCTTGGGACACCAACTCAAAATCTGATTGGTTAAAACAACAGTTTCATTGCAATGTATTTTAAGCTACGGGTGCCCGCACTTTGACCCTGGCAACACATGATGGCTGAAATGTGATTGGATAAAAGCTCTAATATAGACATACACTGCTGGAAGCACCCCAGCCCAGAGACGCGCTATGAAGTGAAGAGCATAGACTATTAGGAATAATCTAAAATGATTAATGGGAAAATATTAAAACGTAAATCAGTGATTCTGAGTTTAGGCCAGCAGAGAAGGCCTTGCTGGCCCTGACGGCCCACCACTGATGCATCCGTCTTTAGGTCAGTTAAACTAAGGTACTCTCAATGAACTCAGGAATATCCATTCCTTTGTCCTGATGTGGAGGGAAAAGAGGGAGTCGGAGGCCTGAAGGGCTGGCCTATATAGTCTTGGGAGGTGTGGCCTTCTCAGTGACAGGTAGGTAAATAGGTGGGGAAAAGTCTTAGTCTGGATGCAGGTAGGTCTGCCATTTTTGGGTAGACAGGTTTTGCACACCATTTTCTGCACTCTGTACATGACCACTGATGTTTCTTGATAGCTTGTCTACCTCTGAGGATCCAGTAGGCACGGCAGATTTCAGCAAATACTCTTATCGGGACCTGGGTGAAAGAGACATTGATCATAATCCTTAATCAGGAGCTGCGTTAGAGGATGTTTAGGGTCAAGCATTATGGGGTGGATTGTATCATTTTCAAGATCTTTCGTCTGTCTAAGTCTGCCACCCACTCTTATGACTTTCAGTATCCCATCAAACTCAGGAGAGAGGGGAGACAGACGGCTGTGTGGGGAAATATCTTTACCGGCTTTCAGTGCCTGAAATTCATCTGGAAAACTCTCATATTGAGCATGAGAGATTAGTGCAGTTTCGGCAGCGGTTCTGGATGCATCAGTGGGGTCAAATTTTGAGTGACAGGTTGAGGTTTTCATGCTTTGATACATGGCATCTATCAGGGCTGTCCAGGTGTCATATTGGGTTGGATCAGGTAGATCAAATGGTGTAGTGGGTTGTATGAGGCTACAAAACATACGTTTTCTCACTTCTGTGGTTATCTCCGTTACAGGTGCCGGACAGACAGGCCATTGACAGGTAGGAAGGTGAAGGAATGCAGGGCCATTATGCCATCGATGTGAAGTAGTAAGATCTTTAAGGGGCTTACCTCTGGTGATATCATCTGCAGGATTTTGCTTTGAGTCCACATACCTCCAATCGCTGGCTGAGGTTAGTTCCAGTATCTCCACCAGTCTGTTGGCTACAAAGGGGTTATACCTGCAGGACTCAGATTGGAGCCATGTTAACACCACAGTGGAATCAGACCACAGAAAGGTTCTGTCAATGGGGACTGTTAGTTCAGATTTGATCAGTTTGCTTAGCTGTGCTCCAGTCAGGGCTGCTGATAACTCCAAGCGAGGTATAGTCAGTTGTTTCAGAGGAGCTACACGTGATCTGGCCATTCCAAATGAGATGTTTGTCTCCCCCATTTGATTTTTTGTTTTCATGTATGCCACTGAACCGTATGCTCTTTCTGAAGCATCACAGAAAATGTGTAATTCTCTGTCTGGTCTGTTGCAAGGAACGTGAGTGTTGTTGCCATCATACCACCTTGGAATGGAAACATGAACCAGGTTTGGAAGTTCACTCTCCCACTCATTCCATGCATGCTGCAGGTCACCATTAGGTATAGGTTGATCCCACTGCTTGGTGTTCACCCAAAGTTGCTGGAGCAGGACCTTGGCTCTAGTCGTGAATGGGATGAGATATCCTAAGGGGTCACATTGTGAAGCCAGAACCTTGTAGACATTTCTCATGGTTAGAGTTTGGTAGGAGACAGGTCTATGTCTGTAGCTTAAGGTATCAGAGACACAATGCCAGCTTAGCCCCAGGGCTCCCTCTACTGGATCTGTCCGGTTCTGAATCAACCAAAGTTCAGCACTGTCTGATCTGGCAGCTGATGGTAGATTATCAACGACTGATGGGAAGTTACTTGCCCATTGCCTAATATCAAATCCACCAGATGATAATAGAGCTCTTATTTTCAGGAGGAGCCTTTGAGCTACATCAGGACAGGGGAGTGATTTTAGGCAATTGTCCACATAAAATGACTCCAGGACTGTTTCAACCACATCTTCATTACCTTTACTCTGATCCTGCACATGCTTTTGAACAGCATATATTGCGCAGCATGGGCAATATATGCATAGGCACTGGGTAGAATCACATGACTCACCGAGAGAAGTAGGTCCTTGTAGAGCCCATCCAAGCCTTGTCCTCACTGCTGCCGGCGTTCCTCTTGGCCCATAATGGACTCGCTCTATAGGTGTGATGATGAAAGGATTGTCTGATCCAATAAGGATGTGTGGCTGTACCTTAGAAAATGAAGTCAGTGGGAGACCATGTAAATGTTGGTAACGTTTCTTGAGTTTATCAGTAGGGTAACTCTGCTCAACAAACATGATATTGTCAGAGGTGAAGGCACCGTCTACTGAAAATTTTCTTTCAGGGGATGTGGCAGCAGATATTTTGAAGTTAACTGTTCTTCCCTCTAGAATTTCTGTCTGCCGTCTCACCGTGCGCAGTTCAAGTTTTTCTGGCTGTCCATCCAAATCAAGGTACTCAGCAGCACCTGGTAGCAACATTGTTCGCTCAGATCCATCATCTAAAATAGCATAGGTATCAAATATTTTATTTTTGTTACAAAGTCTGACTTTAACTACTTTAAGTAGTACTTTGGGTGACATACTTTGCGGGTTCATGTACAACACTCTAGATGCTGTTCTAGTTCTATTTACATCATGTAATATGCCTAGGTGCTGGCCATTACATTTAGGGCAAGGCTTTTTCAGTGTGCAGTCTGCCACTCTGAGTCCTACCGCATCTCCAACATCTGTTTTGTTCCTTCAGCCATTTTGCCACTTTATCGGTGCTTAAATCCTTTAAACTTTCACAGTTTGTCAAGTAGTGTGAGGTTGACTGGCAGTATGCACATGGGTACTTTTGGGGATGTGGCTGATGTCCTGCTGCAGTGTGCTCATGTGGTGACTTCCGATCAGCTCCATGGAGAATAGTAGCTGGTGGAAACTTCAATTTTTGTCTTACGTCTCTCCTTTGAAGTTGGGGAGCACTGATTTGAAGATTGTTAGCTTGTGCTACAACAGCTTGACATTCGGCCTCTCCTTCAAGCCAAGCGGAAAAATCCACTAGGTTATAGTGAGCATTAGGAGACGTTGAACAGGCTTGTCTGGCAAAATTAGAAACAAGTTCTACAGGGAGTTTACTCAATAAACATTGAACATGTGAAGCACAGGCAAGTTCTGCAGCACCTTCTCCTGATTTGAGGGACTGTAACATACCCACTAATGACCTCACTCACACTGCAAAGTTTTGAAATCCTTCAGCATCTCCACGAGCTAGTCTAGGGAGATTTAACATG
Source organism: Pempheris klunzingeri (assembly GCF_042242105.1). NCBI lineage: Eukaryota > Metazoa > Chordata > Actinopteri > Acropomatiformes > Pempheridae > Pempheris > Pempheris klunzingeri. The sequence continues at coordinate 29,838,187 of NC_092014.1, read as the reverse complement.
GTCTGTATCTCTTTAAGGGCCAGCTGATGTGGTTGACCATAGTGTCGTTCTAAGGCTGCTAGTGCCTTACTGAAAGGCTGAGGGTCATGAGCATAGGAAATTGCAATATGACGAGCAGAGGGGAGCCGTATATGATCCAATAGGATATGAAACTTGTACAATTCAGGTTCCTCTGCTGGTAAAAGGTTTGTGAAGGCCATTTTCAGCATTACAAACTCATGAGGGTCGTCATGGATGAAATAAGGGAATGAGGGTCCCTCCACTCGTGATGGATACCTCAAGCTCATTGTTTGCTGTACAGGAGCCAAAGGTAAGGAGAAGCTTGGATTAGGTGGGATTCCAGTTAGCTGTGGACCATATGAAACTGGAGTTGGCTGAGGAACAGAGTACTGAGGCCGAAGCTGCTGTACAGACTGCTGAGGCACGTGTTGGTACTGGTATGGTGCTATATTACTTGGATGATAAGCAGATGGTTGTGAACTGGTCAATGAAACGTGGGGTGCAGGAATAGGTGGGTGGTACAATTGGTGAGGGGACACATGGGAAGAAGAGGCTGGATGCACATGGTGAGGAATTTGCAGGTTTGGAATAGGTAAAGGAGGCTGAATAGCAGGCATGTGGGTAGAAGGGGTGTTGGACGACAACCTAGAGCTTGATGGTATATTGGACAGGGGCACCGACACTGGGAAGTCAGAACTTGAAGGTGTTCTAGAGACAAGTGCTGGGGGCGGTAGCACGTGGGCTGCTAAGGTTGAAGGTAATAAACTTGAGGGTTCCTGGTGTTGAGGCTAGACTATATCTCATGTAAGGAGCAGAAGCAGGTCTTTTCTGTTCATATTCTGCAAAAGTAGAGGACTTACAGGCTTGAGGACACAATGTTTGGACTGATTGGGAAATTTTTCCTGTGTTCAGAGCAGGAACAGGTCCCAATAGGTTTGGTTCTGATTGGGCCTTCCCGCCCTGAATTTCTGTGTCAGTCAGTGGTAGCTGTTCACATTCGTATTGTGCTTGGTGAGGTTCCTGAGATCCACATTCCCCCTCTGAATCTCCTTCTGAGTAGCTTTGTTCATACTGTTCAACTCTACCAGTTAAATCTTTAACCATATTCTTTAACTGTGCTACTTCCTGTCTTAATAAATCAGTCTCATGTCTCTGGAACAGGTTGTGCACAGTCTCTTAACTGTTTAGGGTAATTGCCATAAAGCTCGGTTTGGTAATCTTGAAGGTATCTTGGAGGGAACCTTTCCCTCTGGGGCTTTCCTCCTTCCTCAGCCTGCTCTCCAGGTGGAACAGCATGTGGATCCATTTTCCAGCATAGATGTTCCTCCAGCTTGAAGGACCATGAAAAAACCGTGGCTTTTGTGCGCAGGCTCACTGAACATCTGATGTGGGTGCACATTTAAACACAGGACCCTTCATGATGTTCCAAGTATTTAATTTCCACTTTCTCAAAACAACTGGTTGACTGGATGATTTTGTCTACAAATGAATAAGAAAATATCACAACTCTTGCAATATTAAACAAAGACAGTTATAATACAAATGAAGTCTCTAGTTAAACTTACATCATTAATGCATCCGTCTTTAGGTCAGTTAAACTAAAGTACTCGCAATGAACTCAGGAATAGCCATTCCTTTGTTCTGGTGTGGGGGGAAAAGAGGGAGTTGGAGCCCTGAAGGGCTGGCCTATATAGTCTTGGGAGGTGTGGCCTTCTCAGTGACAGGTAGGTGAATAGGTGGGGAAAAGACTTGTGATTTTAACAGGTCTGTAATAGAAAATTGCTGTGCGTGCTGACTGTGCCTTGCTATGTATGCTGATAGTGCCTTTCTGCGTATGATAATTGTGTCTGTATCAACTGTACATAACTACAGGTTCCTCCTGACTGTTCTCACAAGATAAAATGTTTTGGTGCATGTCCTGATGATTAACATCACACATTGTGTTCTATAAATATCCTGTGTGTAAGACTCTCTGGGGCTCATACTTCAGCAGAGACTACTGTCTCTGTGTGAACTGTCTGCTCTTCTTGTACAAGAATAAAGAGACAGTTTGGTGTCTCTGCTTATTCAAAATCTGTTCTGCTGCTCTCCTCATTTCCACCTGTTGCTCCCAGCTGTCTCTCATCTTCGCTCATCACCTTGCCAGTATTTAAGCAGTCCACTCACTCATTGCCAGATTGTCTTCGCGGTATGCCTAACTCTCCAGCACTCATTTTTGGACTGACCTCCTGGTTTCGACTCGGTTTGCCCCTGACTATCTCTCCTCGTCTCTGCCCCTGTAATCACTACAGCCGTCTGTCCCTGACCACGACTTTTGCCTGTGTGTTTCCTGGTTCTCGTCTGCTTGCGGCTGTGTGACGTGTGGCCGCTCCGGCTTCTTCGAGGGAAATCGCCTGTCCACCTGGCATCAACAGAGCCTCCTGCCGAGTGAAACACTTCTCCAGTGTGAGTATCTCTGGCTTCTGTCCTGTTTTACTGATCCTTCGCCTGTCCACGACAATCCTTCTGCCTCTGGGTTTATCCGCCCCGCTGCCTGCCCGCCTGTTGCCGAATCTGCTTCCGCATCAACCACGAACTCTGCTAATTATTATCTGTGCATCGCTTCACCTGCTGAGAGTAAGATTAAAGGACATTACAATTTTTTTTTCTGCATTTTTCTCTGCGATTGTGCTGCATTTGGGTCCTAACACACACCCTGAAAAATACGTTTTTCCACAACAAACTTGGCAACGAGGATGGGATCCCATGAATGATCGTCTTGGACATTGGACAGAGGGTGTTTGGCCGAACCTGAAGACAACAAATCTCATCGAAAAAACACAAGTGTCGCCAGTCCCTCCTTCCTCTCCATTTAAATGGTAAATGGTCTGTATTTGTATAGCGCCTTTCTAGTTATTTCAACTACTCAAAGCGCTTTACATGACATCCTCATTCACCCATTCACACATCAATCATACAGGAGAAATGTAATTTGGAGGAGACTATTCTTTCATACTCATTCACACTCTGAAGCCATGCTTCAGGAGCAAGTTGGGGTTCAGTGTCTTGCTCAAGGACACTTCGACATGTTGACCCATAGGAGCTGGGGATCGAACCCCCAACCTTCTGATTGAGGGACGACCCACTCTACCACTGAGCCACAGCCGCCCCTGGGCTAATTGCCGCCTTGTCTGCAGTAAAGCTTAACCAGGACCTCAATGGGTTGCCCCAACCTCACCACATTGCACGCTTCCCTGAACCAGCTCCATGGCTGGACTGTTGTCTGCCATTGCGCGAGAGATGCATCAATTCTGGTCAAAGAAGCTCCACTTACCAAGGTTGTAAGACATGCCAAACATGTGCATGAGAAGCTGGCTGAATAAAAAGCCACAAAAACTGAGAAACAAAATAAACAGCTTCATGCTGCCAATCTAGCCCTGCTTCAGGCCACAGCTTGTGTTGAACAGGATGCCCCACAACAGCACAAAAGGACAAAGACAGATCAGAGGGTGCCCCCAACATGGGCACCGTACACCCGTCCTAACGGCTCAACAGCGCCAGTGGCAACAGGAAGGCAGATGCATTTGCTGTGGAGACCGGGATCACTGGGCCAAAGACTGTCCACACAAGAAACCCTCACCAGCAAACCAACAACTTCCTGTCTCCACCTCTGACTAATCGAATGGGGCTCCCAGAGAGGCTCTGGTGGCTGACTGCATCACTGGTGGTGGTGAGATACATGCAACACAGATACATAGCATTGACACAATTGACAGGTCTGCTGGCAATGAAGACACGCTTACACTGCTCTGTAATGAAGACATGCTTCTGCAATGCATTTTACACGGGATATCTGAATTAGAAAAGCCTGTTGTTCCCTCTCCCACTTATGTGTAATATGACACTGAGGCTTATAAAAACCTTCCCACAATTATCATAATGATCCAAGGTCATGCGTTAACATGTCTGGTAGACTCTGGTGCAACATATTCTGTGTTGAAAAGGGGGGAATTTGACACATGTGTGTCTGCCTGTCTGAAGCCTCTTTTCTCCTCATTGGGTTAACCCTAACCTTAACACACACACACACAGACATACTTTTCTCTATTATATAGTTAGATTACTTAGAAATGTGGGCTTACTTAGAAATGTAGGAACAGGGCTGTGGGAACATAAGGATGACCCCGCCATTTTACATACTCGGTGTACTCCTGTGTAAAATGCATTGCAGTGTACTCAGGGGCGTCTGGAACAACAGTAAAAACATTTCACTGTTCCAATCATGTGCACATATGACAGCAGCAATTTCAAACATTAATTTTTACTGTCAGACAGATGTCGTGTAAATCTGCTAGACTTGATGTGTTATCTAGGGTTGAACTTAATCTCCACACCAGAGGGTGTTCGGGTTCAGAAAGTAGAACCACATATGTTTTCTTGATCAGGATATCAATCACTGTTGTACTCCTGTCAGTGGCTACTCTCTCTGACCCAGACTCATAGTTCACCCAGTACATCACAGCTATTGGAAATGGCAAAACAGAGTAACTCAAACTGACACTGACTTCATGCAGCATGATTCACTGCTCTGTACTACACATATTTCTGTGACAGAGAGATGCATCTAGAGAGGACGTGATTACAACAAATGTCCTGTTTTGGAGTACTCACTCCTGTGCTTTGACAGCAACTCTGACCCAGGAGCAAATGCAGTCGTTAGATGTTTGTGACTCACACCCACACATATCTCTGTCTAAGCATAGACACATGTTGTGGCAGAATTTTGGTGTCTGGGTTAAAGCTTGTCTTCACACTCCAGAGACTGATTGGCAGCCAACCTCTGATCCACAAGTGCAGCACAACCCAGTCATTGATGCATATGCAAAAATTCCATCTTACACTTGATGCATCTAGGCATGTTGAAGTAGTCTTTAACAACTCACTAACCTCTCTCTCCACTGCTGAAGAGAAAGAACACCCACTACTAAAAACGGGACCATCAACTTTGTGGGCTCAGGGAAAATATGATCCTGTTGTCATAATCCCCAAATCTGATTTCAGATCACAATATCTATTCAAGCAGGAAGCAGTAGAAGGTATTAGGCCGGATTTTCAGTCTCTGTTACAAAACGATCAAAGTTCCATGTGGCACTTCACCAGTAAGAACTCCCACCTTCCCCGTAAAGAAAATCAGAGATCCTGACTGAGTGGAGATTTGTGCAAGATCTACAGGCTGTTAATGTTGCTGTTTCTCCAAGAGCACCCACTGTGCCTAACCCATACACCATTTTACAGAATGTATCCCCTGAGGATTCTCTGTTGTTGACCTTGCTTATGCATTTTTCAGCATTCCAGTTCATCCAGACTCCCAGTACTGGTTTGCTTTGACTTTTGAAGGAAGAGGGTACACCTGGACTAGGCTACTGCAGGGATTTTGCGAATCACCAACCATTTACAACTCTGTTTTAAGAGATGGCCTCACTAACATTACAACCTGGTTCTTCTCTTATCCAGTACATGGACAACATTTTATTTTGGTCTGACCTACCAAAGAACAGTGTGAAACGGACCTATGCTACAACATCACAGCAAAACGTCATCTTTCTGGGTCATAAAATCTCAGCTAAAGGTAAAACTTTGTCCCCAAAACACATTAAAAGCATGGCCAAACCAATAACCAAGAAACAAATGATGTCGTTCCTTGGCACCTACCTTTCTCACTAACCCTGACCTTGTTCTCTTTGTTGATGGCTCAGCTTAGAGAGATGGCTCTGGCACTTACCGTGTGGGTTTCTCTGTGGTTACTGATCATGACACTTTGCTCTGACACTTCCCTTCTCTCAGCCCAAGCTGCAGAGCTGATACCTCTCTCACAGTGAATGATTTTGCCAAGCTGTAAAAACTGTATGGTCTGTATCTGTATCTGGCAGGAATGGGGATGTAAGATTCGCGGGAGATGCCGTGAGTTGTAGTAGGGAGAATGACCACTGGAGACGCTGGAGTAGGAACGCTGGGGGTGGAGTTGGCGGTGGGGAGCTGAGGTACCAGCTGATCCAAACGGCTGCTGAGTTGAGTGACGCTGGAGGTCAGGCTGTGAATGGCTTCCATGACTTGCTGAATTGTTTGTTCATGGCATCCTACCACAATCCCTTGGATGGATAAAGTAGGATTGAGCGAGTGGTTGTGGTAAAAAGTAAAGAATTTATTAAATTTAAAAAAAGGAAGACAAAGAGACGAGTCACTGGCAGGCAGGTGGACTGGTAGGCAAGCTGAGAGACAACACATGGGAGGGTGGACCATAGAATGGCTGTTCACACCATGACAGACCTATATCCAACCATCACTTTCTCTCCAAGATCCTTGAGAAAGCAGTAACCAATCAGCTGTCTAATTTTCTAAATACCAATAGTCTATTTGAGGACTTTTAGTCTGGCTTTAGAGCGCACCATAGCACAGAGACAGCACTTATGAAGGTTATTAACGACCTCCTTATGGCATCAGACAGAGGACTTCACTCTGTCTTGTTAGGATGTGATTGCCAGTGATATCAAATGCAGCACTCAGATCTATTACAGAGACTGGAACACTTCATTGGTATAAAAGGAACTATACTATTTTACCATTTTACTGTATTCTTCCACCTGTTTCTTCACCATGCTCACTACCAAAAACCGGACCAAACTCACAAAAGTAACCAACACTGCTGCTAAAATAATAGGTCTTCCCACACCCAATCTCACTGAACTCAATAACAGAGCCATCACACGCATTGCAAATTCAGTAGAATGGGACTCCACTCATCCACTTAATGAACATCTCGCCCCACTGCCCTCAGGGCGCAGGTACAGGGCTCTGAGGTGCAGGAGAGCTCGCTTTGGGAGGAGCCTAATTCCTGCAGTAATAACATTCCTGAACAACAGACCCTGCTGAGGGTGACTATAACTGTTTGCTTTGTTGGTGTTTTCTATGTGTAAAGGAAGTGTGAAGTGTCTTGTGGTGAAGTATTGTTAAGTCTGCTCTTGCTGTGTTATCATGTCTACTTTCAAGCAAATGCAGTGCTGTGAAAAAGAATTTCCCCCTGGGGACAATAAAGTGTAAGTTATATCCCTTATATATAACCTTGCTGGAAGGATTATATAAAACGGAAGGAACTGCATTAACCCTTTGATGCACAACATATGCACACCCCTTCTAATACACAACATGGGTCCAAAATGACCCACATTCATTTTCTATGTGATTTCATGCTGGGTGAGTGTCTCTTTGCTGTATCTTTTGAAATCAGTTTATTTTATGATTGAATATTCCAAGTATTCTTTTAATATCTTGTTTTTGAGTAATACAGGTCATTATTATCAATTTTCCTTTCTTATTTTATGAACAAAAATAGGTTTTTGTATTTTTACATCAAGTTTACGCACATGGGTCAAAAAGGACCCGTTTATCTAAGTATGATTTTAAATCAAATGACTTCATACTATAACAATAATTTGCTTTAAATAATCACTTTAGCAGTGGTTTGGGCCAAGCAATCATGCATTTAACGTTTTAAACATGTTTATTTGTCACACATACACATACCACTGATGGCTATTGAACTGAACTGTATCTGTAGTGTAACTATCGTGATGTGGTGAATGTGACCAAACACAGGTGTGCCTTAGGCTGGCCACAACAAAAGGCCACTCTGAAATGTGCAGTTTTGCTTTATGGGGGGGGGGTCAGAAAACCAGTCAGTATCTGGTGTGACCACCATTTGCCTTACGCAGTGCAACACATCTCCTTTGCATAGAGTTGATCAGGTTGTTGATTGTGGCCTGTGGAATGTTGGTCCACTTCTCTTCAATGGCTGTGCCAAGTTGCTGGATATTGGCAGGAACTGGAACATGCTGTCATAAACGTGAATCCAGAGCATCCCAAACATGCTCAATGGGTGACATGTCCGGTGAGTATGCGGGCCATGCAAGAACTGGGATGTTTTCAGCCTTCAGGAATTGTGTACAGATCCTTGCAACATGGGGCCGTGCATTATCGTGCTGCAACATGAGGTGATGGTCGTGGATGAATGGTATAACAATGGGCCTCAGGATCTCGTCACGGTATCTCTGTGCATTCAAAATGCCCTCAAGCAAACCGCTCACCCACACGACGCCACACACGCTGTCTGCCATCTGCCCTGAACAGTGAAAACCGGGATTCATCCATGAGAGCACCTCTCCAACGTGCCAGACGCCATCGAATGTGAGCATTTGCCCACTCAAGTCGGTTACGACGACGAACTGCAGTCAGGTTGAGACCCCGATGAGGACGACCAACATGCATATGAGCTTCCCTGAGACGGTTTCTGACAGTTTGTGCAGAAATTCTTTGGTTATGCAAATCGATTGTTGCAGCAGCTGTCCGGGTGGCTGGTCTCAGACCATCTTGGAGGTGAACATGCTGGATGTAGAGGTCCTGGGCTGGTGTTGTTACACGTGGTCTGCGGTTGTGAGGCCGGTTGGATGTACTGGCAAATTATCTGAAGCGTGTATGGAGACGGCTTATGGTAGAGAAATGAACATTCAATTCACGGGCAACAGCTCTGGTGGACATTCCTGCAGTCAGCATGACAAAACTTGCGACATCTGTGGCATTGTGCTGTGTGATAAATCTGAACATTTCAGAGTGGCTTTTTATTGTGGCCAATCAATCACAATCAAACGTTTTCTTAGGTAAGATTACAATAATTGTAAAACAAGACTTACATGTATCAGATGTACAAAGGGAGCTGTGCTGAGCAGTGACATGTGACAGGCGAATAGTTGTCCACAGTAAACACGTTACGAATTGCAAACATACAAATTTCAAAGGTTCCCACCAAATACCATAGTAAATTCATGTGTGTAAACTTGATGTAGTCATACAAAAGCTATGCTAGTTCATGAAGTAATAAAGTAAAAATAAATATGATGATTTGTGCTAAACAAGAATATTTACTGAATCCTTGGGATACTAAGTGACAGAATACATTTATTTAAAAGATATAGCATAGAAACACTGAGCCATACATGAATTCACATAGTAAGTGGATATGGGTCATTTTGGACCCATGTTGTGCATTAGAAGGGTAGTGATACAAGTGTTTTTATTAAAAAAGTAAGAAAGGAAAAAATAAAAGAAGGATGTATTATGAATCCAATCCCCCCTCCTCCACTGTTTTGGCTGCCACCTCCAGACCTGACAGTCCAGTCAGTCAACGCAGCGTTTTTGGCCAATCCCCCCTCCTCCACTGTTTTGGCTGCCACTTGCTTTCTGGCCGACTTACCACATTAAAAGTGATCAGTCACTGTTTCCCAGCAGGTCTGGAGGTGGATGAGGCAAAAAAGAGGCAGTTTTGCGTCCGCTCCCAAAACGGCCATTTCCTTGACCCCGGGGTCAGTGTTTTTGGCCAATCCCCCCTCCTCCACTGTTTTGGCTGCCACTTGCTTTCTGGCCGACTTACCACATTAAAAGTGATCAGTCACTGTTTCCCAGCAGGTCTGGAGGTGGATGAGGCAAAAAAGAGGCAGTTTTGCGTCCGCTCCCAAAACGGCCATTTCCTTGACCCCGGGGTCAGCGTTTTTGGCCAATCCCCCCTCCTCCACTGTTTTGGCTGCCACTTGCTTTCTGGCCGACTTACCACATTAAAAGTCATCAGTCACTGTTTCCCAGCAGGTCTGGAGGTGGATGAGGCAAAAAAGAGGCAGTTTTGCGTCCGCTCCCAAAACGGCCATTTCCTTGACCCCGGGGTCAGCGTTTTTGGCCAATCCCCCCTCCTCCACTGTTTTGGCTGCCACTTGCTTTCTGGCCGACTTACCACATTAAAAGTGATCAGTCACTGTTTCCCAGCAGGTCTGGAGTTGGATGAGGCAAAAAAGAGGCAGTTTTGCGTCCGCTCCCAAAACGGCCATTTCCTTGACCCCGGGGTCAGCGTTTTTGGCCAATCCCCCCTCCTCCACTGTTTTGGCTGCCACTTGCTTTCTGGCCGACTTACCACATTAAAAGTGATCAGTCACTGTTTCCCAGCAGGTCTGGAGGTGGATGAGGCAAAAAAGAGGCAGTTTTGCGTCCGCTCCCAAAACGGCCATTTCCTTGACCAAGCGTTTTTGGCCAATCCCCACTCCTCCACTGTTTTGGCTGCCACTTGCTTTCTGGCCGACTTACCACATTAAAAGTGATCAGTCACTGTTTCCCAGCAGGTCTGGAGGTGGATGAGGCAAAAAAGAGGCAGTTTTGCGTCCGCTCCCAAAACGGCCATTTCCTTGACCCCGGGGTCAGCGTTTTTGGCCAATCCCCCCTCCTCCACTGTTTTGGCTGCCACTTGCTTTCTGGCCGACTTACCACATTAAAAGTGATCAGTCACTGTTTCCCAGCAGGTCTGGAGGTGGATGAGGCAAAAAAGAGGCAGTTTTGCGTCCGCTCCCAAAACGGCCATTTCCTTGACCAAGCGTTTTTGGCCAATCCCCCCTCCTCCACTGTTTTGGCTGCCACTTGCTTTCTGGCCGACTTACCACATTAAAAGTGATCAGTCACTGTTTCCCAGCAGGTCTGGAGGTGGATGAGGCAAAAAAGAGGCAGTTTTGCGTCCGCTCCCAAAACGGCCATTTCCTTGACCCCGGGGTCAGCGTTTTTGGCCAATCCCCCCTCCTCCACTGTTTTGGCTGCCACTTGCTTTCTGGCCGACTTACCACATTAAAAGTGATCAGTCACTGTTTCCCAGCAGGTCTGGAGGTGGATGAGGCAAAAAAGAGGCAGTTTTGCGTCCGCTCCCAAAACGGCCATTTCCTTGACCCCGGGGTCAGCGTTTTTGGCCAATCCCCCCTCCTCCACTGTTTTGGCTGCCACTTGCTTTCTGGCCGACTTACCACATTAAAAGTGATCAGTCACTGTTTCCCAGCAAGTCTGGAGGTGGATGAGGCAAAAAAGAGGCAGTTTTGCGTCCGCTCCCAAAACGGCCATTTCCTTGACCAAGCGTTTTTGGCCAATCCCCCCTCCTCCACTGTTTTGGCTGCCACTTGCTTTCTGGCCGACTTACCACATTAAAAGTGATCAGTCACTGTTTCCCAGCAGGTCTGGAGGTGGATGAGGCAAAAAAGAGGCAGTTTTGCGTCCGCTCCCAAAACGGCCATTTCCTTGACCCCGGTTTTGGCCAATCCCCCCTCCTCCACTGTTTTGGCTGCCACTTGCTTTCTGGCCGACTTACCACATTAAAAGTGATCAGTCACTGTTTCCCAGCAGGTCTGGAGGTGGATGAGGCAAAAAAGAGGCAGTTTTGCGTCCGCTCCCAAAACGGCCATTTCCTTGACCCCGGGGTCAGCGTTTTTGGCCAATCCCCCCTCCTCCACTGTTTTGGCTGCCACTTGCTTTCTGGCCGACTTACCACATTAAAAGTGATCAGTCACTGTTTCCCAGCAGGTCTGGAGGTGGATGAGGCAAAAAAGAGGCAGTTTTGCGTCCGCTCCCAAAACGGCCATTTCCTTGACCCCGGGGTCAGCGTTTTTGGCCAATCCCCCCTCCTCCACTGTTTTGGCTGCCACTTGCTTTCTGGCCGACTTACCACATTAAAAGTGATCAGTCACTGTTTCCCAGCAGGTCTGGAGGTGGATGAGGCAAAAAAGAGGCAGTTTTGCGTCCGCTCCCAAAACGGCCATTTCCTTGACCCCGGGGTCAGCGTTTTTGGCCAATCCCCCCTCCTCCACTGTTTTGGCTGCCACTTGCTTTCTGGCCGACTTACCACATTAAAAGTGATCAGTCACTGTTTCCCAGCAGGTCTGGAGGTGGATGAGGCAAAAAAGAGGCAGTTTTGCGTCCGCTCCCAAAACGGCCATTTCCTTGACCCCGGGGTCAGCGTTTTTGGCCAATCCCCCCTCCTCCACTGTTTTGGCTGCCACTTGCTTTCTGGCCGACTTACCACATTAAAAGTGATCAGTCACTGTTTCCCAGCAGGTCTGGAGGTGGATGAGGCAAAAAAGAGGCAGTTTTGCGTCCGCTCCCAAAACGGCCATTTCCTTGACCAAGCGTTTTTGGCCAATCCCCCCTCCTCCACTGTTTTGGCTGCCACTTGCTTTCTGGCCGACTTACCACATTAAAAGTGATCAGTCACTGTTTCCCAGCAGGTCTGGAGGTGGATGAGGCAAAAAAGAGGCAGTTTTGCGTCCGCTCCCAAAACGGCCATTTCCTTGACCCCGGGGTCAGCGTTTTTGGCCAATCCCCCCTCCTCCACTGTTTTGGCTGCCACTTGCTTTCTGGCCGACTTACCACATTAAAAGTGATCAGTCACTGTTGCCCAGCAGGTCTGGAGGTGGATGAGGCAAAAAAGAGGCAGTTTTGCGTCCGCTCCCAAAACGGCCATTTCCTTGACCAAGCGTTTTTGGCCAATCCCCCCTCCTCCACTGTTTTGGCTGCCACTTGCTTTCTGGCCGACTTACCACATTAAAAGTGATCAGTCACTGTTTCCCAGCAGGTCTGGAGGTGGATGAGGCAAAAAAGAGGCAGTTTTGCGTCCGCTCCCAAAACGGCCATTTCCTTGACCCCGGGGTCAGCGTTTTTGGCCAATCCCCCCTCCTCCACTGTTTTGGCTGCCACTTGCTTTCTGGCCGACTTACCACATTAAAAGTGATCAGTCACTGTTTCCCAGCAGGTCTGGAGGTGGATGAGGCAAAAAAGAGGCAGTTTTGCGTCCGCTCCCAAAACGGCCATTTCCTTGACCCCGGGGTCAGTGTTTTTGGCCAATCCCCCCTCCTCCACTGTTTTGGCTGCCACTTGCTTTCTGGCCGACTTACCACATTAAAAGTGATCAGTCACTGTTTCCCAGCAGGTCTGGAGGTGGATGAGGCAAAAAAGAGGCAGTTTTGCGTCCGCTCCCAAAACGGCCATTTCCTTGACCAAGCGTTTTTGGCCAATCCCCACTCCTCCACTGTTTTGGCTGCCACTTGCTTTCTGGCCGACTTACCACATTAAAAGTGATCAGTCACTGTTTCCCAGCAGGTCTGGAGGTGGATGAGGCAAAAAAGAGGCAGTTTTGCGTCCGCTCCCAAAACGGCCATTTCCTTGACCCCGGGGTCAGCGTTTTTGGCCAATCCCCCCTCCTCCACTGTTTTGGCTGCCACTTGCTTTCTGGCCGACTTACCACATTAAAAGTGATCAGTCACTGTTTCCCAGCAGGTCTGGAGGTGGATGAGGCAAAAAAGAGGCAGTTTTGCGTCCGCTCCCAAAACGGCCATTTCCTTGACCCCGGGGTCAGTGTTTTTGGCCAATCCCCCCCCCTCCACTGTTTTGGCTGCCACTTGCTTTCTGGCCGACTTACCACATTAAAAGTGATCAGTCACTGTTTCCCAGCAGGTCTGGAGGTGGATGAGGCAAAAAAGAGGCAGTTTTGCGTCCGCTCCCAAAACGGCCATTTCCTTGACCCCGGGGTCAGCGTTTTTGGCCAATCCCCCCTCCTCCACTGTTTTGGCTGCCACTTGCTTTCTGGCCGACTTACCACATTAAAAGTGATCAGTCACTGTTTCCCAGCAAGTCTGGAGGTGGATGAGGCAAAAAAGAGGCAGTTTTGCGTCCGCTCCCAAAACGGCCATTTCCTTGACCAAGCGTTTTTGGCCAATCCCCCCTCCTCCACTGTTTTGGCTGCCACTTGCTTTCTGGCCGACTTACCACATTAAAAGTGATCAGTCACTGTTTCCCAGCAGGTCTGGAGGTGGATGAGGCAAAAAAGAGGCAGTTTTGCGTCCGCTCCCAAAACGGCCATTTCCTTGACCCCGGGGTCAGCGTTTTTGGCCAATCCCCCCTCCTCCACTGTTTTGGCTGCCACTTGCTTTCTGGCCGACTTACCACATTAAAAGTGATCAGTCACTGTTTCCCAGCAGGTCTGGAGGTGGATGAGGCAAAAAAGAGGCAGTTTTGCGTCCGCTCCCAAAACGGCCATTTCCTTGACCAAGCGTTTTTGGCCAATCCCCCCTCCTCCACTGTTTTGGCTGCCACTTGCTTTCTGGCCGACTTACCACATTAAAAGTGATCAGTCACTGTTTCCCAGCAGGTCTGGAGGTGGATGAGGCAAAAAAGAGGCAGTTTTGCGTCCGCTCCCAAAACGGCCATTTCCTTGACCCCGGGGTCAGCGTTTTTGGCCAATCCCCCCTCCTCCACTGTTTTGGCTGCCACTTGCTTTCTGGCCGACTTACCACATTAAAAGTGATCAGTCACTGTTGCCCAGCAGGTCTGGAGGTGGATGAGGCAAAAAAGAGGCAGTTTTGCGTCCGCTCCCAAAACGGCCATTTCCTTGACCAAGCGTTTTTGGCCAATCCCCCCTCCTCCACTGTTTTGGCTGCCACTTGCTTTCTGGCCGACTTACCACATTAAAAGTGATCAGTCACTGTTTCCCAGCAGGTCTGGAGGTGGATGAGGCAAAAAAGAGGCAGTTTTGCGTCCGCTCCCAAAACGGCCATTTCCTTGACCCCGGGGTCAGCGTTTTTGGCCAATCCCCCCTCCTCCACTGTTTTGGCTGCCACTTGCTTTCTGGCCGACTTACCACATTAAAAGTCATCAGTCACTGTTTCCCAGCAGGTCTGGAGGTGGATGAGGCAAAAAAGAGGCAGTTTTGCGTCCGCTCCCAAAACGGCCATTTCCTTGACCCCGGGGTCAGTGTTTTTGGCCAATCCCCCCTCCTCCACTGTTTTGGCTGCCACTTGCTTTCTGGCCGACTTACCACATTAAAAGTGATCAGTCACTGTTTCCCAGCAGGTCTGGAGGTGGATGAGGCAAAAAAGAGGCAGTTTTGCGTCCGCTCCCAAAACGGCCATTTCCTTGACCCCGGGGTCAGCGTTTTTGGCCAATCCCCCCTCCTCCACTGTTTTGGCTGCCACTTGCTTTCTGGCCGACTTACCACATTAAAAGTGATCAGTCACTGTTTCCCAGCAAGTCTGGAGGTGGATGAGGCAAAAAAGAGGCAGTTTTGCGTCCGCTCCCAAAACGGCCATTTCCTTGACCAAGCGTTTTTGGCCAATCCCCCCTCCTCCACTGTTTTGGCTGCCACTTGCTTTCTGGCCGACTTACCACATTAAAAGTGATCAGTCACTGTTTCCCAGCAGGTCTGGAGGTGGATGAGGCAAAAAAGAGGCAGTTTTGCGTCCGCTCCCAAAACGGCCATTTCCTTGACCCCGGTTTTGGCCAATCCCCCCTCCTCCACTGTTTTGGCTGCCACTTGCTTTCTGGCCGACTTACCACATTAAAAGTGATCAGTCACTGTTTCCCAGCAGGTCTGGAGGTGGATGAGGCAAAAAAGAGGCAGTTTTGCGTCCGCTCCCAAAACGGCCATTTCCTTGACCCCGGGGTCAGCGTTTTTGGCCAATCCCCCCTCCTCCACTGTTTTGGCTGCCACTTGCTTTCTGGCCGACTTACCACATTAAAAGTGATCAGTCACTGTTTCCCAGCAGGTCTGGAGGTGGATGAGGCAAAAAAGAGGCAGTTTTGCGTCTGCTCCCAAAACGGCCATTTCCTTGACCAAGCGTTTTTGGCCAATCCCCACTCCTCCACTGTTTTGGCTGCCACTTGCTTTCTGGCCGACTTACCACATTAAAAGTGATCAGTCACTGTTTCCCAGCAGGTCTGGAGGTGGATGAGGCAAAAAAGAGGCAGTTTTGCGTCCGCTCCCAAAACGGCCATTTCCTTGACCCCGGGGTCAGCGTTTTTGGCCAATCCCCCCTCCTCCACTGTTTTGGCTGCCACTTGCTTTCTGGCCGACTTACCACATTAAAAGTGATCAGTCACTGTTTCCCAGCAGGTCTGGAGGTGGATGAGGCAAAAAAGAGGCAGTTTTGCGTCCGCTCCCAAAACGGCCATTTCCTTGACCCCGGGGTCAGCGTTTTTGGCCAATCCCCCCTCCTCCACTGTTTTGGCTGCCACTTGCTTTCTGGCCGACTTACCACATTAAAAGTGATCAGTCACTGTTTCCCAGCAGGTCTGGAGGTGGATGAGGCAAAAAAGAGGCAGTTTTGCGTCCGCTCCCAAAACGGCCATTTCCTTGACCCCGGGGTCAGCGTTTTTGGCCAATCCCCCCTCCTCCACTGTTTTGGCTGCCACTTGCTTTCTGGCCGACTTACCACATTAAAAGTGATCAGTCACTGTTTCCCAGCAGGTCTGGAGGTGGATGAGGCAAAAAAGAGGCAGTTTTGCGTCCGCTCCCAAAACGGCCATTTCTCTGACCAAGCGTTTTTGGCCAATCCCCCCTCCTCCACTGTTTTGGCTGCCACTTGCTTTCTGGCTGACTTACCACATTAAAAGTGATCAGTCACTGTTTCCCAGCAGGTCTGGAGGTGGATGAGGCAAAAAAGAGGCAGTTTTGCGTCCGCTCCCAAAACGGCCATTTCCTTGACCAAGCGTTTTTGGCCAATCCCCACTCCTCCACTGTTTTGGCTGCCACTTGCTTTCTGGCCGACTTACCACATTAAAAGTGATCAGTCACTGTTTCCCAGCAGGTCTGGAGGTGGATGAGGCAAAAAAGAGGCAGTTTTGCGTCTGCTCCCAAAACGGCCATTTCCTTGACCCCGGGGTCAGCGTTTTTGGCCAATCCCCCCTCCTCCACTGTTTTGGCTGCCACTTGCTTTCTGGCCGACTTACCACATTAAAAGTGATCAGTCACTGTTTCCCAGCAGGTCTGGAGGTGGATGAGGCAAAAAAGAGGCAGTTTTGCGTCCGCTCCCAAAACGGCCATTTCCTTGACCCCGGGGTCAGCGTTTTTGGCCAATCCCCC
Source organism: Pempheris klunzingeri (assembly GCF_042242105.1). Classification (NCBI taxonomy): domain Eukaryota; kingdom Metazoa; phylum Chordata; class Actinopteri; order Acropomatiformes; family Pempheridae; genus Pempheris; species Pempheris klunzingeri. Next base: position 29,821,446 of record NC_092014.1, on the reverse strand, counting down.
CTCCTCCACTGTTTTGGCTGCCACTTGCTTTCTGGCCGACTTACCACATTAAAAGTGATCAGTCACTGTTTCCCAGCAGGTCTGGAGGTGGATGAGGCAAAAAAGAGGCAGTTTTGCGTCCGCTCCCAAAACGGCCATTTCCTTGACCCCGGGGTCAGCGTTTTTGGCCAATCCCCCCTCCTCCACTGTTTTGGCTGCCACTTGCTTTCTGGCCGACTTACCACATTAAAAGTGATCAGTCACTGTTTCCCAGCAGGTCTGGAGGTGGATGAGGCAAAAAAGAGGCAGTTTTGCGTCCGCTCCCAAAACGGCCATTTCCTTGACCCCGGGGTCAGCGTTTTTGGCCAATCCCCCCTCCTCCACTGTTTTGGCTGCCACTTGCTTTCTGGCCGACTTACCACATTAAAAGTGATCAGTCACTGTTTCCCAGCAGGTCTGGAGGTGGATGAGGCAAAAAAGAGGCAGTTTTGCGTCCGCTCCCAAAACGGCCATTTCCTTGACCCCGGGGTCAGCGTTTTTGGCCAATCCCCCCTCCTCCACTGTTTTGGCTGCCACTTGCTTTCTGGCCGACTTACCACATTAAAAGTGATCAGTCACTGTTTCCCAGCAGGTCTGGAGGTGGATGAGGCAAAAAAGAGGCAGTTTTGCGTCCGCTCCCAAAACGGCCATTTCCTTGACCCCGGGGTCAGCGTTTTTGGCCAATCCCCCCTCCTCCACTGTTTTGGCTGCCACTTGCTTTCTGGCCGACTTACCACATTAAAAGTGATCAGTCACTGTTTCCCAGCAGGTCTGGAGGTGGATGAGGCAAAAAAGAGGCAGTTTTGCGTCCGCTCCCAAAACGGCCATTTCCTTGACCAAGCGTTTTTGGCCAATCCCCCCTCCTCCACTGTTTTGGCTGCCACTTGCTTTCTGGCCGACTTACCACATTAAAAGTGATCAGTCACTGTTTCCCAGCAGGTCTGGAGGTGGATGAGGCAAAAAAGAGGCAGTTTTGCGTCCGCTCCCAAAACGGCCATTTCCTTGACCCCGGGGTCAGCGTTTTTGGCCAATCCCCCCTCCTCCACTGTTTTGGCTGCCACTTGCTTTCTGGCCGACTTACCACATTAAAAGTGATCAGTCACTGTTGCCCAGCAGGTCTGGAGGTGGATGAGGCAAAAAAGAGGCAGTTTTGCGTCCGCTCCCAAAACGGCCATTTCCTTGACCAAGCGTTTTTGGCCAATCCCCCCTCCTCCACTGTTTTGGCTGCCACTTGCTTTCTGGCCGACTTACCACATTAAAAGTGATCAGTCACTGTTTCCCAGCAGGTCTGGAGGTGGATGAGGCAAAAAAGAGGCAGTTTTGCGTCCGCTCCCAAAACGGCCATTTCCTTGACCCCGGGGTCAGCGTTTTTGGCCAATCCCCCCTCCTCCACTGTTTTGGCTGCCACTTGCTTTCTGGCCGACTTACCACATTAAAAGTGATCAGTCACTGTTTCCCAGCAGGTCTGGAGGTGGATGAGGCAAAAAAGAGGCAGTTTTGCGTCCGCTCCCAAAACGGCCATTTCCTTGACCCCGGGGTCAGTGTTTTTGGCCAATCCCCCCTCCTCCACTGTTTTGGCTGCCACTTGCTTTCTGGCCGACTTACCACATTAAAAGTGATCAGTCACTGTTTCCCAGCAGGTCTGGAGGTGGATGAGGCAAAAAAGAGGCAGTTTTGCGTCCGCTCCCAAAACGGCCATTTCCTTGACCAAGCGTTTTTGGCCAATCCCCACTCCTCCACTGTTTTGGCTGCCACTTGCTTTCTGGCCGACTTACCACATTAAAAGTGATCAGTCACTGTTTCCCAGCAGGTCTGGAGGTGGATGAGGCAAAAAAGAGGCAGTTTTGCGTCCGCTCCCAAAACGGCCATTTCCTTGACCCCGGGGTCAGCGTTTTTGGCCAATCCCCCCTCCTCCACTGTTTTGGCTGCCACTTGCTTTCTGGCCGACTTACCACATTAAAAGTGATCAGTCACTGTTTCCCAGCAGGTCTGGAGGTGGATGAGGCAAAAAAGAGGCAGTTTTGCGTCCGCTCCCAAAACGGCCATTTCCTTGACCCCGGGGTCAGTGTTTTTGGCCAATCCCCCCCCCTCCACTGTTTTGGCTGCCACTTGCTTTCTGGCCGACTTACCACATTAAAAGTGATCAGTCACTGTTTCCCAGCAGGTCTGGAGGTGGATGAGGCAAAAAAGAGGCAGTTTTGCGTCCGCTCCCAAAACGGCCATTTCCTTGACCCCGGGGTCAGCGTTTTTGGCCAATCCCCCCTCCTCCACTGTTTTGGCTGCCACTTGCTTTCTGGCCGACTTACCACATTAAAAGTGATCAGTCACTGTTTCCCAGCAAGTCTGGAGGTGGATGAGGCAAAAAAGAGGCAGTTTTGCGTCCGCTCCCAAAACGGCCATTTCCTTGACCAAGCGTTTTTGGCCAATCCCCCCTCCTCCACTGTTTTGGCTGCCACTTGCTTTCTGGCCGACTTACCACATTAAAAGTGATCAGTCACTGTTTCCCAGCAGGTCTGGAGGTGGATGAGGCAAAAAAGAGGCAGTTTTGCGTCCGCTCCCAAAACGGCCATTTCCTTGACCCCGGGGTCAGCGTTTTTGGCCAATCCCCCCTCCTCCACTGTTTTGGCTGCCACTTGCTTTCTGGCCGACTTACCACATTAAAAGTGATCAGTCACTGTTTCCCAGCAGGTCTGGAGGTGGATGAGGCAAAAAAGAGGCAGTTTTGCGTCCGCTCCCAAAACGGCCATTTCCTTGACCAAGCGTTTTTGGCCAATCCCCCCTCCTCCACTGTTTTGGCTGCCACTTGCTTTCTGGCCGACTTACCACATTAAAAGTGATCAGTCACTGTTTCCCAGCAGGTCTGGAGGTGGATGAGGCAAAAAAGAGGCAGTTTTGCGTCCGCTCCCAAAACGGCCATTTCCTTGACCCCGGGGTCAGCGTTTTTGGCCAATCCCCCCTCCTCCACTGTTTTGGCTGCCACTTGCTTTCTGGCCGACTTACCACATTAAAAGTCATCAGTCACTGTTTCCCAGCAGGTCTGGAGGTGGATGAGGCAAAAAAGAGGCAGTTTTGCGTCCGCTCCCAAAACGGCCATTTCCTTGACCCCGGGGTCAGTGTTTTTGGCCAATCCCCCCTCCTCCACTGTTTTGGCTGCCACTTGCTTTCTGGCCGACTTACCACATTAAAAGTGATCAGTCACTGTTTCCCAGCAGGTCTGGAGGTGGATGAGGCAAAAAAGAGGCAGTTTTGCGTCCGCTCCCAAAACGGCCATTTCCTTGACCCCGGGGTCAGCGTTTTTGGCCAATCCCCCCTCCTCCACTGTTTTGGCTGCCACTTGCTTTCTGGCCGACTTACCACATTAAAAGTGATCAGTCACTGTTTCCCAGCAAGTCTGGAGGTGGATGAGGCAAAAAAGAGGCAGTTTTGCGTCCGCTCCCAAAACGGCCATTTCCTTGACCAAGCGTTTTTGGCCAATCCCCCCTCCTCCACTGTTTTGGCTGCCACTTGCTTTCTGGCCGACTTACCACATTAAAAGTGATCAGTCACTGTTTCCCAGCAGGTCTGGAGGTGGATGAGGCAAAAAAGAGGCAGTTTTGCGTCCGCTCCCAAAACGGCCATTTCCTTGACCCCGGTTTTGGCCAATCCCCCCTCCTCCACTGTTTTGGCTGCCACTTGCTTTCTGGCCGACTTACCACATTAAAAGTGATCAGTCACTGTTTCCCAGCAGGTCTGGAGGTGGATGAGGCAAAAAAGAGGCAGTTTTGCGTCCGCTCCCAAAACGGCCATTTCCTTGACCCCGGGGTCAGCGTTTTTGGCCAATCCCCCCTCCTCCACTGTTTTGGCTGCCACTTGCTTTCTGGCCGACTTACCACATTAAAAGTGATCAGTCACTGTTTCCCAGCAGGTCTGGAGGTGGATGAGGCAAAAAAGAGGCAGTTTTGCGTCTGCTCCCAAAACGGCCATTTCCTTGACCAAGCGTTTTTGGCCAATCCCCACTCCTCCACTGTTTTGGCTGCCACTTGCTTTCTGGCCGACTTACCACATTAAAAGTGATCAGTCACTGTTTCCCAGCAGGTCTGGAGGTGGATGAGGCAAAAAAGAGGCAGTTTTGCGTCCGCTCCCAAAACGGCCATTTCCTTGACCCCGGGGTCAGCGTTTTTGGCCAATCCCCCCTCCTCCACTGTTTTGGCTGCCACTTGCTTTCTGGCCGACTTACCACATTAAAAGTGATCAGTCACTGTTTCCCAGCAGGTCTGGAGGTGGATGAGGCAAAAAAGAGGCAGTTTTGCGTCCGCTCCCAAAACGGCCATTTCCTTGACCCCGGGGTCAGCGTTTTTGGCCAATCCCCCCTCCTCCACTGTTTTGGCTGCCACTTGCTTTCTGGCCGACTTACCACATTAAAAGTCATCAGTCACTGTTTCCCAGCAGGTCTGGAGGTGGATGAGGCAAAAAAGAGGCAGTTTTGCGTCCGCTCCCAAAACGGCCATTTCCTTGACCCCGGGGTCAGCGTTTTTGGCCAATCCCCCCTCCTCCACTGTTTTGGCTGCCACTTGCTTTCTGGCCGACTTACCACATTAAAAGTGATCAGTCACTGTTTCCCAGCAGGTCTGGAGGTGGATGAGGCAAAAAAGAGGCAGTTTTGCGTCCGCTCCCAAAACGGCCATTTCTCTGACCAAGCGTTTTTGGCCAATCCCCCCTCCTCCACTGTTTTGGCTGCCACTTGCTTTCTGGCTGACTTACCACATTAAAAGTGATCAGTCACTGTTTCCCAGCAGGTCTGGAGGTGGATGAGGCAAAAAAGAGGCAGTTTTGCGTCCGCTCCCAAAACGGCCATTTCCTTGACCAAGCGTTTTTGGCCAATCCCCACTCCTCCACTGTTTTGGCTGCCACTTGCTTTCTGGCCGACTTACCACATTAAAAGTGATCAGTCACTGTTTCCCAGCAGGTCTGGAGGTGGATGAGGCAAAAAAGAGGCAGTTTTGCGTCTGCTCCCAAAACGGCCATTTCCTTGACCCCGGGGTCAGCGTTTTTGGCCAATCCCCCCTCCTCCACTGTTTTGGCTGCCACTTGCTTTCTGGCCGACTTACCACATTAAAAGTGATCAGTCACTGTTTCCCAGCAGGTCTGGAGGTGGATGAGGCAAAAAAGAGGCAGTTTTGCGTCCGCTCCCAAAACGGCCATTTCCTTGACCCCGGGGTCAGCGTTTTTGGCCAATCCCCCCTCCTCCACTGTTTTGGCTGCCACTTGCTTTCTGGCCGACTTACCACATTAAAAGTGATCAGTCACTGTTTCCCAGCAGGTCTGGAGGTGGATGAGGCAAAAAAGAGGCAGTTTTGCGTCCGCTCCCAAAACGGCCATTTCCTTGACCCCGGGGTCAGTGTTTTTGGCCAATCCCCCCCCCTCCACTGTTTTGGCTGCCACTTGCTTTCTGGCCGACTTACCACATTAAAAGTGATCAGTCACTGTTTCCCAGCAGGTCTGGAGGTGGATGAGGCAAAAAAGAGGCAGTTTTGCGTCCGCTCCCAAAACGGCCATTTCCTTGACCCCGGGGTCAGCGTTTTTGGCCAATCCCCCCTCCTCCACTGTTTTGGCTGCCACTTGCTTTCTGGCCGACTTACCACATTAAAAGTGATCAGTCACTGTTTCCCAGCAAGTCTGGAGGTGGATGAGGCAAAAAAGAGGCAGTTTTGCGTCCGCTCCCAAAACGGCCATTTCCTTGACCAAGCGTTTTTGGCCAATCCCCCCTCCTCCACTGTTTTGGCTGCCACTTGCTTTCTGGCCGACTTACCACATTAAAAGTGTTCAGTCACTGTTTCCCAGCAGGTCTGGAGGTGGATGAGGCAAAAAAGAGGCAGTTTTGCGTCCGCTCCCAAAACGGCCATTTCCTTGACCCCGGTTTTTGGCCAATCCCCCCTCCTCCACTGTTTTGGCTGCCACTTGCTTTCTGGCCGACTTACCACATTAAAAGTGATCAGTCACTGTTTCCCAGCAGGTCTGGAGGTGGATGAGGCAAAAAAGAGGCAGTTTTGCGTCCGCTCCCAAAACGGCCATTACCTTGACCCCGGGGTCAGCGTTTTTGGCCAATCCCCCCTCCTCCACTGTTTTGGCTGCCACTTGCTTTCTGGCCGACTTACCACATTAAAAGTGATCAGTCACTGTTTCCCAGCAGGTCTGGAGGTGGATGAGGCAAAAAAGAGGCAGTTTTGCGTCCGCTCCCAAAACGGCCATTTCCTTGACCCCGGGGTCAGCGTTTTTGGCCAATCCCCCCTCCTCCACTGTTTTGGCTGCCACTTGCTTTCTGGCCGACTTACCACATTAAAAGTGATCAGTCACTGTTTCCCAGCAGGTCTGGAGGTGGATGAGGCAAAAAAGAGGCAGTTTTGCGTCCGCTCCCAAAACGGCCATTTCCTTGACCCCGGGGTCAGCGTTTTTGGCCAATCCCCCCTCCTCCACTGTTTTGGCTGCCACTTGCTTTCTGGCCGACTTACCACATTAAAAGTGATCAGTCACTGTTTCCCAGCAGGTCTGGAGGTGGATGAGGCAAAAAAGAGGCAGTTTTGCGTCCGCTCCCAAAACGGCCATTTCCTTGACCAAGCGTTTTTGGCCAATCCCCCCTCCTCCACTGTTTTGGCTGCCACTTGCTTTCTGGCCGACTTACCACATTAAAAGTGATCAGTCACTGTTTCCCAGCAGGTCTGGAGGTGGATGAGGCAAAAAAGAGGCAGTTTTGCGTCCGCTCCCAAAACGGCCATTTCCTTGACCCCGGGGTCAGCGTTTTTGGCCAATCCCCCCTCCTCCACTGTTTTGGCTGCCACTTGCTTTCTGGCCGACTTACCACATTAAAAGTGATCAGTCACTGTTTCCCAGCAGGTCTGGAGGTGGATGAGGCAAAAAAGAGGCAGTTTTGCGTCCGCTCCCAAAACGGCCATTTCCTTGACCCCGGGGTCAGCGTTTTTGGCCAATCCCCCCTCCTCCACTGTTTTGGCTGCCACTTGCTTTCTGGCCGACTTACCACATTAAAAGTGATCAGTCACTGTTTCCCAGCAGGTCTGGAGGTGGATGAGGCAAAAAAGAGGCAGTTTTGCGTCCGCTCCCAAAACGGCCATTTCCTTGACCAAGCGTTTTTGGCCAATCCCCCCTCCTCCACTGTTTTGGCTGCCACTTGCTTTCTGGCCGACTTACCACATTAAAAGTGATCAGTCACTGTTTCCCAGCAGGTCTGGAGGTGGATGAGGCAAAAAAGAGGCAGTTTTGCGTCCGCTCCCAAAACGGCCATTTCCTTGACCCCGGGGTCAGCGTTTTTGGCCAATCCCCCCTCCTCCACTGTTTTGGCTGCCACTTGCTTTCTGGCCGACTTACCACATTAAAAGTGATCAGTCACTGTTTCCCAGCAGGTCTGGAGGTGGATGAGGCAAAAAAGAGGCAGTTTTGCGTCCGCTCCCAAAACGGCCATTTCCTTGACCAAGCGTTTTTGGCCAATCCCCCCTCCTCCACTGTTTTGGCTGCCACTTGCTTTCTGGCCGACTTACCACATTAAAAGTGATCAGTCACTGTTTCCCAGCAGGTCTGGAGGTGGATGAGGCAAAAAAGAGGCAGTTTTGCGTCCGCTCCCAAAACGGCCATTTCCTTGACCCCGGTTTTGGCCAATCCCCCCTCCTCCACTGTTTTGGCTGCCACTTGCTTTCTGGCCGACTTACCACATTAAAAGTGATCAGTCACTGTTTCCCAGCAGGTCTGGAGGTGGATGAGGCAAAAAAGAGGCAGTTTTGCGTCCGCTCCCAAAACTGCCATTTCCTTGACCCCGGGGTCAGCGTTTTTGGCCAATCCCCCCTCCTCCACTGTTTTGGCTGCCACTTGCTTTCTGGCCGACTTACCACATTAAAAGTGATCAGTCACTGTTTCCCAGCAGGTCTGGAGGTGGATGAGGCAAAAAAGAGGCAGTTTTGCGTCCGCTCCCAAAACGGCCATTTCCTTGACCCCGGGGTCAGTGTTTTTGGCCAATCCCCCCTCCTCCACTGTTTTGGCTGCCACTTGCTTTCTGGCCGACTTACCACATTAAAAGTGATCAGTCACTGTTTCCCAGCAGGTCTGGAGGTGGATGAGGCAAAAAAGAGGCAGTTTTGCGTCCGCTCCCAAAACGGCCATTTCCTTGACCCCGGGGTCAGCGTTTTTGGCCAATCCCCCCTCCTCCACTGTTTTGGCTGCCACTTGCTTTCTGGCCGACTTACCACATTAAAAGTGATCAGTCACTGTTTCCCAGCAAGTCTGGAGGTGGATGAGGCAAAAAAGAGGCAGTTTTGCGTCCGCTCCCAAAACGGCCATTTCCTTGACCAAGCGTTTTTGGCCAATCCCCCCTCCTCCACTGTTTTGGCTGCCACTTGCTTTCTGGCCGACTTACCACATTAAAAGTGATCAGTCACTGTTTCCCAGCAGGTCTGGAGGTGGATGAGGCAAAAAAGAGGCAGTTTTGCGTCCGCTCCCAAAACGGCCATTTCCTTGACCCCGGGGTCAGCGTTTTTGGCCAATCCCCCCTCCTCCACTGTTTTGGCTGCCACTTGCTTTCTGGCCGACTTACCACATTAAAAGTGATCAGTCACTGTTTCCCAGCAGGTCTGGAGGTGGATGAGGCAAAAAAGAGGCAGTTTTGCGTCCGCTCCCAAAACGGCCATTTCCTTGACCCCGGGGTCAGCGTTTTTGGCCAATCCCCCCTCCTCCACTGTTTTGGCTGCCACTTGCTTTCTGGCCGACTTACCACATTAAAAGTGATCAGTCACTGTTTCCCAGCAGGTCTGGAGGTGGATGAGGCAAAAAAGAGGCAGTTTTGCGTCCGCTCCCAAAACGGCCATTTCCTTGACCCCGGGGTCAGCGTTTTTGGCCAATCCCCCCTCCTCCACTGTTTTGGCTGCCACTTGCTTTCTGGCCGACTTACCACATTAAAAGTGATCAGTCACTGTTTCCCAGCAGGTCTGGAGGTGGATGAGGCAAAAAAGAGGCAGTTTTGCGTCTGCTCCCAAAACGGCCATTTCCTTGACCCCGGGGTCAGTGTTTTTGGCCAATCCCCCCTCCTCCACTGTTTTGGCTGCCACTTGCTTTCTGGCCGACTTACCACATTAAAAGTGATCAGTCACTGTTTCCCAGCAGGTCTGGAGGTGGATGAGGCAAAAAAGAGGCAGTTTTGCGTCCGCTCCCAAAACGGCCATTTCCTTGACCAAGCGTTTTTGGCCAATCCCCCCTCCTCCACTGTTTTGGCTGCCACTTGCTTTCTGGCCGACTTACCACATTAAAAGTGATCAGTCACTGTTTCCCAGCAGGTCTGGAGGTGGATGAGGCAAAAAAGAGGCAGTTTTGCGTCCGCTCCCAAAACGGCCATTTCCTTGACCCCGGGGTCAGCGTTTTTGGCCAATCCCCCCTCCTCCACTGTTTTGGCTGCCACTTGCTTTCTGGCCGACTTACCACATTAAAAGTGATCAGTCACTGTTTCCCAGCAGGTCTGGAGGTGGATGAGGCAAAAAAGAGGCAGTTTTGCGTCCGCTCCCAAAACGGCCATTTCCTTGACCCCGGGGTCAGCGTTTTTGGCCAATCCCCCCTCCTCCACTGTTTTGGCTGCCACTTGCTTTCTGGCCGACTTACCACATTAAAAGTGATCAGTCACTGTTTCCCAGCAGGTCTGGAGGTGGATGAGGCAAAAAAGAGGCAGTTTTGCGTCCGCTCCCAAAACGGCCATTTCCTTGACCCCGGGGTCAGCGTTTTTGGCCAATCCCCCCTCCTCCACTGTTTTGGCTGCCACTTGCTTTCTGGCCGACTTACCACATTAAAAGTGATCAGTCACTGTTTCCCAGCAGGTCTGGAGGTGGATGAGGCAAAAAAGAGGCAGTTTTGCGTCTGCTCCCAAAACGGCCATTTCCTTGACCCCGGGGTCAGTGTTTTTGGCCAATCCCCCCTCCTCCACTGTTTTGGCTGCCACTTGCTTTCTGGCCGACTTACCACATTAAAAGTGATCAGTCACTGTTTCCCAGCAGGTCTGGAGGTGGATGAGGCAAAAAAGAGGCAGTTTTGCGTCCGCTCCCAAAACGGCCATTTCCTTGACCAAGCGTTTTTGGCCAATCCCCCCTCCTCCACTGTTTTGGCTGCCACTTGCTTTCTGGCCGACTTACCACATTAAAAATGATCAGTCACCGTTTCCCAGCAGGTCTGGAGGTGGATGAGGCAAAAAAGAGGCAGTTTTGCGTCCGCTCCCAAAACGGCCATTTCCTTGACCAAGTGTTTTTGGCCGATCCCCCCTCCTCCACTGTTTTGGCTACCACTTGCTTTCTGGCCGACTTACCACATTAAAAGTGATCAGTCACTGTTTCCCAGCAGGTCTGGAGGTGGATGAGGCAAAAAAGAGGCAGTTTTGCGTCTGCTCCCAAAACGGCCATTTCCTTGACCCCGGGGTCAGCGTTTTTGGCCAATCCCCCCTCCTCCACTGTTTTGGCTGCCACTTGCTTTCTGGCCGACTTACCACATTAAAAGTGATCAGTCACTGTTTCCCAGCAGGTCTGGAGGTGGATGAGGCAAAAAAGAGGCAGTTTTGCGTCCGCTCCCAAAACCAATCCCCCCTCCTCCACTGTTTTGGCTGCCACTTGCTTTCTGGCCGACTTACCACATTAAAAGTGATCAGTCACTGTTTCCCAGCAGGTCTGGAGGTGGATGAGGCAAAAAAGAGGCAGTTTTGCGTCCGCTCCCAAAACGGCCATTTCCTTGACCAAGCGTTTTTGGCCAATCCCCCCTCCTCCACTGTTTTGGCTGCCACTTGCTTTCTGGCCGACTTACCACATTAAAAGTGATCAGTCACTGTTTCCCAGCAGGTCTGGAGGTGGATGAGGCAAAAAAGAGGCAGTTTTGCGTCCGCTCCCAAAACGGCCATTTCCTTGACCCCGGGGTCAGCGTTTTTGGCCAATCCCCCCTCCTCCACTGTTTTGGCTGCCACTTGCTTTCTGGCCGACTTACCACATTAAAAGTGATCAGTCACTGTTTCCCAGCAGGTCTGGAGGTGGATGAGGCAAAAAAGAGGCAGTTTTGCGTCCGCTCCCAAAACGGCCATTTCCTTGACCCCGGTTTTGGCCAATCCCCCCTCCTCCACTGTTTTGGCTGCCACTTGCTTTCTGGCCGACTTACCACATTAAAAGTGATCAGTCACTGTTTCCCAGCAGGTCTGGAGGTGGATGAGGCAAAAAAGAGGCAGTTTTGCGTCCGCTCCCAAAACGGCCATTTCCATGACCCCGGGGTCAGCGTTTTTGGCCAATCCCCCCTCCTCCACTGTTTTGGCTGCCACTTGCTTTCTGGCCGACTTACCACATTAAAAGTGATCAGTCACTGTTTCCCAGCAGGTCTGGAGGTGGATGAGGCAAAAAAGAGGCAGTTTTGCGTCCGCTCCCAAAACGGCCATTTCCTTGACCCCGGGGTCAGCGTTTTTGGCCAATCCCCCCTCCTCCACTGTTTTGGCTGCCACTTGCTTTCTGGCCGACTTACCACATTAAAAGTCATCAGTCACTGTTTCCCAGCAGGTCTGGAGGTGGATGAGGCAAAAAAGAGGCAGTTTTGCGTCCGCTCCCAAAACGGCCATTTCCTTGACCCCGGGGTCAGCGTTTTTGGCCAATCCCCCCTCCTCCACTGTTTTGGCTGCCACTTGCTTTCTGGCCGACTTACCACATTAAAAGTGATCAGTCACTGTTTCCCAGCAGGTCTGGAGGTGGATGAGGCAAAAAAGAGGCAGTTTTGCGTCCGCTCCCAAAACGGCCATTTCCTTGACCCCGGGGTCAGCGTTTTTGGCCAATCCCCCCTCCTCCACTGTTTTGGCTGCCACTTGCTTTCTGGCCGACTTACCACATTAAAAGTCATCAGTCACTGTTTCCCAGCAGGTCTGGAGGTGGATGAGGCAAAAAAGAGGCAGTTTTGCGTCCGCTCCCAAAACGGCCATTTCCTTGACCCCGGGGTCAGCGTTTTTGGCCAATCCCCCCTCCTCCACTGTTTTGGCTGCCACTTGCTTTCTGGCCGACTTACCACATTAAAAGTCATCAGTCACTGTTTCCCAGCAGGTCTGGAGGTGGATGAGGCAAAAAAGAGGCAGTTTTGCGTCCGCTCCCAAAACGGCCATTTCCTTGACCCCGGGGTCAGCGTTTTTGGCCACTCCCCCCTCCTCCACTGTTTTGGCTGCCACTTGCTTTCTGGCCGACTTACCACATTAAAAGTGATCAGTCACTGTTTCCCAGCAGGTCTGGAGGTGGATGAGGCAAAAAAGAGGCAGTTTTGCGTCCGCTCCCAAAACGGCCATTTCCTTGACCAAGCGTTTTTGGCCAATCCCCCCTCCTCCACTGTTTTGGCTGCCACTTGCTTTCTGGCCGACTTACCACATTAAAAGTGATCAGTCACTGTTTCCCAGCAGGTCTGGAGGTGGATGAGGCAAAAAAGAGGCAGTTTTGCGTCCGCTCCCAAAACGGCCATTTCCTTGACCCCGGGGTCAGCGTTTTTGGCCAATCCCCCCTCCTCCACTGTTTTGGCTGCCACTTGCTTTCTGGCCGACTTACCACATTAAAAGTGATCAGTCACTGTTTCCCAGCAGGTCTGGAGGTGGATGAGGCAAAAAAGAGGCAGTTTTGCGTCCGCTCCCAAAACGGCCATTTCCTTGACCCCGGGGTCAGCGTTTTTGGCCAATCCCCCCTCCTCCACTGTTTTGGCTGCCACTTGCTTTCTGGCCGACTTACCACATTAAAAGTGATCAGTCACTGTTTCCCAGCAGGTCTGGAGGTGGATGAGGCAAAAAAGAGGCAGTTTTGCGTCCGCTCCCAAAACGGCCATTTCCTTGACCAAGCGTTTTTGGCCAATCCCCCCTCCTCCACTGTTTTGGCTGCCACTTGCTTTCTGGCCGACTTACCACATTAAAAGTGATCAGTCACTGTTTCCCAGCAGGTCTGGAGGTGGATGAGGCAAAAAAGAGGCAGTTTTGCGTCCGCTCCCAAAACCAATCCCCCCTCCTCCACTGTTTTGGCTGCCACTTGCTTTCTGGCCGACTTACCACATTAAAAGTGATCAGTCACTGTTTCCCAGCAGGTCTGGAGGTGGATGAGGCAAAAAAGAGGCAGTTTTGCGTCCGCTCCCAAAACGGCCATTTCCTTGACCTTGGTCAGCGTTTTTGGCCAATCCCCCCTCCTCCACTGTTTTGGCTGCCACTTGCTTTCTGGCCGACTTACCACATTAAAAGTGATCAGTCACTGTTTCCCAGCAGGTCTGGAGGTGGATGAGGCAAAGAAGAGGCAGTTTTGCGTCCGCTCCCAAAACGGCCATTTCCTTGACCCCGGGGTCAGCGTTTTTGGCCAATCCCCCCTCCTCCACTGTTTTGGCTGCCACTTGCTTTCTGGCCGACTTACCACATTAAAAGTGATCAGTCACTGTTTCCCAGCAGGTCTGGAGGTGGATGAGGCAAAAAAGAGGCAGTTTTGCGTCCGCTCCCAAAACAGCCATTTCCTTGACCCCGGGGTCAGCGTTTTTGGCCAATCCCCCCTCCTCCACTGTTTTGGCTGCCACTTGCTTTCTGGCCGACTTACCACATTAAAAGTCATCAGTCACTGTTTCCCAGCAGGTCTGGAGGTGGATGAGGCAAAAAAGAGGCAGTTTTGCGTCCGCTCCCAAAACGGCCATTTCCTTGACCCCGGGGTCAGCGTTTTTGGCCAATCCCCCCTCCTCCACTGTTTTGGCTGCCACTTGCTTTCTGGCCGACTTACCACATTAAAAGTGATCAGTCACTGTTTCCCAGCAGGTCTGGAGGTGGATGAGGCAAAAAAGAGGCAGTTTTGCGTCCGCTCCCAAAACGGCCATTTCCTTGACCAAGCGTTTTTGGCCAATCCCCCCTCCTCCACTGTTTTGGCTGCCACTTGCTTTCTGGCCGACTTACCACATTAAAAGTGATCAGTCACTGTTTCCCAGCAGGTCTGGAGGTGGATGAGGCAAAAAAGAGGCAGTTTTGCGTCCGCTCCCAAAACGGCCATTTCCTTGACCTTGGTCAGCGTTTTTGGCCAATCCCCCCTCCTCCACTGTTTTGGCTGCCACTTGCTTTCTGGCCGACTTACCACATTAAAAGTGATCAGTCACTGTTTCCCAGCAGGTCTGGAGGTGGATGAGGCAAAGAAGAGGCAGTTTTGCGTCCGCTCCCAAAACGGCCATTTCCTTGACCCCGGGGTCAGCGTTTTTGGCCAATCCCCCCTCCTCCACTGTTTTGGCTGCCACTTGCTTTCTGGCCGACTTACCACATTAAAAGTGATCAGTCACTGTTTCCCAGCAGGTCTGGAGGTGGATGAGGCAAAAAAGAGGCAGTTTTGCGTCCGCTCCCAAAACAGCCATTTCCTTGACCCCGGGGTCAGCGTTTTTGGCCAATCCCCCCTCCTCCACTGTTTTGGCTGCCACTTGCTTTCTGGCCGACTTACCACATTAAAAGTCATCAGTCACTGTTTCCCAGCAGGTCTGGAGGTGGATGAGGCAAAAAAGAGGCAGTTTTGCGTCCGCTCCCAAAACGGCCATTTCCTTGACCCCGGGGTCAGCGTTTTTGGCCAATCCCCCCTCCTCCACTGTTTTGGCTGCCACTTGCTTTCTGGCCGACTTACCACATTAAAAGTGATCAGTCACTGTTTCCCAGCAGGTCTGGAGGTGGATGAGGCAAAAAAGAGGCAGTTTTGCGTCCGCTCCCAAAACGGCCATTTCCTTGACCAAGCGTTTTTGGCCAATCCCCCCTCCTCCACTGTTTTGGCTGCCACTTGCTTTCTGGCCGACTTACCACATTAAAAGTGATCAGTCACTGTTTCCCAGCAGGTCTGGAGGTGGATGAGGCAAAAAAGAGGCAGTTTTGCGTCCGCTCCCAAAACGGCCATTTCCTTGACCCCGGGGTCAGCGTTTTTGGCCAATCCCCCCTCCTCCACTGTTTTGGCTGCCACTTGCTTTCTGGCCGACTTACCACATTAAAAGTGATCAGTCACTGTTTCCCAGCAGGTCTGGAGGTGGATGAGGCAAAAAAGAGGCAGTTTTGCGTCCGCTCCCAAAACGGCCATTTCCTTGACAGCGTTTTTGGCCAATCCCCCCTCCTCCACTGTTTTGGCTGCCACTTGCTTTCTGGCCGACTTACCACATTAAAAGTGATCAGTCACTGTTTCCCAGCAGGTCTGGAGGTGGATGAGGCAAAAAAGAGGCAGTTTTGCGTCCGCTCCCAAAACGGCCATTTCCTTGACCCCGGGGTCAGCGTTTTTGGCCAATCCCCCCTCCTCCACTGTTTTGGCTGCCACTTGCTTTCTGGCCGACTTACCACATTAAAAGTCATCAGTCACTGTTTCCCAGCAGGTCTGGAGGTGGATGAGGCAAAAAAGAGGCAGTTTTGCGTCCGCTCCCAAAACGGCCATTTCCTTGACCCCGGGGTCAGCGTTTTTGGCCAATCCCCCCTCCTCCACTGTTTTGGCTGCCACTTGCTTTCTGGCCGACTTACCACATTAAAAGTGATCAGTCACTGTTTCCCAGCAGGTCTGGAGGTGGATGAGGCAAAAAAGAGGCAGTTTTGCGTCCGCTCCCAAAACGGCCATTTCCTTGACCAAGCGTTTTTGGCCAATCCCCCCTCCTCCACTGTTTTGGCTGCCACTTGCTTTCTGGCCGACTTACCACATTAAAAGTGATCAGTCACTGTTTCCCAGCAGGTCTGGAGGTGGATGAGGCAAAAAAGAGGCAGTTTTGCGTCCGCTCCCAAAACGGCCATTTCCTTGACCCCGGGGTCAGCGTTTTTGGCCAATCCCCCCTCCTCCACTGTTTTGGCTGCCACTTGCTTTCTGGCCGACTTACCACATTAAAAGTGATCAGTCACTGTTTCCCAGCAGGTCTGGAGGTGGATGAGGCAAAAAAGAGGCAGTTTTGCGTCCGCTCCCAAAACGGCCATTTCCTTGACAGCGTTTTTGGCCAATCCCCCCTCCTCCACTGTTTTGGCTGCCACTTGCTTTCTGGCCGACTTACCACATTAAAAGTGATCAGTCACTGTTTCCCAGCAGGTCTGGAGGTGGATGAGGCAAAAAAGAGGCAGTTTTGCGTCCGCTCCCAAAACGGCCATTTCCTTGACCCCGGTTTTGGCCAATCCCCCCTCCTCCACTGTTTTGGCTGCCACTTGCTTTCTGGCCGACTTACCACATTAAAAGTGATCAGTCACTGTTTCCCAGCAGGTCTGGAGGTGGATGAGCAAAAAAGAGGCAGTTTTGCGTCCGCTCCCAAAACGGCCATTTCCATGACCCCGGGGTCAGCGTTTTTGGCCAATCCCCCCTCCTCCACTGTTTTGGCTGCCACTTGCTTTCTGGCCGACTTACCACATTAAAAGTGATCAGTCACTGTTTCCCAGCAGGTCTGGAGGTGGATGAGGCAAAAAAGAGGCAGTTTTGCGTCCGCTCCCAAAACGGCCATTTCCTTGACCCCGGGGTCAGCGTTTTTGGCCAATGCCCCCTCCTCCACTGTTTTGGCTGCCACTTGCTTTCTGGCCGACTTACCACATTAAAAGTGATCAGTCACTGTTTCCCAGCAGGTCTGGAGGTGGATGAGGCAAAAAAGAGGCAGTTTTGCGTCCGCTCCCAAAACGGCCATTTCCTTGACCCCGGGGTCAGCGTTTTTGGCCAATCCCCCCTCCTCCACTGTTTTGGCTGCCACTTGCTTTCTGGCCGACTTACCACATTAAAAGTGATCAGTCACTGTTTCCCAGCAGGTCTGGAGGTGGATGAGGCAAAAAAGAGGCAGTTTTGCGTCCGCTCCCAAAACGGCCATTTCCTTGACCCCGGGGTCAGCGTTTTTGGCCAATCCCCCCTCCTCCACTGTTTTGGCTGCCACTTGCTTTCTGGCCGACTTACCACATTAAAAGTCATCAGTCACTGTTTCCCAGCAGGTCTGGAGGTGGATGAGGCAAAAAAGAGGCAGTTTTGCGTCCGCTCCCAAAACGGCCATTTCCTTGACCCGAAGCGTTTTTGGCCAATCCCCCCTCCTCCACTGTTTTGGCTGCCACTTGCTTTCTGGCCGACTTACCACATTAAAAGTGATCAGTCACTGTTTCCCAGCAGGTCTGGAGGTGGATGAGGCAAAAAAGAGGCAGTTTTGCGTCCGCTCCCAAAACGGCCATTTCCTTGACCCCGGGGTCAGCGTTTTTGGCCAATCCCCCCTCCTCCACTGTTTTGGCTGCCACTTGCTTTCTGGCCGACTTACCACATTAAAAGTGATCAGTCACTGTTTCCCAGCAGGTCTGGAGGTGGATGAGGCAAAAAAGAGGCAGTTTTGCGTCCGCTCCCAAAACGGCCATTTCCTTGACCCCGGGGTCAGCGTTTTTGGCCAATCCCCCCTCCTCCACTGTTTTGGCTGCCACTTGCTTTCTGGCCGACTTACCACATTAAAAGTGATCAGTCACTGTTTCCCAGCAGGTCTGGAGGTGGATGAGGCAAAAAAGAGGCAGTTTTGCGTCCGCTCCCAAAACGGCCATTTCCTTGACCCCGGGGTCAGCGTTTTTGGCCAATCCCCCCTCCTCCACTGTTTTGGCTGCCACTTGCTTTCTGGCCGACTTACCACATTAAAAGTGATCAGTCACTGTTTCCCAGCAGGTCTGGAGGTGGATGAGGCAAAAAAGAGGCAGTTTTGCGTCCGCTCCCAAAACGGCCATTTCCTTGACCCCGGGGTCAGCGTTTTTGGCCAATCCCCCCTCCTCCACTGTTTTGGCTGCCACTTGCTTTCTGGCCGACTTACCACATTAAAAGTGATCAGTCACTGTTTCCCAGCAGGTCTGGAGGTGGATGAGGCAAAAAAGAGGCAGTTTTGCGTCCGCTCCCAAAACGGCCATTTCCTTGACCCCGGGGTCAGCGTTTTTGGCCAATCCCCCCTCCTCCACTGTTTTGGCTGCCACTTGCTTTCTGGCCGACTTACCACATTAAAAGTGATCAGTCACTGTTTCCCAGCAGGTCTGGAGGTGGATGAGGCAAAAAAGAGGCAGTTTTGCGTCCGCTCCCAAAACGGCCATTTCCTTGACCCCGGGGTCAGCGTTTTTGGCCAATCCCCCCTCCTCCACTGTTTTGGCTGCCACTTGCTTTCTGGCCGACTTACCACATTAAAAGTGATCAGTCACTGTTTCCCAGCAGGTCTGGAGGTGGATGAGGCAAAAAAGAGGCAGTTTTGCGTCCGCTCCCAAAACGGCCATTTCCTTGACCCCGGGGTCAGCGTTTTTGGCCAATCCCCCCTCCTCCACTGTTTTGGCTGCCACTTGCTTTCTGGCCGACTTACCACATTAAAAGTGATCAGTCACTGTTTCCCAGCAGGTCTGGAGGTGGATGAGGCAAAAAAGAGGCAGTTTTGCGTCCGCTCCCAAAACGGCCATTTCCTTGACCCGGGTCAGCGTTTTTGGCCAATCCCCCCTCCTCCACTGTTTTGGCTGCCACTTGCTTTCTGGCCGACTTACCACATTAAAAGTGATCAGTCACTGTTTCCCAGCAGGTCTGGAGGTGGATGAGGCAAAAAAGAGGCAGTTTTGCGTCCGCTCCCAAAACGGCCATTTCCTTGACCCCGGGGTCAGCGTTTTTGGCCAATCCCCCCTCCTCCACTGTTTTGGCTGCCACTTGCTTTCTGGCCGACTTACCACATTAAAAGTGATCAGTCACTGTTTCCCAGCAGGTCTGGAGGTGGATGAGGCAAAAAAGAGGCAGTTTTGCGTCCGCTCCCAAAACGGCCATTTCCTTGACCCCGGGGTCAGCGTTTTTGGCCAATCCCCCCTCCTCCACTGTTTTGGCTGCCACTTGCTTTCTGGCCGACTTACCACATTAAAAGTGATCAGTCACTGTTTCCCAGCAGGTCTGGAGGTGGATGAGGCAAAAAAGAGGCAGTTTTGCGTCCGCTCCCAAAACGGCCATTTCCTTGACCCCGGGGTCAGCGTTTTTGGCCAATCCCCCCTCCTCCACTGTTTTGGCTGCCACTTGCTTTCTGGCCGACTTACCACATTAAAAGTGATCAGTCACTGTTTCCCAGCAGGTCTGGAGGTGGATGAGGCAAAAAAGAGGCAGTTTTGCGTCCGCTCCCAAAACGGCCATTTCCTTGACCCCGGGGTCAGCGTTTTTGGCCAATCCCCCCTCCTCCACTGTTTTGGCTGCCACTTGCTTTCTGGCCGACTTACCACATTAAAAGTGATCAGTCACTGTTTCCCAGCAGGTCTGGAGGTGGATGAGGCAAAAAAGAGGCAGTTTTGCGTCCGCTCCCAAAACGGCCATTTCCTTGACCCCGGGGTCAGCGTTTTTGGCCAATCCCCCCTCCTCCACTGTTTTGGCTGCCACTTGCTTTCTGGCCGACTTACCACATTAAAAGTGATCAGTCACTGTTTCCCAGCAGGTCTGGAGGTGGATGAGGCAAAAAAGAGGCAGTTTTGCGTCCGCTCCCAAAACGGCCATTTCCTTGACCCCGGGGTCAGCGTTTTTGGCCAATCCCCCCTCCTCCACTGTTTTGGCTGCCACTTGCTTTCTGGCCGACTTACCACATTAAAAGTGATCAGTCACTGTTTCCCAGCAGGTCTGGAGGTGGATGAGGCAAAAAAGAGGCAGTTTTGCGTCCGCTCCCAAAACGGCCATTTCCTTGACCCCGGGGTCAGCGTTTTTGGCCAATCCCCCCTCCTCCACTGTTTTGGCTGCCACTTGCTTTCTGGCCGACTTACCACATTAAAAGTGATCAGTCACTGTTTCCCAGCAGGTCTGGAGGTGGATGAGGCAAAAAAGAGGCAGTTTTGCGTCCGCTCCCAAAACGGCCATTTCCTTGACCCCGGGGTCAGCGTTTTTGGCCAATCCCCCCTCCTCCACTGTTTTGGCTGCCACTTGCTTTCTGGCCGACTTACCACATTAAAAGTGATCAGTCACTGTTTCCCAGCAGGTCTGGAGGTGGATGAGGCAAAAAAGAGGCAGTTTTGCGTCCGCTCCCAAAACGGCCATTTCCTTGACCCCGGGGTCAGCGTTTTTGGCCAATCCCCCCTCCTCCACTGTTTTGGCTGCCACTTGCTTTCTGGCCGACTTACCACATTAAAAGTGATCAGTCACTGTTTCCCAGCAGGTCTGGAGGTGGATGAGGCAAAAAAGAGGCAGTTTTGCGTCCGCTCCCAAAACGGCCATTTCCTTGACCCCGGGGTCAGCGTTTTTGGCCAATCCCCCCTCCTCCACTGTTTTGGCTGCCACTTGCTTTCTGGCCGACTTACCACATTAAAAGTGATCAGTCACTGTTTCCCAGCAGGTCTGGAGGTGGATGAGGCAAAAAAGAGGCAGTTTTGCGTCCGCTCCCAAAACGGCCATTTCCTTGACCCCGGGGTCAGCGTTTTTGGCCAATCCCCCCTCCTCCACTGTTTTGGCTGCCACTTGCTTTCTGGCCGACTTACCACATTAAAAGTCATCAGTCACTGTTTCCCAGCAGGTCTGGAGGTGGATGAGGCAAAAAAGAGGCAGTTTTGCGTCCGCTCCCAAAACGGCCATTTCCTTGACCCCGGGGTCAGCGTTTTTGGCCAATCCCCCCTCCTCCACTGTTTTGGCTGCCACTTGCTTTCTGGCCGACTTACCACATTAAAAGTCATCAGTCACTGTTTCCCAGCAGGTCTGGAGGTGGATGAGGCAAAAAAGAGGCAGTTTTGCGTCCGCTCCCAAAACGGCCATTTCCTTGACCCCGGGGTCAGCGTTTTTGGCCAATCCCCCCTCCTCCACTGTTTTGGCTGCCACTTGCTTTCTGGCCGACTTACCACATTAAAAGTGATCAGTCACTGTTTCCCAGCAGGTCTGGAGGTGGATGAGGCAAAAAAGAGGCAGTTTTGCGTCCGCTCCCAAAACGGCCATTTCCTTGACCCCGGGGTCAGCGTTTTTGGCCAATCCCCCCTCCTCCACTGTTTTGGCTGCCACTTGCTTTCTGGCCGACTTACCACATTAAAAGTGATCAGTCACTGTTTCCCAGCAGGTCTGGAGGTGGATGAGGCAAAAAAGAGGCAGTTTTGCGTCCGCTCCCAAAACGGCCATTTCCTTGACCCCGGGGTCAGCGTTTTTGGCCAATCCCCCCTCCTCCACTGTTTTGGCTGCCACTTGCTTTCTGGCCGACTTACCACATTAAAAGTGATCAGTCACTGTTTCCCAGCAGGTCTGGAGGTGGATGAGGCAAAAAAGAGGCAGTTTTGCGTCCGCTCCCAAAACGGCCATTTCCTTGACCCCGGGGTCAGCGTTTTTGGCCAATCCCCCCTCCTCCACTGTTTTGGCTGCCACTTGCTTTCTGGCCGACTTACCACATTAAAAGTGATCAGTCACTGTTTCCCAGCAGGTCTGGAGGTGGATGAGGCAAAAAAGAGGCAGTTTTGCGTCCGCTCCCAAAACGGCCATTTCCTTGACCCCGGGGTCAGCGTTTTTGGCCAATCCCCCCTCCTCCACTGTTTTGGCTGCCACTTGCTTTCTGGCCGACTTACCACATTAAAAGTGATCAGTCACTGTTTCCCAGCAGGTCTGGAGGTGGATGAGGCAAAAAAGAGGCAGTTTTGCGTCCGCTCCCAAAACGGCCATTTCCTTGACCCCGGGGTCAGCGTTTTTGGCCAATCCCCCCTCCTCCACTGTTTTGGCTGCCACTTGCTTTCTGGCCGACTTACCACATTAAAAGTGATCAGTCACTGTTTCCCAGCAGGTCTGGAGGTGGATGAGGCAAAAAAGAGGCAGTTTTGCGTCCGCTCCCAAAACGGCCATTTCCTTGACCCCGGGGTCAGCGTTTTTGGCCAATCCCCCCTCCTCCACTGTTTTGGCTGCCACTTGCTTTCTGGCCGACTTACCACATTAAAAGTGATCAGTCACTGTTTCCCAGCAGGTCTGGAGGTGGATGAGGCAAAAAAGAGGCAGTTTTGCGTCCGCTCCCAAAACGGCCATTTCCTTGACCCCGGGGTCAGCGTTTTTGGCCAATCCCCCCTCCTCCACTGTTTTGGCTGCCACTTGCTTTCTGGCCGACTTACCACATTAAAAGTGATCAGTCACTGTTTCCCAGCAGGTCTGGAGGTGGATGAGGCAAAAAAGAGGCAGTTTTGCGTCCGCTCCCAAAACGGCCATTTCCTTGACCCCGGGGTCAGCGTTTTTGGCCAATCCCCCCTCCTCCACTGTTTTGGCTGCCACTTGCTTTCTGGCCGACTTACCACATTAAAAGTGATCAGTCACTGTTTCCCAGCAGGTCTGGAGGTGGATGAGGCAAAAAAGAGGCAGTTTTGCGTCCGCTCCCAAAACGGCCATTTCCTTGACCCCGGGGTCAGCGTTTTTGGCCAATCCCCCCTCCTCCACTGTTTTGGCTGCCACTTGCTTTCTGGCCGACTTACCACATTAAAAGTGATCAGTCACTGTTTCCCAGCAGGTCTGGAGGTGGATGAGGCAAAAAAGAGGCAGTTTTGCGTCCGCTCCCAAAACGGCCATTTCCTTGACCCCGGGGTCAGCGTTTTTGGCCAATCCCCCCTCCTCCACTGTTTTGGCTGCCACTTGCTTTCTGGCCGACTTACCACATTAAAAGTGATCAGTCACTGTTTCCCAGCAGGTCTGGAGGTGGATGAGGCAAAAAAGAGGCAGTTTTGCGTCCGCTCCCAAAACGGCCATTTCCTTGACCCCGGGGTCAGCGTTTTTGGCCAATCCCCCCTCCTCCACTGTTTTGGCTGCCACTTGCTTTCTGGCCGACTTACCACATTAAAAGTGATCAGTCACTGTTTCCCAGCAGGTCTGGAGGTGGATGAGGCAAAAAAGAGGCAGTTTTGCGTCCGCTCCCAAAACGGCCATTTCCTTGACCCCGGGGTCAGCGTTTTTGGCCAATCCCCCCTCCTCCACTGTTTTGGCTGCCACTTGCTTTCTGGCCGACTTACCACATTAAAAGTGATCAGTCACTGTTTCCCAGCAGGTCTGGAGGTGGATGAGGCAAAAAAGAGGCAGTTTTGCGTCCGCTCCCAAAACGGCCATTTCCTTGACCCCGGGGTCAGCGTTTTTGGCCAATCCCCCCTCCTCCACTGTTTTGGCTGCCACTTGCTTTCTGGCCGACTTACCACATTAAAAGTGATCAGTCACTGTTTCCCAGCAGGTCTGGAGGTGGATGAGGCAAAAAAGAGGCAGTTTTGCGTCCGCTCCCAAAACGGCCATTTCCTTGACCCCGGGGTCAGCGTTTTTGGCCAATCCCCCCTCCTCCACTGTTTTGGCTGCCACTTGCTTTCTGGCCGACTTACCACATTAAAAGTGATCAGTCACTGTTTCCCAGCAGGTCTGGAGGTGGATGAGGCAAAAAAGAGGCAGTTTTGCGTCCGCTCCCAAAACGGCCATTTCCTTGACCCCGGGGTCAGCGTTTTTGGCCAATCCCCCCTCCTCCACTGTTTTGGCTGCCACTTGCTTTCTGGCCGACTTACCACATTAAAAGTGATCAGTCACTGTTTCCCAGCAGGTCTGGAGGTGGATGAGGCAAAAAAGAGGCAGTTTTGCGTCCGCTCCCAAAACGGCCATTTCCTTGACCCCGGGGTCAGCGTTTTTGGCCAATCCCCCCTCCTCCACTGTTTTGGCTGCCACTTGCTTTCTGGCCGACTTACCACATTAAAAGTGATCAGTCACTGTTTCCCAGCAGGTCTGGAGGTGGATGAGGCAAAAAAGAGGCAGTTTTGCGTCCGCTCCCAAAACGGCCATTTCCTTGACCCCGGGGTCAGCGTTTTTGGCCAATCCCCCCTCCTCCACTGTTTTGGCTGCCACTTGCTTTCTGGCCGACTTACCACATTAAAAGTGATCAGTCACTGTTTCCCAGCAGGTCTGGAGGTGGATGAGGCAAAAAAGAGGCAGTTTTGCGTCCGCTCCCAAAACGGCCATTTCCTTGACCCCGGGGTCAGCGTTTTTGGCCAATCCCCCCTCCTCCACTGTTTTGGCTGCCACTTGCTTTCTGGCCGACTTACCACATTAAAAGTGATCAGTCACTGTTTCCCAGCAGGTCTGGAGGTGGATGAGGCAAAAAAGAGGCAGTTTTGCGTCCGCTCCCAAAACGGCCATTTCCTTGACCCCGGGGTCAGCGTTTTTGGCCAATCCCCCCTCCTCCACTGTTTTGGCTGCCACTTGCTTTCTGGCCGACTTACCACATTAAAAGTGATCAGTCACTGTTTCCCAGCAGGTCTGGAGGTGGATGAGGCAAAAAAGAGGCAGTTTTGCGTCCGCTCCCAAAACGGCCATTTCCTTGACCCCGGGGTCAGCGTTTTTGGCCAATCCCCCCTCCTCCACTGTTTTGGCTGCCACTTGCTTTCTGGCCGACTTACCACATTAAAAGTGATCAGTCACTGTTTCCCAGCAGGTCTGGAGGTGGATGAGGCAAAAAAGAGGCAGTTTTGCGTCCGCTCCCAAAACGGCCATTTCCTTGACCCGAAGCGTTTTTGGCCAATCCCCCCTCCTCCACTGTTTTGGCTGCCACTTGCTTTCTGGCCGACTTACCACATTAAAAGTGATCAGTCACTGTTTCCCAGCAGGTCTGGAGGTGGATGAGGCAAAAAAGAGGCAGTTTTGCGTCCGCTCCCAAAACGGCCATTTCCTTGACCCCGGGGTCAGCGTTTTTGGCCAATCCCCCCTCCTCCACTGTTTTGGCTGCCACTTGCTTTCTGGCCGACTTACCACATTAAAAGTGATCAGTCACTGTTTCCCAGCAGGTCTGGAGGTGGATGAGGCAAAAAAGAGGCAGTTTTGCGTCCGCTCCCAAAACGGCCATTTCCTTGACCCCGGGGTCAGCGTTTTTGGCCAATCCCCCCTCCTCCACTGTTTTGGCTGCCACTTGCTTTCTGGCCGACTTACCACATTAAAAGTGATCAGTCACTGTTTCCCAGCAGGTCTGGAGGTGGATGAGGCAAAAAAGAGGCAGTTTTGCGTCCGCTCCCAAAACGGCCATTTCCTTGACCCCGGGGTCAGCGTTTTTGGCCAATCCCCCCTCCTCCACTGTTTTGGCTGCCACTTGCTTTCTGGCCGACTTACCACATTAAAAGTGATCAGTCACTGTTTCCCAGCAGGTCTGGAGGTGGATGAGGCAAAAAAGAGGCAGTTTTGCGTCCGCTCCCAAAACGGCCATTTCCTTGACCCCGGGGTCAGCGTTTTTGGCCAATCCCCCCTCCTCCACTGTTTTGGCTGCCACTTGCTTTCTGGCCGACTTACCACATTAAAAGTGATCAGTCACTGTTTCCCAGCAGGTCTGGAGGTGGATGAGGCAAAAAAGAGGCAGTTTTGCGTCCGCTCCCAAAACGGCCATTTCCTTGACCCCGGGGTCAGCGTTTTTGGCCAATCCCCCCTCCTCCACTGTTTTGGCTGCCACTTGCTTTCTGGCCGACTTACCACATTAAAAGTGATCAGTCACTGTTTCCCAGCAGGTCTGGAGGTGGATGAGGCAAAAAAGAGGCAGTTTTGCGTCCGCTCCCAAAACGGCCATTTCCTTGACCCCGGGGTCAGCGTTTTTGGCCAATCCCCCCTCCTCCACTGTTTTGGCTGCCACTTGCTTTCTGGCCGACTTACCACATTAAAAGTGATCAGTCACTGTTTCCCAGCAGGTCTGGAGGTGGATGAGGCAAAAAAGAGGCAGTTTTGCGTCCGCTCCCAAAACGGCCATTTCCTTGACCCCGGGGTCAGCGTTTTTGGCCAATCCCCCCTCCTCCACTGTTTTGGCTGCCACTTGCTTTCTGGCCGACTTACCACATTAAAAGTGATCAGTCACTGTTTCCCAGCAGGTCTGGAGGTGGATGAGGCAAAAAAGAGGCAGTTTTGCGTCCGCTCCCAAAACGGCCATTTCCTTGACCCCGGGGTCAGCGTTTTTGGCCAATCCCCCCTCCTCCACTGTTTTGGCTGCCACTTGCTTTCTGGCCGACTTACCACATTAAAAGTGATCAGTCACTGTTTCCCAGCAGGTCTGGAGGTGGATGAGGCAAAAAAGAGGCAGTTTTGCGTCCGCTCCCAAAACGGCCATTTCCTTGACCCCGGGGTCAGCGTTTTTGGCCAATCCCCCCTCCTCCACTGTTTTGGCTGCCACTTGCTTTCTGGCCGACTTACCACATTAAAAGTGATCAGTCACTGTTTCCCAGCAGGTCTGGAGGTGGATGAGGCAAAAAAGAGGCAGTTTTGCGTCCGCTCCCAAAACGGCCATTTCCTTGACCCCGGGGTCAGCGTTTTTGGCCAATCCCCCCTCCTCCACTGTTTTGGCTGCCACTTGCTTTCTGGCCGACTTACCACATTAAAAGTGATCAGTCACTGTTTCCCAGCAGGTCTGGAGGTGGATGAGGCAAAAAAGAGGCAGTTTTGCGTCCGCTCCCAAAACGGCCATTTCCTTGACCCCGGGGTCAGCGTTTTTGGCCAATCCCCCCTCCTCCACTGTTTTGGCTGCCACTTGCTTTCTGGCCGACTTACCACATTAAAAGTGATCAGTCACTGTTTCCCAGCAGGTCTGGAGGTGGATGAGGCAAAAAAGAGGCAGTTTTGCGTCCGCTCCCAAAACGGCCATTTCCTTGACCCCGGGGTCAGCGTTTTTGGCCAATCCCCCCTCCTCCACTGTTTTGGCTGCCACTTGCTTTCTGGCCGACTTACCACATTAAAAGTGATCAGTCACTGTTTCCCAGCAGGTCTGGAGGTGGATGAGGCAAAAAAGAGGCAGTTTTGCGTCCGCTCCCAAAACGGCCATTTCCTTGACCCCGGGGTCAGCGTTTTTGGCCAATCCCCCCTCCTCCACTGTTTTGGCTGCCACTTGCTTTCTGGCCGACTTACCACATTAAAAGTGATCAGTCACTGTTTCCCAGCAGGTCTGGAGGTGGATGAGGCAAAAAAGAGGCAGTTTTGCGTCCGCTCCCAAAACGGCCATTTCCTTGACCCCGGGGTCAGCGTTTTTGGCCAATCCCCCCTCCTCCACTGTTTTGGCTGCCACTTGCTTTCTGGCCGACTTACCACATTAAAAGTGATCAGTCACTGTTTCCCAGCAGGTCTGGAGGTGGATGAGGCAAAAAAGAGGCAGTTTTGCGTCCGCTCCCAAAACGGCCATTTCCTTGACCCCGGGGTCAGCGTTTTTGGCCAATCCCCCCTCCTCCACTGTTTTGGCTGCCACTTGCTTTCTGGCCGACTTACCACATTAAAAGTGATCAGTCACTGTTTCCCAGCAGGTCTGGAGGTGGATGAGGCAAAAAAGAGGCAGTTTTGCGTCCGCTCCCAAAACGGCCATTTCCTTGACCCCGGGGTCAGCGTTTTTGGCCAATCCCCCCTCCTCCACTGTTTTGGCTGCCACTTGCTTTCTGGCCGACTTACCACATTAAAAGTGATCAGTCACTGTTTCCCAGCAGGTCTGGAGGTGGATGAGGCAAAAAAGAGGCAGTTTTGCGTCCGCTCCCAAAACGGCCATTTCCTTGACCCCGGGGTCAGCGTTTTTGGCCAATCCCCCCTCCTCCACTGTTTTGGCTGCCACTTGCTTTCTGGCCGACTTACCACATTAAAAGTGATCAGTCACTGTTTCCCAGCAGGTCTGGAGGTGGATGAGGCAAAAAAGAGGCAGTTTTGCGTCCGCTCCCAAAACGGCCATTTCCTTGACCCCGGGGTCAGCGTTTTTGGCCAATCCCCCCTCCTCCACTGTTTTGGCTGCCACTTGCTTTCTGGCCGACTTACCACATTAAAAGTGATCAGTCACTGTTTCCCAGCAGGTCTGGAGGTGGATGAGGCAAAAAAGAGGCAGTTTTGCGTCCGCTCCCAAAACGGCCATTTCCTTGACCCCGGGGTCAGCGTTTTTGGCCAATCCCCCCTCCTCCACTGTTTTGGCTGCCACTTGCTTTCTGGCCGACTTACCACATTAAAAGTGATCAGTCACTGTTTCCCAGCAGGTCTGGAGGTGGATGAGGCAAAAAAGAGGCAGTTTTGCGTCCGCTCCCAAAACGGCCATTTCCTTGACCCCGGGGTCAGCGTTTTTGGCCAATCCCCCCTCCTCCACTGTTTTGGCTGCCACTTGCTTTCTGGCCGACTTACCACATTAAAAGTGATCAGTCACTGTTTCCCAGCAGGTCTGGAGGTGGATGAGGCAAAAAAGAGGCAGTTTTGCGTCCGCTCCCAAAACGGCCATTTCCTTGACCCCGGGGTCAGCGTTTTTGGCCAATCCCCCCTCCTCCACTGTTTTGGCTGCCACTTGCTTTCTGGCCGACTTACCACATTAAAAGTGATCAGTCACTGTTTCCCAGCAGGTCTGGAGGTGGATGAGGCAAAAAAGAGGCAGTTTTGCGTCCGCTCCCAAAACGGCCATTTCCTTGACCCCGGGGTCAGCGTTTTTGGCCAATCCCCCCTCCTCCACTGTTTTGGCTGCCACTTGCTTTCTGGCCGACTTACCACATTAAAAGTGATCAGTCACTGTTTCCCAGCAGGTCTGGAGGTGGATGAGGCAAAAAAGAGGCAGTTTTGCGTCCGCTCCCAAAACGGCCATTTCCTTGACCCGAAGCGTTTTTGGCCAATCCCCCCTCCTCCACTGTTTTGGCTGCCACTTGCTTTCTGGCCGACTTACCACATTAAAAGTGATCAGTCACTGTTTCCCAGCAGGTCTGGAGGTGGATGAGGCAAAAAAGAGGCAGTTTTGCGTCCGCTCCCAAAACGGCCATTTCCTTGACCCCGGGGTCAGCGTTTTTGGCCAATCCCCCCTCCTCCACTGTTTTGGCTGCCACTTGCTTTCTGGCCGACTTACCACATTAAAAGTGATCAGTCACTGTTTCCCAGCAGGTCTGGAGGTGGATGAGGCAAAAAAGAGGCAGTTTTGCGTCCGCTCCCAAAACGGCCATTTCCTTGACCCCGGGGTCAGCGTTTTTGGCCAATCCCCCCTCCTCCACTGTTTTGGCTGCCACTTGCTTTCTGGCCGACTTACCACATTAAAAGTGATCAGTCACTGTTTCCCAGCAGGTCTGGAGGTGGATGAGGCAAAAAAGAGGCAGTTTTGCGTCCGCTCCCAAAACGGCCATTTCCTTGACCCCGGGGTCAGCGTTTTTGGCCAATCCCCCCTCCTCCACTGTTTTGGCTGCCACTTGCTTTCTGGCCGACTTACCACATTAAAAGTGATCAGTCACTGTTTCCCAGCAGGTCTGGAGGTGGATGAGGCAAAAAAGAGGCAGTTTTGCGTCCGCTCCCAAAACGGCCATTTCCTTGACCCCGGGGTCAGCGTTTTTGGCCAATCCCCCCTCCTCCACTGTTTTGGCTGCCACTTGCTTTCTGGCCGACTTACCACATTAAAAGTGATCAGTCACTGTTTCCCAGCAGGTCTGGAGGTGGATGAGGCAAAAAAGAGGCAGTTTTGCGTCCGCTCCCAAAACGGCCATTTCCTTGACCCCGGGGTCAGCGTTTTTGGCCAATCCCCCCTCCTCCACTGTTTTGGCTGCCACTTGCTTTCTGGCCGACTTACCACATTAAAAGTGATCAGTCACTGTTTCCCAGCAGGTCTGGAGGTGGATGAGGCAAAAAAGAGGCAGTTTTGCGTCCGCTCCCAAAACGGCCATTTCCTTGACCCCGGGGTCAGCGTTTTTGGCCAATCCCCCCTCCTCCACTGTTTTGGCTGCCACTTGCTTTCTGGCCGACTTACCACATTAAAAGTGATCAGTCACTGTTTCCCAGCAGGTCTGGAGGTGGATGAGGCAAAAAAGAGGCAGTTTTGCGTCCGCTCCCAAAACGGCCATTTCCTTGACCCCGGGGTCAGCGTTTTTGGCCAATCCCCCCTCCTCCACTGTTTTGGCTGCCACTTGCTTTCTGGCCGACTTACCACATTAAAAGTGATCAGTCACTGTTTCCCAGCAGGTCTGGAGGTGGATGAGGCAAAAAAGAGGCAGTTTTGCGTCCGCTCCCAAAACGGCCATTTCCTTGACCCCGGGGTCAGCGTTTTTGGCCAATCCCCCCTCCTCCACTGTTTTGGCTGCCACTTGCTTTCTGGCCGACTTACCACATTAAAAGTGATCAGTCACTGTTTCCCAGCAGGTCTGGAGGTGGATGAGGCAAAAAAGAGGCAGTTTTGCGTCCGCTCCCAAAACGGCCATTTCCTTGACCCCGGGGTCAGCGTTTTTGGCCAATCCCCCCTCCTCCACTGTTTTGGCTGCCACTTGCTTTCTGGCCGACTTACCACATTAAAAGTGATCAGTCACTGTTTCCCAGCAGGTCTGGAGGTGGATGAGGCAAAAAAGAGGCAGTTTTGCGTCCGCTCCCAAAACGGCCATTTCCTTGACCCCGGGGTCAGCGTTTTTGGCCAATCCCCCCTCCTCCACTGTTTTGGCTGCCACTTGCTTTCTGGCCGACTTACCACATTAAAAGTGATCAGTCACTGTTTCCCAGCAGGTCTGGAGGTGGATGAGGCAAAAAAGAGGCAGTTTTGCGTCCGCTCCCAAAACGGCCATTTCCTTGACCCCGGGGTCAGCGTTTTTGGCCAATCCCCCCTCCTCCACTGTTTTGGCTGCCACTTGCTTTCTGGCCGACTTACCACATTAAAAGTGATCAGTCACTGTTTCCCAGCAGGTCTGGAGGTGGATGAGGCAAAAAAGAGGCAGTTTTGCGTCCGCTCCCAAAACGGCCATTTCCTTGACCCCGGGGTCAGCGTTTTTGGCCAATCCCCCCTCCTCCACTGTTTTGGCTGCCACTTGCTTTCTGGCCGACTTACCACATTAAAAGTGATCAGTCACTGTTTCCCAGCAGGTCTGGAGGTGGATGAGGCAAAAAAGAGGCAGTTTTGCGTCCCAAAACGGCCATTTCCTTGACCCCGGGGTCAGCGTTTTTGGCCAATCCCCCCTCCTCCACTGTTTTGGCTGCCACTTGCTTTCTGGCCGACTTACCACATTAAAAGTGATCAGTCACTGTTTCCCAGCAGGTCTGGAGGTGGATGAGGCAAAAAAGAGGCAGTTTTGCGTCCGCTCCCAAAACGGCCATTTCCTTGACCCCGGGGTCAGCGTTTTTGGCCAATCCCCCCTCCTCCACTGTTTTGGCTGCCACTTGCTTTCTGGCCGACTTACCACATTAAAAGTGATCAGTCACTGTTTCCCAGCAGGTCTGGAGGTGGATGAGGCAAAAAAG
This sequence comes from Pempheris klunzingeri, assembly GCF_042242105.1. NCBI lineage: Eukaryota > Metazoa > Chordata > Actinopteri > Acropomatiformes > Pempheridae > Pempheris > Pempheris klunzingeri. Next base: position 29,790,334 of record NC_092014.1, on the reverse strand, counting down.
AGGCAGTTTTGCGTCCGCTCCCAAAACGGCCATTTCCTTGACCCCGGGGTCAGCGTTTTTGGCCAATCCCCCCTCCTCCACTGTTTTGGCTGCCACTTGCTTTCTGGCCGACTTACCACATTAAAAGTGATCAGTCACTGTTTCCCAGCAGGTCTGGAGGTGGATGAGGCAAAAAAGAGGCAGTTTTGCGTCCGCTCCCAAAACGGCCATTTCCTTGACCCCGGGGTCAGCGTTTTTGGCCAATCCCCCCTCCTCCACTGTTTTGGCTGCCACTTGCTTTCTGGCCGACTTACCACATTAAAAGTGATCAGTCACTGTTTCCCAGCAGGTCTGGAGGTGGATGAGGCAAAAAAGAGGCAGTTTTGCGTCCGCTCCCAAAACGGCCATTTCCTTGACCCCGGGGTCAGCGTTTTTGGCCAATCCCCCCTCCTCCACTGTTTTGGCTGCCACTTGCTTTCTGGCCGACTTACCACATTAAAAGTGATCAGTCACTGTTTCCCAGCAGGTCTGGAGGTGGATGAGGCAAAAAAGAGGCAGTTTTGCGTCCGCTCCCAAAACGGCCATTTCCTTGACCCCGGGGTCAGCGTTTTTGGCCAATCCCCCCTCCTCCACTGTTTTGGCTGCCACTTGCTTTCTGGCCGACTTACCACATTAAAAGTGATCAGTCACTGTTTCCCAGCAGGTCTGGAGGTGGATGAGGCAAAAAAGAGGCAGTTTTGCGTCCGCTCCCAAAACGGCCATTTCCTTGACCCCGGGGTCAGCGTTTTTGGCCAATCCCCCCTCCTCCACTGTTTTGGCTGCCACTTGCTTTCTGGCCGACTTACCACATTAAAAGTGATCAGTCACTGTTTCCCAGCAGGTCTGGAGGTGGATGAGGCAAAAAAGAGGCAGTTTTGCGTCCGCTCCCAAAACGGCCATTTCCTTGACCCCGGGGTCAGCGTTTTTGGCCAATCCCCCCTCCTCCACTGTTTTGGCTGCCACTTGCTTTCTGGCCGACTTACCACATTAAAAGTGATCAGTCACTGTTTCCCAGCAGGTCTGGAGGTGGATGAGGCAAAAAAGAGGCAGTTTTGCGTCCGCTCCCAAAACGGCCATTTCCTTGACCCCGGGGTCAGCGTTTTTGGCCAATCCCCCCTCCTCCACTGTTTTGGCTGCCACTTGCTTTCTGGCCGACTTACCACATTAAAAGTGATCAGTCACTGTTTCCCAGCAGGTCTGGAGGTGGATGAGGCAAAAAAGAGGCAGTTTTGCGTCCGCTCCCAAAACGGCCATTTCCTTGACCCCGGGGTCAGCGTTTTTGGCCAATCCCCCCTCCTCCACTGTTTTGGCTGCCACTTGCTTTCTGGCCGACTTACCACATTAAAAGTGATCAGTCACTGTTTCCCAGCAGGTCTGGAGGTGGATGAGGCAAAAAAGAGGCAGTTTTGCGTCCGCTCCCAAAACGGCCATTTCCTTGACCCCGGGGTCAGCGTTTTTGGCCAATCCCCCCTCCTCCACTGTTTTGGCTGCCACTTGCTTTCTGGCCGACTTACCACATTAAAAGTGATCAGTCACTGTTTCCCAGCAGGTCTGGAGGTGGATGAGGCAAAAAAGAGGCAGTTTTGCGTCCGCTCCCAAAACGGCCATTTCCTTGACCCCGGGGTCAGCGTTTTTGGCCAATCCCCCCTCCTCCACTGTTTTGGCTGCCACTTGCTTTCTGGCCGACTTACCACATTAAAAGTGATCAGTCACTGTTTCCCAGCAGGTCTGGAGGTGGATGAGGCAAAAAAGAGGCAGTTTTGCGTCCGCTCCCAAAACGGCCATTTCCTTGACCCCGGGGTCAGCGTTTTTGGCCAATCCCCCCTCCTCCACTGTTTTGGCTGCCACTTGCTTTCTGGCCGACTTACCACATTAAAAGTGATCAGTCACTGTTTCCCAGCAGGTCTGGAGGTGGATGAGGCAAAAAAGAGGCAGTTTTGCGTCCGCTCCCAAAACGGCCATTTCCTTGACCCCGGGGTCAGCGTTTTTGGCCAATCCCCCCTCCTCCACTGTTTTGGCTGCCACTTGCTTTCTGGCCGACTTACCACATTAAAAGTGATCAGTCACTGTTTCCCAGCAGGTCTGGAGGTGGATGAGGCAAAAAAGAGGCAGTTTTGCGTCCGCTCCCAAAACGGCCATTTCCTTGACCCCGGGGTCAGCGTTTTTGGCCAATCCCCCCTCCTCCACTGTTTTGGCTGCCACTTGCTTTCTGGCCGACTTACCACATTAAAAGTGATCAGTCACTGTTTCCCAGCAGGTCTGGAGGTGGATGAGGCAAAAAAGAGGCAGTTTTGCGTCCGCTCCCAAAACGGCCATTTCCTTGACCCCGGGGTCAGCGTTTTTGGCCAATCCCCCCTCCTCCACTGTTTTGGCTGCCACTTGCTTTCTGGCCGACTTACCACATTAAAAGTGATCAGTCACTGTTTCCCAGCAGGTCTGGAGGTGGATGAGGCAAAAAAGAGGCAGTTTTGCGTCCGCTCCCAAAACGGCCATTTCCTTGACCCCGGGGTCAGCGTTTTTGGCCAATCCCCCCTCCTCCACTGTTTTGGCTGCCACTTGCTTTCTGGCCGACTTACCACATTAAAAGTGATCAGTCACTGTTTCCCAGCAGGTCTGGAGGTGGATGAGGCAAAAAAGAGGCAGTTTTGCGTCCGCTCCCAAAACGGCCATTTCCTTGACCCCGGGGTCAGCGTTTTTGGCCAATCCCCCCTCCTCCACTGTTTTGGCTGCCACTTGCTTTCTGGCCGACTTACCACATTAAAAGTGATCAGTCACTGTTTCCCAGCAGGTCTGGAGGTGGATGAGGCAAAAAAGAGGCAGTTTTGCGTCCGCTCCCAAAACGGCCATTTCCTTGACCCCGGGGTCAGCGTTTTTGGCCAATCCCCCCTCCTCCACTGTTTTGGCTGCCACTTGCTTTCTGGCCGACTTACCACATTAAAAGTGATCAGTCACTGTTTCCCAGCAGGTCTGGAGGTGGATGAGGCAAAAAAGAGGCAGTTTTGCGTCCGCTCCCAAAACGGCCATTTCCTTGACCCCGGGGTCAGCGTTTTTGGCCAATCCCCCCTCCTCCACTGTTTTGGCTGCCACTTGCTTTCTGGCCGACTTACCACATTAAAAGTGATCAGTCACTGTTTCCCAGCAGGTCTGGAGGTGGATGAGGCAAAAAAGAGGCAGTTTTGCGTCCTGCTCCCAAAACGGCCATTTCCTTGACCCCGGGGTCAGCGTTTTTGGCCAATCCCCCCTCCTCCACTGTTTTGGCTGCCACTTGCTTTCTGGCCGACTTACCACATTAAAAGTGATCAGTCACTGTTTCCCAGCAGGTCTGGAGGTGGATGAGGCAAAAAAGAGGCAGTTTTGCGTCCGCTCCCAAAACGGCCATTTCCTTGACCCCGGGGTCAGCGTTTTTGGCCAATCCCCCCTCCTCCACTGTTTTGGCTGCCACTTGCTTTCTGGCCGACTTACCACATTAAAAGTGATCAGTCACTGTTTCCCAGCAGGTCTGGAGGTGGATGAGGCAAAAAAGAGGCAGTTTTGCGTCCGCTCCCAAAACGGCCATTTCCTTGACCCCGGGGTCAGCGTTTTTGGCCAATCCCCCCTCCTCCACTGTTTTGGCTGCCACTTGCTTTCTGGCCGACTTACCACATTAAAAGTGATCAGTCACTGTTTCCCAGCAGGTCTGGAGGTGGATGAGGCAAAAAAGAGGCAGTTTTGCGTCCGCTCCCAAAACGGCCATTTCCTTGACCCCGGGGTCAGCGTTTTTGGCCAATCCCCCCTCCTCCACTGTTTTGGCTGCCACTTGCTTTCTGGCCGACTTACCACATTAAAAGTGATCAGTCACTGTTTCCCAGCAGGTCTGGAGGTGGATGAGGCAAAAAAGAGGCAGTTTTGCGTCCGCTCCCAAAACGGCCATTTCCTTGACCCCGGGGTCAGCGTTTTTGGCCAATCCCCCCTCCTCCACTGTTTTGGCTGCCACTTGCTTTCTGGCCGACTTACCACATTAAAAGTGATCAGTCACTGTTTCCCAGCAGGTCTGGAGGTGGATGAGGCAAAAAAGAGGCAGTTTTGCGTCCGCTCCCAAAACGGCCATTTCCTTGACCCCGGGGTCAGCGTTTTTGGCCAATCCCCCCTCCTCCACTGTTTTGGCTGCCACTTGCTTTCTGGCCGACTTACCACATTAAAAGTGATCAGTCACTGTTTCCCAGCAGGTCTGGAGGTGGATGAGGCAAAAAAGAGGCAGTTTTGCGTCCGCTCCCAAAACGGCCATTTCCTTGACCCCGGGGTCAGCGTTTTTGGCCAATCCCCCCTCCTCCACTGTTTTGGCTGCCACTTGCTTTCTGGCCGACTTACCACATTAAAAGTGATCAGTCACTGTTTCCCAGCAGGTCTGGAGGTGGATGAGGCAAAAAAGAGGCAGTTTTGCGTCCGCTCCCAAAACGGCCATTTCCTTGACCCCGGGGTCAGCGTTTTTGGCCAATCCCCCCTCCTCCACTGTTTTGGCTGCCACTTGCTTTCTGGCCGACTTACCACATTAAAAGTGATCAGTCACTGTTTCCCAGCAGGTCTGGAGGTGGATGAGGCAAAAAAGAGGCAGTTTTGCGTCCGCTCCCAAAACGGCCATTTCCTTGACCCCGGGGTCAGCGTTTTTGGCCAATCCCCCCTCCTCCACTGTTTTGGCTGCCACTTGCTTTCTGGCCGACTTACCACATTAAAAGTGATCAGTCACTGTTTCCCAGCAGGTCTGGAGGTGGATGAGGCAAAAAAGAGGCAGTTTTGCGTCCGCTCCCAAAACGGCCATTTCCTTGACCCCGGGGTCAGCGTTTTTGGCCAATCCCCCCTCCTCCACTGTTTTGGCTGCCACTTGCTTTCTGGCCGACTTACCACATTAAAAGTGATCAGTCACTGTTTCCCAGCAGGTCTGGAGGTGGATGAGGCAAAAAAGAGGCAGTTTTGCGTCCGCTCCCAAAACGGCCATTTCCTTGACCCCGGGGTCAGCGTTTTTGGCCAATCCCCCCTCCTCCACTGTTTTGGCTGCCACTTGCTTTCTGGCCGACTTACCACATTAAAAGTGATCAGTCACTGTTTCCCAGCAGGTCTGGAGGTGGATGAGGCAAAAAAGAGGCAGTTTTGCGTCCGCTCCCAAAACGGCCATTTCCTTGACCCCGGGGTCAGCGTTTTTGGCCAATCCCCCCTCCTCCACTGTTTTGGCTGCCACTTGCTTTCTGGCCGACTTACCACATTAAAAGTGATCAGTCACTGTTTCCCAGCAGGTCTGGAGGTGGATGAGGCAAAAAAGAGGCAGTTTTGCGTCCGCTCCCAAAACGGCCATTTCCTTGACCCCGGGGTCAGCGTTTTTGGCCAATCCCCCCTCCTCCACTGTTTTGGCTGCCACTTGCTTTCTGGCCGACTTACCACATTAAAAGTGATCAGTCACTGTTTCCCAGCAGGTCTGGAGGTGGATGAGGCAAAAAAGAGGCAGTTTTGCGTCCGCTCCCAAAACGGCCATTTCCTTGACCCCGGGGTCAGCGTTTTTGGCCAATCCCCCCTCCTCCACTGTTTTGGCTGCCACTTGCTTTCTGGCCGACTTACCACATTAAAAGTGATCAGTCACTGTTTCCCAGCAGGTCTGGAGGTGGATGAGGCAAAAAAGAGGCAGTTTTGCGTCCGCTCCCAAAACGGCCATTTCCTTGACCCCGGGGTCAGCGTTTTTGGCCAATCCCCCCTCCTCCACTGTTTTGGCTGCCACTTGCTTTCTGGCCGACTTACCACATTAAAAGTGATCAGTCACTGTTTCCCAGCAGGTCTGGAGGTGGATGAGGCAAAAAAGAGGCAGTTTTGCGTCCGCTCCCAAAACGGCCATTTCCTTGACCCCGGGGTCAGCGTTTTTGGCCAATCCCCCCTCCTCCACTGTTTTGGCTGCCACTTGCTTTCTGGCCGACTTACCACATTAAAAGTGATCAGTCACTGTTTCCCAGCAGGTCTGGAGGTGGATGAGGCAAAAAAGAGGCAGTTTTGCGTCCGCTCCCAAAACGGCCATTTCCTTGACCCCGGGGTCAGCGTTTTTGGCCAATCCCCCCTCCTCCACTGTTTTGGCTGCCACTTGCTTTCTGGCCGACTTACCACATTAAAAGTGATCAGTCACTGTTTCCCAGCAGGTCTGGAGGTGGATGAGGCAAAAAAGAGGCAGTTTTGCGTCCGCTCCCAAAACGGCCATTTCCTTGACCCCGGGGTCAGCGTTTTTGGCCAATCCCCCCTCCTCCACTGTTTTGGCTGCCACTTGCTTTCTGGCCGACTTACCACATTAAAAGTGATCAGTCACTGTTTCCCAGCAGGTCTGGAGGTGGATGAGGCAAAAAAGAGGCAGTTTTGCGTCCGCTCCCAAAACGGCCATTTCCTTGACCCCGGGGTCAGCGTTTTTGGCCAATCCCCCCTCCTCCACTGTTTTGGCTGCCACTTGCTTTCTGGCCGACTTACCACATTAAAAGTGATCAGTCACTGTTTCCCAGCAGGTCTGGAGGTGGATGAGGCAAAAAAGAGGCAGTTTTGCGTCCGCTCCCAAAACGGCCATTTCCTTGACCCCGGGGTCAGCGTTTTTGGCCAATCCCCCCTCCTCCACTGTTTTGGCTGCCACTTGCTTTCTGGCCGACTTACCACATTAAAAGTGATCAGTCACTGTTTCCCAGCAGGTCTGGAGGTGGATGAGGCAAAAAAGAGGCAGTTTTGCGTCCGCTCCCAAAACGGCCATTTCCTTGACCCCGGGGTCAGCGTTTTTGGCCAATCCCCCCTCCTCCACTGTTTTGGCTGCCACTTGCTTTCTGGCCGACTTACCACATTAAAAGTGATCAGTCACTGTTTCCCAGCAGGTCTGGAGGTGGATGAGGCAAAAAAGAGGCAGTTTTGCGTCCGCTCCCAAAACGGCCATTTCCTTGACCCCGGGGTCAGCGTTTTTGGCCAATCCCCCCTCCTCCACTGTTTTGGCTGCCACTTGCTTTCTGGCCGACTTACCACATTAAAAGTGATCAGTCACTGTTTCCCAGCAGGTCTGGAGGTGGATGAGGCAAAAAAGAGGCAGTTTTGCGTCCGCTCCCAAAACGGCCATTTCCTTGACCCCGGGGTCAGCGTTTTTGGCCAATCCCCCCTCCTCCACTGTTTTGGCTGCCACTTGCTTTCTGGCCGACTTACCACATTAAAAGTGATCAGTCACTGTTTCCCAGCAGGTCTGGAGGTGGATGAGGCAAAAAAGAGGCAGTTTTGCGTCCGCTCCCAAAACGGCCATTTCCTTGACCCCGGGGTCAGCGTTTTTGGCCAATCCCCCCTCCTCCACTGTTTTGGCTGCCACTTGCTTTCTGGCCGACTTACCACATTAAAAGTGATCAGTCACTGTTTCCCAGCAGGTCTGGAGGTGGATGAGGCAAAAAAGAGGCAGTTTTGCGTCCGCTCCCAAAACGGCCATTTCCTTGACCCCGGGGTCAGCGTTTTTGGCCAATCCCCCCTCCTCCACTGTTTTGGCTGCCACTTGCTTTCTGGCCGACTTACCACATTAAAAGTGATCAGTCACTGTTTCCCAGCAGGTCTGGAGGTGGATGAGGCAAAAAAGAGGCAGTTTTGCGTCCGCTCCCAAAACGGCCATTTCCTTGACCCCGGGGTCAGCGTTTTTGGCCAATCCCCCCTCCTCCACTGTTTTGGCTGCCACTTGCTTTCTGGCCGACTTACCACATTAAAAGTGATCAGTCACTGTTTCCCAGCAGGTCTGGAGGTGGATGAGGCAAAAAAGAGGCAGTTTTGCGTCCGCTCCCAAAACGGCCATTTCCTTGACCCCGGGGTCAGCGTTTTTGGCCAATCCCCCCTCCTCCACTGTTTTGGCTGCCACTTGCTTTCTGGCCGACTTACCACATTAAAAGTGATCAGTCACTGTTTCCCAGCAGGTCTGGAGGTGGATGAGGCAAAAAAGAGGCAGTTTTGCGTCCGCTCCCAAAACGGCCATTTCCTTGACCCCGGGGTCAGCGTTTTTGGCCAATCCCCCCTCCTCCACTGTTTTGGCTGCCACTTGCTTTCTGGCCGACTTACCACATTAAAAGTGATCAGTCACTGTTTCCCAGCAGGTCTGGAGGTGGATGAGGCAAAAAAGAGGCAGTTTTGCGTCCGCTCCCAAAACGGCCATTTCCTTGACCCCGGGGTCAGCGTTTTTGGCCAATCCCCCCTCCTCCACTGTTTTGGCTGCCACTTGCTTTCTGGCCGACTTACCACATTAAAAGTGATCAGTCACTGTTTCCCAGCAGGTCTGGAGGTGGATGAGGCAAAAAAGAGGCAGTTTTGCGTCCGCTCCCAAAACGGCCATTTCCTTGACCCCGGGGTCAGCGTTTTTGGCCAATCCCCCCTCCTCCACTGTTTTGGCTGCCACTTGCTTTCTGGCCGACTTACCACATTAAAAGTGATCAGTCACTGTTTCCCAGCAGGTCTGGAGGTGGATGAGGCAAAAAAGAGGCAGTTTTGCGTCCGCTCCCAAAACGGCCATTTCCTTGACCCCGGGGTCAGCGTTTTTGGCCAATCCCCCCTCCTCCACTGTTTTGGCTGCCACTTGCTTTCTGGCCGACTTACCACATTAAAAGTGATCAGTCACTGTTTCCCAGCAGGTCTGGAGGTGGATGAGGCAAAAAAGAGGCAGTTTTGCGTCCGCTCCCAAAACGGCCATTTCCTTGACCCCGGGGTCAGCGTTTTTGGCCAATCCCCCCTCCTCCACTGTTTTGGCTGCCACTTGCTTTCTGGCCGACTTACCACATTAAAAGTGATCAGTCACTGTTTCCCAGCAGGTCTGGAGGTGGATGAGGCAAAAAAGAGGCAGTTTTGCGTCCGCTCCCAAAACGGCCATTTCCTTGACCCCGGGGTCAGCGTTTTTGGCCAATCCCCCCTCCTCCACTGTTTTGGCTGCCACTTGCTTTCTGGCCGACTTACCACATTAAAAGTGATCAGTCACTGTTTCCCAGCAGGTCTGGAGGTGGATGAGGCAAAAAAGAGGCAGTTTTGCGTCCGCTCCCAAAACGGCCATTTCCTTGACCCCGGGGTCAGCGTTTTTGGCCAATCCCCCCTCCTCCACTGTTTTGGCTGCCACTTGCTTTCTGGCCGACTTACCACATTAAAAGTGATCAGTCACTGTTTCCCAGCAGGTCTGGAGGTGGATGAGGCAAAAAAGAGGCAGTTTTGCGTCCGCTCCCAAAACGGCCATTTCCTTGACCCCGGGGTCAGCGTTTTTGGCCAATCCCCCCTCCTCCACTGTTTTGGCTGCCACTTGCTTTCTGGCCGACTTACCACATTAAAAGTGATCAGTCACTGTTTCCCAGCAGGTCTGGAGGTGGATGAGGCAAAAAAGAGGCAGTTTTGCGTCCGCTCCCAAAACGGCCATTTCCTTGACCCCGGGGTCAGCGTTTTTGGCCAATCCCCCCTCCTCCACTGTTTTGGCTGCCACTTGCTTTCTGGCCGACTTACCACATTAAAAGTGATCAGTCACTGTTTCCCAGCAGGTCTGGAGGTGGATGAGGCAAAAAAGAGGCAGTTTTGCGTCCGCTCCCAAAACGGCCATTTCCTTGACCCCGGGGTCAGCGTTTTTGGCCAATCCCCCCTCCTCCACTGTTTTGGCTGCCACTTGCTTTCTGGCCGACTTACCACATTAAAAGTGATCAGTCACTGTTTCCCAGCAGGTCTGGAGGTGGATGAGGCAAAAAAGAGGCAGTTTTGCGTCCGCTCCCAAAACGGCCATTTCCTTGACCCCGGGGTCAGCGTTTTTGGCCAATCCCCCCTCCTCCACTGTTTTGGCTGCCACTTGCTTTCTGGCCGACTTACCACATTAAAAGTGATCAGTCACTGTTTCCCAGCAGGTCTGGAGGTGGATGAGGCAAAAAAGAGGCAGTTTTGCGTCCGCTCCCAAAACGGCCATTTCCTTGACCCCGGGGTCAGCGTTTTTGGCCAATCCCCCCTCCTCCACTGTTTTGGCTGCCACTTGCTTTCTGGCCGACTTACCACATTAAAAGTGATCAGTCACTGTTTCCCAGCAGGTCTGGAGGTGGATGAGGCAAAAAAGAGGCAGTTTTGCGTCCGCTCCCAAAACGGCCATTTCCTTGACCCCGGGGTCAGCGTTTTTGGCCAATCCCCCCTCCTCCACTGTTTTGGCTGCCACTTGCTTTCTGGCCGACTTACCACATTAAAAGTGATCAGTCACTGTTTCCCAGCAGGTCTGGAGGTGGATGAGGCAAAAAAGAGGCAGTTTTGCGTCCGCTCCCAAAACGGCCATTTCCTTGACCCCGGGGTCAGCGTTTTTGGCCAATCCCCCCTCCTCCACTGTTTTGGCTGCCACTTGCTTTCTGGCCGACTTACCACATTAAAAGTGATCAGTCACTGTTTCCCAGCAGGTCTGGAGGTGGATGAGGCAAAAAAGAGGCAGTTTTGCGTCCGCTCCCAAAACGGCCATTTCCTTGACCCCGGGGTCAGCGTTTTTGGCCAATCCCCCCTCCTCCACTGTTTTGGCTGCCACTTGCTTTCTGGCCGACTTACCACATTAAAAGTGATCAGTCACTGTTTCCCAGCAGGTCTGGAGGTGGATGAGGCAAAAAAGAGGCAGTTTTGCGTCCGCTCCCAAAACGGCCATTTCCTTGACCCCGGGGTCAGCGTTTTTGGCCAATCCCCCCTCCTCCACTGTTTTGGCTGCCACTTGCTTTCTGGCCGACTTACCACATTAAAAGTGATCAGTCACTGTTTCCCAGCAGGTCTGGAGGTGGATGAGGCAAAAAAGAGGCAGTTTTGCGTCCGCTCCCAAAACGGCCATTTCCTTGACCCCGGGGTCAGCGTTTTTGGCCAATCCCCCCTCCTCCACTGTTTTGGCTGCCACTTGCTTTCTGGCCGACTTACCACATTAAAAGTGATCAGTCACTGTTTCCCAGCAGGTCTGGAGGTGGATGAGGCAAAAAAGAGGCAGTTTTGCGTCCGCTCCCAAAACGGCCATTTCCTTGACCCCGGGGTCAGCGTTTTTGGCCAATCCCCCCTCCTCCACTGTTTTGGCTGCCACTTGCTTTCTGGCCGACTTACCACATTAAAAGTGATCAGTCACTGTTTCCCAGCAGGTCTGGAGGTGGATGAGGCAAAAAAGAGGCAGTTTTGCGTCCGCTCCCAAAACGGCCATTTCCTTGACCCCGGGGTCAGCGTTTTTGGCCAATCCCCCCTCCTCCACTGTTTTGGCTGCCACTTGCTTTCTGGCCGACTTACCACATTAAAAGTGATCAGTCACTGTTTCCCAGCAGGTCTGGAGGTGGATGAGGCAAAAAAGAGGCAGTTTTGCGTCCGCTCCCAAAACGGCCATTTCCTTGACCCCGGGGTCAGCGTTTTTGGCCAATCCCCCCTCCTCCACTGTTTTGGCTGCCACTTGCTTTCTGGCCGACTTACCACATTAAAAGTGATCAGTCACTGTTTCCCAGCAGGTCTGGAGGTGGATGAGGCAAAAAAGAGGCAGTTTTGCGTCCGCTCCCAAAACGGCCATTTCCTTGACCCCGGGGTCAGCGTTTTTGGCCAATCCCCCCTCCTCCACTGTTTTGGCTGCCACTTGCTTTCTGGCCGACTTACCACATTAAAAGTGATCAGTCACTGTTTCCCAGCAGGTCTGGAGGTGGATGAGGCAAAAAAGAGGCAGTTTTGCGTCCGCTCCCAAAACGGCCATTTCCTTGACCCCGGGGTCAGCGTTTTTGGCCAATCCCCCCTCCTCCACTGTTTTGGCTGCCACTTGCTTTCTGGCCGACTTACCACATTAAAAGTGATCAGTCACTGTTTCCCAGCAGGTCTGGAGGTGGATGAGGCAAAAAAGAGGCAGTTTTGCGTCCGCTCCCAAAACGGCCATTTCCTTGACCCCGGGGTCAGCGTTTTTGGCCAATCCCCCCTCCTCCACTGTTTTGGCTGCCACTTGCTTTCTGGCCGACTTACCACATTAAAAGTGATCAGTCACTGTTTCCCAGCAGGTCTGGAGGTGGATGAGGCAAAAAAGAGGCAGTTTTGCGTCCGCTCCCAAAACGGCCATTTCCTTGACCCCGGGGTCAGCGTTTTTGGCCAATCCCCCCTCCTCCACTGTTTTGGCTGCCACTTGCTTTCTGGCCGACTTACCACATTAAAAGTGATCAGTCACTGTTTCCCAGCAGGTCTGGAGGTGGATGAGGCAAAAAAGAGGCAGTTTTGCGTCCGCTCCCAAAACGGCCATTTCCTTGACCCCGGGGTCAGCGTTTTTGGCCAATCCCCCCTCCTCCACTGTTTTGGCTGCCACTTGCTTTCTGGCCGACTTACCACATTAAAAGTGATCAGTCACTGTTTCCCAGCAGGTCTGGAGGTGGATGAGGCAAAAAAGAGGCAGTTTTGCGTCCGCTCCCAAAACGGCCATTTCCTTGACCCCGGGGTCAGCGTTTTTGGCCAATCCCCCCTCCTCCACTGTTTTGGCTGCCACTTGCTTTCTGGCCGACTTACCACATTAAAAGTGATCAGTCACTGTTTCCCAGCAGGTCTGGAGGTGGATGAGGCAAAAAAGAGGCAGTTTTGCGTCCGCTCCCAAAACGGCCATTTCCTTGACCCCGGGGTCAGCGTTTTTGGCCAATCCCCCCTCCTCCACTGTTTTGGCTGCCACTTGCTTTCTGGCCGACTTACCACATTAAAAGTGATCAGTCACTGTTTCCCAGCAGGTCTGGAGGTGGATGAGGCAAAAAAGAGGCAGTTTTGCGTCCGCTCCCAAAACGGCCATTTCCTTGACCCCGGGGTCAGCGTTTTTGGCCAATCCCCCCTCCTCCACTGTTTTGGCTGCCACTTGCTTTCTGGCCGACTTACCACATTAAAAGTGATCAGTCACTGTTTCCCAGCAGGTCTGGAGGTGGATGAGGCAAAAAAGAGGCAGTTTTGCGTCCGCTCCCAAAACGGCCATTTCCTTGACCCCGGGGTCAGCGTTTTTGGCCAATCCCCCCTCCTCCACTGTTTTGGCTGCCACTTGCTTTCTGGCCGACTTACCACATTAAAAGTGATCAGTCACTGTTTCCCAGCAGGTCTGGAGGTGGATGAGGCAAAAAAGAGGCAGTTTTGCGTCCGCTCCCAAAACGGCCATTTCCTTGACCCCGGGGTCAGCGTTTTTGGCCAATCCCCCCTCCTCCACTGTTTTGGCTGCCACTTGCTTTCTGGCCGACTTACCACATTAAAAGTGATCAGTCACTGTTTCCCAGCAGGTCTGGAGGTGGATGAGGCAAAAAAGAGGCAGTTTTGCGTCCGCTCCCAAAACGGCCATTTCCTTGACCCCGGGGTCAGCGTTTTTGGCCAATCCCCCCTCCTCCACTGTTTTGGCTGCCACTTGCTTTCTGGCCGACTTACCACATTAAAAGTGATCAGTCACTGTTTCCCAGCAGGTCTGGAGGTGGATGAGGCAAAAAAGAGGCAGTTTTGCGTCCGCTCCCAAAACGGCCATTTCCTTGACCCGACAGCGTTTTTGGCCAATCCCCCCTCCTCCACTGTTTTGGCTGCCACTTGCTTTCTGGCCGACTTACCACATTAAAAGTGATCAGTCACTGTTTCCCAGCAGGTCTGGAGGTGGATGAGGCAAAAAAGAGGCAGTTTTGCGTCCGCTCCCAAAACGGCCATTTCCTTGACCCCGGGGTCAGCGTTTTTGGCCAATCCCCCCTCCTCCACTGTTTTGGCTGCCACTTGCTTTCTGGCCGACTTACCACATTAAAAGTGATCAGTCACTGTTTCCCAGCAGGTCTGGAGGTGGATGAGGCAAAAAAGAGGCAGTTTTGCGTCCGCTCCCAAAACGGCCATTTCCTTGACCCCGGGGTCAGCGTTTTTGGCCAATCCCCCCTCCTCCACTGTTTTGGCTGCCACTTGCTTTCTGGCCGACTTACCACATTAAAAGTGATCAGTCACTGTTTCCCAGCAGGTCTGGAGGTGGATGAGGCAAAAAAGAGGCAGTTTTGCGTCCGCTCCCAAAACGGCCATTTCCTTGACCCCGGGGTCAGCGTTTTTGGCCAATCCCCCCTCCTCCACTGTTTTGGCTGCCACTTGCTTTCTGGCCGACTTACCACATTAAAAGTGATCAGTCACTGTTTCCCAGCAGGTCTGGAGGTGGATGAGGCAAAAAAGAGGCAGTTTTGCGTCCGCTCCCAAAACGGCCATTTCCTTGACCCCGGGGTCAGCGTTTTTGGCCAATCCCCCCTCCTCCACTGTTTTGGCTGCCACTTGCTTTCTGGCCGACTTACCACATTAAAAGTGATCAGTCACTGTTTCCCAGCAGGTCTGGAGGTGGATGAGGCAAAAAAGAGGCAGTTTTGCGTCCGCTCCCAAAACGGCCATTTCCTTGACCCCGGGGTCAGCGTTTTTGGCCAATCCCCCCTCCTCCACTGTTTTGGCTGCCACTTGCTTTCTGGCCGACTTACCACATTAAAAGTGATCAGTCACTGTTTCCCAGCAGGTCTGGAGGTGGATGAGGCAAAAAAGAGGCAGTTTTGCGTCCGCTCCCAAAACGGCCATTTCCTTGACCCGGGGTCAGCGTTTTTGGCCAATCCCCCCTCCTCCACTGTTTTGGCTGCCACTTGCTTTCTGGCCGACTTACCACATTAAAAGTGATCAGTCACTGTTTCCCAGCAGGTCTGGAGGTGGATGAGGCAAAAAAGAGGCAGTTTTGCGTCCGCTCCCAAAACGGCCATTTCCTTGACCCCGGGTCAGCGTTTTTGGCCAATCCCCCCTCCTCCACTGTTTTGGCTGCCACTTGCTTTCTGGCCGACTTACCACATTAAAAGTGATCAGTCACTGTTTCCCAGCAGGTCTGGAGGTGGATGAGGCAAAAAAGAGGCAGTTTTGCGTCCGCTCCCAAAACGGCCATTTCCTTGACCAAGCGTTTTTGGCCAATCCCCCCTCCTCCACTGTTTTGGCTGCCACTTGCTTTCTGGCCGACTTACCACATTAAAAGTGATCAGTCACTGTTTCCCAGCAGGTCTGGAGGTGGATGAGGCAAAAAAGAGGCAGTTTTGCGTCCGCTCCCAAAACGGCCA